>NC_052962.1:14439797-15039797 GCF_013358895.1 Oreochromis aureus
CAATCAGGCACTCAGCAGTATAAGTATAAGCTCCATCAGTAAGCTAGAGCTTATGTGGCAACTTCTGCTTGTGTTAGCTAAGCTTGGTGTTTTCTTTTCACTACTAGTAAGTAGCAGGTATCTGCTGGCAGCAGAAGTTTACCTTTAAACATGCTAGGCTAGCTCAGAAGGCAGAGTGTTTGCCACATGATGATGATCGGAAGGTTGGGTGTTCAAATCCACCGAAAGGCTACCTAGGTACCCTAGAGCAAGGTACCGTCTCTGCTCTCTGGGTGCTGGATTGGTAGCTACCCACTGCTCCACTGAGTGAATGGGTTAAATATAGAGGACTAATCAATTTACTATGGGATAAAGTATACATTATTATAATTAAACTGGTCTCTTTGAGTTTAGTCCTTTTTAATAAAAACCTTGATGTTTGTTGCTGTTTTTAGGATCTAAGCTAATCTAAGTTAACCCTTAGATGCACAACCTACCAATACCTACACTCTTCCACGAGTGGGGTCAAAAATGACCCCAAATAGAAACAATGCATTTTGCTATAAACTCGGTTGTTTTTCTTCAAAATCTTTAAAACAAAGAGTTGTAATATTTTCATATTTGAGTTATTCCTCATAAAACATGTTTGTGACATGAGGCCCTTTGCATTTTATTTATTTTTCATTAATTTTAAGAAATTGCAGTTTTTGTATCACTTGTATCACTTTTGTATGCTTGCTCGGCATATACTGCAGAAGCTGGGCCTTCCCTCTGAAAGGCACAAGTTGTTCATCCACTGTAACACAATCACTGAGGATGAATTTCAGTCTGCAGTTGACCAGGAACAGGCCCCATATGTAGCGGAAAGCTGCCATGTGGTTTGTTTTCAGTCGGTAGGCTCTGGTCCTCTTGTCATCAAAGTGCAAGAAACAGCGAATATGTTCAAATCTTTGAATTGACATAGTGTCCTTGTACAATGGGTTATGCAGATGACTCCCAAAAAACACACCAACTGGTACATCCCAGTTCTTCTCACTTCCTGCAAGAATGGTCAATCAAATGAAGGCCATGAGCTTAAGTTTGATTACATTTTTCCACTCTTTTCCCCTGTCTGTGGCGACTCTTCGTGCCTCCATGTTTGTGTATGACAGCACCTCTTCTATTATATTATCAGACATCAACATCTTCCATGCATCTATTGGGGAGACAGTACTAAACCCAGGTGCAAGCCCTGGCCGACTAATTCAGAATATTGTGGCTAGAGCAATAAGAGGGGCTCATCCTGTTAGACTCAATATCCATCTCCTCTTCAGAGGACTCATCAGAGGACTCCTCTCTATCTGACTGGCCTTGTTCAGTGGGGGGGACAATAGTCTGGGTCCTCTATATCTTAGATGTCAGATTCTGAGTAAATGCCTCCGATGGGCTCTTCATCCCATCCGTCCAGGATCATTTGTAGGCCAAGGTTCACAGGGATCCTAGCTGGCCTCTTAGCAGCCATGTTACTTTTGATATAAAAAAAAAAAAAAACATCATAAAGGGCAATGTTTGAAATGCACAGGACACTATAAACAGGGCTGCACATAAATGGTTCGCAGGTGTGCATTCGCTGTCAAAATAAAAGACGCGTACCAGATAAGAAGTTGGAACGCTCGTTTGCGTACATTAGATGCTCTGGAGGAGGACAGACATTTGTTCAGAACTCTTAAAGATGTTGAATAAGCAAGCTCCGTAAGCAATTACTTTGGTGTTCCTCCACCGCAAAAGAAATGTGTATTCTCTGAATTTCAGGGAATACTTTTATTTTGACAGTGAATGTGCACCTTCGGACCACTTATGTGCAGCCCTGACTATAAATCATGTATGTTACTATGTAAAAATGAACTCTTGATCCATCAGAAGTGTAAGTGGGACAGTCAGAGTTGCTAAGAATGAAAGTTTCATAGAAGATTCGATAGGAACTGCTTGGGGTCATTTTTGACCCCACTTGTGGAAGAGTGGGGTAGTGATACAAAACTGCATTTTTTTAAATTAATGAAAAATAAATAAAATGCAAATGGCCTCATGTTACAAACATATTTTATGAGGAATACCTGGAATATGAATATATTACAACTTTTCATTTTAAAGATTTTGAAGAAAAACAACCCGTGGGGTCATTTTTGACCCCACGTGTGCATCTAAGGGTTAAAAAATAGTGGAAGCTTATTCACACCCATATCATACTTGATATTTCTACTGTACTGCAATAAATGTAGTATCCGTCTCCTTTTTTTTTACATTTTGGCAACCATGGGAAGAAATTAAGTGATTCAGCTAGTCTTTCAAGTTAAATGAAATGCATTTTAGCTAATGTTAACCAGCTTATCCCTAAACTAGTTTGGGGTTTTTAAAAAGTAATAGTAAAAGACAGCAAAGGTGACTGACAAACCCCACACTGTGAAATGATGAAGACTCCTCATACAGTTTTAACACACTCAATTTTGGTGTATTATTTTTTCTTAAAGTAAAAAAAGTGTCTTTTATCTTACTGTTCAATTAACCCAAATTTAAATTTTTGTGAAAAACAGTCACACAGTATATTACTGGAATCTTTTTTTTTTACACAAATTGTAGCTAGCAGAAAATTTCTTTCATATTTTACATATTTTTCATAGGGGAAGTACTGTGGCTACAACGTAGCTTGCCATCACCAGTGTGTGAATGTGCGTGTGAATGGGTGGATGACTGGATATGTAAAGCGCTTTGGGGTCCTTAGGGACTAGAAAAGCGCTATATAAATACAGGCCATTTACCATTTACCATTAAAGCAAGAAACAGACCTTCTTAGCCTAGTGTGTGCAGACAGCTCAGCACCTGAGGAGCAGTGGGTGATTACCTGCCTTAATGGGCTTAACATGCATGATAGCAGGAGGTCTGCTGTCCATCAGTCAGGGGTGAGTTGTGCAAGGTGCACACACACAATTAGGGACCAACAGGGGAATAAAGAAGGCAATGTGGAAATGTGACGTGAAGAAGGGATGATGAAAGAAAAAAAAGCTGCAGTGAAGGAAACTCCTGCAATGATTTGTCTAGTTAAAAAGAGGGCCATTTAAAGCTCTTTAACCCTCAACATTGACAATTTCTATATATTTCCCCTTCCTCTCAAGCTGCTCTCTTTATAAAATCTATGAAACCACTCTATTTTTCCCCCTGTGGTAGACAAAGGTGATAGCAGATTAAGAGATCTGTAATGCAGCACTTCAGCCATCCCGTTATATTTATCAGGGCCTGAGGCTTCTATATCTATTTATCATCATAGCCGTTAGTAAGAGTAGAGTTATTCAGACGGTGCTTTCCCATGATAGTGTGTAATGATCCCAGCTTCTAGCTCTATGCAACATTCCCAGTCCACAGCTCTGATTTAGGTGAGGGAAAATATCCAAATATGTAGATGCTCCAGAGAAGTTTATATCAAATCATGACTTTATTGTGAAATAAGCCATAACCAAATTCCATGCAGTATTGTGTTACTTTTTATGGCATGTGTTTTAAGTCAGTCTGTGATAAATGTTTTAAACACAAGGCCTTGAGAATTTCTTATGATTGTCAGAAAAGCGCCCATTTTAGCTGCTTAAAAACATCTAATAGTCAGACAGCTATAATATTCTAGTTAGTTGGACAAGAGTAGAGGTTTTCAAAGAGAGTAATAGGTGGGTAATATCTAGATGTCTTTTTCACACTGTGGCACAGTGTGAAAAAGACAGCTTGGCCACCTGTGTCTCACTATGGTAGCTCACAGAGTTACAGATCAACAGATTAAATATGATATTGTCTGGGGTACTGGCATCAAAGCCTAAGACTATCAAACATTATTTCCTGTGAGGAATATGACACAACTGATAAGAAGAACTTACAAAGTGAAAATTAACAAACTTGCTGTGACTTTACTTTTTAGTCCTTTTGTGCATCATTAGCTACACTAACAACATGGCTCCAGGGATTGCACTGTCAGTATGTTAGATAGTATGCAGCTCTGGACCAACCTAAAAACCTTTGAAAATGCTGCCATAATTGCTATGAAATTTGTCACTGATGTTTCCTAATTACTCGATGATCCTGTTGCTACCATTTTGTTTTTGCTTGATATTATTTGCTAACTATTATATGGGCTGTCATTTGGCAGACATGTAAATTTGCCCTCAAGATGAACAACAATCTCTTGGGTAATCCCTTAGCTTTTCATGTGGCATCACCATGGCTTGTGCTATGCTTAATGACCAAATATCTGACATTTGATTAAATGCCAGGTATACACACTCACAGGCAAATGAATGCAGTACTGTGCAAAAGTCTCAAGCCAACCCTCATTTCTTTAGATTTTTTTGACAAAAATGGGAAGTAGGTGCAGCAATTGAAATATTTCCAAGCAAACAAGGAACTACAGCACAGCAGGCAAAAAGGTTTTTACAAATCTAACAAACATGAAAGGCAATATTTGGAACAACCAACTTTTTTCTTCAACATAATTTCTTTGAGTAGGCTTCAGGAGTGGTTCTCAAGGCGTCTTCCATTACTTGTTAAAATGATCCCAAACTGATTCAGTAAGGTTAAAGTTCAGGTTCTGGGGAGGCCAATCCATGACAAATACTATTCCACTCTGTGTTTTACTTTCCAAGTACTGCATGCTTCTACTCTGCTGGCAGCATGTTTAGGATCATTATAATGCTGAAAAAATAATTGCCAGACTTTTTCCAGATGATATTACATAGGGGATCAAATTCTGACATTACTATTCTGGGTTCATAATTCCATCAATTTAAACTAGATCGCCAAACCCACTTGATTAAATATATAACATGACAGTGCACCCACAATCCACTAAGGCTATTCAATCATCCAGGTAAGCATATCCAAAAAAATTGATTGTATTCATCTGGACATACCTGGACGAAATCTTTTGTCACTCATCCAGTTGACTTTTTCAGTCTCAGCTGACTGCAGGTTTCCTCAACCTTATAAACAGCACCTTTGCACAATGAAAAACTATATACAACATTCAGAACACCTTGTATTTTGTTGAGAAGGTGAGAGATTCATTATGGAAGTAGATGAAACAATGGTCTCATACGATGTTACATCACTTGTGTCCCAGTCAGTGAAGCAGTGGAGGTAGTTCGTAAGAAATTACACGATGACCCCAACCTCAGCAACAGAACCATTCTCAGTACCAACCAAGTGTGTTTGCTCTTGGAACTGTCTTCACTATTTCACAACAACGGCTAGTTCTACAGACAGAAACATGGGTGTGCCATGGGTTCCCCAGTTTCACCCATTGTAGCCAACTACAAGAAGAAGTGGAAAAGGGGCTTTGTTATCCTACCCTGGAACACCACCAAGTCATTGGTTCTGGTATGTGGATGACACCTGGGTGAAAATCAAATCTCAGGATGTACCACAATTCAAGGATTACGTTAACTCAGTGGACAAACACATCGAACTCACCAGGGAGGACATGAAAAGTGGCAGGTTAGCCTTCTTAGACTGTGAGATTTCCATCATTAAAAATTTACGTAAACCTACGCATACGGATCAGTATTTAAGGTTTGACTCTCATCGTCCACTTGAGCACAAACTCGGTGCCATCAGGACGCTACAACACAGAGGGAACACCCTCTCCACGGAAGCAGAAGAACATCAAGAAGGACCTGTAAATGTGGTTTTCCCAGCTCAAAAGCTGTCAAAGCTGGGAAGGCAAGAAAGAAAGGAAGCTCCAGGTGACCCAGGAGAGAAGGAGAGAAGAACTGCTGCCTAGGCAAAAACCCTTAGTGATCGCTTATGTGTCAGGAGTATTGCAACAATTGTAAGACATTTTTTCTAAACAGTGTCTCTGTGATTTTTAAACCCCAAAAACATGCTGCAACAAAAATTGATCCATCCGAAGGATGGGGTCCCCCAACACAAACAGAGTAAAGTAGTGTAAGCTGTTAAGTGCCGGGAGGATTGACACAATTTATACAAATCATGATTTGGGAAACCAAACAACCTCTGGCTAAGCGGATGGCACAACATAGAAGAGCTAACTTGCCAGGGCTGAGTCTAGTCTATTTAAGTCTCTTTTTCTTTTTCCAGAGAAAAACCCTTTAAAATTAAATTCTGGTTTCTTGGAAACCAAACAAAGAAATCGAGGTGGTTCAAGACTTTTACCCAGTCTGTTACCCATCTGTAACCCTTCAATCATTATAATTCTCTCTTAAAGCATTCTCACAGAAAAACTGTTTTAGTCTGTAGGGTCTTCTTCAGGAAAGCCAGTTAAATACATGTTCAATAATTTAATAAACTGCATCTTAACCTAGTTTTAGAAGTAGGCTCAGGCATAAACCAGTAGCTGAGGATGAAACTCAAATGGTTCTCACGTGTGAGCTGTGCCTATACAGCACAATTGAAAATCACTGTGGTAAATCATTAATAAGGCATAAAACAATCAAAGAAGCCACAAGGTGAAATGAATCAGATACTCCTCTGGGTTGTGTGAAAGTGCGAGTGAGTGAGTAAGTGAGTGAGAGGAAGATGCGGGCTAGGGAAGAAGGGCTAGGCAGAACTGAATACACAAACTGAAGGGTAGTAAGGGCCCATAACGCTAACTACAATGTAAGCACAGGCCAGCTAGGATGGGATGAGTTGGGGACAAGTTTACTGGGCACAGTACAAGGCAACCACATGAGTGATTACCACCTTAAGCAAAATTCAACCTTTAGCCATTCCAGTAAAGTACAATCCTAAAACCCAAATCTTCCTATTTCTGTGATTCAACAGGGAAGCCTTAATGACTTCCAAACTGTTTTCTTTTTTCATTTATGTTCTTAAAGTCTCAGAACACTGAAAGCTTATTGCAAACAGATTGCAGCTGTTAACATTTTGTGACTTCTTTCTAATTGAATTTTAACGATCATGTAGTTGTATGACAGTCATGACATGGCTATGGGTAAATATTCGCTCCATAAACTTGCATGATAAAAGCATATTTTCCATCTGTGTCACCACAGAAAAGCTGACCAAATGAGCATGAGGAAAACTTGCAGCAGCAAACCAATCCTGTAGTGTGAGTAGTTTGAAATGCTTAACCCAGGAGACAGGGCTATTTCATTTTTACATTTTTATTTATTTATTTTTGAATAGGCCTCAGAGGTACCCATTGCTCTAATATCATTCATTTTCATACAATTTTTAAAAGCTTCGATCACAGTATTGCAAACAGTTCAAATTAGAGGGGGACACTCTGCAAGTTTTTACAAAGTCATGATTAATTTGTCATGCTCCTGTAGGTATGATTCACATATGTGGAATCAGGTTACTGCTGTTCCCTGCAAGCACTATAATGATCTAAACCACAAAAATGATGAATGAACTAATAAAATGTGCAGGTGTGTCCTTAGCTTAGGTCCTGTAGGAGTCACTTTGTTGGGATATGTCGCAGAGGACGCAAATGCAAGACATAGGAGGATGCAAAAAAGAGGGGGGAGCAACTAAAAAGCAAGCCTTTATTATGGCTGATCAAAAAGTCCAAAATATGTAAATATAAAAGGAAACACAAAGCAGCAAACTAAACACAAGGAATTGGAGTCCTGTTGGAGCTACTATGGGAAAAGGATAAAATGATACAGGAACACAAACAACAGCATCTCTCGAGAGCAGCAAACCATCCACAAAGACAAAGGGGAAGACAGGACTATTTATACACACAAGGGACTGATTAAAGATGAGAAACAGGATGAGAACGAAGCACAGGTGAAAATAAGTAACTCTCATTACTTCATACCTTGAGAGTATGGTCCTCATCAGTTTTGATCAAAGCTAAGAATTTCCTCATAATGAGAGTATCTATATCTGTATCATATCTATTTTGAATAAATAACCTATATGGCATTAATAAGTGAATGAATAATCCTTATTTACTATTATATTTTAGGTTTTACAACACTCATTTTTCAAGATTTTAATATATTTTCAAAATTTTTAATATATTTTATTAAAAGCGAAAATGTCAGTATAATTGTGAAACTGTTAGGATTTATTATATAATCACGTATACCCACAATTCTGTCCTCATTGCTATAGTATGAAAAAATCTTCCATCTGTAATTAGGAGTATATCGTTAATTAACATCTAGAACACAAAACACTCAAAAATGCTTAAGGCAAACTAGTCTTTACATTCAAAGCAGTTGTGGGACACCTTGCATGTTTGGGAATCTCAGAATGAATGCATTCTAATTTGTTTAGTTTCAGATTATTTAGTTACCTTGCAGGTACTGCTTCATGTACAGGGAGTGCAGAATTATTAGGCAAATGAGTATTTTGTCCACATCATCCTCTTCATGCATGTTGTCTTACTCCAAGCTGTATAGGCTCAAAAGCCTACTACCAATTAAGCATATTAGGTGATGTGCATCTCTGTAATGAGAAGGGGTGTGGTCTAATGACATCAACACCGTATATCAGGTGTGCATAATTATTAGGCAACTTCCTTTCCTTTGGCAAAATGGGTCAAAAGAAGGACTTGACAGGCTCAGAAAAGTCAAAAATAGTGAGATATCTTGCAGAGGGATGCAGCAGTCTTAAAATTGCAAAGCTTCTGAAGCGTGATCATCGAACAATCAAGCGTTTCATTCAAAATAGTCAACAGGGTCGCAAGAAGCGTGTGGAAAAACCAAGGCGCAAAATAACTGCCCATGAACTGAGAAAAGTCAAGCGTGCAGCTACCAAGATGCCACTTGCCACCAGTTTGGCCATATTTCAGAGCTGCAACATCACTGGAGTGCCCAAAAGCACAAGGTGTGCAATACTCAGAGACATGGCCAAGGTAAGAAAGGCTGAAAGACGACCACCACTGAACAAGACACACAAGCTGAAACGTCAAGACTGGGCCAAGAAATATCTCAAGACTGATTTTTCTAAGGTTTCATGGACTGATGAAATGAGAGTGAGTCTTAATGGGCCAGATGGATGGGCCCGTGGCTGGATTGGTAAAGGGCAGAGAGCTCCAGTCCGACTCAGACGCCAGCAAGGTGGAGGTGGAGTACTGGTTTGGGCTGGTATCATCAAAGATGAGCTTGTGGGGCCTTTTCGGGTTGAGGATGGAGTCAAGCTCAACTCCCAGTCCTACTGCCAGTTTCTGGAAGACACCTTCTTCAAGCAGTGGTACAGGAAGAAGTCTGCATCCTTCAAGAAAAACATGATTTTCATGCAGGACAATGCTCCATCACACGCGTCCAAGTACTCCACAGCGTGGCTGGCAAGAAAGGGTATAAAAGAAGAAAAACTAATGACATGGCCTCCTTGTTCACCTCATCTGAACCCCATTGAGAACCTGTGGTCCATCATCAAATGTGAGATTTACAAGGAGGGAAAACAGTCCACCTCTCTGAACAGTGTCTGGGAGGCTGTGGTTGCTGCTGCACGCAATGTTGATGGTGAACAGATCAAAACACTGACAGAATCCATGGATGGCAGGCTTTTGAGTGTCCTTGCAAAGAAAGGTGGCTATATTGGTCGCTGATTTGTTTTTGTTTTGTTTCTGAATGTCAGAAATGTATATTTGTGAATGTGGAGATGTTATATTGGTTTCACTGGTAAAAATAAATAATTGAAATGGGTATATATTTGTTTTTTGTTAAGTTGCCTAATAATTATGCACAGTAATAGTCACCTGCACACACAGATATCCCCCTAAAATAGCTAAAACTAAAAACAAACTAAAAACTACTTCCAAAAACATTCAGCTTTAATATTAATGAGTTTTTTGGGTTCATTGAGAACATGGTTGTTGTTCAAAAATAAAATTATTTCTCAAAAATACAACCTGCCTAATAATTCTGCACTCCCTGTAGAAAGCAGTATGCCCTCACAGTTGAGTTGAGTCCATAGCCCACAATTTTTATTGCGCTGGAAAAATTTCTTTGCTCACACTCATGGTCATTATGTGTACTGTAAGGACGCGATCGCTGTCATTCATTGTTTCTACTGATCCTACAGCTGTATGTCACAACATGCCACAGTGCTCCCCAAATGGCGCACTTTCCCCAATGCAGTGGCAAACAGTTATGTGCAGCGTAAACCATAGGACATAATAAGCTGTCACACATGACCCCCTCCCAGCATTCATGCTGTTTAAGAAACCAGTTGGTTTGAATAAAACCACTGACAGATCAACATGCGCCAAAATGAGCCAGGTAATTTACAAAATCTACTCGAAACAACTGGAGGATCAAAAAATCTAAGTACCATCAGTTTTCCTTAAGCATGTCAATAATCGCACAAAAGATGAGGGGTGGAGGATATTTAGTCCCGGGGGGGGGGTTGGTAATTGAGAGAGCAGGTATGACTCTATTACAATTTTTGAGAGTATAAAAGAAGAATTATGCCCAGAGATAAAAATCATGTTTATCTCTGCTGGCATTTTTCATCAACAGTGTCATCAATCAGTCATTCTTAGTACAGCTCATGGCATTTAGTTAAGTGCAGCACTTAACATGTGATTTTCAGATTCTCAGGAACAAATTACTGCTAATATTGCAAATAAGAAGCAGTTCTAAAAATCATAAAACAAAGAAAACAAAGTAACATATTACTTGAACTGTTACATTTTCTAGTAAGCAGTAAAATAACAAACTGATGTATTCAATTTAGTAATTATGTTGTTACCCATGTTACAAAGGTGCTTCTGTTACCTGCACACAGGCCAGACAGAAAAAGATAAGTAATTTAATTTTGACATAGCACGCTATTGGTGAAACTTGTAAGTCAGCCACACACTTGTTAAGTGATGATTTAATCAAACACAACTGTAGTAATCGGTCCTTGCTGTGTCTAATTCATTTACAACCCATAACTGATGTATTTCATTTTGTATTTATTAACTGAGGAAGTGAGCACTTTTATGACCAAGCCCAGCTATTACAACTAACTGTAACTTTGTTGACTTAAATACGTTTACTATTTAAAGCTTTTATGTTGTGTTTATTAAGATTCCCCTTACATTCATCATATTTGTTTGAAAAAAGTTATGAAGCACTCTGTACTAGATGAAATGAAAAGAAGGATTTATACCTACTCAAACAATATTTAAAGTAGACCTACTGTGCTTTTTTCAGCTGATGACGTGGGTTCTTGAAGTCTACGAGGATAACATTGCATTACTAATAGTTCAAAGTCATTTTATATTTCTTACACTGGATCTTTCAAAGCCTCTGTAGTTCTGAATTTTCTGAAACAGGCAATTTTACAATAATTCGTTTTAAAGCCTTCCCTGTAAGAACATCAACATTTTTATGACTGGGAGCCGACTGCACAGTCAATTGCAGTGACTTGCACGGAGCAAACCTTAGCATATTATATTTGTATGATTCATTTAAATACCCTCTTCTCAAGACTTTCACATTTGAAACCTGGTCCAGATAAGTGGGTTTCATTCTATTATGTCCATTCAAAGTACCCAATGCATGAAAAAGCTTGGTGATCACTGGTGTATTCATGGGAGTGTGAGTTACACTGAGTTAATAATAAACTGAAACGCCTAATGGAGTAGAATTTGCCATTAACATCCAAATTAATAAGTTTCAGTTTAAATGAATAAATGCTAATAAATGAGTGAAAAAATGCATAAATGCTTTAGGCTACCATGGGTCATACAACACTGAGTAAGATAACATTCATATGTGCTAAGACTGCTGTGCATTTTAATATATATCTGTTGCTATAACCCTTTGCTACAAATTTTCTGATGAATTTATGGTGTTCCTTGAAATTGTGCTTTATGCAAAAAAAACCCAAAACAAGCATATTTTATAGGTGTGTTGGACAACTTGCACCAGTTAAGCAAGCTGTTAACAACACGTGTTGAGAAATGTGAGGAGAAATCACTGAAGCACAAAAAAATAAAAAATAAAATACAAATACATGCTAACTGTGATTTTTTTCTTCTTTATCCCAGTTCTCGTAATCCCTGAAATTCTTGAAGGTGCACAGATATGTGGGATGTGCATGTCGTGTTTTATGTCTGCAAAATTCTTTCCTGTCCCCAGGTGGCTTCAGCTGCCCACAAAGAAAATCAGAGCTGTTCCAGGTCGACATCATTTCATCTCATGTGTGCTCTCTTTACCACCAACCCTCGGTCGAGATGTCTGCTCAAATGAAAGAGACAGACAGAAAGGCTTTCTGACGGTGTTCTTCACAGCAGGCCAGCGTCATGTTGAGAAAAGCTGGACGTCAATATTTTTTCTGTTCTTCACTCAGTTTTGTTTACCAGCGGGTCAGTCAGTCTCCTTTAAATCCTTCATGACTTAACACAACTCTGTGTCCTGCCTGCATGGTCAACAAACACACGCACAGAGAAAACACTGCGATCTTTTTGACTAAAGTCTTCTGTTATTTGGCGGACGAGCGAGCGACGAAAGCAAAGGAAAGGGTTAGCTAAAGGTCTTGCCCACTGAATAAAAACAAGAGAGACATCAAAGAGAAATTAGTGCAAGACAAAGCCTTCTGGTCTCAGTCAGGCTGGTAAACAGTTGAGTGTAATACCTCTTTTTAAATTAGTCACTAATAGGAGCACAATGATAGAACAGCCACTTCACTGCAGGGGAGAGGAGAGTAGCCTAATGGAAGTGGGATTGCCTTTTTCACCAGCTGAGCCTTGCAGCTCTTTTTTTGTACCAAATTAGCAATTTACATGAGTGCACCCATTCTTGGTGCCAACCACCTTTTCTGCATTTTAACATATCTATTTGTGTCGAGGCGACAGGATAAGCAGGGGGAAAAAAAGAAACAAATTGAATCATGAGTGGAGCGTAACCTTGAAAACAATCTGGCCGGAATCATAAAAAGAGCTTGAAGAAGAATTAGGATGAAATGAGCAGGACGCACCCCTCAGTGTTATGGTGCATAATTGGACAAACAGTGAAACAATCTGAGGGAAACTGACATTGTTACCTTGGAACCTGCTTGTGCATAAGCAATGGCTAAACTGCAAATCACCAGCAAAATGCCTACCAATCCATTTCTATTCCATTTGGCAAAGCATTGCTTTATAATTTTATATATATTTTTTTCCTTCCTTGTTTATAAAAAGCCTGTTGGAGCTGTTCTGAATATTGATAAGGCGTGGATGCCTGGATGTGTGCCTGTTCTGCTTGAGACCGCTTTAACAGACAGACATGTATCATCATGCAAATCTGCACTCCTTCACAAACACACACATACATACTGTACATCACGAGCTGAGTCATTTGTCACACTGAAGTGTGTGTATGTGTATGTGGGAAGGACAGAGCAAAAGGAGAAATTCATCAGAGCCTGCAATCCGTTTCTCCTGCGTTTTTCCACTCACCCACTCATCCCACTACCTCTATATATCTTTAGCCATTTAATTAGCTGGACAGGTAATAAATTCCACGTGTTATGTTCCTCCCACTAGTTTATTTATTTATTCCTCAGCCTTTTAGAGCAGTGCAAAATCAGAGGAGCAGACTCCATTATAAGGCAAGTAGCATCTCCAGCCTTTTAAGGTCTGACTCATTAGTTAACATGACAGCGTGACAGCGTGACAGCGAGAGGACTGTTGCATCAACTTAAGCAGCTGTTGCCTATAACGGCACCACAACAAATATATAAATGTAATTTTGTGACTACAGCACGTGTTGGCTTTTGTGGGACAATGGCACTCAAATGTGTGCCAGAGCATTTTTCTGTGTGTCTGCACAGACAGGTCCTGCCACATTATGATGTATCATTTAAACTCGGTGAACTGTCTGTGATCTCATTGCTTGGGGAGATATATATCAACTAATGGGAAGTCACTGAGGTTATGGCACTGTTTCCTTCTCTTCAGTAGTTCTACACAATGCTCTGTCAGCACTTGCACCTCTGATGTTTTACAATGCATGCCGCTGTATCTGTGACTCTGCTTAACCTTTCCCTAATTGAATCAGGCTGGATTTACAGTGCTCGTTACTCTAGAGTTTGGTTACAGTCAAGTGTTTGTAAATGAGTGAGTGTATGTGCATGGGAAAAGCATGCGATAACTTCATTAGTTCTCATTTCTCACCATTAGGCAGATTGGCAGAGCCAAAGCGTGGTTGACTCATTGAGGATGTCCTAATTAAATGCTTACAGTGTGGTAAAGTTTAACATGTATCCTGTCATCGTAATTGGCCACTCTGGCACAAATTAGCTTTTACTTAATACAAGAGGTTAGGGTTTTGTGTTTCACAAGAAACACATGAGCTGTGTCTGCGATAATGATAGAAAAAAAACAGAACAGTTATTAGATAAATATTTGAGTCTCAAGACACCAAATGTACCATTATTTTTCTTTCTCCTTTTTGTGTTCAAGCACTGTTGTGCATACACATATATTGGAAACATGAAGGATGTAGATCTGTGAATGTAAGCTTGCATTTCTGAGTTTTTTTCTTATATTTAGATGATATTTCTCAAGCTATTTGAAGATATATTGACAATGCAGGTTTCATCTGATGGAAGGCAAATTCCCACATTTGTATATTATATATTTATAATAACTTTACAGTTATTTTGCGGTGTTCACTCAAAAAGAACTCAAAAAACTTTAAATACAATGCAAATGAACTAATGAAATCAAAGGTTTGTCTATTAAAATAATTGTTTTTGATTATATAATGTGTTTGGTGTAAATTAAGTACACTGTAAATTTCATTTGACCAGATTTCACATTGTACTTATGTAATAAGATTACATAGAACATTTATGTATAATCAGTTTACTTAAAGTCGACATAAACATAATTTTGAGTTTTTTTTAATCATTAAGAGTTTTTGTCTCTTCATTTTTCTTGTCCGTTTCTTTTTCCCTGTAGTATCAAAAATTGTATTGACAAATTCTAGTGACAAATGTAGTTTACCAGAATATTGGAGAAGTTTCTAAAATAATCAATATTTTTTCTGAAAATGTTGTATTTCATAGACTATTTTATGCCTTTAACACTTTCCCCAGCACGATATCGTTTTGAACTTAACAGTTACTCAAGAATCATTCAGCAATTCTTAGAATATTTTTATGTTATTAATACACATAAATTAAAAGAAAAATAAAAGTGATGTGTGTGTGTGTGTGTGTGTGTGTGTGTGTGTGTGTGTGTGTGTGTGTGTGTGTGTGTGTGTTTGTTTGTGTGTGTTTACCCGTCCTTTACCCAAGTCCTTGCAGTTTTCTGCATAGTATCTTAGCTGTTCCTAGAACTGCACTCTTCTGGATAGAAACATCGGATGTTGTGTCTGAAATATGCCAGAGTCACTCTTGCAGCTTGGGGGTTAGAGCTCCTAATGCTCCTGTTACCACTGGGACCATTTTGGGTTTTGTTTTCCACATTTGCTCCATTTAGTTGCTCCTTCAGCTCCTGGTACTTCTCTTTTTCTCTACTTCAATGTCTTCCTGGTGCATTAACGGATGCTCTGTGTTTCCTCCTGGATTGTGGCTCTGACACTCTTTATTCCCCACTCCTCCTCTTTTGGTTGTTCATTGAGCTTCAGGATGCTGGACAAGAAAGTTCTGGTAATGCACAAGAGTGTCAACAAAGGTTACTGAAACACTGTCAAAAGAACTATATTGTATTAAGGGTTTTGCTAAATGTTCCTACCATTCCTTATATTTTCACCAGTTTACTTCATTGTACTATTTAACATAATCAACAATATGACAATTCAGAAATGCCAAAATAATTCTAATTCTGTTCATCTGTTCATCTGTTCATCGTAGCATTTTCAGAGGGTAAAGATGTCACGTCCAGGTGAACAGATGAACACAATCAACTTTTTGGGATGTCCGTACCTGGATGATTGAACATGCATCAAGACAATTAGGAAATGTTCACCAGCTGAGATGTTCTCAGACTGTTCTGCAAAAATTTCTGTCTTCAACCTGTGAGCACTGCCGCTCACATGTGAATGTCTTTAGGTGAATAATATAATAAAATTAGGATATTTGTAGATTTACTAAATGATACAGTGTCAGCCTCAATGAGCCAGAAGCTCAACAAGATATACATTACTAGGTAATCAACCACCATGCTACTAAAGGTTTACTATGCCAACTACACTGTTTAGTTTCTCATTTGAGGGGAAATTAAATTTTTTCTTGAATTTTAATTCAACTTAAATCACCTAGGTTTATGGGCCCATGTGCATTTACAATAAATGTGTTTATGTGTATGTGTGTGCATGAGTGTGGCTGTACTGGTGTGCTGCTGGAGCTCCTGATGGAGTGCCATTACATTCTCATTAGTTCAGCTTCAGTGCTCAGGGACTGGGACACAGCTGCCCTCACTCCCCAAGCACTGTCAGAGTCGGGCCCAAAAGGCCATTCTTGCTACCCCTATATATTCCTCTCACCCTCTTTTGCCATCCATCCCTTCCCTTTGCTGGACCCCTGCCATCACCCATGTGTCTACTACTTCATATTTCTCTCTCTAAACTTTCTTTTTTTCCATCTATTGTTTTGTTGGGACCCACAGCAGCAGCATTGTCCCAGCATGCATCCAAAGAACTGAAGGCTGAAAAATCCATCCATCCATCCATTCGCTTCCGCTTATCCTTTCCAGGGTCGCGGGGGGCGCTGGAGCCTATCCCAGCTATCATAGGGCGAGAGGCAGGGTACACCCTGGACAGGTCGCCAGTCTGTCGCAGGGCAGGAAAAATGTAGTTTTTTAATAAACAGCTACCCCAAACTTTTCCACCACATTCATGGCTATCCTGGTAACCCATCTTTTAAATTCATATCCTTCCATTTGGAGATGTCTTACACACTTGATCTACAGGATACAATAAGGGAGCCGTTATGATCTGAACTGATCCCAATTTTTTTGTAGCAATTCTACACTGAGCCTCTCGTTAAAAACAGAGCTCCTCACCTTGCCTTTAAGAATGAACCGACCCACATCACCAGACCCCTATGACCACTCCTGAAGCCCACCAGAGTGTGGACCAACATCACTCATTTGATGTGGTTGAATGAGACGCTATCCCCCAGCTTCTTGATTAACCCCTTAAATTGAACTGAAATGGTTTTTAAAAAGGTTTCTGGATAGACTGTAGGCTTAGACGAATAATCAAATATAATGAGAGTATAAACAATCTATCATTAAGCACTTGATATTAAGGTTAATAACATCTAAAAGCATGTCGCTTAGCATAAGTGAGAAACCAGATAAAAAAATATTTGCTGTTGTAAATTGATTTCATTGAAATTTTGTATGTTTTTTTTGTACTATCCATGTGGCAGGTACAGCAGAAAACATCAAAATGCTGACAGATAACCTAGAATCATATCAACAATAAAATGTCTTATTTATAGGCCCCTGTGGTTTTGCTCTGTCATCTTGCCTGAAAGCGATTCATACTATCTAAGAAGAAGAAAAAACAACTACAAAGGAAGATGACAGGAGAACAGAAAAAAGTTCAAAAAGAAAAGTTGGGAAAAGTTTACTGACTGGGGTTTTGTTAGGGGAGAGTCGGTGTGGGGGCGCTGCATGTTCTGGTGTGTGGAGCGGAAGGGAAAGATGTCTTTCGCACGCTGATTAAGACACGAGTCAGTGAGACAGAAATTGAATAAGAGTATTATTCATCCATGGGCAGCCTTCCATCGAAGTGCTCTTCCCTGAAACGCACACACGCATAAAGAAACACAGAGAGGCAGTGAAAAACAGACACACCCAAGCAGAGTGGTAGGGATAAATACATCCACTTCTCAATGCTCAGGAGTGCACTCTGTTCTCATTCAGATTCTGTGGCAAGCAGAGACTTTGAAAACGAGATTTGCTCCTTTTATCACCTGAAATACATTTACCTCGGCAGCTAGTGGAGAAGCTTTATCTTAATGAAATCTATCCCTGCTACCCATCTCACTGACATTACATTGTGCCACATCCTAAACAAGCAACCTCATAGCAAACCCAAGAACTGCTGTTGTTTCTGTATGTGTGTTTAAAGAAAACATAAATAAAAAGTGACTGAAAGCAAAAAAAAGGAGACATCTTGTATCCTAATAATGTATGTGTCATCTCAGCTGAAGACTTTGTTATTTTTGTCAGTGAATCACCGACAAGTTAGGTTACTTTTGGCTATTTGTCACCCCGATTTGGCTTGTACATGTTTGCGTACCTCTCCAGAAGTTGTTGATGCACCTATATTTTTCTTTTCCTGTAAAACATCAACACCTTTCAATAAACTGGGGCATTTGTGGGTGAATTGCTTTGTGTGTATTTCTATAACTTCAGGGGTTAGTCCAGGACAGGGACGTACTACCTGGCACACCGCATGCCCTCATATCTGTCTAGCATTCTTAATGAACATAATTGGCTCAGACAAAAACATTTAAATGATGATGAGCAGATGGCATTGTTCACTTGGGCTGCATAACAAGAGGCTGGCACCTCGATCTGCTGGAAAAATAACAGGTGAAAACTTCAGAAATCATCCTCTTAACTCAGGACATCACAGCAGTAATCAGATGTAAATTACCCAGGCAAATAAATCTTTGATTAGCTTTCATTGCATGCTGTTTTTGTTTTCTCTGGCCTGCTACCGGTTGCTGCAAACACAGTAGCCTCCTATTGTGCATGAGGAGTGTACTAATTTTGTCTGAGTAGCTTATACATACGTTTGTGCCTCGACACGACTCAACGGCACATCCACAAAGTCTAATTACAATACCTCTACAGCACTGGTACTATATTAAATCCGTGCAAACAGAATAACAGATGTGTATACACTTCTAAGATATGTATTAAAGTCAAGTATTTGGGTTGAGGATAAAAAAGCAAAGCGCCAAACAATAATAATGTTTGCAGAGGGTGGCAGGTAAGTCATGTCTTTCTCCTAGCTGTGCTAATTAAATCCAGCACCAAGGGGACAGAGGGAGAAAACACACTGATATAGCTGTGGGTTTGAACAGATGCTGTGCTTTGATGAGCACCAAGGTTAGCCTATCATACGCTGTCTCAATCATCAAGAGAGTAGGGTGTCTTTAATTACCTGAAGGATATGTAAGGGGCTTTATTTAAAACCACACTGTACGCATTGTTAAAGGAATGAGAAAATACGACCTGAAAAGCATTATTTCCTTATGTAATTTGCCTCATGCCATAAATTATTTAAGTAAAAAGGGCTACTTCTTTCCTATTGGTGACACTTTTACTTTAAGGGTATTTTGTGCTCTGTGTTTGACCTCCAGTTTTATCCAAATGACCTGCCAAGGAACTATTTTACCACATTTCCCATAATGTGTCAGCAGGGCTTTCTTTGTAAAATTAGAAATGCTCTTATTCTGTAAACAGGGCTATTTTATTGTGAGTGTTAAGTCCATTAAAACCATACCAATGCACTCCTCCATCGCGGATCAACAGGCAGATATGGGAAAATAGCAATTATATGGCCAAGAAAGATTCATTTGGGGTAATTATGGAAAACTTTAATTATGTTCAGTTTATGTTTTGTGTATACAATGTTTTTTGAATATATTTTTGAAATGACTGCGTGCTAAAGCAGTGTTATTGCACACATTTCAGAGTGCATTTGATGGTAACAGGATATGCAGTGGATAATACACCTACTCATGCTTTTAAAAAAACCCAAAACTTTTTCTCATGGGGATGGTGAGTAAAATACGCATGAAGTATTGAAATCCAAATGAAAAGCTTTCGATAATACCAAATGGCATTGAAAGTTGTCTGTTAACAAACTGAGGAGTGAGTCTTAACAAGCACAAATTGGACCGTCTGATTCATAA
Organism: Oreochromis aureus; assembly: GCF_013358895.1. Lineage (NCBI taxonomy): Eukaryota > Metazoa > Chordata > Actinopteri > Cichliformes > Cichlidae > Oreochromis > Oreochromis aureus. Next base: position 14,459,568 of record NC_052962.1, read on the forward strand.
TATGCACGTCATGTACTAGAGTTTGTGGTACTTTTATGAAGAAACAGTGTTGCTTTACTTTTTATGTTCATAATTAGTTTGACAAGAACTTTTGGCAATGCCACACTGGAGAAGGTATGTGCTAATCAACAGGAATATATACCTTTATATAGCCAGGCCTTTTGAAGGTTTTTCAAAGTTTTTCTTTCGACAGTGGCTGCCTTTTTCACTCATTTTTAATACAGTCCTTGTACCATATTCCAATAAGTTTTTGTTTGTTCGATAAGCTGCTTAACACTGACCTATGAATCATTCAGTCAAGAGATTAACCCAAATTGTGTCTTCACATAACAGACAACCTAAATTGTATCTTATGGCACTTTGTTGCCAGCAGCCCATCACAACACACATAATTTCTTTCCCATTCTTCAGATGAATGTATTAAAAATGCCAAAGATAACACAGTTTGACAGGAATAGAAAAATAGTTTTACACTAACAAGGTCATTCCCAAAGAGCTGTTAGCCAAAAACTTGGCATGTCGGCGTGGTGTGCTCTTAAACATTTTAAGGAAACTGAACAAGTTCAGGCGTTAGGGTTATCTGAAAGTCATGTCATTAATAATGAGAAGAAAAATCAGCAAAGACCTGACAAAGAACCAGAGAGCTGCATCTGGCCATTTAGTTGTTCCGTTTCCTGTTCTCTGAAGTCTCATAAGAAATAGTCTCAGTGGAAGGTGGCTGTCGCCACAGGGAAAAGGCTCAGTTATTCTTAATTTCACAAGAAATAGACTCAAAATCAGTGGTCACAGGTCTTATGGCACGGTAAAGCCAAATTTAAATATTTTGTTTCATCATCAGTATATACAGAGAAGGCCACTCTGCCACGGTTTGCGGCTGCATTTCATACAGTGGTGTTAGAGATCTTGTCAGAAGAACTCTATTTCAGACTATTTCTCCAGCCAATACCTCGATAATCTGGAAAACATCTGAGTCACAAGAGCTTCATTTATCAGAATTGCAACAATCCCAAACACACAGCCTATAAATACTTTGATAGAAAAACACACAATTAAGCACAATCAGTCATGGATTGGTCTCCCCAGAGACCTCAGCCTTACCGAAGCAGTGTGGGATGATGTTGACAGAGAATGGAAACAAAGGCAGCTAACATCCAAAGAAGAGAGAATTGTACAAACTCCTTTTACATTTATGTTTGCATGTTTAAATAAATCGTTGCACCTGTTCCCTAATTATCTAGCAAATAATAATGATCTGAAGACTTTAGCACAGCACGCTAAATTCAAAGCAGTATGTTTTCCCACCTTAAGTCCAAGCATTCTAAACAGGATTAATACATAATTAATTCTCAAAGAGACTACTGAAGCAGAGGATGCTCATGCTTGAAATGATTTTTTAATGCTGTCATCTTCTGATAAAATGTTAATCTAACCAATCAACTTTGTACAACAATTCTTGTGATAATGAATTAACTATTAAATCATGAATTTCAATTTATATTTTGATTCTTCCGTATGTAAAAAAGGAAAAAAAAGATGGACTTATTTTCAGTTTTAATTAGTAAAATAGTCTCTCTGTCTTTACCATTGAAATCTGGAGCAATTATAACTGAAATAAGTTTCTGCAGAATCTTTCATCTGCTTTTCTCATCATTAATATTTTAGTTAGGATAAATAAGTATACATACAAGCTGTATTAAGTGCCAGATAAATGTAGCTGTCCTTTTCTGACTATGGAAAGTGGGGAAAAAAAGTAAAATCCCCAAAAGCACTGATACAATTTGCACACCGTATGCCTACATGCACAGATGGCGTCTTGTCAACCATGGCAGCTGATTTAAGCTGAAAATGTCAGATCAGGGAGTACCTATTATTGATCAACACATCAAATTGTGTTTTGATCAAGACCTAACACAGGCAGAAATTGTGGCATGTCCTCTTATTGGAGAAAACATTCAGATGAGCACAAGGTTAGCCTGGCTGCAACTTTACAGGCAAGAGCACTTCAGAGATTCTGCTGAGATTCCTGAGAGAAATTCCATATGAGGGACTCGTGTCCTAAGAAAACTTTGTTTTTGGAGGATAAATTATTCTGTCATTCTAAAATAAAAATGTGCCCTTTTTTTCTCGACCCTTCCCAAAAAAATATTAACCTATAATCACGAGAAAGCAAGCTTTGTTATCTCAAGATAATGGTATTAAAAAAAGTTTAAAAAGCTGCTTTTCTTCTTAGGCCACAGTCAATCTGCACTTCAACACTTTTTAAAAACAGTCAGCTTTGGCACATTTGAAAGCAACAGCAGTTCATTAGCAATAGCATTTTAACAAGTCTTAATTTAAAAATAAACTTTGTTTATCTACTCATTATAGTTTCCCTTTAATTGTGCTTTATGTGATGATAAACAATTACTTCGGCAGTACACTGGTGCTTCTGCACATGGTTTTCAGCCTGTTGATCTATTCATCCTAGGAACTGAGTTTGCACACTTATGCACGCGCGCACACAACCACATACACACACAGAGTTCATGCAAATACATAAACAATAGTTGCATGTTTTTAACTGCTCTGGAAGATTCCAATTACTGAGCTTCAATGATCCACAGCAGCACCGCCTACTGTCAGTGTGCTAATTTAACTTGTGCCTATTAAAAATTCATTTTAACAATCAGCACCACAAGGGGCGGGTTGTTGGCAGGGCCACTGATTGCATTTGAGTGAGCGTACGTACGGTATGTGTGGGTACATGTGCATGCATGAGAGTTCCCCAGTGTGTCCCGTGTGACCTTTAGAACATGTCCTCCCGTTCCTCTTTGTGTTGTTCTTCCTTATCTCTATATTCACTCTCTCACCCAGCCTCCCCTCTTTCTGTTCACCTGCTTGTCCTGGGGCCTTGCAATTAGAGACTGTGCTCCTTCTCTCCAACACGCTGGTGAAAATGGGGGACCACCCCATGCGGATGAAGCCTGAGTGATCAAGCCACAGGACAATCCCTGAGATTTCATTAAACCTCCATTTAAGGTTTCATCTGCCCCAGGGAGACACGGGAATGGAGGGTGGAATTTGTGCCACTGGCTGAGAGAAAAGCGTGGAGAGGTGGCAGAAGACAGCAGTCATTCGGATCTCTGATTTCCCCTGCTGAACTTGTCGGGGTAAAAGGGGAAGGGGGAGGTTGCTAGATGTTGCCTTGGCGACTACAGGTGTGCAGACAGTATGTGTGTGAGTATTCGCACACACACACAAACACATCAAGTGGCCTCTGGTAGTGTGGAGTTTCCTGTGGCTTTCTCAACACCTTCTCTCTTTCCATCTCGCTCTCTCTCGCTCAGAAAACAGAGGGAGACGCCGTCTTTAGCAGAAGCAATGCTTAACTGTTAGCCCGGTGACTGCGTGTGTGACTCCAGATGATCAAACAAACTGGGGGAAGGATAGAAATCTGAGTGGAGCAAAAACATCCATTAAATTCGGCGCCATAACTTTGGTGACATGCTGTGCGACAGCAGCGAGGACTTGTTCTCTTCAAAGGAGAGGTTATCATGCTGTTTCATAGCACCCGCTTTCTTTTTTTTTTAAATTTCTAGGTTAATTTAACTTGCTTTTTTTTCATTTGAGCTGAACATGGATGTTTGAAGTGATAAAGGATCAATGCAATTTTTTGTCCTTTCTCCTGCGCATACCTTATATGGGTCACCGCTTGTTGCACATAGAAACAGACACACATAAACTCGAAAAGTTGTCATGACATGCACAAAGCAATTACGAAGAATCAGTTTACTTCGCTTCTACTTTGACACGCAATTTTAACAACCACATCTTGCTTTCGTCCTCTTGTCACAGCTGGAGTAACAGGACTTGATCTAGATTTTTTTTTCCTTTTTAGCAGTTTATTTCCTATGTCTACGCATTTTTGCAGCTGCCCCTACCTTCCTCTGTGCAAATGTAATGAATGCACGGGAAAGGATGCATTAATGAAAATAAAATGCTTCATATCCCATGGATAAGACTTGCCCATGGCAACTTAGCCAGTGGCTAGGCAGCACTCCATCAGCTCATTACCCTGAGGCATAAGAGTGTTTCTGTCAAAAAGCTTGTGTTACATGAACATAAAGCAGTTAACCATGCCTGCACCAGAAGGTAAAGGAAAAACAAGCTCGATCATGGTTCTATTTTAACACATCAACATTACAGGAGTATGAAAATATGCAGTCAGTACCAAGCACTGTTCAGCAGCTGTCCATAAAATGACTGCTTTAATCTACAGAGTATTGTCTATCTTTTACTATAAGTTAATGATTTATTTCAGTACAGTGTGCTCTGTTTCCATCACCATCCAGTGCACAGTTGTGAAAGTGGGTTGAATCAATGATAAGGAGATAGGAGATTGTGTAAATAAACATGAATAATGCATAAGCCGGCTTTGGACGGATAACAGCTGCCTTTGAAAAGTCTTTTTTAAAAGCGAGCATCTCAACTTAATGCACGCGCAAACTTTCTCATGCTGCGTTATGTGAGGTACACGGCGACATGTGGCACCGGAGCCCTGTAGAGAGGCATATTCTGTGATGAGAGAGTGGCTCGAAACACAGCAGTGTTACTGTAAATGTGAAGATGAGTAAGTGCTCTTTGAAATCCTTGCATTAATTGCGCTGCACAGTCTGTTCATTTATAAAGCTTTTCCCATTGTGGAAGTTGTTCTAATCTGCAGTTATGATATCTGCGCAATTACTAAATGTTTGTATAAAATCATGATCTTACCAAGGTAGCTTAAAGATCTTGATGACAGAACTAGAGATGTACATTACATTTACATTCAACCAAGCTGAAGTGGTCATAAAGTATTAAAACATTTTCATTTTTTTTCTTTGTTTTTTAATATAAGGAAACAGAAAACAATTTTAACCTTCAGTAAAAGCACCTAGCAACAGAAAACAATTTTGTGGAGTATGTCTAAGTTGTGTTTACTTTGCAACTTAAACTAAGTCTACTTATAACCCAATTTCCATCATGAATGAGGCTCCCTTTCATTTTTAATTTCTTTTTCAAGGCTTGCCTGACTTTTTCTCACAAATCTGTCTTAAGATAGTGTCTTAAATTAGTGTTTACGGATATGTAAACCCACAAATCACTACATGTTGCTCATTTCCATGAGGCATTCAACAAACAGGCATATCTTACTAAAGTGGTATTTAATATATACATTTTCTTTTACTTCTTTCTTCTTCTTTTTTTTTTTTTTTTTTTTTACCAATGTCTTGGTGGGCCTTGTGTCAGGGGGCTGGGCCTGTGGACCAGCATTTTCAGTTATGTTGTATTTTTGATTTCTTAAGTTATATTAAAAAGAATGTAAAGTTCCGGTGTTAATTTTAGTTAGGGTCTAATTGAGTTTTAGTTTAGCCAATATTACCATCCTTGCCCCCTGGTTTATGTTTCCTGTCCAGTCTGTCCTGTGTTTCATGTCTGCGTGTCCACGTTGTCAAGCTTGTGTGTCATGTCTACGGTCCATTATGTTTGCTGGTTTATTTTGAAAGTCTTGTGTTTCCATGTTCACTGTGTTTAGTTTTTCTTCCCCTTCCCCCATGTTCATTTGTGTCAGCTGTGTTTCCCCAGGTGTATCCTTCTGTGTATTTTAGTCCTCTGTTATCCTCTGTTCAGTGTTGGTCCATCTGTTTACCTTCTATTAAGTCACGTCACGTTTTCATGCAACTGTTCAGGTTCATATTCATGCTCAGGTTTTGATTTCTTCACGTTCATGTCTTGCATGTACCTGTTGAGTTCCATATTCATGTTTCTCATCATAGTTTTCATAGTTAGTTTAGTTATTTCCCAGTTTAGGCCTTAGTTTAGTTTTCGCCTTTGTTTCTTGTTCCTTCTTTTGCAATCAGCCATAGTAAAGGCCCGCGTCTGCATTTGGGTCCACACCACAAACACACTGGCTACTCCTTGTTGAAACCCAGCACTACTCTGGTGTGGTTTACCAGTCTTTATTCTGACAATCTTGAGAATGAAATGTTGGATAATGGCCATTTCTTTAAATATGAAGACTATATTCTGAAATTCAATTTTTTTTTCGTAATTATTCCAAGCACTTTACATGATAGGGTGGGGCTACGTTTTGATTGGCTGATTGTGACCTACATCCATTTTCACACCTCGACTCATTTGATTAGGTAGAGGATCATTAGGGGGTTCATGACCCTCTTGGGGGACACTCCCCTAAGTCCCCTAAATCTGGGACTCTCCACCATTTGACCTTACAACTGAAGAAGCTTCTTGGATGAGAGGTGAAACGTCTTCAAGCAACTTAAAGAAGTCCAGACGCTTTTCTTTCCAAGCTCTTTAGACTACGATGACCTGGATGGCTGAGAACCTTCACAGACATACTCCAAGCAGTAAAACAGGAAAAAAAAAGAGTTATACACAACAACAAAAACCAGTAAAAAATAAATAAAATAAAAATGGAAAAGGCATATCCATTAAGATAAAAACTAATCTAAAATGAAATTAAAGACAGTAAATGAAAATATACAAGTATACATTTGAATAAAAATATACAACAGATAAAACATAAATAGAAACAGCCCAGTAAATGTAGAAAAAATCCAAAAAGCTTCAATAGTAGATTCAATGACATTAAGTGGCTCAGTAAAACATTGTGATCAACAAGGAATCAACAAATCAGCGGTGAATTTAATGTACTAGCTCCTCCAAATACAGTAGATACAAATATAAAAAAGCTAGTTCAAGGCCTTTTGGACACCATCAGACTTTTGATGGTTAAAAAATAAATAAACAAATAAATAAATGACATGCTGCCCCAGTGTCACTGGCACAAGCGCTATTATGCGAAAATGCAATCTAGAACTAAAAGGTTTGATTTAGTCAGACTTTGTTCTAGTGCTGTAGAATTTGTCAACCACGATTGTTTTGTATTGTGTTTTTGAATTGTTACCCCTAGGTTCAATAATCCCTTAACTACCTTTAAATACAGATTTTAATGTCCCCCCAAAAAAGAAAGAAACTTATGTGAAGGATTCTACTGGGAGACTTTGGGAAATAATTTTTCCCTGCTATTAATAATAAGCATTCATACAGGTAAATGGGGAGGGATTTTGTGGTCCCAGTGATCCTGAATCTAAGCTGAATAAGCGAATATGGCAGGGCAGGTATTCAGTATCACAGCCTCACCTCTGGTTTGACAGAAAATCTGAAAAAATTCAAGTTTAATTCATGAATATAAGCAGAGACTATGACAGCTGGAGAGAAATTTTGAGTTGGAACAGAAAACATCTGCGAGAGGAAATTAAATGCAGACTCAACTCGCATGTTCACCTCTCCGCGGGAGACAGATTCTGGCACTCGGCTTCTCCCTTAGCTGCTGCACTTACTACTGTAGGTTCAGAGCCAAATTATGGCATATGTCAAATAAGGATGCCATATATTTGGAGACTTTTTTAACAGCTCTTCTAGCAACAGCCTGAATCTTAGACATTTCTTACATTCCAATCCTGAGTTGAACAAGAAAATAGGAATAATTAATATGACAGGTAACATCACATACATTCTGTCAGTGTGTATCTGTACTGTGTCTATCCAGCTGTGTTGTGTGTGTGTTTGTGTGTGTGTTTTCTCTCAAAATCACTATCGCACACATAGATCAATGGTGCGAGATAGTAAAACTATAACTCAACACCCTGGAGAGATGGTATCGATCTATGACCGCACTGTAAACACATGAGACCTTTTACTGAGAATCCAGAAGCACAAATCATACACTGGTTCTGTGAATGCTTAGTCACCTCAGTGTATCAACTGTTCATTCATTTATTTCATTTTCTGCAGAGGAAAAATAACTTTTAATCGTGATTTTTTTTTTTTTAATGAAATAGATTTATTTTGTTTGTTTACTGTGGATATAATGATTAAAAACACCATCACTGGAAAATTAATCAGTGTGTTGTGCATGTATATTGTTAATCATTTATTTCCAGAATGAGAGTGTCACAAATTGCTTGGTAAATGACTTTGAAATAATTGTTTTCTCTTTTGCAGCGACAAAATTAAAATGTAACTTGAATGTTTTATGGTAAATTGAAAGAGTTAATTTTTTTCTTGATGTCTTAGTTTAACAGCAACATATATACATAAAAATTCAATTGAATTTTATTTATTTAGTGCCATATTACAACAGCAGTCACGTCAAGGTACTTCATATTGTAAGGTAAAGATCCTGACATACTACAGAGAAAACCCCAACAGTCAGATTTCCCCCTGTGAGTAAGCTCTTGGCATCAGTGGTGAGGAAAAACTCCCTTTGACAGGAAGAAAGTTCCAGCAGAACCAGACTCAGGGAGGAGCGGCCATCTGCTATGACTATTTGGGGGATGGTCTTGATGCATTCTCAATCATCCAGGAAAGTAAATCTCCAAAAGTTGAATCTGTTCAAAACGCTACGTCCAGATGAACAGATTCAACTTTTGGAGATATTTGGGGGATGATGAGAGAAAACAAGACAAAACACTGTTACCTGATCCAGCCCTAAATACAAGCTTTATCAAAAAGGAAAGTTTTAAGTCTAATCTTAAAATTAGAGGAGAAAGAGTCTTATTCTTTCCACAGAGGAAGGGTCTGAAAGCTGAAGACTCTGCCTTCAATACTTCAATAGTCATGATTATTCATAACTTTGTATCTGGGGAGAAGGATTTTAAATTAAATTCTGAGTAACTAATATTATTATATAGTCATGGCAAACATCAACTCTAAGGTTTCATGTGTCAGTATATGCACAATAACAAAAATAACCTGGTCTTTAGCAGACAACCTCAGATGAACAACAAAAGTTAACATCAGTCATAAAGTAATTGTTTTCTGATTTTGTCAGTCTCTCACATCATTGAAAAGCAATTTTGGCCCTTATTTACAACATTGCTTCAGTTCATTGAAGTTTGTGGATATTCATTTATGCATGCATTTATGCTTGAGGTCTCACCACAACATTTCAATCATGAGGTCTGGGCCCATCTGCTGTAGAGTTGTTGGTGTGTTTAGGATCATTGACCATACTGCATGACCCAGCTGGCCCCATGACCTCATGTTGACCTCTAGAGTACTTTTGTATAGAAAAGAGTTCATGGTCAAGTCATTTACTGCAAAATGTCCAACTACTGTAGCTGCAAGACAAAGCCAAATCATCAGTCCTCCACTATTATGTTTGACAGGTGGCATGAGGTTTTTCTACCATATGCAAACTAATATATCAAACATAGTATTGTGCATAATGGTCAAACATCTCCACTTTGTTCTTTTCTGTCCAAAGTATATTGTTTAAGAGTTTTGTGGTTTGTGTCACTACCCGATCCGTACCGGAAACCCGATCAGTACCACGCAAACCTTACATCACTTCCTCTCTTTGCCAACATTGCGACATTTAATATATTTGAATGACACGGTTAGTGCCCAGTTATCTCCTAACATTTCTTGACAGCTCTGCCTCCTTTTCGACTGCCCGGGACATTTAAACAATGGATACCTCCGTATACAAAGAAAGTCATGCTTTTCTCCTCAACGGAGAGCTTCCCCCGACTGAACAACAGCGCTGTAAAATAAGAAGAATGGCGACTAATTACAGACTTAATAATACAGACTTAGTAATGTGTCATGTGAAGATTCATCAGCCAGATTGTTTACTGACAATTGACAGTGATAGTGGACATCGTCATCACTATTCCAACAATTCTCTCCACACAGACAAGCATAAATACTGTCCCGAATTTTGAATATTGAGGATGAGTACAAAACAACGATGGTCCAGAAAGGTTTGGTCAAACAATGATTTTATTGAACACGCGCGGGGGGATAATTACTGCACACAATCAGCATGGATCTCCACCCAAAAATACACATGCAGTTGCTTTTATAACATCAGGGTTTGACGCCCCTTCTCGCGTTAAAAGAACATAATTTGCATCTTAAGAACATTATTTGCCTCTTTTACAGACAATGATCAATTTTAAGAGCTAAATGCAGACACAGAAATTCCCCTCTCTAGCATCTTCTTCCAAATATGGTGATGATTTCAGGCCCTGAAGATCCCCATGGACTTGTCCTCTTCTTCTGTCACCTGTTACCAAGTAAACTCAAAAGCAGCAGGTTGCTGAATAGATTCAGGCCTTTCCTCAGGCCTGTTTCTAGATTATATGTACTATATGTGTTTTGTAAGCGTGTATGCAATCCTTCTATAGCTCCAAGTCACTTACACAATAGATCGTCCGGACATAGCGCCGAACGAGGCTTACGACCTTTAATTAATTGACTGAGCTTCAACTCTTTAATAAGCACAAAATGCAATGTGTGTATACAATGATTATAACCGCACCTGTAATAGAGGTTAATATGATGCCAGTATGTTTAAACATCTTAACCGTCTTAATGCTGTAAGTTATATTGTTAATGCAATGTTAATGCTGTAGATTATATCGTAGCAGTAAAATAATTTCTTTAATTCCACAATACACTCGACTATCACTAAATCAAATTTAACACGCATACACAAACACGATTTGTAATGACGCAAGTTCAGTTTACAATAGGGCTCATTTGCTCGGTCAGCAAGTGGTGGTATCCTCGTACACTGGGGAGTAAACTGCCATTAAACGAAACAGAAGAAGAAGAGAACATCTGCACATGCGCGGTACGGATCGGGTAGACCCGATTTGTACGGTCCGACTTTGCACATGCGCAGTAAGGATCGGGGAGTCCTGATCCGTAACTATCTTTTTATTTTTATTTTTTTTTTCATCTTTTTTGTTTCAAATGTTTCATTATTGCAAACATTTTAAGAGATACTTATTATTGTTAACATCTTAACAGATACTCTGACCCGTAACTATAGTGAAACGCTTAGAGTGAAAGTAGACACCTTTGGCACATGTGTGGTACGGATCGGGTTTCCGGTACAGATCGGGTAGAGACAGTTTGTTCAAATGCAAGTTGACAAATGAAAGCTGTGCTGCCATGTTCCATTTAGAGTTTTCTCTTGTCAACTATTCTTAACATTCATTCATCAGCATTCATTTTTTTTCTAATTGTAGTGTCATGAACTTTAATGTTTAACATAGGCCCCACCAATTTGATATTGCAAACCATGCCAGCCCTAATAATATAACACTGTACAGACATAACAAGATTGACATTTGACATGACATTTAATGCTTTTAATAATAATGTTTTTTAATTATTATTTAATTATTTATTAATTTTTTTTTTACTGCTTCAGCACATTATTTGGCACATATAAGATAAATATTTCTTTGGATGTAAAATGTCAAACAAAGTATAAACTATATATATATATATGTATTTCTTCTTTAAATCAAAATACATCCAACTAACTTGTCACGTAACTGTTGCATCCACTTCACAAGGAATACGATATTCATATTTGTTACATATATTTGGTAATATTAACTGAATACAAAATAGGACTTATGCTTTAGTCAGTGAGTTAATAATCAAGGCAACAGGATGACCTGAAGGCTTTTCCATATTTTATTCAATTCCAACTTTAGAAACTGTAGATATTATGGTTTGTTTATAGATAACATTCCTTCGGTTTCCCCAGAGTTCAGGTTACTTCTAAAACAATTTAGTGTAAATAATTTATTCCTCATATTACAGTGGAGCTGCATGAAAATATTTTTATGTCTAGAAGGATAAAAGTTACACTCAACAACATGTCATTTCAACAAGAATAAATTTAAATACTTTTAAGTTGTTCAATTTCATGCAGATCGTTCATGATTTTATTACATTCACCATAGACTATAAAAATATTTTGTTCAAATTACATGTTAGACTAACATGTAATTACATGTTAGTAACAACCACCCAATTTCACTTTTTTGAGTGTAACATTATTATCAAATAGTAAATAGTTGTTTGCATTGACTAATATTTTTTTCAGCTAAATAATGAAATTATTACTTTTCTCTAACTGGTAATTAATTAGTTTGTGAAAAAATTATCTACATGTTAAATGTAAAGTTGAAACTCATGTAAAGAAAGTTTAAAAATCCTGCTTATATTCTGGTTTCCAAACCAAACTGTTGTTATGGGACACAATGGAAGAAAGGTTATGGGAGAACCCTCTGTAATAGCCAACTAGGCCTAGAAAACAACATAGGTCATGGTACAGTAGTTAGTAGGAACAAGAAAACTTAGCATTGCACTATGTGCAAATTCTCAAAATAAGATTTCCAACTGTACTGGAAGAAAGTGTCTGGTGTAATAGAAACGCAAGCTGTCAAGGGTACTTACCAGCAGCCCAAGGGCACTTACCAGTAGCCCTTGAGCAAGTCTAACTTTGTCACATAGCAAGCAGCACCAAAAGTGTCTATGCAATCATCCACACGAGTAAGAGGGAATTAGTCTGGTTTGGTGACTCTGTTTATGTTCCTGAAATCTGTACAATAGTGTGGGGTGCCATCACACTTTCACACTAGCAGACACAGAGAGCTCTAGGGGCTGGGACTAGGAGCAGGGAACAATAAAGACACTCTCTACTAAACACTCCACCATTCTCCATCGGAGTTCTTTTTGTGGGGTTCACTCAGTAAACATGTTGCTTGATGTAAGGATTTTGGCCAATATCAATATCATGTTACACAACATTAGTCTAGATCAGGCTTGGCCGACTCCAGGCCTCGAGGGCCGGTGTCCTGCAGGTTTTAGATCTCATCCTGGGTCAACACACCTGAATCAAATGATTAGTTCATTACCAGGCCTCTGGAGAACTGCAAGACATGTTGGGCGTTTCTCAATATGCGTACTTGTGCGTACTTGCGTTCTCGTGTACTCGTGATACGTCATCAGTACTGTTCCAATTCGAAGTACGCATCAAGCCGAGAACGCAAAAAAGTCCCGGATGTGTTCTCGCTCCGCCCGTTTTATCGAGCATGCATCTGTGTGGACTTGGTACAGCTAAATATCCCAGAATGCATTTCGTCCAAAACTCAACAGCGGACTCCCGGCACATCGTTTTCAACCCCCCCCCGCTCGCGGTCTGCTCACTACTCAGGTTAAAGAAACCCCAGCAGCTGTCTATAGTATTGAGTGTCCACTAGAATAGAAATAAAAGCGTTCTAACATCTCACCTGCTTGTTTTTATTAAGGTATGTACACATATGTACATGTACACTATTTTTATTAATAGAGGTTTCACTACTGAGGTTAAAAATGATATATAAGTCACTTAGATCACTTCTAAATGTTAATGTTTGGTTTATTTCAGTGTTTTATTTGTTCCTGAGTAAACCGGTTTGGCTGTGATTAAAGTTAAGCTTCATAACATGTTACTCACAGTTAAATTAAGAGGGGCGGCAGTAAAACTCCGGACCTGTGACATCATCACGCACGCAGGTGTTCCAATTGTACAAATCGCGAGTCCGTGCTCGCGTTCTCGGCGGGTACGTACTCCCGTGCGTTCTCGGCGAGTACGTACTCACCGAGAACGCGAGTACGTACTCGAAACGGCCGTTGAGGAGGTAATTTAGCCATTTAAATCAGCTGTGTTGGATCAAGGACACATCTAAAACCTGCAGGACACCTGCCCTTGAGGCCTGGGTTTGGACACCACTGGTCTAGATAGATACGTCTTTTCCAAGATCATGAACTAAGACAGTTGTAGGTAAGTACAAATTATTTGAATGTGTCAACACTCTGCCAATGACTGGAAGAAGACCCAAACTGTCACCCTCAGATGAGATGAATTTGATTAACTAGTTCGGAACCACTAAGGCCCAAGCATGCATGAACAATTTCCATTTTTTTAGTTACATTTTTGGTTAACTATTTCATGTTCAGACAACACATGATTGAAATATGTCAAACAATTATAAACCGCATTACTGGATGAGTAAAGTAAACCTGAACCATCTAGGGAACACCCAATACTGGGAGTGAAGCTTACACACAACATTTCTTCTAAAGTCTGTGGTAGCTTCACTAAACCTTGCAAACACAGTGTGACATTTCCTATCTGGGGTACAAATAACATAATCAGTTTCATTCAGATTTTTTTCTCTACCAGATAAGGTATAGAAAACGTTTTCCTGCTTTATGAGACATGGGGCGGAAGGCCATGACAGACTCTCCAGGCTGAAAAATGTTGTCATTGTTACATTTTCATCTGCAGGTATTTTTTTAGAATGACTGAATAAAGAAATATTAACATGAAATTTGAATGAAAGAACATTATGCTTATTTGAAAGTGCATGAAAATGCACAAGCTATTAAACTGAATTAAAATGCATCAAATCAAATTAATACTACACACAAAACTGCAAAGCACTGTATCACTCAATAACATGCTGATTCCAGAAGAAGGTAAAAGAGGTGCTGGACAGAAAACTAAGCGGTCGTCCATAAATATTACAGGGTCACGTTGCATTGTTAATGAAATATACATGGAACCATTTCATAGAGCATTTACATGTTATCTAACAGAAAGATGACATATTCTTCCCAACTTCTCCATTCACACAGACGTGTTAACCCTTGTCAGAACACACATCAGCAATTTCAAATTCAGTGTTAACCACTGGCTTGAAATGCCATCCAGAGAGCCATGCCAGTATTATTTAAAGTAGAATAAAAAGGTGGCATTGATAAAGAGTTTGACAAATGAGCGTTGCTTTTTCTCTTGATTTTAGTCAGCCGGAAAGGGTGTTGTGACAAGTCTCACCAAACTTGCTAGGAAATGATTAAACTGGAAACTTGTTTTTCCCCTTTTCCCGTTGAGAACTAATGGCACATGACAGGATGTGTTAGCAGTGCTGTCTGCCCTTCCACATCTCCTTCAGTTAATTTTTCTCTGCCCGACTACTACTTAAGATCCCATTACAACTCGAAAACACCACTTTATGCTTGTTTCTGGCACTTTAGTTTATTCTCATTTCAGACTTTTTTGTCCAGGCACACAGACACACAGGCACTTGTGCACACAACACCACTGGTCCTGTCCGCCTAATGATGGTCCATTTCTAGTGGAGGGGTGAGCCCTCTCCTTCACTTCCTGTTTTGATCTGGCCTCTGATAGGTTGAAGGTCATGCCAGATATGATGCGTGATTGTTTGTTTACTCCTAGCAGGGGAGATGGATCTGGTCCTCTGAGAGCAGGACCTCATTATGGGAACATATGAGAGAGCCACGGAGGAGCAGGAGATGAAGGGGAACAGAAACAGGTAGGGAGGAAAACACTAAAGTGCCAGCTGAGTACAGGAAAAATGGATGAAAACAGAAAGCTGAGGAAAAGGGAAGACATGCATGATGAAAGGATGAAAAAGGTGGATGAAAAGGGAATAATGACGTGAGAGAAGAAGTGGCAGACTTGACACAGCCAGCTTTTAGGGGAGAAAGTCAAGAAAGTGGTTGAGGTTGAAAACTATGACTTTGTTGCTCTGATCTGAGATGAAAGTAAAGTCAGAAAAAGAGGGAGGAAAACACAAGAGAAACAAAGACTGATGAAAAGAAACAAAGGGAATGAGGAGTGGCTAACGGGAGACGGCACTAATGATACCACATTCAGTGTCACAGCCCGAAATATAAACAACAAGCACACATAATAAAGCAGAAGCCTTGAACTTCACAACAATTTAATTGGAATAGCTGGATACTACAACTGTGTGGGTGGCTGTTTTTTTCTGTGATCTATCCTTTTCTCAATCATGCTTCCAGTAGTGTTTCACTGTGCATTTATTAACATATCTGTTAATAACAGACTTTTTGATTCTGATCAGAAACCTTTTAAAGCACCAGTTAACAAAAATGACTCTTTACATGAATCACACATATTTATGTGGATTTCAGTTTCCTCTCTGATTAAGGAAAGCACGAGCGATGAGAAGAAGTAATGAAGAGAAGATGAGGCAGAGACTTGCGAGCTGGGAATCTATCAGAGGCCAGTGGGGCACAGAGCCTCCAAGTTGCTGGGGTCTCCAAGGAGATTCTGCAGTCTGTATACAGCAAGCAGTAAAGTGAACATAACAGTATTTATTTCAGGGAATCTTCACTGCAGTAATGGTGGATACACATTGCAAGACTTGAACATTTCTGTTACTAATTAATTCCTAAGATAGCACAACAGGAAAGAAGTTTTCTGTATCATACTTCTGAAAAGAAACCTTTTCATAAAACTATAAAGATGTCTTTTTTCATCCTCCATCTCTAAATGTGTCAGCTAACGGTCATGTAGCTTAGATCTATATTAAGAATACATGCTTGGTGCTAATGGATATTTTTTCTGAGATAAATAAGTAGAAGGTGTGTTAACATGCGTGTCCAAACATGCAGACGTGTTTTGATCTTCCACTGGCTTGTGTTGAAGTGGGATGATTTGAAACTTTGATATGTCATCTCTGTGAATGAGACGAGGACTTGCACACCTTCAAATATCACATCATAAGTTCGGACACAAGACTTGTATGTATTTCTTTACCATTGCGTGTGTACATTTTCTTTGTTTTTTTGAGTTTAGGTCACATCAGATGTAGTCCTTTCATCTCTTTTGAAGGTTTGAGAATGTGAAAAATCCTATGCATAATTATTTGTTATCGGAACTATTTACTTTTAATGATCAGTGTGGATTGCCCATCACTTTGTTGTTCAAAGAGACATTGTGTGGCAAGCAAGGCATGCACTGATTGTCCAGTGAAATCTAAATATAAAGATCAATGCAAACATACCAAAGTGAAAGCAACCTATCTCCTCATGTCTCAGTTTTTGTTTCCATTGTTTAAATTGTTCCTTCCTAATGCTGCAGATGGTCACTGTCTCTGGAAACAGGCTTAACTCTGCTTGATTTTGATTCCAGTTAAATCTATAGTCAATCATTCTCATGAGCATTACTTCTTGTTGGCATCTGTCAATAGGAATCACTACGTGAGTTCAGAGCCAGATCAATCAAACAACAACAGGGGGTATTAATGTCTCTTTCTTTTTTCTTTTCACAGCAAAGCACAAGGAAAGGGCACTAGTTGATTATTTTTCTTTTTTTGTTCTATTGTCTTCTTTTATGTTATTATTTTTCATTATTTATTTTTATTTTTTGAGGAATGAACAGCAGTCCTCAACAAAAAACACACTTCATCGATATATATATATATATATATATATATATATATATATAAAAAAACACCCAGCACGCCCTCACGGGCGGTTTATCCTTCAAGCTCAGGTCCTCTACCAGAGGCCTGGGAGCTTGAGGTCCTCCTGCGCAGTATCTTAGCTGTTCCCAGGACTGCGCTCTTCTGGACAGAGATCTCCGATGTTGTTCCGGGATCTGCTATATATATATATATATATATATATATATATATATATATATATATATATATATATATATATATATATATATATATATATATATATACATATACACACACAGAGAGAGAGAGAGAGAGAGAGAAGAGAGAGAGAGCAGTTGTAAAGCTTGGTAACTAAACCATCTTGCAGCCACACAACACAAAGGCCAATAAAGTCTTTCTAGGCTCAGATTATGAACCATAATTGCATTGTATAATAATCCGCTCAAGAGATTTTCTGGATTATAGTATGCCAGAAGGGTGAGGGGTAGGAATGTAAATCTTTGGTGCTGTCGTACCTGATAAATATGTTTTGTGCGATAGTTTGTGATTATTACATGATAACAACTGCAACAATTCTTCACCTAAATTGATTTGATATGTCAGTGCTTCATTACTCAGACCGAAGATTGTTTTCTTCAAGGCTGCAGTAAAATGTTACTTTATCGACTCTGCAGGTGCTTCTATCATTCTTCATTCTTTGACAGCACAGAAAAAAAAAACTGACAACCTCGAGTTCTTCACCTGGCATAATGAACGTCATAATACATTCTTCTTTGAGATTATTTTCACCAAACCTGGTGTGTAATAAACAGATTTCCTGCTCATACTTCACTGAATCAATCAGCTAGCCACATCGGCAAACTGTTGCTGAAATTAAATTACATTAAATATGGTTTACCTTGAGCTGAGAATGTATTAACTTATTTTAGATGTGTTTGGAATCTTACAAGCAGATGGGCAAAGGTATCTGCTGTGCATCATAATGTAGGATGAGAACAGCCCTTGGCTGATTATCCTATGGCCTAGAACCATTTGTAAGGATATATATTTTCTTCATTTTCATGGCCTTGGTTTATAAATTAAATACCTTATACTGCCTATCACATAAAATACACAACTGTTTTTTTCCGCATCAACAATAAAACCATGAAAACAAAGTTGAATAGAGACATTGTGGCATTTGGCTGACATTGATTGAACTGACAATTAGCTCTCAGTCACTCTATAAAGCAAGAGCTACTGTTGCAAGAGTATCAGTTTTCTGTATTTAATATCAGCACTAGTTACTTTTGCTTCATTCAGTCATCTTCTTTTTCTTTCAGCTGCTCCTTTTAGGAATCGCCACAGCAGATCATCTGCCTCTATCTCACCCTATCCCTTGCATCCTCCTCTGACACACCAACCGTCTGCGTGTCCTCCTCTGCTTCATCCACAAGCGTCGTCTGAGGTCTTTTCCTCCTGCAGGTGGCTCCATGTTCAACACTGCTGTGCTTCATTCTTTACGAAATGAAAATGTGTTGATGTTTTCACACAACACATTGGGCAAAGGAATTTAGTATCTTTGTTGAGCTCGAAGAGTTTTCTTCTTCTTCGGCCATGTTCTCTTAATAATGCACACACTTGATTGATTACTTCTCCTGTTTCTTTTATTGTCCGCAACACAGGAGGGAAAAACATACATCCATTTTTGGCAGTTCGCGCTTCACAACAACAACAAGGAACAGGAAGTGAAGTCATCTATAATCACCAAAATAAAGTCACTTCCAAAATAAAATGACAATCAGAAAACGTCTTTTACAACACAAGATAAATTAATATATTTACTCATGAGAACACAAATCTAACACCCCCCCTTGTTCTCATGCTGTTAACCCATAGCATCTTATGCATTTCCAAAGAACCATTTTTGAAACTTTCTGAGTCTCACTCTTGTAACTGGTTTTGTTAGTATGTCTGCGGCCATTTCTTCTGATGGACAGTGTTCAATGCGGATTTTCCTTTCATTTACTGCTTCACGAATGAAGTGATATTTCACATCAATGTGCTTCGACCTCTGTCTGTTCACTGGATTTTTACTCAAAGCAATGGCCCCTTGGTTGTCCCCAAACAGTTTGGTACATGCGTACCTTTTTCTGTCCATGCCGTTTAACAGTTGGGTTAAGTACATGCTTTCCTGAGTAGTGGTTGCAAGACCAATGTATTCAGCTTCACATGTTGAGAGTGCCACTGTAGGCTGTTTCTTTGTTTTCCAAGATATTACTGGTCCCTCTTTAGTAAGTGCAAAACAGTAGCCTGTTGTACTGCGTCTGTCTTTTACAGAGGATGCCCAGTCAGAGTCACTGTAAGCAATTAGATCTAGATCCTCACTGCTTTTCTTAAAGATCAGTTCAAAGTCATTTGTGCCTTTTAGGTATCTGAGGACTTGTTTTGCCGTTACTAAGTCCTCTCTCGTGGGTTGAGCTAGTGTTTGAGATAGTCTGCTAACAACCCAGCTTATATCTGGTCTCGTACACGTCATGGCATATATCAGACTGCCCACTATTTCTCTGTACTCTCTTGAGTTAACTGTCTCATTTGCATCACTTCCTCCACATGTAGTAGTGTCCGTTTTTAGTTCACACGGTGTGGATCTGGGTTTGCATTCTGACATCCCAAAGCGTTCCAACATTCTTTGAATGTACCTCTTCTGATTCATCCTGATTTCAGCCTCTTTTTGTATAAACTGGATACCAAGAAAACTGGATATTTTCCCCAGGTCTTTCATGTTAAACTTTGACCTCATTGTTTCTTTGAATGTGTTTAACGAGTTATTATTGCTAGCCGCAATGATCAAGTCATCAACCCAGATGATAACCAGTAGAGTTTCATGGTCAATGTCTTTTCTGTATACACAGTGATCAGAGAGGTTTCTTTCAAAGTCATTTTGTTCAAGGTAGTCATTCAAGAGTTTGTACCAGTTTCTCCCTGATTGTTTTAACCCGTAAAGGGATTTTTTTTAATTTATACACCAAATTTTCTCCTGACTCTGTTTGCTCAAAACCTTCTGGTTGGTCCATGTATATTTCTTCCTCAATGGGAGCATGCAAATATGCAGTTTTAACATCCATTTGGTGGATAATAAGATCATTCTGGACTGATATTTGCATTAGGGTTCGCACAGATGTCATGTTTGCTGTTGGTGCAAATGTCTCTTGGTAGTCTATTCCTTGTGTTTGGTTGTAACCTTTTGCTACAAACCTGGCTTTGAAAATTGGTCCTTGTTCATTTTCTTTAAGGGCGTAGACCCATTTTCCTCCAATGGTATTTCTACCAGTAGGTAAAGTAGTCAGTTCGAATGTGTCATTCTCTTTCAGAGAGTTGATTTCTTCTGCCATTGCCTTTTTCCATCTTGGTGCCTCTGGTGACATCAGTGCCTCTTTATAGGTTTGGGGGATTCCACAGTTTGCTCTGTAACAATAATCAACACTTACAGAAGTTACATTAGCTAACTCTTTGCAGTTAGATGTGTAATCCTCTAAATATTTAGGAGGCTTCCTTTCTCTGTTGGGATAGCGTTCAGTTTGGTTTTGCTCATCACCCTCATTTCTTTCTGTGTCAAGGTTTGGTTCATTTGTGTTGGTTTCCTCTTCTCTAGGAGGTCTGTTCTCTGCTGCATTTTCATTTTCTTGTTCTGTACTTTGTTTTGAAGGCACTACATGCTCATAAGTCTGAATTTCTGTGTCATATTCATCAGTCTGTGTTTGTTGTTCAACAGAGTTCTTCTTGATAAATCTCACGAGTCTGTGTTTTGACACTTTTCCTGTGTGGGGGTAATAAACCAGGTATGCTGGGCTATTTTTACTATAACCCACAAATATTCCTTTTTCACATCTGGGATCAAGTTTCTTGTGATCATGTATGTATGCATAACAGTCTGACCCAAATATCCACAGTTTTGAGAGATCTGGTCTTTTCCCTGTTAACATCTGATAGGGTGTACTTTTAGTCCTGTTACTGTAGCATCTGTTGCGGGTGTGTGCTGCATTTTGAATGGCATAAGGCCATAATTCTTTTGGCAGCCCCTTTTCTAGTAAAAGACACCTCCCCATTTCAAAGAGAGTTCTCCATTGCCTCTCAGCTGTGCCATTCTGATGAGGAGAATATGGCGCAGATGTCTCATGCTTTATACCCTTTTCCCTTAAAAGAGACTGGAAGGAACTGCTTGTGAATTCGGTGCCATTGTCCGATCTAATGCACTTAACACTGCCGTATGGTGCACAGTCAGCTAGAAACTTTGTTGTGGCCTCTGTGGTGTCACTTTTCTGTTTTAGAAAGTAAACTGACACTGCCCCTGAAAAATCATCTGTGAATAATATAGCATATTTGTGACCACTTTGGCCACTTGGTTCAATGGGGCCAGCTAGATCAGTGTGCACCAACTGTAATGGCTCACTCGCTTTTGGGTCGCTTTGTCTGTTTCTGTTGTTAGTGAATTTCCCTTCTGTGCACACATTACAATCTAACATGCCACTGCCTGTGATTTTCATGCCCTCTACAACATCAGGTAGCTTTAACACATCGCTAACATTACAATGTCCTAAAATTTCGTGCCATGTTTTCACATCACAAGTCAGATTAACAGTGTCACAGGACATCATGTCATTGAATGACGTTTCATTGTTTACCGTTTTCAAATAGTAGAGTCTGTTGTATTCTTGGATGGAGAAGACTGTCCCGTCTTTGTTCACTAGTTCATTCTGTCCCTTCTTGAAGATCACCTGTGCTCCATAGGTTGTAGCTGCCTTCACTGAAAATATGCTCTGAGGGTAGGATGGGATGAACAGAGCATCTCTCAGTGTGATGGTGGTACAGTGTCCTTGTACGTCCCGTAGAGAGACGTTGGCATCTCCCCTCTTGAGTGCGACGTTGTTTGTCCTGGATCCATCAGCGAGCTCCATGTAGTGTTTCTCTGGATCAAAAGTCTCATCAAACTTTATGAACTTGTTCTTCTCCGTAATGATGTGTGAAGTAGCACCACAGTCCACCATTAGTCCTTCTCTTATTATGTCAGTAGGCAGAAGTCTTTGACTAACTTTAAATACAAAAGTCTGTTCTTCTTTCTTGTCTTCTTGTTTTTCTACAGTTAGTTTTGCATCATCTCTGTACTTGGTTTTTCTTCTACATGTCTCATCACTGTGTGTCGAGCTTCTATGGTAGCTGCACCACTTAGGTGTTCCCTTTTGGCGACAATCTTTTACAAAATGTCCTCGGTTTCCGCATCCATGACAGGTGATTGAGGTTAAATCAACCTTCATCACATTATCGGTTTTTACTTTGTTGTCGAATTTCTCGGTTTCCTCATAACTTCGTAGGTTCCTTTTGAACTGTGTGAATGTTAAATCTTCACTGCTTTGAGTTGTGTGAATAGCAAATGGCTTGTAAGCTTCAGGAAGCCCCTTTAAAATCATAGCGATAATAAGTCCATCACTGATGACTTCTTTTGCATTTCTTAGGGAGGTCACTGCTTTTTCAGCTCGGATAATATAATCTGTCACTGTCTCATCTGGTTTCTTCTGTAAAGACGTCAGCTCTGTGTACAGTGCGATGATTCTGGGCTTGCCTTTACTATCGTAGTGGTCACGTAGTATTTTTAAAGCTTTTCTTCCGTCATCAGTCGCATCTCTCATTACCAGTGAAAGGCTTTTATCATCAAGAAACTGAATCAGTTCAGCGTAGCATTCAGCATTCTTCTCTGCATCTGGGTTAGTGGCTGATAATATAGTGTCCTTTAGACCAATGATCCGCATGTGGCCGAGAAACTTTGCCTCCCAGAGTTCGTAGCTGTTTTCGTCTCCGTTGAACACTAACCTCTGCCATCTTCCTCCTGTTGTGTCACGCCTGGGCCCATAACCTGTTGAGCTCGAAGAGTTTTCTTCTTCTTCGGCCATGTTCTCTTAATAATGCACACACTTGATTGATTACTTCTCCTGTTTCTTTTATTGTCCGCAACACAGGAGGGAAAAACATACATCCATTTTTGGCAGTTCGCGCTTCACAACAACAACAAGGAACAGGAAGTGAAGTCATCTATAATCACCAAAATAAAGTCACTTCCAAAATAAAATGACAATCAGAAAACGTCTTTTACAACACAAGATAAATTAATATATTTACTCATGAGAACACAAATCTAACAATCTTGTTTTATTTATTTATTTAACAACAAAGAAACAAAGAAGCTACCATACGAGTATGTTATGTGGTTGGTCACCTTTGTTTTTTATCAAAAAACGAAATATGGTATTTGAAAAAGTATGAGGAATTATTGCAGCCTTTTGAAATACATGAAAATATTGCGCTACATTGTGTTGGCAAAATCAGATCTCTCCTCAATATGATGCATGAACACTCATCGGCTACTTTTTTGGATACACTTTGCTGGTACCCTTTTGGCTGTAGACCTGCCGTAATGCCTTAATACTTTGTGGTGCTGGAAACATTCCATGACATTCCAAACATTGACATGATAGCATCGCAGTTGCTGCAGATTTTTTGACTGCACATCAATGATGCAATCTCCTATTATACCACAACCCAAAAATACTCTATGGGATTGGGACCTGGTGACTGTGGAGGCCATTTGAGTGCAGTGTACTCATTGTCATGTTCAAGAAAGCAGTTTGAGATGATATGAGCTTTGTGACATGGCATGTTATCCTGCTGGAAGCAGCCATTAGAAGATTGGTGCACTGTAGTCATGTACATTGGATCTATGCTTTCATGACATTTACAATTTGGCCCTACCATCCAAACGTTGCAGAAGAAGTCACATCTCATCAAACAAGTCCTCTGCATTCCACTTTGGTGAGCCTGTGTGAATTGTATAGTCAGTTTCATGTTCTTAGCTGACAGGAGTGACACCCTGTGTAGTCGTCATCTGCTACTTATAGGTTTGACACGCTGTGTATTCATAGATGCTTTTCCGCATACCTTGCTTGTAATATAGTAAGTGGTTATTTCTTGGCTTCTTATCAGCTCAAAGCAGTTGGCCATTTTCTTCTGAGCTTTGGCATCACCAGCCCTCAGAAAAGTGCTGCTCACTAGATATTTTCTCTCTTTCCACCCGTTTCCTATCAATGCTAGAGATGAAGAAGATAAGATAAACCCTTCTTTGCTTTTTTGATGCTTGGTTTGATTTCCAGCGGGTCCTCTTGACCATCTCTACATGCATAAATGCACTGAATTGCATCCATGCGACTGGCTGATTAGATATTTGTGTTTACAAGCAGGTTAACAGGTGTTACTAACAAAGTGACCAATGAGCATAAGAGCATAATTTGCTATTCAAGATTTTGATTTAGTTAATCTAAAAGGATGACATGTACATTTAGAGATAATTACAACCTTCCACA
The DNA here is from genome assembly GCF_013358895.1 of Oreochromis aureus. NCBI lineage: Eukaryota > Metazoa > Chordata > Actinopteri > Cichliformes > Cichlidae > Oreochromis > Oreochromis aureus. The sequence goes on from NC_052962.1 coordinate 14,484,094, forward strand.
TCGCATAGCAAGTTTTACCCAATCACCAAAACTATTAGAAAGAAACATGCAATAACTATTAATTATTATATGACTTATTAGCATATAATTACTATTTTTTTCAGGACTAGATGTTGTGATTACACAAAGGGCTTTGTGTTGGGTTTTGTTTAAAAGATAAAAAAATGTAATCTACAACTAACAATTTGCACATTCCACCAAAGCAATGCTACTGTCTATAAAACCAACCCTTTTAAAATGACAGACTATAGAGTCACCATTGTGACTTGGGCACCATGATCTTATTATCAGCCTCCATAAAGAGCTTGTTCCCTGCTTGTTAGAAAGACATTATTACATCTAAATGATCATTGCCCATACAGGCTACTCAGGCCCTTCTTGGAGACAGTTAGCGACCAAGAGGAATAAGAGGGCACATGACAAAACAGATAAGAGTGGATGTAATGGAGACAAAACCACACAGGATAATGGATGAATTATCCACACGCAGTCCTAAAAATATGTGTCGCAGGGGTGAGACGGGCCAAGGGCAGAAAATGAGTTGGCATAAGAAAAAGGAGGAGTGGTTAAAATATGCAAAAAATACCATAAAATTCAGAGACTAAAGCTAAAAAACAGAGCAAGTCAAAAATAAAACCACCAATCGCTTGGTGACATTCTGTGTTCAAAGGACAGACGTTATATATATATATATATATATATATATATATATATATATATATATATATTTTAAAAAAGGCCAATAAGGAAACACGCACAAGAGCAAAGTAAAAAAAAATGTACATGAAGAAGCTAGATTAAAAGAATGGGAGGCAGAAGGAGAGGCTCGCAACCACTAATCCCGACAGAAAAACATTCTGATTAGACTTATCCTTTTCTCTGAGGATTTGAAGCTTTGATAAAATCTTCACCCCAAACCAAAATCAATTTAGTCAGGGTGTAGCGTTCACAAGCAATATCCTCCTTTTCTCCACTATAGACAAAGCTCTGAGTGAAACCCGGTGAAATGAGCAAATATTTTTGTCGACTCATTTTAGTAACTTTTCCTTTCTACTCCTAAAAAAGACTTAATTCTCTGAGCCTGATTAGAGTGTGTCCAAACATTGGAACCTAAAGCGGGCCAGTGGATTTACAAATATTCACTCAGCTTCATACAGACAGAAAATTTTTAATTCCAGTCAGATAGCAGTGTGCTGCACTTTGTTTTTCTTTCTTTCTTTTTTCTTTTTTTTAATTCCTTGGGTAACAAAGGAGATCCGCTTGAAAAATCTGGAGGGCCCTTAAGTGCTGCGAGAGGAAGGAGACTGTAATCAAAACAAGCGGACCACCTCGGTGACACCCTCTCAATGATTTACGCAGAAATGTCAGATGTCAGTCATTTAATCAGAAAAAAGGTCTTGTTTATAATTGAGTTCTTGCTGAGACAGAGTTTGGATCATGAAGCCTTGTTTTTGTTATTAGATGTGGCTCTTTTGTTAATTTTCTAATACCATTTAATTTACAACTATCACAACGGTTTTTCGGGAGATGTCAATTGGTAATTTCTCAAACCAATGCCTTTAAAGTACGATAAAGCGCATCATACATATGAGCTATGTGTATTTATTTCTTTTAGATTTCACCTCACCTAGTGTCTGTAAATGACCCAAAGCTGACCATGAGCGATTGCTGCCGGTGTATACTTGGTGTGGACTGCCTTAAGAGTTTTTTTTCTTAAGGCAGTGTGGCTGTCTGTGTGTGTATGTGTGTTTTCTCCCCTTTCACAACAAATCAACAGAGAAAAACTCATTTTTTTCCCACCATGGCACAGTGCTGGGAGTTTGAGTGTAGTCTTAACTGTGCTTGGCAAGCAGAACACACAGCGTAGCACAAGTCCTAAGAGACCCAGCAGCCTAAGCTAATCACTGCAAAGACATGACACACACCCACACAACTCACCATGCCCACACAAATTTGCACATGTGAAATGCTGTCCTCTGTGCACAGCCATGCACGCAGGCTATTACACACGCTATTAATGGAAGGGGGGGGGGCAGATGCAGAAAAAGGAAAAGGAACGCGCTTTCAACCAAATTGGATTAAGAGTGTCATCTAATATGGAACAAGCGTAAGAGGGTTCCCTTGAAACTTTGCTGTAAAGGGATATCGGCGTTGAAAAATGAGCTGCACGCTTTTTGGTTAGGAGACAATTCAGATTCCTCACGGATGGGAGAGCAAGGGGGGACGGCGGAGGGTTGGGGAAGGGAGAGAGGCCTTAAATCCTGGGAAACGATGATCCATCTGAGCGGCCATCCAATCATGATCAGTAGCTATCCCTTGATACATACAGTCTACTTAAAAGTATATGAATAGATAATGCATGGGGCCACTCTGTCTCTATTCTTTTGACTCTCACACTTTTTTCCTCTTTCCTTTGTTCCTGTTTCTTTTTTTCTCTCCTTTGTCATTTCTTCTCTTAGAATATGCAGTGCAAGCATTCTCTGCTCCCCCTTTGCCTTCTCGTATATTCTCCATCTGCTCATATGGACACACAGACAACCCAGTAACTCCCTGGAGTGGGCAGGACCTCAGGGGCAACTGGGGGCAATGATGGCCACTGGCATATCCATTTTACTGCCCAGGGCATGCCCATGGTAGAGAATGGCCATGTGCCCTTCACTGTGGAAATCAGCTTTCAGCAAATAAGAGGAAACAATACCGAGATTATCTGGAGATCACAGACAACTAAAAAATACCAAAAACCAAAACAAAATAAAGATGAAATACAAAATCGTTTTCTGTGATCATTTAAAATAAAATAAAAAAATAAATCAGTCTTTCTTTGTTAATATGCTATTTGTGTTATGGATATGAGATATAGTGCTTAATATTTGTATGTTCACAGTAAGTATCATTCAGTGGCACTATACTTAAAAGCAGATAAAACAGATAATGATGACACAGTCATTCCTGCATTCTGTATGCGGCACTCATGTTTCAGAATATCTGAGGTTAACTGCGCTACATAGGATTGAACCTGTGGGGTTACGGGTACTGTGGGTGGTGAAGTGCAGAGTGAAAGCCTGTAAGTGTGTGAGCACAGCGCTGTCAACCTGTTAAAAGGTAGTATTGTGTGTGTGTAGGTACGTACATGTTGTAAATAGATGTTAAGGAGCTTGTTCCATCATGCTGATGAGCTCCTTAATGCAATGTAGTCGCGCTTTCCCGACAGACACAGGGATGCTTTCCAGAACATCTTCTCCATTATCTCTGTATACATTAACCTTGAGCACAGTGGCAGGTAAGTTAAATGTTGCACACACATACACACAGTACACACAGCATACATCCAGATGCAGATATTTGCATTATGTAAATTCTATGAAATCTGCTTTTAACCATAGAAAGTGTTTACATTAAGTACAGGACACAACTGTATTTTGCAGTAAATGCAGACATGCATATGTTTAGACAACTATAGAGCAAAATATTGTTTTGTTTTGTGTTGTAATATGTTAGAAAAATATCGGTGCCAAAACAACTCACCAGACATTTTATTAGGTACACCTTGCTATTAGCAAGTTGGACCCCATTCTGCCTTTTAGAAATGCCTTAATTATTCATGGCATAAGTGTTGGAAACATGTCTCAGAGAGTTTTACTCAAAAAAGTAATGCATTTCATAGTACATTTAAAGTGTATTACTGTCATAACAGGCCAAGAATTGACCCAAAAGAGCAGACCCAAACAACTGAAAGACATTTTCATTTACAGTGAAAATGGTGAAAGCGACAAAGGGTGATCTGCTGAAGAAGGGAGAGCAAATGTTAGAGCAGGCTGGTCTGGAGAACTAATACTGAATGAGGCAAGTGCTGGGAGTAGAGCTTACTTGTTACACTGTTGGAATGAGCATGGGGAAGGGTTTCTAGGGGCAGGCATGCAGAGGCTGTGCAACAGAGGAGCCCAAGTAAATGAGGTCCGAAGCAGTTGAGTAGCTGGAATGAAAACCCAGGAGCAAGTGTTTGCCGGTGGCTCACTTCTTCTGGAGGGCATGATGTAACGCACAGAGATTTGGCTGGATGCAAAGGAAAGTAGGATTACTGAAAGCTATGAAATGCCTAAACAGAAGTCACTTGGATAAGACCAAAGTTTTGTTAGCAGTATTTCGCTGTTGCATTTTTTCTCTCTTTCTCTCCACAGTGTGCAGATTACTGCAGAGACTTTGCAATGTAAGTCACAACATAAATGTAATTATTGCATTTAGTACAGTAATGCATGACATTACTGCAATACTGATAATGTCATGCGATTACAGGAATGAGAACACTGAATGACATGATAGCATCACATAGTTGCTGCACATTTTGGCTGCTCATCCATGATGTAACTCTCCCATTGCACCCAATCCCAATGATGGCCTATTGGATGGAGATCTGGTGACTGCACAAGTCATTTGAGTAAAATGAACTCGCTATCATGTTCAAGAAAATAGTTTTAGATGATTTGAGTTTTGTAACGCGGCATGTTAGCTTGTGGGAAGCAACCATCAGAAGATGGGTACTCTGTGGTCACAAAGGGATGGATATAGTGAAATGCTCATTTAGTACTAAGTGGTTCAAAGTGTGCCAAGAAAATATCCTCAGATGATTAAACCACCACCACCATTCTGAACCAGTCATACAAAATTATATGGATCCATGTCTCATGTTGATTATCCTCAGTTCTGAAATATTGCAAGAAAAATCAAGACTTGTCAGACCAGGCAATGTCCAATTTTGTTGAGCATGAGCAAATTTAAGCTTCAGTTTCTTGTTCTTGACTGACAGAGGTAGCAAAAATATAATGATAAATGAATAAAAAAAGTAAATCAATAATTATTTATAAATAATAAACGAGTAAATATTGAAACACATGCACAAAGATCCCACATTGCAGTAAACACCTAAATATTTCCTTAAACAGATGTGCTGAAAATTGCACATCATTTAGTGATTTAAGCTTCGATTGACACCACTGTCAGTAACAAATGAACAAATATCAGAAACAAGAGCATAGCTGAAAACACAAACTATCTGAATCTGTAATTTAGTGCACTTTCTGTCAATAGATGGAATTTTCTAATGCACCACTTTAAAGTGAATTCTGGATCTGTTTGCTGTTTGCTGTGTAAAAGCACTCAAACACTCAAGGTAACAGGTAAACCAGTAGTTTGGATTCAGTGCTAGGGGGCTTTGGGAATGTGGAGATCAGCTTTCTGTATTATATTTATACCTTTAGTTGCTTGTTTGCTGATGTCCAAGGCAAAAAAAGTATCACATTTCTTTACTTTCCATAGCATATCCCTTTTTCAAATCCTTAACACTGCTGACTGCTGATTGCCAGATTTGCTTTTAAAGAACTGATGAGGTTTTGACCAGCACTGCATATAGAGCAGTGTTTTTACAAGTAGGTCCCATGCTTTGTTCGTATTGTGCAAGAGGAGGCCAAAACACACACTCAAATCCACAACTGCAATTCACTTTCCTGCCCTCAGTTTCATGCTATCTCATTGATTGGCAGTTGCTGAGTATAATGTGCCGAGAAACAAAGCAGAGCCTCCAGACTCCAAAACAGATGTAAAAACTGTGTGATGTGAAATTTTCAAGGCTAATTTTGTGAGTCTGATGACATACTACTGTTAAATGTCAATACTGATAAATACCAATAATGTTCACAGTGTTAGATTAGTAATCAGATTTGTAATAAAAGGAAACTCTTCTTGAAAAACATATTATGAATGCTGGTGTGAAACTCTGATTTTAAATGTTATACTTTAAAAAACCTTTTCCAAGACTGTCATTTAGAGTAAAGAGAGTAAAAATATGCTAAAAACATGTTGATTCTGTGGTTCAGTAACGTATGAATGTACTCAAGCTGTTTTCACTACACTAGTATTTGGTGTTGTGGAAGATAGCCAGCCAGCAAAGGACAAACAACATTCTCAATTTGGTGTTAAGTTCCTTTTTAATGCATCTGTTAGCAATGAGTGGGTAGCTCTGGAAAGATTTGTAAAGCCATTCTCATCTTTGATCATTCAGGGCAGAAGGTAGGGTGGCAGACCACAATGCTGCTGTTTGAGCTAAGGAAGAGGAACCAGAATATTTCATAAAAATGTTACATAATGAACTGATCCCTCAGTCAAGATTCTCTACTTTCAAGGACAAACACTGCGAGCCTGTTAATGCTTCTGTTTCAGCAGAGTGAGTGTGTGTGCCACTAAGTCCAAGGTTCACTATAGTTATAATGTCATATTGATCAAGATGCAGTCTCTGCAGGATGAGGCATTGTGAAGGTCTCCACATACAGGTAAGCATCGCTTTTTCAAAAACAGACCAAACTGAACAAATACGCTGTAGTGTCAGGTCTTTAGTGAGTGTGTCTAAGCAGTTAGGAATTACTGTTGAATCTGATAAAATGCACTTATGCCTGCCACATGGAGATGCAAACCAATGAAAATGAGGGTTCTGACAGATTGTAACCGAAGCGAGTTGCAAGCCACTGCAATTAGGGCCTGTGGAGGTCCCCTGGGAGACACACACACACTGTGTCTTCACACATTTTTTTTTTCATGCCTGCAAACGCACATACAAAAACAAATATCCAATACCATAAAATCAGCCACTTCCTTGCTGGGAGACGATTGCAGTTTTATCTGTGTTTAGGGAAAAACTGTCATACGTAATACGCAGTGCCAGACACACAAACGCGCACACGCCTGCAATAAAGAATTGTTTCCATTATGAGGTGTTGCTAAAGCTGCATTAGGTGCAATTGGTTTGCTGTGATGGAGAGTTGAAGGAGGGGTAAAGAAGGGTTTAAATCTGAACTGAAAACAACCTTTTATTCCTTCTGTGAATGCAGGAAACTGCATGTCTGCTTATCTGCACCATTAAAAATACAAAAGAGATCAATTTTATGTGGGTTTTGGCCATTAAACAAACTTCTATATGTAGTAAATAAGCGCAAGGTGGCCTTCCCACGGTGAAAGTTGCTCTTTCAAGAGTCTTTTGAACCAAAGATCAGGTAAATGTTAAATGAATTAAAAAATAAAAGGTTTGTAATGCTGCAGATCACACTGATCAGACAAACTAAACCAGAAGGAGCAAACCAAAGCAACAACCAGCACAACTGACAAGGTCAATCACAGAAAATGAAGATAAATTTGATGGGGCAAAGGGACAAGGGGATACTGCTTACATACACACAGAGAGAACACAATTAGACACAGATGCACAATACTACGTAGGAGCAGTCAAACCCAAAGTACTAGATAAAACAGAAAATAGCTTAAACAATATGAAAAGAAAAAATATACAAACTATAACTTAGGAACAAGGGCAGGTCCTCGTGGTCTTTCAACTTTAAAGAGACTTTTGAAAACAACTGAACAATAAGTATTCTGCAGTCATTAGTTTCCAAGTTCCTTGGCCACGAGGCGATGTGTTTGGCATTTTGATAAATACCACAGAGATTATTGCAGCAAATGAATTGCATATGTGATTCTGAAGATGCTTTTATCCAAAGTGTTTTACATTTCAGTGAATTCAGAGATCTTCAGGGTAATGGAGTGAGAACGAACTTCATAAAATGAATGATATTCAAAGGTGTTCTCCAGGCATTCATGTAACTAAGATTCTTTTTTCCGTTTCTTGTGGATGGAGGTGGATGTAATCTTTTGTATAAGCAACTCAGCATCATGACCGATCACATAACTAACTGAGCTACTGTTGCTATGCCTGTTTCTGTTCAAATTCTCTCAATAAAATTGTGACTGTAGATTTGTTACGCTAAAAAAAACATTCTAAGATAACTTAGAAAAAATGGTTCTAAATATGATCGTGATGCATGTAAGGTATACACATATGCATGTATAACAACACACAATACTTGTGCGTCTGTGTGTGTAGCAGCACAGTTTTCTAACCACAACTTCGAGAGAAGAAAAGCAGCTACTCTTTGTTTACATGCAGCCATTACCAATCCACGCTCCAGTGCCAACGTAAAAGAGAAGGCAATGATACGGAATTTATCCAAAGCAGGAGAGGATGGGGTTTCAATCTCCATGCATAATGTGATGTGGCATGGCCAGATTTTAGAGCCAGAGCGCTTGCAGGAAATGCTTAATTGTAAGCTCAATATATGAGAGAGACGAGAAAGCCGTTTACATGTTACTTTAGAGGTGGCGGTTCCCTGAGGAGTTCTTGGAGGTAGCAGGACCCTACAGCACAGAATGAATCACTGGCTCTGTTTTCTTTAGTTAATTAGAGATGATGGACAGATGGCCTGCATATATGTGGCAGGGACAGGTGTTAGTAGCACACCACTGCCAAATGCATGATTGTTACAATAAGAGCATGACACGCATTAGGGGGAAAAAGAAGGAGCTGAAATTTTATTATATGTATATGTGTGTTATATATTTGTATTGCATTGTTTCTTTACTGTGTGTATGACAATAAGCTGAAACTTAAAGTACAGGTCTATCTTTGCGAGGGTAGACACAGGGCCAGTGCATGCTTTGCTGCTTTGATTAGATCCTCTATTAAAATTTTTAGATGTCAGAGTTGTCAATCAGCATAAGACTTGTGTTAAAAATACACATAAATGTGGATGTGATCGCCGTCTCTCATGTATGAATAAACATACAGGGTACAGAAGTGTGTTTGTGAATATATTATATTCCTTCCCAAAACCCCTCAGGCACAAATGCCAACTCATGCATGTTTTTTTTTCTCTTTCTCTCTTCCACAAACACATAAAAAAATCCGATCTTAATTATTTTATGCTGTCATTTCAAATTGATACATTACATTGTCTGTGATGCCTAATTTTAGACTGCTCAGTTCTACAGTGGTGGTAAATAATAAAAAAGTGTTGTCGGCTAGGAAGCCCAGAGCTCATTGTGTAACAGCTGACAGTCTGGGCTGACTAACCAAATCAGACACTAGTGAGATAGATCTGTTGACTAAATCTTTTGACAAGGGAAATGTTATGTAACTGCTTTTGACTTGTCTTTGTGTGTCTATCTTCACGTATGAACCTCCATGAATAAAAGTGTTATAAATATAAATATATAAATAGACACTGCATAGGTGTAGATACCTAAAGATCTCTTTAGGTAAATACAGCAAAGGCAAATTGTTGGCTGATTAGCTGTCACAAGCTACATCATACAAATTTGCCATACACATTACTATTTAACCTGTAAAATGTTTTTTTTTTCAACATGATGCAACCGAGATTTTCTTTTTTGTATTTCAAAATGAAACTGCACAAGTCTTTTCATGATTAATAATATAAATTTTGCAAAGCATTAATATAAAAAATACAACAGCACAACAATACAACAGCAATATGCAATTTAATCAACTTTTAATTTCTTTCGAGGTGTATAATTAGTAAGTCTGGCACAACATTAGTTCAGGGAGACCACTGAGTCAAGTCCAATCCCAGCATCTCTGCCAGCCCATATCAGCCAGTGGTTCAGCTGATGGTCCTCCACACATCAAATAGATAATTCCCGCTGGGGGGACAATACTCAACCCACCTCCATTTTAGATAAACTACTCATATATCATATCACTTACACATCTGATGTCACGTATGCTGTTCTCTCTATGCTTTTCTGGGTGGTAGGGTCCTGACTGAAGTTCTCATCTGTTCTGCATTATAGGAAAGAACTAGGCTCTTATTTACTGAGAACTGCAGAGTGTATAACTCTGTACTTCTGAGCTAGTGTATCATAATCAAACACAAATGAATGTTTTCTAAAAAAAAAAAAACTGTGAACATGTATTTAACAGTTTTGTATTGTTTTACTTACTTTAATAAAGCTGAGTAGAAGAAAGTAGAAGAGTAGAAGAAAGTGTTAATAACACAAACAAAGCTTTCTGAAAAGTTTAAGTTGCCTTTGCACAGCTCTGTGCTTGTTTGCATTTCCACTGCTCTGATGTTCTGCAATCCTTGTCAAGCTAATGGGCCACATAGGTAATAATGCAAACAGTATAGAAAAGCTATTATGAAGTACATTGAATTATAGATGTGTGCTATAATGAGTACAACAAACTGTTTAAAAAGTCTAATTGTCTGGCTGTAAAAACTCATTCATTAAGTGTTCAGTGCCTGTAAGGGATTTATATCCTTCATCAAAAGCCTTTCAGAAAGAAAAAACAAACAACACAACTTGATTGCTTCTCCAAAGCGAAGGGTATTTTTAAGACTCACTGGTTTTTGCTGTGTCACAAGAGAGGCTTGTTTCAGGTGGTTGTTCTCAAGCTTACACAGCCGTCCCCTTAACTCTACATCCAAAGCCAAATTTGTTAGTACTTATTAAACGTATCCTCAAAAGTCACATCTCTCTTGTGAATCTATGCATCCACGCATTAGAAAAACTTGCCAGGGAAGCTAGAACCTATGTGGGTACAGGAAGAACATGCAAACTTCTCACAAAAAGCAACCAACCACCCAGTGAATTCTAAACCAGGACTTTCTTGCTGTGAGGGATGTGACAGAGGCAATACTTAGAATACCTCTTGATAGCAAAAATGTGAAAATGTAGTTTTCAGATTTTTTTAGTTCCTGCTGTACCTACTAGTACTAAGTACAGCAGGCAGTATTTGTAGCTTTGAGTAGATTAACCAAATAAATTGATCCTGAGATACTATCTGATAAAACTGATACAGTCTATACAAATATAGACTGATACACTTATTTGATAAAGTACTGATAACAACAGTGCCCCCTCCCCCCTCCCACTAGCAGCTGAACACATCAACAGCAGCAACAATCTTGTCAAAGCATCTTTAGGAACTACACCCTGGTCTTTATGACAAATTTTGTGAGGTCAGTAAAACTAAAGAGTTACCGCGAATGGTAACCTGACTGGTGGTTACTATTATTAACAGCTACCTACATGAGCCATCTGTTATCAATAAGATAGCAGATAGCAGGTATGGGTAATAATAATAAGGGAATGAGGCAGCAAATGGCTCATAGTATTAAATTTTGGCTTTTGTCTACGCGTCACCTTTTCTCTATAGTAAATGTGTACACATGGTTGCAAGTATGTGTGAGGTCTGTATATAATTTATACATCTAGCCCCAGGAGACCTTGAGAGGTGCAAGCTTCTGATTCACTCACATTAAATGGAGGGCTCAATATGTGGTGATCACACTGAAGAAGAGAATGTTCTCCTGCTGGAGGCGCATTATGCTGTGTAGCTGTAAGCTGTGTATTTATGAGTTGGCATCCTGCAAAGTTCACAAAGAGGTCAGCTTTGTGAGTAGCCAGTTTCCTTGAGACTTATTTTAACTGGTCATCTAAAAAAATGATAGTATATAAATAAAATAAAACATATTTGCCTTGTTGTACTATAATGGACATAAAGCATTTGAAGGGTAACAAATAAAGAGAAAAGAAAGAGCAATGATAAACAAACACAATGTTCTCACTTCAAGCAATCTGTTTACCTTTTTCTTTTATTTTAATGGAACCAAATCTATATATCAATGGGTAGAGGAGGCCATCCAAAAATACAAGAAACCAATTGATGGGGCAAGTTGTAAAAAGTAAATATAATAAAATTATAACATCAAAATGAGAAAAAAAATTAATAAATTTGATAAGTATAGTTTACTTTAGTTGTATTTAGTGGATGATGATGCTGTAACTTTTGGAACTATGGTTTTCATTACCTAAGGGTTCCACAGATTAAGTATAATTTTACCACCACTAACTTTAACTTTAAATACAAAACAAACAAACAAACAAACAAACAAACAAAAAAATGTATCCATAGTTACATAAATATAGCTTTGTTAAACTGATCCATTCTTGATTTCAGAAAAGTTACAGTCTGCCTACTTTACATCATGTTTTCACTTCTACGGTGGAGTTTTAATGTTTCTACACTAAATTCATTATGATTAATTTAATTTTAATACTTACGTAAAACCATAAGTCTTTCTTTTCACACCCCTACTTAATCTTATTTATATCAGTTGTCGAGCTTTCATATAACATTTGGATCAAAAGATGAAACCAGAACCTTTAATCGCTCAGTAATTAATGCTGAAATTCTAAATGAATAATCATGTGTGATGCCTACAAGCCTAAAGCGCCGCAGACCAACAACAAACCAATGCGTAAATAATTGAATATATAATTTATAATTTAATCTATTTCAATTTTAGTTTTAGAATACTCATCTGTGCCCACATTCATTTTAGCCTTAATTAAGCACATTCTTAAAGCTTTATTTTACTAATGAATTACGGTTCACTTTTTCATATTGCTACTGGAGTTGGACGAGCCAAAATCTGCCCAGTTTTCTGTCTCTACCCATAATGGAATGCAAGCCATTAGCACCTTTCCCCAATGTCAGGAGGACAATTGTTCTTCAGTGATAATGCCATTAGAGAAAGTGTTTTAGGTAAGAGCTGTCCTCTGAACTGTCATATCTGGGACCTCATTCAATGAAATTTATTGGGGGGTTTTTCTCTTTTCTTCTTTAGATATGCAAGCCTCATTTGTCTTCTGGCATAGACTGCAACCCCTTATTAATTGACTCTTTTGTCCTGTCTACAAGTTTGAGCCTCTCTGATGACCTGCTCTTCTGTTTTGTGCTGCCATCTGTACACATTGAAAATCAAAGCCTCTCCCTGGACGTCATTTCCTGTCTTCTTTTCTTTGTTGTGTTCCTGCAGTTGTTAGAAAATAGGAATTCAGTGTTTCAAAAATAAAATTATGGCAGGTGACGGAAGACCTACTTTGTCTTCTATTATGGATAATTTCACATAATGCATTTGAAAAAAACTACTGCATGCACTGACTGATTCAGAACTGACTCATTTACTGAAGCCTTTGAAATTAAAAAAGTTACCATCTCTGCAAGTTCAGTCAAGTTAAAGTTTATATTTACGTCTGTCCAGACATAATATCGAATGAAGACTTTAACAGGTAGTAACAAAGGTTATATATTATCAATTAATTATCTGACAAAATTTTAGTTTACTTTTATTTTTGCTTAAAATGTTACAAATAAAAGACACAAATAATAAAAAACAAAAACAAAAAAATATATATAACATTTTTTTTTTAAATCCAGCATTTTTTAAAACTTTTTTAACTGTGTTGTCATCTCACGAAATCTTTCTTGTTGCTGCTTGAGGTTACTGGCAGTGTTTAGGTGTAATCACAGAGAACAAGCTGCAACCCAAACAAACACATATATGTGTTTTTATTTATCTGTTTTTGTCTCTTTGCGACCAATTTTACCTAACAACTGCCAGCAACTTCCAACAACTGCTTGCCAGCTGGTAAGGGGATGCACGTTTCCCTGGAGAATGCATGTTTCCAGAAGATTGCCAATCGGACTTCAGGTGACTGAGGGCAACATAACACTACCTTCATAACTTCATTTATTTTTATTTAAAGGTCAGTGGAGCCCTTGTGGAATAGTTTAATGGGTAAACCAAATGTTTGTGCTCTCGTATTTATTCAAAGGTGGCTGAATGGACCTTTACCTTTCTCTTAAGTTTGTATCAAACTAGTTATGCAATTTCTGTTGCTGCTGGTTGTTAATTCTCTTCAGTCACATGCATTGATCCAAGGTTTAAGCCGTTTTCTGATTCCAAGTCCCTTTGGCTTTACCCACGGCATGTTAATGGGTGTTTTAGTCCAGTGACAACCATTGCAAACACACTTAGCGCTTGGTGTGAGCATGAGTAAAGGGTTAGGCTTGACAGAGCACTAATGGAATTTTCCCATGAGTCTTTAGAAGCCTTTCATATGTCTTAATGAGAAAACACAGAGTGACTGCATAATGTGTGTGTGTGTGTGTGTGTCGGGTGGAGTGGGGTGGGGTGGGGGGCATGTGCTAAAAAAAGAGCTTAGGTCTGCTCATTTGTATTTGTGTGTACATGCAATGTCACAGATACTGGTTTCGTGTGCTGGTAAGCCTCTTAGCACTTCCAAGCTAGGCCCATACTCTGTGAGGTTAACACTGTTGCTGAGAACAGTCACCATAATTATCCCAAATCTTGTCATTCCTGCCCACCCACTGCTCCCCTAGCCACCTCTTCTGACTAAAATGCTTACATTAAATTACCTAACATGTGCCTTCAAGGTACATATATTGCCTTTATTTATCATTCAGGGACCAGGGCTTACTGTTATTGATTTTACCCATGTTAATTGAGGTAAGGGGTCTTTTCTACCAATTCAGCTATTGATCTGAAATGCAATCCATCAGAAGCTTAATTAAGCAGCTAATAGAGGGAAATGCTATTGATTTCATGGTGTCAAGGCATTTTTGTGTATGTGGGAGCCAAAATACATGTATCTAGAATTAGTTATATATTGGTTCATGATATAAATGCATTGTTTCATTTATTAAGTTCATGGATGGTAACTTGTTGAAGGGTCATGACATTTTAAAAGTCATGTTTATGTTTTATATTGTGAAAGGTTAATTCTGTGCAGGTTTGTTTGAACAGATACTGACACTTAAGAGACAGGCCTCTTTTTGTTGAACCATGAGCTACATGAAGGATCCCCACCAACTGCTAATAGCTGAAGAAATAAACAAAAAGATAACACTTTACACTTGTGAGTTCCGCCTAGTGGGTGTATATTAAGCTGAGTTATAGCACATTAGAGAAATATATATATAAAATATAAATACTATGGATAATACCTACTGCGAGCATCACTGAGACTGACCAGCTGATCTGCACTACAGCAGCCGTGATCAGTGAGATGCTTGGCTACAAGTTGAACAGCCACAAGGAGCAGTACCCTCCATGGAGAAGGAGACTAGAGGGCAAGATCAAGGTAACATGGAGGGAGGTTAACCAACTATCAGAACTGCAGAAAGGTGCAATGAAGAAGGTGCCCAGGAAGTACAGCAAGCTGTCCATACTAGAGATGGCACGATACCACTTTTTTATCTCCGATACCGATACCGATATCATAAATTTGGATATCTGCCGATACCGATATGAATCCGATATAGTGTGTTTTTTAATCAATAAAACTGTTTTTTAATATCTTGCTGCATTTTGTACAAGTTCATACTCAAGTTTAAATAAACAACAACACTAAAGCTATTCTGTTATACCTGTATGTAAAAAATACACTGCACCAAAAATATTTCATAGTTCAGCAACACTGATCAATCTAATAAACTTAAACCTGCTCCATCCTCCCTATTCTGGTATTTTAAAGAGTACTTAGCAGAAATATTAAGCAACCTAACTAATAGGGTTGCAAACTCCCAGCAAAAAAAAATAGGGAACCACCCCCCACCCTCCACCTCATGATGCTTAATCGACGTAATCAACTTTAATTTGATGCAGTGAGAAAAAAAATGCACAGAATTAAATTAATTTTCAAGAATAATTAAATAGATTCAACATCTTTCTTCAACAGAATTGCAGACTGCACAGATCGTACCTTCCCAAAGGAAAAAGTACTATAGCTTACTAGGGTATATTAGACTCAATAGTTACTATATACAGTAATGGACTTCTATACATTTGACATCAGATTAAAACTTTGGGTGTAAGATTCAGATAATTATTTATTAAAAGCTAGACATTTTAAATGAGAATAAGAAAGAAAAGTATGTCTTTGTGCCCCCCTTGTCCCTGTTCATGCCCTGTCGGCCCCCCTGGCTAAACTTTGCTAGATCCGCCCCTGCACAGTTACCAGCCGTCAGCTATGTAGAAAAGGATCCTGGTGTAGAAAGTAATATTAAATAAATTCTAACAACAGCTTATCAAGCTTAAACGTGCTGCTGTTGTTCAGCCGCTGGTTTCCTCTTTCTGGCGCGAAGTGGGCCAAAAACAAAGAAGAGAGACGGACTCGCGACAGAAAAGCCGATCAGCTGATCATTGATCAGTTTCATGATTGAAGTAGCAACAAGAGAGAGAGAGGGAGAGAGAGAGGCAGTCGCTCCATATATCGGTTGTTGAGCTTAACGTGGGAACGCTTTACAAACATTCAGAGATGAACTTAGGTACTTGCTTTACTTCTCTCTGGGATAACTTCCTCGGAGATGAAATGCTGGTTTGGTAGCGAGGCTACAAATACACACAGCCGCACTATCACGTGAGGCATACTGCTCCTACGTGCTACGGTTATGAGCCGAGTTACGCCGTGTCGCAAGTTTTGTGAGGTGCTTTTTTGATATTTAATGGATCGGATTACATTTTTTATTTCTCTCCGATATCCGATCCAGTAATTTAGGTCAGTATCGGACCTATACCGGTACGTAATATCGGATCGGTCCATCTCTAGTCCATACCACATGCACAAGTCACCAACCAAGGAGATGCGCTGTCCCCACTGCTGTTCTGCATAGTCCTGTACCCACTCAGTGAGATCATTAAAAAAACTGGCTACGGTACCGACTACGGAATGGACCAATTGTCCATCCTCTATATGGATGACGTCAAGCTGTGAACAAGAGTGAACAGGACATCAATTCACTGATCCACATCACCAGGATATACAGCAACAACATCAGAATGGAGAAGTGTAGCTGGACGATAACAAAGAGAGGGAAAGTAGTCAGAACTGAGGGCATCAACCTACCAGAAGGCAACATTCCAGACATCGAGGACAGCTACAAGTACCTGGGGATCCCACGGACAGATGGGAACCTGACGAGCTCAGTCCTAGGAACAGCACAGACACTGTGCAGGACCCTTGAGGTCCCAGGCCTCTGGTAGAGGACTTTTTAAAGAGGGGAATGTTTAAAAATCATTTTAATTTTTGTTTTTATGATAGTAAAAACAAATTCTGTTAGCTTAAGTCAAAGCAGTCCTTGATTGTCACATATGCTGTGAAAGTCTCTGTGGGGAAAAGTTCTGACATTGTCACACTTGTCACATATATATTTATATTAAAGATGATTAACACAGGACATCTTAGACTATTCTCTACTGCTTTGTTACTAAAAGGTTTGGTCCCTTCAAGTTGCTCTTCTTAAGAGTCAGCTTTTTGGATTTTGTAATAACATTAATTATTAAATCTCAAATATAAAAAGGCTGTGTTATGTCACTGACAGCTTGAACAGTACACCAACTAAGCTCTCAAATAAAACTCTTGGTGACATTTTAATTTTCGTAGGATTATACATAAAGCACAGCGCGTGAGTACACACACACACACACACACACACACACAGGACTGAATCTGAAGTAGATTATATTTTCTAACCTCTCTTTCTCTGTTCAACTCTGTTGCCCACTGACATTTATGCTATATGTGTATGGTGTGTATGTTTGCAAAGAGAGTCTCTGATAAAAGCTATTGTTGTTAAGAGATAGTCATTTTTGTGATTCTGTCATCTGTCCACTTTCTTTCCAACTTCAGAGCGAGCAATGAAAGAGGAAAAAATAAACCTCTTCTTTTGCAAATTTTAGCCATCATGTCTACAAGGTCAGTGCTCTGCTCTCAGAGTGCGTTGTGTTCTCGTTCTTATTCTCTTCCCCCTGCTGAGCATTCATCCTTAATCTCTACCCGTTTAAACAAAGCATAGAAGAGACTTTTAACAATCTCGCTGAAAACTACATGAGCTCCGCGAGCCTTACTAGACCCTGTTACATATGTTATTCTAGCACATTCCCTTTCCATGTCCACTCTCTACCTACAATCTTTCCTTTAACATTAAAGATTCATTTCAAGCTGAACAGCATCACATTGTGGTTGAAGCCAGCTTCCACTCTACTCTACCATACTATGCTTTTACAGTTTATTGTGAAAAATGAACTGAATTTAACCTCAAAGTTTACTAAACTGGTCACTGTCAGTAATCTACACATTTGGAAAGTCAAGTACTAAATATGGTTATTTCTGTAGAAAGAAATGGCCGGATGTGAATGGCATTGGCAACAATTCTGTCTAAAACTACAACATCGGGCATGTTTTTTCACACTGTTGGCTTTGTGAACCATCAGTTTGTTCAGCTAACTGAACTGGTCCAACTCTACAATTAGTAATGAGTCCTGACAGGAAAGAAGACTGGGAGTTGGCTTGTCTTACTTCCATCCTATTATTTTTTGAAATTCTAGGAACTACAAACAAGTCTATGAACTCTTTAAGATATGATGGAGCTTGGCCATTAAGGGCTTTGTATGTAAGGAGAAGCACTTTAAATCCAATGGATTTCAAAGGGAACCATTGAAGATAAAGTAAATGGAAATACTATGATCTTTCTCTTACTGCAGCATTTTGGATCAGCTGGAGGCTTTCACTGAGCAATTAGAACATCCTGATAGTATGTAATGACTCTAGTCCATCCTAGAAGTAACAAATACATGGATCAGCTTTTCAGTATCACTCTGTGATGGGGATTTTCTAATTTTGACAATACTGCAAAAGTGAAAGAAGGTAGTCCCACAGACCTTTGTTGTTTTATGTAAGGGAAAGAATATATTCTGATTAATAATGATTTAATCTTCTGCAGTAACTAGCATTAGAAATTGTGCGTCTGAGATTTTTAGCACCAAATAACAAACTGGAATCTGAAAAATGACTGAAACTAGACTAGTGCCTAGTTTCTTTGATCCCAGAACATACGTTCCAGTTTTCGAGCACAGAGTTTGGCAAAGTTAATTAGCATTAGTTTCAGTGACCTCAGGGTGCCATAATTGGGTGTTACCAACATGAATAATCATCTTAATGTCTATTCTTTTAACCTTAGCCAGGAAATTCAACAGGACTTAGTGTTGGCCACCCGGGCCCCAAGCATGCATACAGCTATGATTTCTGGAACATACCTTTTGGAGTCACTGCTAGTTTAGTAGATGGTGGCAATGAGAGTTTAGGGCTTTGCTTTTTTTCAAACTGTCACAAAGCTGGTGTGGCTCCAGAGCCACTTCGATCTGCCATGGCATAGCTACCCAGGGATACGCTATGTCACTATAAACTGTACTGAGGTGAAATTGGTCACTATTAATGAGAAGAAGAGAGAATTATTTGCTTTGTGTAGCATAGTATGGTAGGACTAACGCAGAGCATTGCAGATATATTCTAGTTGCCACTTGGTGGATGTTTCAAGAATAAAGTTGGAATTGCATAATCTTGTTCATGTTTGTGCTGTTTTTAGTTATTTTTCTTTTGATCTGTGGCAAGGAAAAAAGACATAATACACAATGAACTTCTTTGTAGATTTAGATGGTGAGCAGAAAAAAAATTCTTAGAAGTCATTGTTTGAGTTTTTCTTCATAGTGGATTCTGCTGCACTTGTTACTTTATGATTCATCAACAGCATTAGGGTGTTATAGACAGAACAACCATTGGCTGTGTCCATGAGCTACAGATATCCAAGAAAAACAGGCTAAACAACAAAAAACACCACCACACGGGATCTAGAGAACCCACTGCATGCTATTGCATAAGAATAGCATACTCCTTTAGAGTAAATACTCGGTACTGTGCACAGAATTATGCTCTCTGTTGTTGGTGATTACTTTTAAGATGCAGGTGCTCAGTCATAGTATTTTTTTGTCACTTTTCATGTGCACATTCACATGCACGTGCACTGAAAGCTCACTAATGTATCCATCCATTAAAGAGACAAAAACAACTGAGATAGCAAGTCTGCTGCATACAAAACAAAAATCATAGTTATCAAGAGAAAGAATGTTTTTTGATGTGCCCCTTGGTTTGCATGGTATCATATCATGGTACCTTTATGAAGCATTTATTAACTACTCTCCAACTATAAATATTCTAATCCCAGAGTTAAATTGAAGGAATTTGGCCATTATCACTTCATTGCCATGTTTTTCCTTTTCCTTTCAGTATCATCTGTGTTTTCTTAACCAAATGAAAAACTCTGAAAATTGCAAACTGTCTTTTTTCTGTGCACTTCTGATTCTGAATGATCAGTCCACATCAGGATATCTCCCTAGTTTTAACAGTCGCTCAGGGCTATACAATAAAAATGATCGAAATATACAGTGGCAATGTGCCGCATCCTATATTCACAACTAATTTCTCATTCGGAGTATCCTCTCCTCATTCGGCTCCTTTGCTTCTCCTCTTTCTACCCGTCGCCTCTATCGTCCATCTAGCTCTTCAAACACACTGTGAACATATGGATGAGCTCGTTTGATTGCTGTGACAAACAAGCCCTTTCAGCTCTCAAGCTGGATATCGTTTCACAGCACGAAGCCCCAAATGCGATTGCTATGCGAACAAAATTACCATCGATTTGATTTGCAGAGATTAATTAAGTAGCATTACAGAAACCCTCACTTGCCTGACAGCATTACCACTACCAGCTCAACCACTTAATTGTTGTTTCTGGAGGGTGGTGGAGGTTGGAGCGGGGAGCTTGAGTGACGCTGTTTCTCTCCTCTGCTTCTGTACGTTTTTGACAAGCTGACAAGCTCTTCTATCTGCCTGCCCCAGTGATTTAAATCCATCTTTTGAATACACTCATTAATATCACTGACGCACGCTTGTGTACACTTACAGATAAATATATATACACACACACACACTCACGCGCATGCACAGACACACTTTAAAAACTCTTTCCACTTCCTTACAATTCATGTCGATCATTGCCAAGCACTTGTCAACATAATCTTTGAATTTATTCAGCAATATGTATGAGCTCAACACGCATCACTGTACTCTTCCATGTAAACAGCTTCTGGAATTGCTAATGCTTGACTGTTTACCTCAATAGTTTATGGACTCAATCTGCAAACTAGCATAACTCACATGAATAATCACTGTCAACTGTGGCTATCATATGACAGATGAAGAGCAAGCTTAAAAACTAAGTTGATGTTTGACATTGTTTAATGACAGAACTAAAGAGTGAGATCCATGGTAGGCATTTACAGCAGAAACGGCCAGCTACGTGATGTTTCTATAGTGTCATAACATTTTCTCATACTATCAAGGTGCCGATAGATAAAATGAGTCTATTTTTGTTTGCTTTTTTCTCGTTTGATCCTTCTCCCATTATATTCTCAACCTCTATCTTCAGCCTGATCCAGGTAATATCGCTCTTAGCCAGCCCCTTTTTTTTCTCAGATAATGTCAAGGCCTTTCCTTCTGCCCATCTGATAAGCAATGGGGAGGTGGGTAAAGGAAAGCTTTCTCTCTGTACCTCCACCTGCACCCGCAGATCTAATCTCATTTTCTTATTGACCACCGAGATAGTCCAACCAGGGTGTAAACAAATATCAGGTGGTAACGTTTTATGCTACAAGTGTATCAGTCATCTAAATCCATTTGCTGCTTATTCCTCAGAACTATAAAGACTGTATGTTTACTAATTATGTGACATGCATTTAATTACACAGGTGTTTGATGATGTGATGCCAAAGTAAGTAATGGTCATTTTTATTACTAAATATTGAATAGTTTGCTGAGAAATCATGTAAATGACATTTTAGTCCCATTACTGTAAAATAAAACTAAAATAAAAGAGTGAGAAAAACTAAAAATATAACCTCTGTAGTTTTTTACCAATTTTGAAAAACTGCAACGTAATCATAAATAACCAAAAAAATCTAAATTGTTCATTTATCATTTTCCAGCCAATCACGTATTCCTTAGTAAATTCATGAGAGGCAGGTGAGATTCAGATACAAATAAAAGCAGTAAATTCATATATGCATATACACCTATACAGACACGCACACACACAGACATACACACTCACATTTCCATTCTTTTCCCTTCCCTCCCCTCTGCTTTATAGCATAATCTAATGAGGCGTTGTGAATATGCGACCTGCATATATACAGGCATATTTGTACTTGCAGAGGAGGAATTTGGATAGATGGCAGATATAATTTCACATGAAAGTAATTTTAACCAGGTCCAAACCTCTGAGCGAGAGAATATCTACTTTCCTATCAGCTATTTGTCATGCTATTGTTGGAGGACTCTGGCAAAACACAAAAGGTCACAATGCGAGCAGACATAACTCAGCAAGACAAGAAAAATACATCATGAAAAAGGCATGGAATAGGAAAGGGATGAAAGCAGCAGGAGGAGGAGGAGGGGATAACACACCGGCCAAGTAAGTGTAAGATTTGTTGGATTTTCCTAAAAATCAGTAGTTGCAGACAAATGAAGACACAAAGGGAAAAAAGAGAGGGGGTAAGGTGAACTTGGGGATTGCTCAGAGGTAGCAACACACCACTTCTTCTGGTGAATCTTTGATATTGTTAGAAGTCATAGCTTTTCGGTGGTTATCTGCTGCATCTCCACTCTCTCTGGCTTGGTTTCATTCAATTTGAGCCTTTTGGCTTAACTAAATTCAGCCGTGCCCCGGACTGTGGATGATGTGGAGTGATTAATCTAAATCATTATGGGCCCAAACTTCCAATTACATAGTTCTGGATTTGTTAGATAGTTTGCTCGATGGTTAGTTAAACCGTTCCTCAAACCGTGTTCCTATTATGGACTCTGAAAATAAATTAAACAAATACATTTAAATATTAAAGATTATGAAACCTGTATTTTTTTAAAGAATTGTGTAAAAAACATCTAAACTTACATTCTCCTTATTATTCTAGATTATAACACAACAGCCTAAGGATTATAAAAGCCATTGTGTATTAAAAAAGAATGCTACTTCTTTAATTTCCATGTCCTCTACTGATTATCAAAAACAGAGTTTGCTTGCAGAGAGAAATATTCTCATATTTTTTCTAAAACAACTATGCATACATTACAGTGCAACCTAACTTCACCGCACCATTTTCACAAATTTGTGCAAGAGACAAATCAATTTAGGGACCAAACTTAAACATAAAAAAAAGAAACAACAGAGTAATGAAAGCAAATTAAAGGAAAGATTTTAGCTATGGTTTTCTGAAAATTAAACAGGACAGCAATCCCCTGAAATGAATTACATTTTGCTAGGAAAGTTGTACCAGTTTGTTAGTGCAACAGAACCACGGCAGACCCGTTCACATTTGCACGCTTTGCAGCGTCTTTCTTTATTCACTGAGTCTAAGTCGTGGTTGCCGCTCAGGTGCGTCCGCTTCCCCTGCAGCGGGACCGCAGACCACGCCCCACCACAGTTAGTTTATGGATGCTTACGTGTACAATACAGCATTACAGGATGGAAGGATGTAGACATGAACCTCATATGAGATGGGTTCATTGGCGAAAGTTCAACCTACCTCAGCTGGTAAGAATAGTTTTATGGACAGAACAGGGACTTGTACTCAGTGTTTCAGTGATGGTATTTAAATGTCATCAGGGTCACTGTTTAGTCCCACAGAGCAAGCTGCAGTCACATGCCCGTTAAACCAACACATTTACTTCTTAACCATTTGCTGTTATTACGATATTACAATGTATCCCACACTCTATGAATATAGGAGACGGAAACCTAGTATATGCAGAAAAATGGAGAAAATGCTCAGAAATGATTGTTTTCGTATTCGTATAAGTACTCCTCTTTTAAAACTCACACTGTGAAACTAAACCTGATCTCACTGTTAACCATGAATGAATCTATATAGGTCCTAATTTCACATATAGTCACACACCTAAATGCTATTAAAACCAACAAGAATAACTGTGGCTATCAGCACTTTAACTTATCTAAGGTTAGTCCTCGCTTTTCTCTGATCATTAAATTACATTTGCTGCTTCATTCATTCACTGCCTGTTATTTAATGAGTGCTAACATGCCAAAGTCATGGACTGTTTAACAGAAAAATAGCTTCCAGTCTTTGTCATTTGTTCCTGTTGGCCAATGGGACTCCAGAATCAAATCCATACCATAGTGCATGCTATTAGCTTAGTGCCCATCCCTGGCTATGCAGGTAGTGCTCGGCATAGCCAACATTGGGGAGTTTCAGGCCTCAAGTCACTGTGGATCGCTAGCAAACACCAGGAGCAGTATCTAAACCTTTTCCTTTAGACTTTTCTCAGTCAACTGCCAGTGCTGGAGGTAACTTCCACAGTGTTTCAGTAAAAATACTGCATGCTTGGGATTAAGATTTACTCTTTTGGAGAACATTCTGGCTAAATTGTGAGACAGATACCCCACAGATCCTGTTTGTTTTATTTTGTTTTGGGAAGAGGATTCTTTCTTGGGGATTTCTTGTTTTGCTTTAATTAAAGGAAGATTGCTTACTCGGTGCTATTAGGACACAAAAATCAATCAGTGTTTTTGTGGGGTTTTCTTTCTTTGTTTTTTTTTATTTAAATTCCTGAAATTATTTTTTAACCTTCAAATTTCCTTCAAATTTAATCAAAATTATATTTCTAATGCTAATGCAGTATATAGACTGAGTGAAATAAGGATGTGGAAGATGGGCAACTTGAAGAATATATGGTAATTGATCAAAAGACTTTGAAAAAGAGGAGGTTATTTTATAACTTGAAAGAACTAAACCTTTATGTGAATCACCAAAAGAGAGAGGTGGCACCGTGTATTTCAGGGAAGAAAAATATCCCTTATGAAAAGCCTGAGTTCCAACAACACAATAATAGCCCAAATATTTCATGAATAACTATCAGCACAAATCTGCCATTTATTTATGATTCCTCAATTTCCAAAACTTGTTTGCTGTGAAAAAAGTAGCCTAACTACAGCAGCTCATGACACTATAAAATGTGTTTCATTGTTACTGAGCTGCCTGTTCGTATATCTTACTTTAACGAGGTCACGGTAGCTGTGGAAAACATTCATGCACACAGTAATGATATGATATAAATTATAGCACTGCTGCAAATACAGTCTTTAAATTTAATCAGAAAAAACTGTACAGATTGTATTTTGCTAGTCACACTGTCTCTAAGTTGTGATTTATGAAATTATTGCTTTTGGGCACACAACGCTCTCTCTTTGGTGACACAGGATTCCTGTTCCTGAATATGTGAAGCTGCTGCCATTTAATAAACTTAACAAACAAAAGCACCAAAAGAGCTAAACTTTACGTTTAGGAGGTTATGGAGGTTGATGAACTTCTTTAAGTTTAATGAAGACATTTGTGAAGTTTCGTTTCCTGAAGATGCTCACCAGTACCCCCACTAGGGTTTAAATAACTGGGACTTTCCACCTTTTGATTTTAGAACTGAAGACGCCTCTTGGATGATAGGTGAAACATCTTCAAAAAAAACTTAGAGAAGTCCAGCCGCCTACTTTTAGCTGGATGACTGACAACCTACACAAACATCAGCTTCACCTCGTGTTAATGACAAGTCAGTCCTCCATTAAAAATCCAGTCTTGTTATGAGCCTCCTACATGTCTCTGTGTGCGAGTACAACAGCTTAAGTTCGCCAACTGACTTTTTGCACTTTCTGTGACTTATGTATCAGTATTAGTGCTACATTGTGAACGCTCCTGCATAAAGAGTCTTAAAGATTTCTCTTATTTTGGATGAGGGTTGTTTTTATTTTGGAAGCCACAGTTAACGTTAACTAGATATTTAGCTAATCCTTGGTAAAACAGTACCAAAGCTTACACTGTAAACACAGAAACATTATATCAAGTGCAGGAATGACAAGGCTGACAGGCATAAGAGGGATGAGATGTTTTATGTTCAGGTTGTGTGCTATATGACAACATAACCGGTTTTGTTATGGCTCTGTAATTTGGTTCCATCCAGATGGATCATTCAGTGTCATTCACGTGGGATAAACATGGCTGCCATTTGTCTTTCATTTGTCTTCATAAACTCGCTCATCATTCATCTTTCCAGATATACCTGTGGCAGTAACAGTGAACCAAATGGACCCACTTTTATTACAGGTGCCTCTGATAGGGTCACCTAGTCTTACTTCTATATGCTTTCATTCATTTATTCACTTACCAGTAAATTGTGGGTACAGCTGATTATAACTTGAGTGGTCAATGAACTTGAAAAAAGTGTTGTCAGCTCCATAAAACACGCAATTTATCACAATATAAAATATGCTGCTGCAAATATTTGAGACTCTATGTAAAGATGAGAAAGGGTTGGACAGATTTGATAACATCACTCTTCTCAATTCCACGATAAGCTGTCTGCTGAATTTCCATCCACACCAGGGTCCAGGCTAGACTGTGAGAGGATTAATGTGGAGTTCAGTAGGGCGGGGAAACAAGAAATGAGGGAGATGAAGAGCTGCTTCATCTCCACATCTATATTGTATCCCTCAGGGTTGTAGAAAAAAAAAAGGTATTTGCTGTCAGAGCTGTGTATAGGTGGGCTGTTCAGTGGGAGATAACTTATAGCCTGCGCACAGGTTCAGAAAAATATAATATGAGCCTCAGGAGTATGGAATCTGTGCTACGACTGTATGACTGTTCTCTATATATTAATGCACCCAGCTTTCCCTAGGATAGAGAGCCCCGTTGTATCTCATTCCTCTTCGCCGTAAACAACATGACATCAGGTATGGATCACTTCACCCATCCTCACACTGTTGCATGCATCCCAATCGAACATGCTCTGGCCCACACATGTGCTCTGGCTGCCACATGACCCTCTCTTCACCTCCATCTAACCCTGTCACTGTGTTTTCCATGCTTCTCAGAAACCTAGTCACCCCTCAGAGAGGCCACACTAACACTCGGCTACAGCCTAATGCATGGGCAATCTGACACGACCCCACGTGTTTAAAAGTGACCCCTCTCCAAAGCTCACAAGCTGCTAATAACACACACCACCACCCACAGTGATACAGATGCTTTTCCCTGGGATGCTGTGGTGCAGAAGAGCACTGAGAGGAGAAAAAACAAAACACAAAACAGGCAGGAGTCATGTGACTCCCAGAGGCAATCACAGGCGTTAAAAGACTACTCTTTTGATTTTTTTTTTTAGCTAGTTTTGCTAGCTTGGCCGATTGCATTATGTTATACAAAAGCAATTTAGTCATTTGTGTTTTATTTATTATTTTCTTTTGTGTCTACTTGCAGTGATATTATACCTGAATATAAAGAAGGAGTGATTGCAGAGAGAAAAATATTTTTTTTAAAAAGGATGTAGAAGTGAAGATTTTCATTTGGTATGCATTCATATATTATTCAAATTAAATTGAACTCATAAAGTGCTTTTTTAGTGTTAATGACCACTAATCCAGTCAAAAAATCAATCAAAAACCAAGCAGTCTTTTAGAGGCCACCACACCATCTCAACCTTTCCCGGCCACCGTCATCTGTCCTGTCAGACCTCTGGTTCAGTCACATATTCTCTCCTTGGTCTACTGGCATTCATTGTTCTTTTCTCCAAAGCATACCTCCACCTCTCCAGGCTCTCCTGCACCCTATTGCTAATCTGAAAGAACTCCATTTCTGTGCTAAAGTCTTGAGCCACCCCTAATTTCTATTTTGTGTCCAAGGAGCCAGACCTTTATTATATTCTTTGGACATTAGCTGCTTTTTTGCTCAGTTTCAGTCCAATACTTGCACCTGACCATGTTCAATTAAATTTTTTTCTGTTTTTTAAGCCACTTAACAGTGACCTATGAATTATACAAGGCACAGAACTCAATTGTAACTTGGATGAAAAATCATCAGAAAAATACCAAAGATAACACAGTTTGACAGGCATAAAATAGCACCAATAAGGTGCTAACAACAAGGTGATTCCAAAAGAGCTATAATCTAAAATAATGGCATCCCCTAGGATGTTGTGCAGAAAAATTAAGACACTGGACAGATGGAGGACAAAAAAAGAAGCGGTAGGCCTAAAACAAGATGTAGAGCAGATAAACATTATTTGAAAGTCATGCCCTTAAGAAACAAAGACCCAAACCAAAGACCTGAGGAAGCATTTGTCCCTTTAGTAGATCTGTCTACTGTTTGCTGAAGTCCATAAGAAATAGTCTCAGTGGGTGGCTCTCAAGAAACCATTCATACTGAAGGGAAATAGTGAGAAAGGGTCGAGGTATGCCAAATTACACAAGAATTGGACTGAGAAAGTAGCAACAGGTCTTACAAATGTCTCATGGGGATCTTGTCAAAATTGATGGAATTATGAATGCAGAAAAGTATTGTCAAATTTTTATGTTGACAATGGGTTGATTTCCAGTGCAACAATGATCCCAAACAGACTGCCATTACAGTAAAAGCATACCAGGATAGAAAAACAGACAAAGGAACATTATCAGTCATGGACTGGCCTCCCCAGAGCCCAGACCTCAGCATTATTGAAGCAGTACGGGATCATCTTGACAGAATGGAACAAAAGACATCTAACATCCAAAGAAGAGCTGTGCATGTCTTCCAACAAGACAGGAGAACTATTCCTGAAGACTACTTAAAGAAATTAAAAGAAAGCTTGCCTTAGGCAGTTTGGGCTGTGTTAAAAAGTAATGGTGGTCATAGAAAATATTGACTTTCAAGTTAGAATTGTAAACTCTGATTTTGCCTCATATGCTATATTTCCATGTTAATTTGCACACGTTTAAATAAACCAGTGCACCAATTTTCATTAATTTCCCACTTATTAAACTTAGACATGGACAGCATGGTGCTTTGGGATGCATTGGGATGCTTGTCTGTGCCACACAGTTTTACAGATTGTCAAGGTCACTGCCATTTTTTTCTTTTTCTGTTTCCAGCTCTGCAGTCGGAGTAAAACTTTCAAATGGAAGTCAGGGAAATAACAGCCTAAACCACATCATTTTTATTCTCGTGTATCGCTGTAAAAGGCCTGCTGCAATCTAGTCCGTCTGCTCCCCCTAACTCCCTTCCCTTGATTACACGAAGGTGATGCATGGCATTAGCGACAGGAAACTCTGATTAATACTGAGCCAGAATATCCTGAGATTCATGTGTCGCACAGCTGCAGACATGCATAGCTTTTAAACATTATATATCTATTTTAGTGTCTTATCTTTTCCCCACATCTCTTCTTTGGTGTTCTACTCATTAACACAAGTGGAAGACAAAAGAGAAAGTTCATGCTCATGTTGCATACATCTTCTTGAAATCCTCATCCCTGCCTCTGCATTGCACGACTGCAGAGGGGGGCTTTTTACTATTTACTTGCACACACACACACAAACAGACACACACAACACTTACTCTTTAATCTTCTCTGTCCTGAACTCCTCCTCACACACCTTTTGCTGAAATCTTTCTATCACCTCTTCTTTCTTTCCTTTCTGAACTATCACTCTCCACGATGCTCTGCTGCTCAGTGTCAGATGTAGTTCACGGGTGCATTTCTGGTAAACACCCACCCATCCACCTACACACACACACACACACACACACACACACACACACACACACACACACACACACACACACACATTTAGAGGTTGCATCTACCTGTGTTTTCTAAAAACAGTCAATTTGTATTATACTACTTACTTGTTATGGATCGTGATGATTAAGGGGTTGTTGATTAAGTGCTGCAACTGAATTGCATTAACTAATAACTGATGCATGGGACAAGTGGTCTTTTTCTGCTACCCTGCATATGTGCTAAATAGCAAGCCACTGTATCATAGCATGGGCTAGCAACTGTTTTGACATGCCAGTGACTGGCACTTTTAAAGTGTGACTCTTTAACAATAGCCACACTTTAAAACTTGATGTGCAAGTTTCATGCATTTTCTTAACTGCTAATCCAATGAAGGGTCAGATGGGCGCAGAACCTGTTCCAACTGACATAGGGTGAGATGCAGGGTATACCCTGGACTGCTCACCAGTCTATCACAGGGCTAAAACAAGGAGACAAGCAGCCAATCTGTCATCTGACATTCACACCTACAGCCAATTTAGAATCACCAATGAACCTGTCATGCATGTTAATGGGCTGTGAAAGGAAGCCAGAGAGAATCCACTCAACCACACGTAGAACATGCAAAGCCCACACAGAAAGATCCCAGATTTTACACACTGTAGGCTAACCAGCGGAAATCTTGGACATGCTAACATGCCTATCAGCCTTTAGGTGGAGACTAGTCATTGTATTCTTTAACCTGAGGAACAACTTTGACTGACATTAGCATACAAGTTTCTTTTAACTCTACATAATACCATGCTAAACATAAAGGTGATGCCAGTGAGAAAGTTGCCTCGTATGCAGGTATAAATTGAAATCTTGACAAGAGAATGAACAATGATAAGAAACATCAAGGGATCATTGACTATAATTCATTCCAGTGGGGATTTCACCACAATCCAGCTAATAATTGTTGAAATATTTCACTCAAAATCACACAAGTGAACCTGATGGAAGGCTGGAAAATGAACAGTCAGGGGATCACCAAACACATTTAAATGCATTGAATGGAGATTAGAAATGCAAAAAATTGTAGCGCGCGGCTCAAGTTGCATTTAGACAAGGAATTTGAGCTGCACTATTCTTATGTTATATACCAAGCACACCCTCCCAAAGGACGGTTTATTTATGCTACAGAATTTCATATGCCTCACTCTGACAAGCTGACATGTCTAATTCAGATGGTTTAAACCTGGTTTTAAAGTCTGTATCTGCATGTTCAGTATAACTTGTGTTATTCAGTGCAACCTGGAAAATTTGTATTGTTTTTAATGCTATTGTAGTTTGAATTTCACTGGCCATCACATCAACTGTATACAGGAAATTAATTTAACTGGTATTTAAACTGGTAGTTATTTATTCTTGTGTTCTGCACTCATTGATTCTTGGTAAGCCTTACCTAAGTCACGCTAACATCCAATACTCTAACAAATTGTTACAAGGCTTGCAGTGTATAAAGCTCCAAAGCAGAGTCTGATCTAAGTGGTGATCCCTGAGGACCTTTTGCTATTGATACCCGGAGACAAGTGGATTGAAAAGAGATCTCGCAGTGTATCTGCGTCTCTTCCCCGACACATTGTCAATATCCCCTTCTGTGCATGCATCTTTGTTTTCTTCACATTCAGTTCCATTGAGGTAAATGCAATCAGGCTACGATGCCTTAAACTAAATTAAAAATATATAAATCCTCTTATTCATCAGCTCCTTTAGCACCTCACCAACAAAAAAAATCCATATTTTTTGGATTAAAAGAAAAAAACTGTAAAGAGCAGAATACATTTGTTTGATATACCATGAAGCAAGTTCTATCATCTCTTTGAATCATTCAAACATTTCTACTGGTGTCTCTTTCACAGTATATCTAAGTGGGAAAGTAAGTGTCAAGAAAATCACTAGCGCCTGCAGGATACAGTTCAACTAATGAGCAGCTCAATATATTCCTGACTGGCAGTGTTGGGCCTTTTTTTTTTTATCAATATATGCAGTTGCATTTCATTTTTACAATCCCCATTCCCCCTATGGTTATTAGGCAACCTTCTGTTTACAATCGACTCTTGCTCTGTCTCCTACAGAAATAAATATGAGATGTTGCCTATTCATTTTGCATTTGCTCTCATCTTTCTATCACTCCCTGACTCTGACTATGCAAGAGATTGGGAAGATGAAGCAGCCAAGTCAAAAATGAAAACAAAAAATATTTAAGTGATATGTTTTCATACACTTTCATTTGCTTAGTCCTTAATATGTGCTGTCTATCTATTCCTAATCACATTTGTCTATAAATATAGCTTTCTTCTAAGCTGATGACAAGCAAGATGATATTCTCATAAATATTTAAAAGCTGATCTTTCACTATAAACCCTGCCCTATATGCCTTCTATCATCTTATATTCTTATATCATCTCCATAGCTTTTCCCAGATTCCAAATGGCAGTTTACTTTCTCTATACAATGCCAAAAGAAAGGGCATCCTAATAAAGCTTGGAATATCAAAGTGTCCTTTTACGAAGGCAATTTATAGCAGAGGGGCCAAGGCTTCTCTTTACCACGGGCATGTCCTGTTTATTTCACGAAGGACTTGTTTTATGCATCTAAATCATGAATTACAATGCTGCTGATGGAGCCTTCATCTTGGCACTCCATCACAGTTTGAACCCCTGCCATAGGCTACATAAAACCAACTGCAGACGGATAAAGAAACGGACAGATTTATTTACTAATAGGGTTAGTTTCATCTCTCTTCTTGGAAAATATATTGTTTTCGCACGTATTTCAGATGCTTCAGAGAGGTTTTGGCATTTTGGCAAATAATTAGGAAAGATTTCTATGACATTCAAGTCATTTAGGTTTGCCGAAGTGATGCTGAGCTCTGAAGGGAAAGAACAGATGAAGGGAACACAGATGTGGGACAAGGGGGAAAAAAAAGGGCGGTGAAAAGGAAAGAGGAGGAGCTGACCAGAAGGGAAACAGAGAGAGGAAGAAGAAGTAGCAGGGGGGCTGCTTGTGTGGAGGAAAAGATGATGGTGAAGGGGAGGTACTGGTGAAAGAAGGCGAATGATGGGGAATGATACATGAGGAGATATAAACAGGCACAGAGAAGGCTGCAATGTAGAAGGCAGATATCATTCTTTGTAGGGGACTGATTGAGGTCTGATTCTGGTGTGAAAATTTATAGCTGACAGCTTAGAATCTTCCCAGAAAGAAAGAGAAAGAAAGAGAAGATAAAAAAATGGGAGCAGTGGATGTCCAGTTAACAATTTCTCTCCTGTTTTTGTGATCTTTAAAAATGGACAGCGGGGTTTCTAGCTGCATCCTTCTCTTCGCTTCCTTCGATTCTTTTAAAGAAAAGAAAGTTGCAAATCTGTCAGCAGCAATTTACTTAGAATGAGTGGGTACAATCGTCACCCTCTGAGGATCCCAAATAAAACTGCATGCGAAATAATTATATCAGAATCCCCCACTAAGATTAATGGTCCCACTGTTTGTTAATGCACTCATCTGTGCTTTTGAAAGCCTCTCCATGCTAACCATCTTATCATTAAAGCTACCCTACCGTTAAAAACAAAGCAGAACAAAAAGCGAATTTACAGAGAAATGTACCATAATTTGTTGATTTTTGTGCAGTGAAATTACAAAAAATCTTGCAAATCATATTTACAGTCCTGCATTGAAAAAACAAAATAAAACATGGTACATAGTTTGAGAGTGACTTTGATTTAGCTTTACACATTACTTGAATTATTTTAAAGCCAATGAAATGGCTGAATTTCATATTGTGGGGTCTTAGAAACAATGCATCAGTGTGATCACTGGAAGGACTGTAATTTTTCAGCCCCTGTGATTGACTGATTTATTTATTCATTTATTTATTTGCTGTTTACCTTCATCTCTATGTTAATGCAACAAATCTGCATGGTTAGGTTGATAAAGGTTGATAAAAAGATCATGATTTGGATTGAATTTATAATTTACCACTTATGTAAAGGCGTCTTTATGTAAGAGGTAAATTGTAAGTGATAAATTTAGTTAGAAAATCCTTTAAAAAATATTATGTGTGTGAGAGAAAAAAAAACATATTTCCAAATGAAATGCATTAGTCTTACAATCATATTGGCTGCCATGATGTAAAATCTTACTGACCCCAAGTTTCCTTTGGACCGCTCAGGCTATTTCTCATTCTATTCACCAAATGGACAAGTTGTCAAAACAAACAAAAAAAACCCCTGATTTTGAGATATTTCCTTTTTCAGTTTCACAGCTTTTGCCAAGCTTCTGGTTGCTTAGCTGGGACACACCGCAGCACAGGCAAAGTCTCTTGGTACTGAATTATCATAGCTGGCTGGTCTGAAACGCCTCAGAGAGGGGGCATTGTGGAAGAGAGCAGAGGTGATGTGCTTGTTTCATTCTTTGTGCATGATCCAGGTGACAGGTGCTGGTGCAGTAAATGGCAGCCCCCATAGGGTTCCACCTTAGGGGGCTCTCACCGGTGTGCAGGTGTATGCGGAGGTGTGTGCTGGCGTGCACAAGAGCTGCCACATGACATCATACATCAGCTTTTCAAATTTGCTATGTTTGTAAACATTCACTGTCACGTGCACTGTACGCGCGCGCGCGTGTGTGGAATACGACAGTAATGCTCTATGACAGAATGATCACACCCTTCTCCCAACAGCTCCAAGGAGTCTCTCTGCTCCACTCTTCTGCCCCCCACCCCCACCCCCACCCTCAAAGGAACTATGTGCTTTCACATATGTCAAAGCCTGTTTCCCTGTGGGCAGCAACACTCTGCATCTCATTTTCCCTCCTCTCTTCCTGCCCCCAAAATCTCAGGAGTCCTTAAAACACTAAATAGCTGAACCCACTGAAGTTACGCGCAGAAAAACATACAGACTCCATGATATGACAGCATAATGCTACCCTGTCCGTCTTTTGTGGTTATAGTTTGTGGCCATCTTTTGTGCTGCTATGGTTCCGCTGTAACATATAATGAGGATGTGGGTTTTATTACTAATTATATCTTTATTGGTTAGTGTTTAATGAGCAGAGAGAAATTTTCAACACAGATGTGAAAGCAAAAAGAAAAGAAAGGTTGATACGGTTGGCATCTGGCTGACAGTCTAATAATGGTGCAAAAAAGACTGTTTTGTGATCTGTTTGCTTCTGTAATGAAACAGTATTTGTTGTGATTACCTCACTTTTAAAATTGAAGTACTTAGACCAAATGAATTACAAACATTCAGGATATAATAGAGGATTTGCAGGGGTAGCAGTCACAGGTTAATCCCGATGCAAAATGCAGCGGGGGAAAAAAAAAAGTCACATCACGTCAAAGACGCTCTTGCTGGGGAGGATTATATTCATGGGGGATTATATAACATATCTCAATTTTAACAAGTAATTAGATGTGATATTCAGAGTTGAAATCTGTTTTTCTCTCTCTTTCTATTTCTGCTAAAAAATAAATAAATAGATAAATAAAATAAAATGATGAAAAGTGCCAGCAGGTTGAAATAATTTCATTTGTGTTTTTGCAGTTCATCTTGTTTGCAGTAAAAACAAAAAGAGATTGTGAGGCTCAACATGCCATTTAATTGGTTGTTAAGACTTTCCTGTGCTGCATCACTTTTTAAACACTCTCTTCCCTTTAGTCTTCCTCTTCTCCATCAAGTAAGAATCCTCCGCAGTTAGACGACTCTTGGGCCATAAAGCATCTCACCTGCGCGAGTCCATTTCCAGTCAATTACTCCTCTTAAATCTCGGCCTCCGTTAAAGAGTGAAGAGCTACTCTCAACAGTGGGATGTTACGTGCAGGTGCTGAAGCTGACTGGTGCCACATCATAAATCTTCCTCACTCTTTTGGTGAACCATGAAAGGAATGAAAGAAAAGTAGAACGCACAAAAGTTCATGTCCCTGACTGCAGGTCCGATAACGTTTGAAGGGTGTCTCGTTGCATTTTGCCAGGAATTATGCATGAAGCATTTTTGTGAACTGGCTGAGAAAGGAACAGAGTGAGGGGAAAAGCAAGAAAGTAACACGGGGGCTCTCGTTGTGCCTCTAATGTAATTGTCTGGACCACTTCATCATAAATGAAGCACTCGTGTGCAACGTCGGCTTATCTCCCCCGAACCACCACTCCACCTTAAACCCTTCCATCCTAGTGGACACAATCTCAGACAGAGTCTTAGTGATGGGCTTCAGGACACATCAATAAATGCCATAACACATCAAAATGTCACCAGGAGCAAAGACTTCATATACAGGGAGAGTTAAAGTACATATATAGTAACAACACAAGGAAAGGAATGATTACCATAACTTAAAATACTTGCGGTAATACTTTTTGTAATAATTTTGGTACATGTTTAATAAAGTATATTATACTGTAGTATAATCTAAAAGCCTTCAGCTTATTGTTTTGCTTTTACATTGTGCAGTTGTGCTATTTTGATTCCACTCCGGCGCTCCCATTATCCACAAAAAGCAGCTGTTATTGAAAAAGCTTCGGTAAACTCACTGTTCACTAACTGGCCCACGACAAAAAGCAGGCAGGCATTATATTCATCAGCTAGCTGATTCATCTGCTAGCGGCTGATGAATATAATGGAGCATTTATCAGTTGAAAACCTTGATATCTCCCTCACCATCTGTTGCAGACTAAAACAGAGAAAAGTAAAAATGTAAAGCACTGAGTGGACAAAAGCACTTGTATTAGTGACTACGATGGTAGCTGCAGTTACTATGAGTCCTATTTCGTTTCGACTAGGACCTACTTGGAAGTTTAAAAGACTTCAGGGTAATCTGAATGCTGGGTTCATGTCTTGGACTCTTTTTGTGTTTTGTAAACCATTCCTGAGGAGACTGGTGGAGTATCCTATCCTACTTGGGGAGGTTGCAGCCACCGGGGAGTTTTGTTGATATAGGGCACTTCATTTATCTGCCACAGTCATGTCAATTAGGAAATCCAATAGGTATTTTGCTATTGTTTATTTTTTTGGGGGAAAAAAGAAGATTTCAAGAAATAGGGAATTTTATGCAGTAAAATTTAATGCATTTGCATTGAATCACTGATTAAAACAAGAAAAAGTTATAAACACTACGTAATCCTGTCGGCATGATTTAACCTGAGGTTATGATACAAAATACTAAACAGGTTCATTTAAATTGTGGTTGATTACAGTCATTTTACAGCATATTTAGTGACTGCCTACTGAAAATTTGATATGAGTAAGAAATAAGAAGACATGTGCTTAACACATATACAGCAACTCCACGGTTACGTCATTCAGACATTTTTTTCATCTGATGTGTTTTATTGTGAATGGACATCAAATTCCTACCTTTTATGTCTTTGTTGACAAAGAGGTTGGATGGGCAGCCTGGGGAAAACTGTGATGTGCGTGTACTATTGTGTAACATGATAAGCAGGCTGTGGTTGACTGGCTCAGTAGCCTTGCATTAGAGACAGCCTCAGAATAAGCCTCCTATCTCTAATGGCATTCTCCTCCTTTACTATCTGGAGTCATGTTGACTGTGCACTACATAACACCATCCAATCTAGACTCCTGCTGACTTCGTATCACATGTAGACACACACACACACACACACACACACACTCGAACACTGGCAAGGCAAAGACACAGTCTGCCCATGGTTTGACACATCTCTGTCTACCTGCTGTTCTTTCTGTTAGAACATGTAAGTGCCAGTTCATTCATGTCAGTGTGTAACAAGTGAGATAAAAAAAAAAAAAGTTTAAAAAAAACCTCTTTCCTTTGAGATCATCCAAGCTGATTGATTTGTCTTTCACCACCTTGTCCCCTCACTCTTTCCTGATTTCAGTATGCATGCCGAGCTAAGATTGATTTATTGCAAGGCTTCTCCATCCCAATACCCCCTCTGGGATTCATTTGCTGGATGCCAAGTTAAATTTGATCCATATCTGAGCCAACCAACACCTCCAACCCCTCTGCTCTTGTGATCGTGCTGTCCTCATTGATCCATCTCTCAGGTTGCAAAGAGGAAAGATGTGACGACTACATAACTGTTCACATCCCTATTTCTGGGTGGCAACCTGGGGAGGAGTGGAGGTCAGAGAAAGATGAGGAAAAGTCTGTTTCCCTCTGAAATGATAAAGCAGCCTATATGACCCAGAGCTGCGATACGGACCTGAATCTGAGAACAACGGACAAACAGGAACATTTGTCTTCGCAAGCACTTTCCTCCCTCCTACCCCAAATCCTTTCAAACACTATCTCTACTGCTGATATCTCTGCACACATCTTAATCTTTTTTTTCTTTTTCCAGAGATCATATGGGATTTATGGCTACAAAGAAACTCAGCACATCTCACACAAAGTGGTAGATCATGTGAGATGAGGAAAACAAAGTTTAAAGGTAAAGCTAATTGATATTCAGTAAAAAAGAGTTGTGGCAGACAGAGATAAATGCCAAATACTTTTTGTGCTGCAGGGACGTTAGCAAGGAGTTCTTCATGTAACTGGCGTGAAGTCGATACAGGACTTAATGCCTTCATGCACTGGATATTCTGCCACTGGTACAGTTAAAAGCAAAGGGACATATAAATGACTGGACATCAGCCTACTACACAATAGCCTCGTATGCTCTTAACATCTGGAACTTTTACCCTCAACTACTCACATCATGTCAGCTGAAAGACCATGATGTACAGTGTTGTGCTAAAATCTTGAATCACCCCTCATTTCTTTAAAGTTTACTTCCAAAGAGCCATGTTTTTGTGTATTTTGCAAAATTTATTTAAAAAATGCCATTGATAACACGGTTTAATAAGCATAGCAAATAGTATTTTTGTACCAACAAGGAATTTCCCAGAGAGCTTTTAGCCATAACAGGCATATGTCAAGTTAAGTATATTATAAACTGGAAAGCTGGAGGACAAAAGAAGAAGTGTCAGTCCTAAAAATAAAAATAAAAAACTGCATATTTAAAGTGTCTCATTAGCAATAGCTTATTGTTTTAAGCATGCAAATGATATCCAGCACACTGCAAACACTCTGTAGTAAAACCATATGTGGACTAAAAAAACACACCATCAAACATTATCAGTTTGGCCTCTCCAGAGATATCCCAGGTATTCTACTTAATTTAAGCATCTTTGTCTCACAGCAGTGAAAACATTGTTATAGGTTGCCTTTAATGTTTTGCAAAAGATTTGGGTTAAATAAAATACATGTTGTTTTATATGCATCTTGTTTTATATGCCTACAGTTGTAGGCTTGAGCTAGGTTAGTTGAAGAACAAAAGTGATGCTTAAAATACAAAACCAAAGCAGTAGCCAGCAAAAGTCATGGAATTAAAAATAAATAAATAAATAAACCAAAGGAAGAATATGATCGTTTGCACAAACAAGCTCACTCAGATCAGTTCAGTATATATTATATTGACTATATGAAAAATCGATTCCATAAAAAATGAGTTCCTGTTACTCACATGGAAGTTTCAACTTACGCTTATTTTCATCTCCATATTTCTTTTTCTTGGAGTTGTTTTGCATGATTCACAATCCTTATTTAACAGGCCGGTAATGGTGCCTCTGTGCTCACAGCCACACACATATGCCTCAGGTGACAATGTTAAATAAATAAATATAAGACTTTAATTTACCAGTGGCTTTAATGCTCGCAGGCTTTGACGAATAACAAAATATATTTCACTCAGCTTAACTTAAACATGCATCATTTTCAGTGGATTGGTTTGCTGCATTTCAGAAAACGTATGGGCATGCTCGCAGAAGCTGTTTTCATTCCGTATTTTTCCTTTTTTTCCCCATTTTGCAATTAGATCCTACTATTTTGTACAACTAAACTATAAATACTCACTATGCACTTAAATGTGGAAACAAGTGCAGCATTAAAAGATTCCCTTTATAGGCAGCCAGTGTTGGTTATGAATCCCATGGGATGTAACAGATAAAACATAAACATAGGTACATGTAAAAATAAAGGATAGGAGAAAGTGGGGCACCTGTATTTTTCAAGAATTGATCAGGAAGAGATTGATTATTCTATTTTCAGTTCAGTTTCACTCTTGCTCTGATTGACACTGTAAAGCAGGAGACCTAAAACAGTGCTACAGCTGCTGGGATCTAATGTACAGCTGAATTCAAATATTATACTGTAAAACTTTATCATTGGAGTAAAAAAGAAAAGGTAGCCAAATCAGTGTGGGTGCACTAGGAAATTAAATTAATCTTAATCATTTCACATGAACAAACACTTAAAAATGATTATGCAAACACCAAAAAAAGATGAAAATAACCGTATTACTCATTGTGAACTTTCTAGGAATTCTTGGGTGATGCATTAGTTCACTCTTGTTATATGTTCTTTGCTACCTTTCTGATTTGATAATTTGGGATATACTTGAGATACACAGTGAATAAGACCTGCTTAAGAGCATTCGGCATCTCTCAGCCCATTAAATCCTCCTTTGAACACGAGAGATACAAAAAAAGCATCAATTCCTTCTTTGAGCATCAATAGATTTTAAAAAAGTCTTGAAATAAACAGCACTGCTCAAGCAGCACTGATGGATTACAGCCTTAGACTGAGTTTTATTTTTGAGAATTGGATGTTTAAGCTTCAAACTAAAGCAAAGGATTCACTGTGAATTTCAAGAGCATCCAAGAACAAAGAAAAACGAAAGCACCAAAAGTATTAGGGCTCTAAAACGTTACTACTGCCTCAATACCCCTTAGAGTAGTCTGATTAGCTGATAGAGAAGCCAAGCTTACTCAGAGCTAAAGAAGTACTGATAATCCTTTCCCCGGGATCACAATTTTTTAGGTGCTGAAATGAGGAAATTGAGTTCATTATCAATTCAAAACAGGCAACTCATTCCCACTGCACCAATCAGTGAAATGATTTGCATATCAACGCTGTGATTAAAATTGTTAAGCTACTCTGGGTATATGCTTCACAAACTGAAAACTTTTCAATAATTATTCAGAAAAATGTTTGCAAAAAGAAGAAAAAATGGCTACACGTAACCAAAAGTAACAAGAAGACCTCCTTACATGCAAAAATAGAACTGTAAGGCTATTCAGTTAATTCTCTGGGGTCTAACATTATCCAGCATTTTCTATGTAAGCCACTTCATGTTCCAAAGAGTGCACTTGTGTTCATTGGGCTTTATTGTTGGTTCAAAAAAAAGACGCAATTAGATGGCAGATGCCTGACTGACAGCTGGGCCGATAACGCATTTTGTCTGTGACAAAAATAGATCTTCCAGTCGCTCATTACAAGCTGACCTCAGTTAAAATAACTTTGAGTTTGCCTCTTTTTTCGGTCATTCATCAGGATGAAAATAAAGCGCTCTAGAAAAAGAAGGAGAAGGAAAAAAAGCACGATTAGTAATGCCCCCCTCCACCCTCCACCCCCTTGTCTCCTTGCCTCTCTCTCCTCCTGCCTCTCAGTCCATTTTTCCTGCAGGCTAATTGTGATTGGCTGATTAAAACAATTACAGAGATAACGGAATCCAATCAACTATGGACGTAAGCATCATGCAGATATGTGGACCACCTGGAATACGTGCTGGATGATTTAGGCATTTGCCCAAACGCTGCACAGTAGATAAGACCAAAACACAGCAAAAAAAATAAATAAAAAGCCTGATCGATACACGTCTATAAGTTGCATATGGACATCCAAATGAAGAGATTATGGTTGAGGGGGAAAAAAAGAAAGACAAAACCCCCCAGAAAACTTACATAATTGAGATGCTTGACCAAAGAATCTTCTGGGGAGTCAGCATGTAGTGGTGTTTATTTCCCTTTTTAAAAACATTTTACATATTCAAATTCTACTGTTGGTGATATTGCAATAAACTGTACTGCAGCACTGCAGCGGCTCCTTTTCCCTCTATTTTCCCTCTCCTCTCTACCACATTTTTATCATTTACCTTTAGACCAGTGTTATTATGCAGCTTGTTCCTCTCTGCTTCTGTCTTTTTGCACACATTTAGCAGGCAAAGTAGATCTGAGACACCCAGATGTTTGTTGAACTGGAAGCCTGCGTTGGCAGCAGCTGCCAGCCCATCACAGAAGAAAAAAGACGGGAGGCAAAAATATCAGCCTGCAGTTTAACTTTAAAATCCTCTTCCTTTTTCCTTTTTTCCAGCTTGCTTCCTCCAACATCAACTACTTTGTTTTCGCTCCAGAAAAAAAAGTTGAGTTGATTCCAGCTCTTGTACACATCCAAAGATGTGCTATGACCACGCAGTAGTCTTGAATTTGAAATGTTTGTGGAGTATAAATTAATTATGGTTTGCAGCTTGTCACTTTGGCTAATAATCACAAGTTTATATTTATATATCGACCTGCTAGATAATGAAAAGCCTGTCTCTGGGTCGTGGTTCTAAGTTCTTTGGTGGCCATTAGCTCCAGTGCTTGCGCTTCACTCCGCACTCATCTTCCAACATCTATTGTCTACTGGCCCAATTTTATTTCTTAACATGTAAAATGGTATGAGAGCGAGCAGTGGCTGAAGGGTGGGAGTGAGCCACAAAGAGACAGGGAGAGATAGAAGAAGAAAGAGGGAGCTTGGCAGGAGGCGGAATCCATTTGGAGCACTTAGTCAGCCAAGAGACCCCAACAACAAAATTGAGAAAGGGAAAATGACCAGCAGGCAGCAGCCACTATGCCAACCCAAGCTTCCAGTGGAATGAGAATAAATTGAAGTAAAATGTAACCTAGAAATAACTAACTGGTGCATGCAGGCGTGTCTGTTTGGCTTTC
The DNA here is from genome assembly GCF_013358895.1 of Oreochromis aureus. Taxonomy (NCBI): domain Eukaryota; kingdom Metazoa; phylum Chordata; class Actinopteri; order Cichliformes; family Cichlidae; genus Oreochromis; species Oreochromis aureus. Next base: position 14,526,109 of record NC_052962.1, read on the forward strand.
TGTCAACAAGCTGCTTCCAGTGCCATTTTGTTTCTGCCACAGCTGCGACACAAATTTCAGAATTTTGTAAAGAAAAAAAAAGCTTTACAGTACTGTGTCCTACTTTTACAATGTTTTGGAAAATAATACAAGCTGAGTCAGCTCTACATGTGGCCATCACGGTGCTGATCAGCGCTACCGCTAAACATGAATTTTGTGAATTTCTTTTTGTTTTTTCCTTTTTTTAAATTAACAAATTGTCAAACAGGCACTACTTAACCACAAATCAAGTATTCTCCCAGATTATATTTCATGTATTACGCACATAACTGCAGACACGGAAAATCTATTTAATTCAAATTCTTTTTATCTAAAGCGCACCAAACTACAACATCATTGCATTGAGGCACTTTATATTGTATGATAAAGAACCTACAACATTGCAGAGAAAACCCCAACAATCAGACGACCCCTACGGGCAACACTTGGCAACGGTGGGAAGGAAAAACTCCCTTTTAACAGAAAGAAACCTCTGGCAAAACAGGCTCAGGGAGAGCCATCTGCTTTGTCTGGTTGGGAGTGAGGGGAGGGAATCAGGACAAAAGACACACTGTGGAACAGAGCCAGAGACTAATTATAACTACCGATTAAATGTAGAGTGTGTATAAACACAAAGTGAATGAAAAGAGATTAGCGAAGAAGAAACATCATGGGAAGCTTTCACTAGACTAGGCATATTGCAGCATAGGGAGGATTCAGGGTCACCTTATCAAGTTCTAACCATAAGCTATATCAAAAAGGAAAGTTTTAAGCCTACTCTTAAACGTGAAGAGGGTGTCTGTCTCCTAAATTCTATCTAGGAGCTGGTTTCATAGAAGAGGGACCTGAAAGCTGAATGCTCTGTCTCCTGTTACACTTTTAAATATCCTAAGAACAGCTGGATAGCTTTCTGACGAGTTGACCCAATCTCCAGGCTCAGAGTACCTTTATAGCCATGAGCAGAAGCATTTCACTGCAAACAAGAAGGTAGTACACAAGAGAGGCAAGTTAAGTATTAGGCAGCAAGTGATACAAGAGATACAAACTTGTGAACATTGCAAATACAAGAAACACGAGCATGAATGCTAACGTTAAATCACAACGGTCCTGATTATCAGTCTGGATGCTCTTTATAGCAGGTGGTTAATTGCAAGTGAAGCTTGATTAGTCCAGGGAGGCGTGGTAACAGTCAAGGGCAGGATGGAAAAAAGAAAAATGGCAAAAGAAGCTACCAATTCTTGGCAAGGGTTTGAACATACTAATGAGCATACAAGGAATGAACACATGGAGACACTTAGGCATATATATAGAGAGAGAAGAACACCATAGTGCAACGTATTTTGTTACAAGTATCAAGCACTATAGCCAGGTGCCTGTCAGTGAGTCTCTTATCCTGTAGGTCGATTGCAGATGGTAGTCCTTGTTTTGCTGTGCATCCTTGGTGACACACAAACAGTGTTGGCTGTAATGCGTTACTAAGTAACGCGTTACTGTAATTAAATTACTTTTCCACTGAAAAAGTAGAGTAACTAATTACTGTTCATTTTTAGGTATTTTAATTACAGTTACTTACAATGTACTTGCGTTACATTGTAAAATAATTAAACTTGCTGAATATCATTATTTAATTTCAATCATTTATCTTCTAAACGTAGAAGTAAACTCTGCCACTTTAACATCGCTGTAGTGCAGCTGCACGTCATTTCGCGCCAGTTTGCTGCATAGTCGTATTCTAAAGTGGAAGATGTCGGACTCGGCTGAAGCGAGTGGCTGTTTTATGAAATGGACATACTCTTCACTTTTCTGAAACAAGCAGACAAGAATATTACAGTAATATGTAAGCTATGTCCTGGGGAGAAAAAACTATCGGCTGCTGTTAATAGCACGAGTAATCTACTGAAGCGCCTGACACGAGAGCATAGACGAACACTTCTGAGTGATTCTTGTTCATCATCCATGGATAACACCGCGGCAACTCCTGCTAAGCAGGCAAAACTTGATTTTACTTCAGCAGCACAGAAAGCGTCTGAAGGTGAGCTTAAAAAATGATTGCAGGCTACATTGAGGAAGACATGCTACCGCTGCGTACTGTAGAGTCTCCGTCTTTAAAAAAAATTGATTTATTATTTAAAGAGTTTAATTTCTATTGTTTGTCCACTCAAGGTTTATATGGATTTTAAGAAGTATTTAGTTAAATTACTTATTTAGTAATTAAGTTACTTTTCTGACACAGTAATTAGATAAATATAGATAAGTAATTAGTAATTAGTAATTAATTACTTTTTTAAAGTAACTTACCCAACACTGCACACAAAGTAGTTCTCCACCTGCAACAGGTCCAGCCTAGATTTTCCCTGGTGGAGCTGGATGGAGTCTGGTGATCTATGAGAAACTCACTTGAAAAGCAGCATGCCCAGCTAGCCAAGTGGCACAGACTCACAAGATGGAAAGAGGCAGGGATAGCTGGTTAGCAGCGATCACTAATGGTGTCTCTCTCAGGGACTGATGAGAAAACTAAAATATACCTGAACAGCCTGCTAAAGTAAAATATGTGTGAGAAGCCTGTTGTAAAAGTAAATCAGAATTGCCAGTACCTTGCAGTCAAACAACATCACAGTTCTTTTTCCTTCCATCAAACCTTGTGCAGCTTACTAAACCCAATATGCTCTGTGTTGTCAGAGTAGGCTGTTAAAAAGGTTAGTGAAAGATGACTTTAGCTGAGCTAAACAATACAAACAAGACCTATCCTAGCCTACATGTTTTATTTAAAAATGTACGTTAATAATTAAAAAATAAATATTTTAAAGTTGGTTAGAGTATAAAACAAAGCCTTGATGGTGTTCTAAGACAGTAGCTTACTATAGATCAAGTGTTTTAGCAAAGGGTTTGAAAGTATCTTCGGTCTGAGTGAGGCAAATGATGGATCCAAAGCCCCTGGTTTGTGATGCTGAAACAAACTCTAGCCAGCAAACAACTGCAAAATCTTCACAAAGCCTGTGCAAGCTTTTAAGATGGCTAATGATGAGGATCTTTCAGAGCAGATTTCTCATCTGCCGATTTGTTGGGTGGAATAAAACAATTTTATTTCCAGGCGGTGGACCTAACCCTGTTCACAGTAAAAACGAGAGGCTGGCAACCAGATGTCGGCTCTCCTCAGCTGCAGTGAGCTGCGAGTGCCCACGAGGCACCTGACAAGCCATCTTTACCATAAGCCTCCACCGAGAGACAGAAAGAGAAAGACGGAGACCTAGTCGATTGCCACACCGGGGTGAACATCAATCCTCATATATCTGTGCCCTGAAAGTTCTATATGTGAATTAGACAGAACACTGCTACACTGGCATCAGGGCTGAAAGGCACACCTATATAATTAATTTCAAAGATTTTTTGATTTATCGAAAAACAAACAAAGAAACAAAAAAACAACAACAATGCTTTGAACAAAAACATTAGGATTTTTTAGGACTATTCACTCACTTATACAAACACACAGATATGAAGCACATGGGTGTTGTTCTTTTTACACATCTATTATTACACAGTCATGACTGCTGGAAATGATGACTAATGGTTTAGAGAAGTAGATCAATATGAGCAAAGTTCACTCGGAAAAAAATTAAGACATCATCCCACTGTCAAAGCAGTATACACAGTAAGGACTTTACCTTTATAGGCAATATTACACACACATTTAACTGAATGCAATATCTGACAATGGATGGATGGATTATTATTAGTAGTAGTAGTCACTTCAACTGTTTCCTACATATGGGATTAAAGTCTTTCTTAATTTAATCTCACAATAAATAAATTTTGATAATATAGGTAGCAACCCTGCTTAGCCACAACTTGGCTTGGACATTTTATGAAAGTACATGCATAAGGTGGAGAAAGCACACTGCTCCACCTTTCTTCACATGGAAAGTGGGAGGCGGATACATCATCATGACCCAATGCAGAACAAAGCAGGCAAACTGGATGTGTTGATGTGTTGGCATACCAGGTTTGCTGGTACGCCAGCTGAGCTGACCTCATCTGCCTGAATAGAACAGACATTCTTAAAGCATTATTATATGCTTTAAATGGGAAAATGTCATGTTATGTCAAGCATAAGCAAATCCCATTAATCCACAATCTGGGCAGATTTTTTTTTAAATGTCAATCATATGACACTGTGAATTTCAATAATTGTAGAATTTATAACAAGGCTGTTGTATTGCTGGGTGTATTTAAGAAACTGTTGACATAAGCAAACTTGTCAACAGCACAACATTAGTCCTCAGCAAAAGAGCAATGATATTCAATTTCCCACTTGGCATTAAAAAAAAGCCCTCAGCGCACATCTGGATTAACGATCATTAAAGGATGAGGTGGCACAGCAAACACATTTGTGCCTAGAAGAACTGCAAACATATTCCATCACCTTGTGCTCTTCTCCCTTTAAACCACAAATCTGATTGCTGCGTTTCATTCAATTTAGTTTGCCATTTGTTGCTAATTAATTTAAATTTCTCAGCTACCAAAAGATCAAAACAAAGCAGATTGCTAAGATCAGGTGATTTCTGTTTATCAACACTATTAAAACACAATCTGAGTGCTGAGTGGGGTGACTTGCGCTTCAAATTACACTGAATTCTTTTAAACAAAAATAATCCTTTCATTACTTAGTTGAATTCATTATTATAAATATGAACTGATGACATGAATAACTGTTGAATAGATACAGTCCCAATGCATCTGTTCTAAATGTACCTGTTCTCCTAATTATGAAAGGTTCTTTTTAATCTGTATTACTTTCTTGTTCATGTTAAAATATACCCTGCATGTACACTCGGTAGTGAGTGTGCATATTTCCTATCAGAATATGAAATGTATGTTACACTATATTGCCAAAATTATTTGCTCATCTGCCTTCACACGCCTTTGAATTTGAGTGACATCCCATTCTTAACCTATAGGGTTTAATATGATGTCAGTGTACGCTTTGCAGCGATAACAGCTTCAACTCCACTGAGAAGGCGTTCCAATGTGTTTATTGGAATTGTTGACTATTCTTCCAGAAACACATTTGTGAGGTCAGACACTGATGGTGTAGGAGAAAGCTGTCTCCTAAAGTTGTGCTACCAGGTTGAGGTCGGGACTCTTTCACATCAAACTTGCTCATCCATGTCTTTAAGGACCTTGCATTGTGCACTAGTGCACAGTCATGTTAATACAGGAAGATTCCCATAAAGCTGACAGCATGAAATTATCCAAAACACCTTGGTATACTGAAGCATTTAGACTTCCAGGCCAATTCCCGAAAAGCAACCGTACGCCCTAATCTTCTCTCCAGGAAGTTATAGACTTGGCACAATGCAGTGAGGCAAGTACCGTTCTCGTAGCCACTACCTAACCCAGACTCATCCGTCGAATTGCCTGACAGACAAGTGCATTTTTTCACTCCTAGAGTCCAGTGTTGCTGTTCTTTACACACTGCATCTCAAGGTTTGCAGTGCACTTGGTGATGTAAGGCTTGGAAACAGCTGCTCGGCCATGGAAACCCATTCAATGAAGCTCTCTGTGCACTGTTCTTGAGCTAATCTGAAGGCCTCATAAAGTATGGCGGTCTGTAACAATTCACCAAAGAATATTCAGTAGTGAAGAAGTTTCACAACTGGACTTCTTGCACAGGTGGCATCCTATCATGGTAATATGCTGGAATTCACTGAGCTCCTGACAGCGACCCAGTCTTTCACCAGTGTTTGTAGAAGCAGTCTGCATTGTTAGCTAACTGATATACATCTGTGGGCTGTAGAAGTGATTCAAATCCTGGATTCAATAACTTGGCTCAGTGAGCGAACAGTTTTGGCAATATGGCATTTTTTTTCCTTTCTTCTGTTTTCCAAAATGCATCTATACAGCCCTGTATTCTTATTGAGATCCAGAACCACTACTCATATAAAATCTTAAAACTGACCAGAGTCAGTTTTAAGATTTCAGATTGGCCACTTCGACCAATTGACAATTCAATAAGGAGAGATCATTTAAAAGAACTAAACATCATTTAGTGAAGAATGTATTTGAGTAACGAAGTAATCTGTCAATTAGACTTCAGTGCTACGTAGCAGAGCAGAGTCCAGGACATGAAACAGAGGCAGATTGGCTTGCAAAAAGCAGGCAAGGATATGACTGGTACAGAGTGACGACGACAGATTTGAGTGATGTAAATAAACTGAGACTGGCAGCCTAAACACCAAGAAATGTAGCCAGGTGAGTAAATACAGATCTTCCTTATTGAACTTACACATACGCTTCTTTAGTTTGCATCCTTAGTGATCCTTGTAAATCATATTTGACTGTGAAATCCTGTTGACTTCAATAAAAAAGGATGACATGGAAAGAGAGCAGGGCTGAATGAAAACTAGTAGATGCCAATATTTGTCTTTGAAAGAATACTATCTAGATACATAAGAAACCTACACAGAAAAAGTGTTGGTTCTCGGTTGTATTTGTGTCTTAAAACATCTTCACGTGTTCCTACAGATAGGAAAACAAGTTTTGTTTGTGCTGTGAAGTCTTTTTTGTTTTTTTCACGAAGGTTGTGTTATATGAGGAAGTCAACATTTGCAGACTTGAGTTGAGATGAGAGTTACTAAGCAACCACCAGCTACTGGTATTGGCATAATAAATGCAGATGCTAGTCATTTCCTATACACTACTCACAACAGTACAACCATCTGACTAAAACTGTATAGTTATTGTGCTACCAAAACTGCTCTGACTAAATGCATAAAGGTGATTTTCTATGGTATCTAGCAGCTAATCTTTTGTGTCTTTTTGATGTGATGGAAGGGGTGGAGGGTTTGTGTGTGTCTGGCGTGTTCTGGCACATCCTGTGGATGCTCAATCAGTTTGGGATGTGGGGGGTTTGGAGCCTGGCTCAACACCTTGTCATAATCTTTGAACTGCTTCTGAACAGTGTGTCAGAGTACGGACCAGTCACATGAATGGTATGTAGCAAAGTAACATCCGCATGAATTCCAGAATCCAAGTTTCCAAGCAGAACACCACAAGATGAAGTTTATTTACAGTACATCACCTGTTAGTGGTTTTAACATTTTATGCTTTAACACCAGATGACCTGTTTTGGGGTATTTCTATTCATGATGTTGAAGCAGGCATTCCATGAAGAGTCCATCTATATTAGATGTTTATAAAGTTCAACTTAAGCTCCCTTGTGCCTTCAGCTGTCTGACATTTCTTTCTTCATTTCATGCTTTTTGTTGTATCTCTGGCTATTCCTTCTTAAGATTATAATTGCTCATTTATATGCTGACCAAAGGAAGACCAGTGGAACAATAGTTGGAACCAGTTACCTTCCAATGTACACATGGGCATGCATAAAATGTGAACAATCTACTGTAAATTTATGGGTTAACTCACATATCCAAGTCATAACAGTAGTAGCCTCTTTCCTTTGACTGAACGCTTTTCCATTTGAATTCAGTTATTCATAGATTCAACTAGTGTGCATTTAAATAGCCAGCAAAGCAGGATGATAATTAAGTAGTGAAATCCATCAGGGGTGGAAAAAAGAACAAGCTTTGTCAGTGGCTTATAAGTGAGAATAGGCAGATTGTAAGTAAGGTGAACTGGATTTATAATACAGACTCAGTGGATTTTACAAAATGAGGGCTACTGGGTGTCAAATACAGTCAGTTTATTTCAAATACTTTGCAAAAAAAAAAAGAGAGAGAGAGAGGAGGAAAAAAAGTTTAGACCCACTGATTGCAACTGATCAGTCTCAAATTCATTCTGCAGAAAAAAGTCAGTGACTCCAAACTTGAGATAAAAAGAATTATGTTCAGCAAAAAAAGAAAGAAAACAGGGTTTGAAGAATATTGCTTTACCCCTGCAGAACCCTCTCACCTTCATGGACACAGTCTACGACTTTTTGGAGACACAGACAAGTGTGAGATGGCTTAGTCTACATCAAACGCCACACACCTGTAGTAATGTCTTCATCAATTTCTGATCCTTTTTTTAAAAAAATCACTGACCTGCAGCAAGGTCTGTACCATACTACCTGCCTAGTACCTTGTGAAATTGTGTCCAAGTACACCTGCTATATATCTGAGGCTGCTCACTAAACAAAGCCAGAGTCAAATTCTGCTTTGTCATGCTGCCTGTGTCTCAGCATTATGCATTAAGTGTCTTTTAGCATGGGTGCCTTAACACAATAGTCCCAGCAGTATTGGCTGCTGGCAGGTTCTTCCCATTTTAAAGGCCTATAAAACCAGCATTGGAAGGCTGGGGGGGGTGGAACAGTTATGTCACAGATGTATCATTCATGAGACGGCGGCTATCATCCCATTTGGGTATTTGTGTTATGCAGTTTGATTTTCACTTGCTGATTTTTTTCGTTTTCAGTCAATTTGTTCTTTCGCTTTCACTTGCTGATTCGGTTTAGACACTAAAAAGTACTTGGCCCTATTTAGGAAAGATTGTGGCTCAAAGTACAATACACCCCTTCAGAAGAGTAGTCCTGCACATTGAAAATTGAAGGCTTGTAAGTGACAGACCCGTCTCTCTAATGCCATAACCCAGTGTAGCACCAAATGACACCTTGTGGATAACTCATAAAACAGCATTATTTTATGCCCCAGGAAATGACAACGGGCTGACCAGAAAAAGAGAAAGCAGTGTGTTCAACAAAACTACACCCACCCCAGACACAGCCTGTTCACCTTGCTGCTGCCTGGCATGCATTACAGAAATATTAGCTGTCGCGCTACCAGACGCTGAAGCCGTTCCTTTCCTCAGGCAGGCTGCGAGAGTGCTTCATTCATAATCCACTTTCCACTCTGCAAACTGTTTTATTTTTGTGACTTGATTATTTATTCATTCATTTCTAACTTTTTTTCTGTTTGCTTTTTCGCTTTTTATAAAAAAGGACAACATCAGCAATTTAGTCATAGAGTGTTGTTCTGCACAACGATAATTAAACTTGAACTTCAATCTTGGGGTGCAAAGCTCAAATTGTGATACAAAGGCTTCATTACCAAACAGTACAGAACTGCTCAGCTGTGACTGACAGAGGCATGCATCATTTATAAAAGCAAACTTTTAAAAATTGTTTTACACAGTGAACACAGCATTAGACAGTGGATTTTGCCAAAGACTAAAGATGTGAAAACAGGCAGATTTGTTGAAGATATACAATAAAGCTTAGTGCTTTCTTTTTCTTTGTATTTCTTTTTTAACTCTACTATGACTCTACCCTCAAGAGCAAAAGCAACATGTGGTAAATAACTTGCTATAAAAGATTTTTTTGTTATTGTAGTAGCACGTTTCCTCATTTTTTTATCAATTAAGTACCAGGCAAGGTTATCTGCAAATGCACGTGGTGTTTGGGCCAAAGTTGTGGGCAGCAGTGCTTTTGCTGGCCTACTCTGCTTTTTAATACACAGTAATTTGGGGTAAAAAAAAAAAAAAGTGTGGCATACAGTACAGAAAAACCCCAGTGGTGTGGATACAGATAAATAGCCTTGAGATGAGAAAGTATTAAATTGCTCCCATGGTAGTGGTAGCAAGAAGAATTGGATGGATTTTCTTGTGCATGTGTTATTAAGGGAGCATTTATAAAATCATTTTGAGGTTAAGTGCACATCAGCCTTAAAAAAAATGGGATACTAGCCCTTAGTAAGAGTGGGGGTTTTAATTCCCATACACTGCCTATAAAAATGGAAAGAGAGAAACATGCAGAAATAAGATGCATGTGCATATGTAGGGATGGGTACCGGTATCCGGTGCCATAATGGCACCGGTTCTGACATAAACGGTAGTAACCAGACCGAAAAGCAGCGCACATTTCGGTGCTTTATTTCGGTGCCTTTTTTTTCCTGAGATGTCATACACTTTGGATTCTAGCCAATCATTTTACCTTTCCAAGGATAGCAGGCGGGCCCAGGTACGTACGTTCTTTTAGAGCAGAGCTACAGATTAAAAATGCCCAAGGCGAAGCGGTCAAAAGTCTCGCTGTACTTCACAGCAAAAGATGCAAACTCAGCAGCCTGCAACAAGTGCTTTAAGCTGATACTGTGCTACACCTCGAATCTGATGAAACACCTGGCAATGCATAGCGATTTTTTAAAAGCCGAGAAATGCGCCATATTTGATAGCTTGCTGCAAGACCTCACGCCGTGCACACCTACTGTGGGTGTGGTGCCTGTTATCGGACCCGGAGTTAGCAACATCCCCCAAGAACCCGAAGAGGAGAGTCCTGGCCCCTAGCCCTGCCAGTGTAGCAGAAATGATGACGGATGTTATTATGCTAGCTTAATGTTGTTCGTGTGTAATTTACATTGAGTAGGCTAACCACGTTATTACATTAATGCATGTAAGGTGAACTAGCAAACACCGTCGTAGTTACATGCGGCTGTCTTCTTGTTTGATGGCAGATACTCCCTTCACCCTGGCCAAAAAGGCTAAAATGACCAAAGAAAAAGTGGAAAACAGTTAAACATGAGAGGTTTTTGGACAAAGTTTGTGTTTTTTCCATTGTTTAAGCACTGCTTCCAGCCAAGAGTGATACCATATATGTCCTATAGCTGCAGAAAAGGCTAACATTGTTATCTTTTTACAAAAAAACAGCTAAACATGAGAGGTTTTTGGACAAAGTTTGTGTTCTCCATTCTTTAAGCACCGGTTCGAGCAACGTTTAAGCACCGGCACCGTTTCAAAAGTACCGGTTTGGCACCGGTATCGGATAAAACCTAAACGATACCCATCCCTATGCATATGCAGGTTACATGGATTTTCTAACCTATACTAACACTGCGAAGGCGACAGAATCTGGTGACAGAATCAGATGAAACCAACGCAGTCATGAGTGCAACCGATGCTCTGTCACTCCCACTCCGTTCCGTCTCCTTTCTTCCCCCTTCCTTGCTCCTGTTGACATTTCATCACAACAGTGCAGCATCTTTAATAGCAGAAGTGCTACCGAACTGTTTTTTTTTTCACAAATACCGAACCGCGTGAATGTCAAAATGGAAGATTTCACCTGAGGCTGGTGCCCTGTACTTACAGAGGACCTACTAGCAGCAGTCAGTGACATGGAATGATCTGTAAATGGGTGGAGAGCAGTGAGTATCAAGAGGTATGCTTGTGAAGTGCAGAGGCAGGGCTGAGATAAAATGCAGGACAATTTGAGAGCTCTTAAATCCAGGCTGATAAACGTCTGATTCATCGCAGTGTGTGTAAGTACATGTGTGTGTCATTGCCCCTTTCTCCTCGTTTCAAGAATGAATGAACAAAGACACCGTGCTCCTTTTTAAACAACACTTTTTTTTTTTGCTTTTTCATTGAGGTCCCTTGCATCAGGTGACATTTCTCTGTTGTATGTGTACTGTGTTTACGCATGTGTGTCTGTTGGTGTGCATTGTGGACATGTGAGGTGGGATGCATGGTGATGGATTAGGGCTGGAACTAATGTGCTCGTCCACCTGTGAAATGAGAACCAGGGGAAAGGGGACAGGCGGAGGAGGGCCCCATCTCACTCACATCAGGCTTCCTACAGACATAACCTGACACTTTTTGATGATTTGATGGCAAACGCACAAACAAACGCATACTTCTTTGCCCTCTACATTTTCCCCCTTTCTTTTTTCTTCCTCTAAGAAAGCCCAGCACAAAACAGATCTGACAGACGCACAATTCATAGACTCGCTTGAAGTGCAAGACACGTTTGACCACACCGTCAGAAAAGGAGGCCATGGATGAGGTGAGCAGACACACACAAAAAAATCAAGCACAACCAATACCTCTGTTGGGGTATTTTCAAAGTGCATCAAAGAAGCAATACAGTATTACAGCAGTACCATTTACTGTGACATGACTGACATCCTCTTATCTTTTCTTTGTGCTGTCTCTCTTACAAGTGAAGCATTTTGTATTGTAGTGTAACTCTTGTCAGGCCCATTGTACTACATTGTGCACAGTGTGTATACAGTATAGACAGATTATAAATGTTTTCAAGCAAATTTCAAAATAATAATAACTTTCACAAGTTAGTAGAGTCAAACCAAGGTTAAAAAAAAAGCTAAAACCAAATTTGAAAAAAACATTTTAGTAAAATAAAAAAAATGGAAACTTGCAAAAAAAATAAAACTTCTCCAGATGTCTCCAAGACTGTGAGTCAACTGCATTTAAAAGTGTTTTTATTGTAATATCTCTCCTGGTTTTCCTTAATCTCCCCTTTGACACGTCCTCTATACCAGACCTTCCCAAAGTGTGGGGCCCGCCCCCTAGGGGGAGCGCAGAGCCATTGCAGGGGGGGCGCGGTATGAAAAGGGGCGGGGGGACAACGCTTGGACACTGCTAGCATAATGGACAGGTTTTTGACGGGGCTCCCACACAAACGCAAAGCATGAGATGAATCATCGCTGAATATGTTTCCAAACCAACTGCATTCTAAGCCAAAAAATAGAAAATATGGTGAAGCATATCTTCCCTTTGGTTTCACCTGCACAAGTGCCAAGGTAGGTCTCCCCTGCAGAACTGGTTTTCCCTTTGTCGGGAGCACGCGCTGGGCTGTTCAAATCACGGACAAACGGTATCCCACATTCTTGATTTTTATTTCACAAACACTTGTCGTAACGACTAACTACTCATGACATTTTGGAGATGTTAGCTCTTTATACAGTAAAGTTACAGCTGGATACAAATAATATCAGGCTCATCCTGCCACGATTTGTTCCCTCGGTTCAAATCATGGACAAACAGCATCCCACAGTTTTTTATGTTTTTAAACCAATTTCCACAGAGAGGCATTTTTTTGAAAAATGTATTGATAGCAATTTTGAATATTATTACACAGGAAAAAAACAACTACACGTAAAACCTCTGCCTTTCTAAATAGAGGGACAGTAACTGCCTGTGTGTATGTAAGCGTGTAAAACCTGAAGATAGAGACAAAATACTGTCACTGTTGATCTGAATATCTGCCATTCTGCAATTCATCTCATGTAAACAATAACGTGGCGCACAGCGTGACGTGAAAAAAGGCACATACCTTTCACGTTGCGTGAGGAACTCTGTATTCCTCGTCCACACGTAAACGCAAAAAAGGAGTTTTAACAACTCTCCGTTTTCGGTGATTCGAAACGCCGTTTATATGTGGACAAAGGTCCAAACGCATAGAAACAGCTGCGTTTTCAAAAATACCCGTGTAGGTGCGGACGCAGCGTAAAAGAGTTAGTAGTTTATTTTCTTACTACCTGTTATTTATTGCAGATTACTTGTATTTACTTAATTGTTTACTAAATGTTTGAGGTTTGAAATAAACCGCAATGGAGCAGAATATGGGTGTGTGTGTTTGGAGGATGTGTTTGTGCGTGCGTGCGTGCGTGCGCGGGGGGACATTTTTCTTGTAAAACAAAGGGGGGCCTACCAAAAAAAGTTTGGGAACCACTGCTCTATACAATAATAATTTGAAAGGTTAAACTCACACTCAGTGTTCGAGTTTTATTGTATTTTGTTATTAATTTGTGTTCTAGTTTAAATTTAGTTCATGTAATTATTTCTACAATGCCTAGGTTGCTGTTCTAGTCCTTGTTTGTGGATCCTTGTGTGTCTTCTCCCCTGTTCTAAGTCTCCCTGCTTCGTGGGTCTGTTTCATGTCTCTGTGGTTCTTGTTGTGAAGTTCGTGACATGTCTGCATCTCGTCATGTTTCCTGTTTAGTTTGAAAGTTTTGTTTCCATGTTCTATGTGCTTAGTTTACACTTCCACTGTTGCGTCATTATGTTCATTCTAGTCAGCTGTTTCCTCATGTGTCTCCACTTCCCCTGATCTCCTCATTTGTGTATTTAAGTCCTCAGTCTCCCTTTTTTCAGCATCACGTCGTCTGCATATGTACCCTCATGTTTTCCTCATCAAGGTCATAGTTTAAAAAGTCATAGTTTAGTTCATAGTTGAGTCTTGTTTGTCGTTTTGTTTGTTTATTCATTCTTTCAGCCAAATAAAGGCTTGCTTTATTTTTGAAACTTAGTTTAGTTTCCACTGTGTCTGCTTCTGGGTCCACCTCGTCTTCACACCGGTGCACCCCGCCGTGACACTGAAACTAATAAAAACTGAAGTAAAATTAAACATTTTTTTAAAAAACAGAAACTAAACTCCATCCATTCTCTTATGCTTATCCTTATCAGGGTCTCAGAGGGGCTGGAGCCTGTCCCAGCTACCATAGGACAAGAGGCGGGGTACACCCTGGACAGTCTACTGCAGGGCTCACACAGAGAAACAGACAACCATTTGCACTCATATTCACACCTATGGACAATTTAGAATTATCAATTATCCTAACCCTCTACCTACATGTCTCTGGACGGTGGAAGGAAGGCAGAGCACCCAGAGAGAACCCACACAAACACGGGGAGAACATGCAAACTGCACACAGCAAGGCCAGGTTGTGGAGCTGAACTCAGGACCTTCTTTCTTGAAACAAGAAAAAAATGTGGAAACTAAAAGAAACTAAGCTGGATTAAAAACAAAAAGTCAAAACAACATAAATAATAAAAGCTAATTAGAAATGCAAAACTATACTAACTCTGATTCATACCATGCAATTGCTGAGAAAACTACAGAATTGCTATAGTTGCTTATATACTTTTAAAGTGTAACATTTTTTCTTTTTCTCATCTCAAAAGCTCTGTAAATGATCGAGGTGATACAGCTAATTTGTTTGGTTCAGTCTCAGAGTCAAATTGTTGTGAAGTTTAAATTGTTAACTGGTAACACTAACTATGTCACTGAATTGGCCGAACTGTAGGGCATTTTGAGGGTGATCATTGTTTAGCGTTCTGGCTAACAGAATTGTATTACAATCAGTAACTTTAATTACTATTCGGCCACTCATCACCAAGTGAATGGTATAGTGTGCTGTTTCTCATGAGGTAAGCACACACCTGTCAAATTTAATGCTCGTTTCTTTTAGTGCATGCACAAGATGGTAAGTCACAACTGACTACACTTCTGAGTAAGCTCATAAACACCTGATTTTCTCTTTTCTCTCATCATTCCAAAAAGAATTTACTCATATGCTCAACGGGAAAAAAAAAAAAAAAAAAAAACTAGCCTGAGGGAGCGCCAGCTTTTAGTTTTCTATGATTACTCTTTTAAAGTCGAGAAGGATGTCTGAAACAGGTTGTGCCGAGTCCATCTGTTTGCTGTCAGGTATCTGAGAATGCTGGGCGCCCGTGTGCGTGTGAGTGTATGCGCTATATGTGCGATACGCGTGCGCCCGTTGCAGATGTCCAAAAGCTACTTAAGGGCGATAATTTCCCTCTGATTACTCTAATGCGCTACAGTGCTGCCATCATGTCTGTGATTTCTTCATTGCTTGGCAGGACCACACACACCCTCCATATGCTCACTGACTGTCAGGCGCACAGACATGCACTTATCACCAAGAATGAGAGCTATGAAGCGATGAAAAGGGAAATGAGAAGGCGTGGGTGGGTGAGGGGTAGTGAGGAAAGCAAGAAAATTGTCTCCACTTTGTAATTTGTGCATATTTTATCGAATTCTCCCGTGACGACGCTCGACATTCTTCACTGTGCCTCATTGTGTTCTGAGTTGCAAAACCAGGCTGATAAACAAGAGTGGCAAATTACACAGTCAAAAACTTTTGAAACAATTGGAGTCTGTAATGAGCGGGGGGGGGGGATTAATAAATCATATTTGTTCATGCATTAGTAAGGAGGGGAGCTGATGAGGTAGGGGTGGGCTGAGCCAAACGTCTTTGACAGATCTTGAACATTAATATTTAAGTAGTGTAAACAGATATGATGCACCCTTACATCGACTTCAGACAATTCTGGATGTGCGAAAATGTCAACTTTATGTATTTATGTTCATATTAGTGTGTTCAATTGTCTATGTATAAAAGGTCCATTTAACCAATCTGATATAAAGACAAAAAACAATATATTTTAGAAACTAAGCTTTCAAAGACTAAAATTACCTACTTAACAGTGATGGGAACATTTACTCTCTAATTGATTTCTCAGTCATAATTTCTTGTTAAAAATATATGAAAATATTTGAAATAATCTTAAAACTTTGTCCATCATTGACCGTTGAGAAGCAGCGCCATCCGTCTTTTAAAGATATCAGTCAAGTCAGGACAATTCCAGCAGTTGGCTGTGTGCTGACCCTTGAGGGCAAAATACAAGCCAACTTTGGCTCATGCATGGCTGCCAAATATCATTAGTAGTTGGGGATGTGGATTTGGTCCAATTTGCACTGAGGATCAGTTCCAATTAGAAGCATTTGGTCTAAATTCAGGGCAAGGGTAGGACTTAAGAACTGACCCAGTTATGTATAATCTTCATTGTTTGTGATTAAAGAAAAAAGAAATCAAAAAACTTTTTTGTTGTCTTTACTTACTGAGCATTGTACATTTTTACTGACCATTTTTTTAATTCGTTTTATTTATGTATCTGCCTTAATGTATGGGAACACGATGTAATGGTTAATCTTAGGTTGTTATTTTTCATTAAAAACAACACAATAAAGTTAACAAATTAAAATGTTCCACTGTTTTCATTTCTAGTCTTATTGCCTACATATACTGTATTACTATTTTGAAGATGTGGTATCCAATGAATGCTGTCGCCTCAAGGTCATAGTGCAGTAACAAACACATCAAAGCGATGAAACATGACAGGTGTGTTCGAGTGCTTGTTAAATCTTGTCAGTGACAACACAAGGAATACTTAAACGACAGTCTTGTACCCTCATAAGGTGTAAGAAAAATAAATGTTCTGTCTGTTAAATGGAGACAACTACAAAGATTTATCCTGCTGTAGTCATGAGTACAAGTGTATCATTTAGCCTTGGTGACCAGATGTTATTAATGCTTTTGTATTTAGATTGAGACCTTCGTTTTCCTTTTGCCTTCAGCAACAGGATTCTTGTTCATTTACTAATCATGTTCTTAATGACCAAACACTTTCGTTGTTTCAGTGGCTACTCAGTAGGTGCTGAAATGCCCTACTGAAATACATACATATATATATATATATATGTATACGCCTTTGGAGCAGAAGATCGCAAGTTCGATTCCTGCCTGGGGCGTCTGTATCCAGTAAGGGTCCTAAGGCTAGACCCCCTATGCTAAGTGAGCCTACCGCAGACATGAGCGAGACAGATAAATATGAAGGCATGCCGGCTCGGACGTCGCCCGGATCAACAAGGTCCGCGTCAGGTGTTGAGGAACCAGGGCACCCTGACGACAAGTGGGCTACTGGAACAAGAAGGCATCGGTGGGCAAGAGATGAAATCAGGGCGTTGTTGGAATGCTACTACGCAAGTAACCCTGACGGAAGGGGTTACATGAATAGGATGAGGGACCTATGGATTCTTCGATACCCAACATCCACAATGACGGCGAAACAACTAGTAGCTCAGTGTTCCAACATTCGAAAGAAGGGACTGCTCTCACAGCTAGAGATTGACGAGGTACAACATAAATGCTACGGCAAGGAGGAGTCAGAACGCCAGGTCAGGGGGAGATATCATCACCCCACCCGAGATTGGGTACATAGCCCCAAGTGCGATAGGAGAAGGATCGTTGAGTGCGAGAGGAACTGACCTGAAAGATAGGATCATGGCCAAGCTTGAAACCTGGATCCCCGTGGCGGTTACCAAGATTACGTGAAGTACCCTCAGAAGGTCTGCTAGATGATGTTAATGCAGCACTACGGATGATACCTACAACCACGATTACCAACACTAACAAGCTGATCTACACTACGGCAGCAGTGATCAGTGAGATGCTTGGCTACAAGTTGAACAGCCACAGGGGCAGTACCCTCCATGGAGAAGGAGGCTAGAGGGCAAGATCAAAGTAGCACGGAGGGAGGTTAGCCAACTAACGGAGTTGCAGAAAGGCGCGACAAAGAAGGTGCATAAGAAATACAGCAATCTGTCCATACCTGAGGCCTTGGAAACTGCCAAGCAAAGACTCACAGCCTTGGCAAGCCGCTTGAGGAGGTACACCAGAGAGATAGAAGGCAGGAGAATAAAACCAGCTGTTCTCCACAGAACCAGCAAAGGTGTACTCTCAGTGGCAAGGGAACAATAAGAGAACAGCACCACCAAGGCTGGAGACGGAGCAATACTGGAAGAGCATATGGGAGAAGGACGCAACCCATAACGGCAATGCTCAGTGGCTAGTGGATCTGAGGGCAGACCACAGCAACCTCCTGAACAGGGTCCAGTAACCATCACAGTGGCAGATATCCAAGAAAGGGTCTCCAGTATGAAGAGTTGGACAGCACCAGGGCCCGACATGGTTCACGCCTACTGGCTGAAGAAGCTGACTGCACTCCACGAGCGTCTGGCAGCACAAATGAACCAGCTGCTAGTTAACGAGAGACACCCGGAATGGCTAACTGAAGGTCGGACGGTCCTGATCCCCAAGGACCCCAAGAAGGGACCGGTCCCATCCAACTACCGACCAATAACCTGCCTCAGTACTACATGGAAGCTCCTGTCAGGCATCATATCGGCTAAGATGAACGGGCACATGGGTCAATACATGAGCGGGCACAGAAAGGGATTGGCAAGAATACCAGAGGCGCAAAACACCAGCTACTGGTAGACAGAACAGTCAGCCGAGACTGCAAGACCAGACTGACCAACCTGTGCACAGCCTGGATTGATTACAAGAAGGCCTATGACTCAATGCCCCACAGCTGGATACTGGAATGCCTAGAATTGTACAAGATCAACAGGACCCTAAGAGCCTTCATCAGGAACTCAATGGGGATGTGGCGCACAACACTAGAGGCCAACCCAAGCCCATAGCACAAGTCACCATCAAGTGCGGGATCTACCAAGGAGATGCTCTGTCCCCACTGCTGTTCTGCATAGGCCTGAACCCCTCAGTGAGATCATTAACAAGACTGGCTACGGATACCGACTACGAACGGAGCGGTTGTCAACCACCTCCTGTACATGGATGACATCAAGTTGTATGCCAAGAGTGAACGAGACATCGATTCACTGATACACACTACCAGGATATACAGCAATGACATTGGAATGTCATTCGGACTGGAGAAGTGTAGTCGGATGGTAACAAAGAGAGGGAAGGTAGTCAGAACTGAGGGGATTGAACTACCAGAAGGCAACATTGCAGACATAGAGGACAGTTACAAGTACCTGGGGATCCCGCAAGCGAATGGGAACCATGAAGAGGCCACTAGGAAAGCTGCAACCACCAAGTACCTGCAGCGGGTCAGGCAAGTCCTGAGGAGTCAGCTGAACGGTAAGAACAAGATCCGGGCCATCAACACCCACGCCCTGCCCGTGATCAGGTACCCTGCTGGGGTAATAGGCTGGCCAAGGGAGGAGGTAGAAGCCACTGACATAAAGACAAGAAAGCTCCTTACCATGCATGGAGGGTTTCACCCCAAGTCCAGCACCCTGAGGCTGTACGCTAAGCGGAAGGAAGGGGCCGGGACTGGTGAGTGTCAGCACCACAGTCCAGGATGAGACAAGAAACATCCACGAATACATCACGAAGACGGCCCCAACTGACAGCGTGCTCAGTGAATACCTCAGGCAGCAGAAACCCAAGAAAGAGGAGGAAGGCGAGGAACCATCATGGAAGGACAGGCCCCTGCACGGTATGTACCACCGGCAGATAGAGGAGGTGGCTGATATCCAGAAATCCTACCAGTGGCTGGACAAAGCTGGACTGAAAGACAGCACAGAGGCACTAATCATGGCAGCACAAGAACAAGCTCTGAGTACAAGATCCATAGAGGCTGGGGTCTACCACACCAGGCAAGACCCCAGGTGCAGGCTGTGTAAAGATGCCCCAGAGACAATCCAGCACATAACAGCAGGGTGCAAGATGCTAGCAGGCAAGGCATACATGGAACGCCATAACCAAGTGGCCGGCATAGTGTACAGGAACATCTGCGCCGAGTATAACCTGGAAGTCCCGAGGTCAAATGGGAGATGCCCAAGGGTGATGGAGAATGACCGAGCTAAGATCCTGTGGGACTTCCAGATGCAGACGGACAAAATGGTGGTGGCTAACCAACCGGACATAGTGGTAGACAAACAGAAGAAGACGGCTGTAGTGATCGATGTAGCGGTTCGAATGACAGCAATATCAGGAAGAAGGAACACGAGAAGCTGGAGAAATACCAAGGGCTCAGAGAAGAGCTCGAGAGGATGTGGAGGGTGAAGGTAACGGTGGTCCCGTGGTAATCGGAGCACTAGGTGCGGTGACTCCCAAGCTAGGCGAGTGGCTCCAGCAGATCCCGGAACAACATCGGAGATCTCTGTCCAGAAGAGCGCAGTCCTGGGAACAGCTAAGATGGCAAGAGGACCCTCAAGCTCCCAGGCCTCTGGTAGAGGACCCGAGCTTGAAGGATAAACCGCCCGCAGGGGCGTGCTGGGTGTTTTTTTGTTTTTTTTTTATATATATGTGTGTGTGTGTATATGTATATACATGCACCTCCATAAAAGACTAGATGCTTACATTTGGTGATGATTTTGTTTTGAACTTGCAGTGTTCTGGAGTGTAACAGAAGTCAGAATAAAGCCCTGCAGTCAGTGGCTGTAGTGACATAGATGAGCGGCGGTGAGTAATAACCAGCAGGTCAATAAGAATTAAAGCTAGAGAAAAACAGAAAGTGGGGGTACAGAGCAGTCTAAAAATGAAAAAAAAAAGTGGTGCTCTAAAGCTCAGATAACATTTCATTTTTTTGGTCCATCAGAACTGGCTGTTCACTGCAGATTCAGTCAGTTAGCAGTTGCTTTAAGCTTGCTTTTGTTTTATTTCTCACTTTCTATAATAAATGTCTCTGAGAGCAACAAAACTCTTGTTCATATATATGTATATATTTGTGTCCAGCACAATATACCTCTTTGTCCAGCACATCCCACAGATGTACAGTTTGATTGAGATCTGGGGAATTTGGATGCCAAATCAACACCTCATACCATTCCTAAACCATTTTTGTTTTGTGGAATTATCCTGCTGAAAGAGGCCACAGCCATTACATGATACAACTATGAAATAGGTGTATATGGTCAGCAACAATGCTTAGGTAGGTGGTAGGTGTTCAAGTAACAGCTGCATAGATGGCAGAACCCAAGGTTTCCCAGAACATTGCCTCTGCTGGCTTGCCTTCTTCCCATAGTGCATACCAGTGCCAGGCATTCCCCAGGTAAGGAATGCATACCCAGCCATCGATGTGATGTAAAAGAAAACATGAATCATCAGACCAGACCACCTTCTGACATTGCTCCATGGTCTTGTTCTCATGCTCATGTGCTCATTGTTGGCAGTTTCAGCATGAGCATGAGCACCCTTGCTGGTCTGTGACTATGCAACCCCATACACAACTAAATGTGATGCACTGTGTATTCTGACACCTTTTTTAGCAGGACCTGCAGTTTTGGAGACTGCCTTACTCTGTTGTCTAGCAATCAAACTCTCACAAGTCCTAACCCTTGCTCATTTTTCCTGTTTCTAACACATCGATCTGAGGACAAATTTTGACTTGCTTCTTTATGTATCCCACCAACTAACAGATGCTATGATGAAAAGTATTCTTCACATCATCGCTTCACTTCACCTCTTTGATCATTTAGCCTATATATACAGTGGCTTGCAAAAGTATTCGTCCCCCTTGAAGTTTTCCACATTTTGTCACATTACAGCCACAAACATGAATCAATTTTATTGGAATTCCACGTGAAAGACCGATACAAAGTGGTGTACACGTGAGAAGTGGAACAAAAATCCTACATGATTCCAAACATTTTTTACAAATAAATAACTGAAAAGTGGGGTGTGCATAGTTTGGAATCATGTAGGATTTTCGTTCCACTTCTCACGTGTACACCACTTTGTATTGGTCTTTCACCTGGAATTCCAATAAAATTGATTCATGTTTGTGGCTGTAATGTGACAAAATGTGGAAAACTTCAATACTTTTGCAAGCCACTGTAAATATCCTTTCCATAGAATACCTTAAACCATCTAGGAGGCGCTCCTTTTCAAAAACTGCTGTAGATTTTAAATAATGTCTTTACTTTGTACAAGTAGCCTGTCACAAAAACACAAAAATCATTTATTTTATTTTCTGTAGTTGAATTTGCAAAAATATTGCCAAGGGTAACACAGTTTGACAGGAATAAAATAGTATTTTTGCACCTGCAAGGTGATTCACAAAGCGCTAGGAGCTGGAAACTTAGCACGCCGCTCTAAGATATGCCACGTTCTTAAAAAATTGGGAAACTGGACATGTGGAGGACAAAAAAGAAGAGGCCTAAAAAATATCTACCCCACATTATATGTATCTGAAAGCCCTAAGAAGATATCCAGCAAAGACCTGACACAGGACCTGAGAAATGGACATGGCCATTCAGTTGATTCATCTACTGTTCACCGAAGTCTCATCAGAAAAGGTCTCAATGGAACGGAGGCTGTCAAGAAGCCATTCTTAAGGAAGGTAAGGAGGGGGAAAAACTGTGGTATACCAGATTACACAAGAACTGGACTGAAAATGAGTGGCAACCTTTCTTATGGAGCGCTGAATCCAAATTTGAAATCTTTGATTCAGCAGAGAGATACAACATTGTCTAATTGACAATGCCTTATTTTTTTTCATGACGATTATCAGAAACACTGCCAATGCAGTAAAAATCATACCTCGGTAGAAAAACACGAAGCAACAGAACTCTTTCAGTCATGATTGGCCTCCCCAGAGCCCGGACCTCAACATTATTAAAGCAGTGTTTTATCATCTTGACAGAGAACAGAACAAAAAGCAGCCATGTCCTTCAATAAGTTGAGGAACTATTCCTAATGACAACTTGAAGAATTGACAAGACAGTTACCTAAGAGAGCTCAGGCTCTGAGATGGAATAACAATGATTCAGACCAGGAATATTAACACAAGTTACTGGATTTTAGGACAGTAAACCTTAAAAGCAAACATGACTTGAACTTTCTAGTTTGTTGAAGGATTTGATAAAGTTCTGGTCACCTATAATGACTTCAGTCACTCAGTCCAGTACAGAGCAGGGACCCACGCCACATCAACTCTGCCATCAATGATTTCTCCCTAACCACTTTCTGACTCTGTAACCTGTAGTAATTATTCATATTGCATGGATGTTGTTCGACTGGAATATGTTTTCTTCATTAATTTCAATATGTACAGTGCTGTGGGCCTGACAACTCATTTTCACTCTCAGAACTTCAAATAACACAACAACAACACTACAACTAACACTACATTGTTTTTATTATGCTTCTTATCATAAACTTTTATTGTCTTCTGTGTTTTCCTTTTTTCAAATTTTATGTGCTTCTGCATCTTTTCTTCTGTAGTAATTCTTCTGAGACCTGAAAACACATAACAGTTTTAGGGTTTTCTCATATCTGTGCCTCTCCTTTTCTACATCCTTTCTATTGATTCCCATACTCTTTTTTGCCATCAGTCCTGGGGAAAAAGAGGGGGAAAGAATATCAAACAGTTTATGATTCTAGGAATGTTTTAAGTGCCCATCAGTTTTAGATGACCAATAGATCAGTTGCCAAGCTCACATTTTCCCTGTCTTACTCCACACCTCTCTTTTCTTTTCCTTCAGGCTGTGACTATCTTAGTATCAGAGAAAGCTATCATCCAAAAACCACAAACCTGCAAGTTCACACTGAAATCATTTGGCTCAGAAAACTAAGTAAATCACAGCATTTACAATATTTTTAGGGGTGACATAAAGTTCCCCTGGGATTTGAATAAAGTTTTCAGTATTTTCTTAAAGCCATCAGAGGCTTGAATGCATAATTAATCCTTCTTTCACACATTTTAAATTCCACATTACCCTACTGCAAAATGCATATTCAATGTGCATCACCTGCTGTGACTGGTTGGCAGCAAACCTCAATCTTGTCTCAATAAGCTGAAAGAAAATTAATCAGCCGGCAGTACTACATCTGTATATCACTGTTCAGAAGGTTTCCCATAATGTTAATTTTAGGTCAATGTGAGCGGTGCAACTGACATGGAAACTATGATAGATTGTTTTACAGATAATACCCTGTCAGCACTTATGTACGGTGGCCCTGAAGTGCAAACCACAAAAACAAATCACAAAACGCACAACAAATTGAAAAGCGCAAAAACAAATTGAAAAGCGCAAAAACAAATTGAAAAGCGCAAAAACAAATTCACTTAACGCAAAAAACAAATTGAAAAGCGCAAAACAAATCACAAAACGCACAACAAATTGAAAAGCGCAACAACAAATCACTTAACGCAAAAACAAATTGAAAAGCGCAAAAACAAATTGAAAAGCGCAAAAACAAATTCACTTAACGCAAAAACAAATTGAAAAGCGCAAAAACAAATCACAAAACGCACAACAAATTGAAAAGCGCAAAAACAAATTGCAAAGCGCAAAAACAAATTCACTTAACGCAAAAACAAATTCACTTAACGCAAAAACAAATTGAAAAGCGCAAAAACAAATTCACTTAACGCAAAAACAAATTCACTTAACGCAAAAACAAATTGAAAAGCGCAAAAACAAAAACCAAACCGGAAGAGGTAGGTACCAATGCTGCAACAACAGGCATCACTGATTGGATGATGGATCCGGTAGCCTTTTGAACCGGAAGTTGTTCTGTTCGGAAGTTTGGTGACTGCTCTACCAACTTTTTTCCACAACTTGGACAAAACATGTTGGCTGTATCCCAATTCAGGGTCTGCAGCCTTAAAGGCTGCATTTTAAGGCCGACACGTCACAGCGGCGCGTCAAGGCTGTCCCAATTCAAAGGCTGCTCGAAATGCGGCCCTCAAATTCGACCTTCATTTCCTGAATTTTAAGGCTGTGGCGGTGTAGACTTAGGTGGCCCAACATATCCCACAATTTATAGCGGCAGTCACTGTGGATAATTTTGCTGCAGACGGCAGAAGCGTAGCGGCCGAAGAGTAAACTGTTAAACGTAAGTACTGAATATGATGTCACTTTTTATGTGCAAATGTTTAATAATGAGGAACATTAAAACATTACTGTTGGTTACATGTCGGCAAAGTTATTTGCCATTAGCGATGTTTGTACTTTCAGCGTTTACTTTGTTTTAAAGCATTTAAAATATAATAATACAATAGTTGACCTTAATCTTACAGAGAATGTGATGATTTTATGGATAATTAAAGTCAGTCATATATCTACAAACACAACAAGCTGAAAGTCAGTGATGCTGCTCGGTTTGCAGTCCTGAATATGACGGCACAAGCAGGATTCACTGCACTGTTAATGTTAGCTATGTTATATTGCTGCCTCTGTTCGGTGGTGTCGAGCCAAACGGACTTTAACGTGTGTTTGAACGAGCTGACGGTTCACTCGTTAAGCTGAAAGAAAGATGCTTTAATCACAGGAGTCACACATGTGTCCACTGGACCATCTGGAACTCTTCTTGTTTAGCACTTGTAATAACACAAACACTAAATCCTCCTTCTCTTGTGCTGTTTTGTAGCAGTGTATACACCTGAGACTGTCACCTGTCTGTCTGTCCTGCACTCTCTCTCTGTTTCTTTCTCTCTGATTGTGGAATAAAAGTATGAACATGTATTTATAAGTTACACTTGTGTTTGAATCCTGCAGCTTATCACACATTTGATTTCCATGTGTGACAACTGCAAGTGTCCAGAGTGAGGACAGACTGAGGGACCCACTGCTGCACATCATCTGTGAGGCTTTGCACCCCTGATGATCCACCAGGACAAACTCAGCAGTGTGTGAGGAAGAGGAGGAGGAAGAGCCAGCAGCAGCTGACAGATGTGGAGAATAGACATACTGTTCCTGTTTGTGAAGGACTGCTAGGAAAGTTTAACATCACTAATTATCTGTCCTGAATCATTATTAGGTAATGTTCAGATAATTTGATCATTCCAGTGTTTTCAGTGTGGGAGAAAGTGCTCAGGGCCTTCAAGTTACACACTATGAAAGGCAGCACCAAGTTTAATATTCAGAAACCTAAAGTATGTATCAGCAGCAGAATGGAGCTAAAAATAAATGTTTGTTTCAGTTCTATGAAGCTTTGAGTATTTTGGATTAGTAGTACTGCTGTGTTTGTTGCATCATATTGCTGTAATTGTTTATATGCTTTATATATTCTGAGGTAAGTTGATCTATAGTGTTACATCATATTCTATAAGGATGTTATGTGTTTGTATACTTTCTGCCCAGTTTGACCCATTTAGCAGAAGTCAGCCTGTTTAAGGCTCTGATATCTATTCTGTATGACTTAAAGCAGTTATGACATGGTCTGATTTTCTCACCCAATAAAGGGATATTTAATGTATCAGTCTACTCTTCATTCTATCAGACACAGTTATCACAGCTCGTACATTTTCTATTTACACATATATGTAAGCATTGAGCCAAATTTAGTAATGCCAACATATTACACGGACAATATTTGTCTCTTATATATAATACATCTACATATACACTGTCAAAGATACTTGAGTGTCTTTGAGTGAAGATTTAAGGTGATAGGACATATAAATAACTGCAACTTGAATCTTTACTGAAGCTCAGTATTAGACACAGAGTTCACTCACATGAATTTTACTCACATGTGCTGTACCAGTGTACCTGCACATGTGATGTGACAATAGAAGTGATTTGATTTGAGAGTTCAAACTCACTGCTGTAATAACTTATGATTAATATAATAACTATAATGTTGGCCATATCATATTTACACTGACTTTAGTCTCATGAACAACATTAGCTAATTGTTATTTACTAGCCAATCTTAAATGACTGTTCAGTACAGATATGAAGGCCAGCAATCATATTTTACAGTCCTGTGGTCTCAGCCTCAGATACGTATTAAATCACACAAAGCTCGTGTAGAAACAAACACACGAACAAAATATGTTCTCCTTCATTTCCGTCAAAGCTGTATGAAACGTTTCCAGCGGTTGGTGTTATGGTTGCTAGGCAACCTGGGCAGCGCGACGGAGGCTAGACCGTCCCATTTCACAAGCCTCGCACTTCCGGCCTTAGCGGTCTTTGAGCACGTGCCCTTGAGGATCGTTGAGGCTGCGTACTTAAAGGCTGCAGACCCTGAATTGGGATACAGCCGTTGACTGCTCTTTCTCATAACCACGTTCGGCAGAACAACTTCCGGTTCAAAAGGCTACCGGATCCATCATCCAATCAGTGATGCCTGTTGTTGCAGCATTGGTACCTACCTCTTCCGGTTTGGTTTTTGTTGTTGCGCTTTTCAATTTGTTTTTGCGCTTTTCAATTTGTTTTTGCGTTAAGTGATTTGTTGTTGCGCTTTTCAATTTGTTTTTGCGTTAAGAGATTTGTTTTTGCGCTTTTCAATTTGTTTTTGCGCTTTTCAATTTGTTTTTGCGCTTTTCAGTTTGTTTTTGCGCTTTTCAATTTGTTTTTGTGCTTTTCAATTTGTTTTTGCGCTTTGTGATTTGTTTTTGCGCTTTTCAATTTGTTTTTGCGTTAAGTGAATTTGTTTTTGCGCTTTTCAATTTGTTTTTGCGTTAAGTGATTTGTTGTTGCGCTTTTCAATTTGTTTTTGCGTTAAGAGATTTGTTTTTGCGCTTTTCAATTTGTTTTTGCGCTTTTCAATTTGTTTTTGCGCTTTTCAGTTTGTTTTTGCGCTTTTCAATTTGTTTTTGTGCTTTTCAATTTGTTGTGCGTTTTGTGATTTGTTTTTGCGCTTTTCAATTTGTTTTTGCGTTAAGTGAATTTGTTTTTGCGCTTTTCAATTTGTTTTTGCGTTAAGTGATTTGTTGTTGCGCTTTTCAATTTGTTGTGCGTTTTGTGATTTGTTTTGCGCTTTTCAATTTGTTTTTGCGCTTTTCAATTTGTTTTTGCGTTAAGTGAATTTGTTTTTGCGCTTTTCAATTTGTTTTTGCGCTTTTCAATTTGTTGTGCGTTTTGTGATTTGTTTTTGTGGTTTGCACTTCAGGGCCACCGTACTTATGCACTTACAGTAAATGTATACAGAAAATGAGACAAACAGAAATACTGAAGTTCTCAGGTTTAATTTCTGTGAATCTCCATTGTTACAAATGGAGAATAGAACAAAAATGGTTCTAATGAACTGGCCTTCACAAAATCAAGGCAAAGTTCTGATAGCCGCCAAGCAGCCACCGGGAGTGAGCCAGTACATACCCGAGCGCCCTGCCCCGGACACCAAGAACCACCAACGCACCGACACCTGAGGGCATCAGTCGCCGGCAGGGAGTGTGGTGGGGGAAGATAGACCTCATACCTTGGAGAGCCTGAGATGTTCCCAGAGAGGTGGAGTCTAAGAGCTGACCTGACATATAGACACAGATGTACAGGCACACACAGACACAAACTTGCATTCCCACCGTCATGCTCACATATACAAATACTCGGCACTCACCCAACATGTAGACAGACACAAAAAGACACTGTACACACAATCACACTCCCCAAACATACTCTATACCCCAGGTCCAGGCACCACTACCCCCAGAGGGGGAAACCACACCTAGATCCAGGAGATGTTACCCTTTTCCCTGGGGTGGAGACAAGCAGACCGCCCCCGGCACCGCAGTAGCAGGGAGGCCCCGCATCCCAGACCCCAATCGGATGGCCACCTCCTCCTACCAACCCCTTCGCCCCGATAGCTAACAGAGAACGGGGGTGTGTGAAGACCCCAAACCTCCCTCCGCTTGCTCATATGTAGTGTTGCTGCTACTGCTCTAAAGTGCATTTAAAACACTGGAGGGCATGGTGCTTCCTGCCAGAGAGCAGCAGGTGTAGCACGGCCCCTCCCAAGAGCCCTCAATGTCTACATGCATTTAAAATTGAGAAGTGGGCACTGCTGCCAGAGGTGAGGTTGAATACACCGACCGTTTTCTGGACACCGTATAACGTGTCCACCCCCAAGAGCCTATATGTATGTGTAATGACAGTGTAAGTAATGTGGATGTCTAGGTTGCAGAATAAAATTGAGGCACAGGTGGCCAGAAGGGGACAGAGGGGGAGTGCCTCCCCTGCACCCTAGTGACACACCTGCACCCCAAGGCCCTGCATGTGTGGGTGGTTGTGGTGGAGGGGGAAGAGGGAGGGTGATGAGTTGATGTCCTCTTGATTTCAGGTCATTTCAACTTGGCTCAACTATCTTGAGAAATTGTGCTTCCTGGCATGGAATGTACTAATGAATTTTGGTTTTAGGGAAACTCCATGAGGGGGACTTCTGTTCTGTCATAACAGAGTTTGATTGATCACTGCTGGAAGGATGTGACCTAAGTATAAAAGGATTGATCCTCTATGTGACAGGGGACAATTGTGCTGATCTGTCACAGGACCTTTTTCTCCGTGTGCTTGCTGGAAAATGAAAAGGGTCTCTTCTGTTGGTCTGCAGTCTTGATATACCCATTTTTTTCCAGCACAGCACCAAAGCTGGAGCCAGGGGATGGCACATTTTATCAGTTTATTGAAAATCAGATTATCTGGGCTCTCTAAGCACAATCTATCATTTAAAGCTAGTTAGCATTAGCTTAATTGCCAAAGCCATTAAGAAATTCCTCTGTGAACAGATATTTACACATTAATCTCTTTAAAAATTTCTTGTAATCTTAAATATATCAACCAACCCCATTTAACACATACTGGGTACATCAGAACCCCCAAAACATTGATTGGTTTCCCAAAAGGCTAAGGCTACAGACTGGCTAATGGGATAGGATGATATCAGGTATCTTCTAGTTTTTCAAGTATGACTTGCTATTTCTTCATTATTACCACGTGGTTGTGTTAGCAATGAGCAGACACAGGCAGACAACTTCACAGCATTAAACATTAAATACAGCACAATATTTAAACCTAATGATTGCAGTGATGACCACTTATAAACCTCAGTGCAGGATGAACAAAGGCTTTGAGTTCTTTTCAGATAATCCTGTCTCAAAGGCAGCTCATGGAAAGGGAGGACACTGAGTTGACACAGTAAAGTGATTGCACACACATTTGCAAACACAACTTTGTTCTAATTTGCAGAAGTGTACACACACATACGCTGAGCTATCGGCGACAGTTTAATTGGGAGATTGGCTGTGAAATATAAAACTGGAAATACAGAGGTCTATTAGTATAGCCTTTGTAATGGATAATAGCGATAGAAAAGAGAATTAGACTAGGCCTCGTTCCTGACAGAACATTAGAATAATCCCTGCTACTTAGGACAACAGTCAAACACTAAATACACCAAATCCACTTCCCCCGCTCACAGAGCAAAAGCAAGCTAATGAACGAGGCGCCTTTACATTTTCGCCTTTATAATTGAAGTCAGACAGAGAACATTTATTTTCATGAAGCACCATAAACCACGGCTGCAACGTCCTCGTCCCTTGCCAAACAAACACGCACACAAGCATGCACATCAGCCTTGGCCTTTTAATCTTAACCAGGCTGAGAACATTCATTTTCTGAGTTGTTAAGTTCAAAAGTTTAATGCAGGAGTGAGAGAAAAAATAAGCCACAATAGAAAGAGAAAAATTGATGCAGTTAAGAGAATGATAGTCAAAGGTGTAATAAAGAATAGATGAAGCTAAACCCTGTTTCAGGCCACGGTACCCGAGAGAAAAGTGTCAATTTGGAGACACTTCAATATCTAACTTTGATGTGGGGGTAGAAATCTATTCACTGAGACGTAGAAGTTATTGAGAAATCGGCAAACTGACCTTCCATTCAGAGAATATGACTATGTCCCAGAGTACCCGGAGAAGGTCATTTAGGCGCAGATTGAATGTCAAACCAGGTGGCTAAATGGCAATATTGATACACTGCTTTATGGGAATATCAATTTTGTCATCTGTAATTGGTGAAGTGGTTCTGTTATCAGTTAGTTACAGTGGTATGATTTTTTTTTTTTTTTTTTTTTTGCATATTGTCCCACTGCAGTCTTTCAGATCACCAAACAACCTTTAACATTAGTCAAAGATAACTTATGAAAATACAAAGGGCAGTGTTTAAATGATGATTTCATTTATTAAGGGAAAAAACTTTGTAATAATTATTCAAACCTACCTGTGAAGAAAGAGACTGGGCAAAAATAGGATCCATGGCAGAGCTGCGATGTGAAAAAACATCAACAAAAAACATGTCGAAAACATTGTCAAGATGCTTGGGAAATTTTCTGTGAAATGATGAGATGAAAGTTTAGCTTTTTGGAAGGTTTGAAACTTGTTACTAACACAGGATTAACATCAAACATGATGGTGGTAGCGTGATGGTCTGGACTTGACCTGGACAACTTGCAGTAGTTCAGTGGTTCCCAAACTTTTTTTTGCTAGGCCCCCCTTTGTTTTACAAGAAAAATGTTCGCCCCCCCCCCCCCGCGCGCACAAACACATCCTCCAAACATACACACCCATATTTTGCTCCATTGCGGTTTATTTCAAACCTCAAACATTTAGTAAACAATTAAGTAAATACAAGTAATCTGCAATAAATAACAGGTAGTAAGAAAATAAACTACTAACTCTTTTACGCTGCGTCCGCACCTACACGGGTATTTTTGAAAACGCAGCTGTTTCTATGCGTTTGGACCTTTGTCCACATATAAACGGCGTTTCGAATCACCGAAAACGGAGAGTTGTTAAAACTCCTTTTTTGCGTTTACGTGTGGACGAGGAATACAGAGTTCCTCACGTCATGCTGTGCGCCACGTTATTGTTTACATGAGATGAATTGCAGAATGGCAGATATTCAGATCAACAGTGACAGTATTTTGTCTCTATCTTCAGGTTTTACACGCTTACATACACACAGGCAGTTACTGTCCCTCTATTTAGAAAGGCAGAGGTTTTACGTGTAGTTGTTTTTTTCCTGTGTAATAATATTCAAAATTGCTATCAATACATTTTTCAAAAAAATGCCTCTCTGTGGAAATTGGTTTAAAAACATAAAAAACTGTGGGATGCTGTTTGTCCATGATTTGAACCGAGGGAACAAATCGTGGCAGGATGAGCCTGATATTATTTGTATCCAGCTGTAACTTTACTGTATAAAGAGCTAACATCTCCAAAATGTCATGAGTAGTTAGTCGTTACGACAAGTGTTTGTGAAATAAAAATCAAGAATGTGGGATACCGTTTGTCCGTGATTTGAACAGCCCAGCGCTGCTCCCGACAAAGGGAAAACCAGTTCTGCAGGGGAGACCTACCTTGGCACTTGTGCAGGTGAAACCAAAGGGAAGATATGCTTCATCATATTTTCTATTCTTTGGCTTAGAATGCAGTTGGTTTGGAAACATATTCAGCGATGATTCATCTCATGCTTTGCATTTGGCCCCGTCAAAAACCTGTCCATTATGCTAGCAGTGTCCAAGCGTTGCCCCCCCCCCCCTGCAATGGCTCTGCGCTCCCCCTAGGGGGCGGGCCCCACACTTTGGGAAGGTCGCAGTAGTTGATGAAATCATGAATTGTGCTCAGACTCAAGCATACTTGGGTTATGCATCAGGACAATGATCTGCAAAACACCAGCAAGTCTACCTCCAAATGGCTCACAAAGCCAAAAATGAAGGTTTTTGGAGTGACATAGTCACAAAGTCTGGACCTAAGTCAGGCTGTGAATCCTTGGCATGACCTTAAGCATGCTCAAAATCCTCCAGTGTGGCTGAATTAAAAAAGATTCTGAAAAGAAAAGTATACCAAAATTTCTCCACAGCAATGTGAAAGACTCATTGCCAGTTATCACAAACACTTGATTGCAGTTCTTCTCCTTTGATAAATGAAATCATTATTTGAAAAACTGAATTTTGTATTTACCCAGGTTATCTTTGCCTAATATTAAAATTTGTTTGATGACCTGAAATGTGCAGGCGCAAAAAAAAGCGCATCACTATCAAAGCGCATAGAGAACTGCATTAATTTGCAGCAGTTTGTTTTTTTACAAACACTGAAATCCCAGGTGTTGTAAGTTTAATCTAAAAATAAATAAATCTAAATCTAAATAAATCTATAAGCCATATCTTTCTAGATCGTTCTAACTTTGGTGAAAGTAAGGAAGTTGTCAGCTGTCAGTCAGTTTCCCCTCCACTGATATATTACTGACATTCAATGACTGAATAAAACATGTCTGTAGAAAACATCAGACAGAAAATACACATGCCCTGTTGTATAATAAAATGGAAACGTGTCTGTCACAGTTACAGTCACAGTTGGAACTTGGAAATTATGTAAATGTCAGAGTGAATATCAGGCTGAAATGGCTTTAAAGTGACTTCTTAAAAGCAGTATGACAGTCTGATTGCATTTTGACTTTTCAAAGTCAAGATCTGGATCTTTTCCCCTGAAAATCACCCAAATCAGTGTCAGTGCCAGATAGCAAAGTGATTCCAGACTGGATCTAGTATCATATGGAAGGCCATTGCACCGATAAAACAGAGAATTCTCAGCCCATCCTGTCCTGATCAGTTTTGTTGTTCTTAACAAAATCCTTATTCAAAATTGTTCATCCTTCTGAAACTGACACTGAAATATTTAAAGCATAGCCAACCATGCAGTCAGCTCTATAAAAGCTTAGACATTTCTTAGAATATGTTCAGCTTTCATGATAATATTTCACAATGATTAAATACCAGGAAACCTGCCCTGCATGTTTTTTATGTTAAATGTGAAGTGGTCACTATTACTTAACTCGTACTGTTTGAGTATCTCAGTAAAACATTCCTGTTATAACTGTAAGAAAGACATGATTAATTGGTGAAGGCCAATATTAGATAAAAGTATAAATGGTTTAACTGGGAAACATCAAAGCAGAGTTTTTTCTTGTAAATCTCATTAGGCAGTTTTTCCAGTAATGGCAAAAATAATGAAATCCTCTATAAAAATGAGGTTGTTACACCATAATACATTTACTAAACATGCTGGGGAAAAAATGAAATTGTATTAAAATGTATCAGTTTTTTTTCAATTAATAAAACTGAGTTAATATTCATTCATCTGGGTAGCTAGTCTATTATCACAAGTCCACAAATAAACTGTTGTCTTATCTTGTTCTATCATCTACATTTTCTCGCTGTCAGATTTAGAACTGAGTAATTAGATTTAAAAAATAAAATGAAGTGCATGACTCTAGCTTCATATAATCAAAATTCAAGTTGGGTTAATTATAACTGTTGACAGTACAATCAAACATATGCATTTTATATAGAAATTTTACATTTTTGATGTCAGAGTGGCCCGAGGTAATAAAACTACTCTTCTCCCTTGTTTTTTTTTCTTTAACCTCGTGGATCAGATTGACACAGATTGATATTTCTTAGTCTACTGATTTAATTGGAGGCTCTGCTCTTTATTTACCTGTTGCCATGGTGAATCCTGATATTGGCGCACCATTGATGAGGGCTTTAGTTTCTTACTCATGCATGTGCTTCACTCAGTGTGAACATACTCAGAGTTGATTGAACTAACTGATCATCCTTTCACAAACTCAGAGCTGCCCACCTCAGAGTTACTTAACTCTGGATTTTTACTTAAACTCAGAGATTGTTGAATCTATTTTTTAGAATAGGGCCTTGCTCTCATTTAGATCTCTGTACAGCGATTCTTTTTAGGATTTTTGGAGTGCTTGCCAGACAAAACAAGCAATTTTAATGATGTAGAGTTGTTCTTTGCTAGCTTGTGAAAACAACTGTCCTTGACAGCAAGTGCATACGCAGATATGAAAATGCATACTGTCGAACAGAGAAACAAACATACCACCTACATTTGTTTCCTACAATAGATCACACAAACACAACTGCACTGTATGCAGCACGCACACTCGAACACACATATGGAGTTGTTCTTTTATAATGGCTTTGTGTCAGCATATAACGGATGTCTCCTAACAGTCCCATTTATTCCCATCTCCAGCTAGCCTATGCCTGTCCAAACAACAGCGCAAAACAAAGGATGGAAAACAACAGAGGAGAGACAAACACATCAATCTGCCACCAAACCACACACACAATCACATCAAACACAAACACACACATAAGCACCACAAAGAGATAGCCTAATAGAGAGAGTAGAGACGTAGTTATTGAAGATTTTAACTCATTCATAGTCATGAATTGATACGGGTGAAGGATTGGGAAACGCATTTGAAAAGAATGCCAACACTTTTCACGAAGACGGGCAATCAAGTTGATGACAACCTGATATCAGAGCATGTAAATACCCGCCACATGGCAACTGAGACACTAATACAAATACAGA
Organism: Oreochromis aureus; assembly: GCF_013358895.1. Taxonomy (NCBI): domain Eukaryota; kingdom Metazoa; phylum Chordata; class Actinopteri; order Cichliformes; family Cichlidae; genus Oreochromis; species Oreochromis aureus. Next base: position 14,561,428 of record NC_052962.1, read on the forward strand.
CACTTTGTGCCAAGATCATACTGTGTTGAGTCTCTCTGTTCAGAGAGACAGAAGTAAAAGCATAAAAAAGCAGACTACGGATCAATCAGCTGTCAGCGCGCTGTGTCGCTGACGTGGAGTGGGCCCTTGGAGATGAAGTAAGTCTGATACAGACCGAGGATCTTTGATTAGCCCAAAGCTTAATAAGACTTTGCACTGAGAGTGGAATGGGTTCCAGCCTCTAGGATCATATATGATAGAGGCACAGGGCTGTTTTATCTGTGCATGTTCACCTGCATATTTCCGGAGGGGAGGAGGTTAATCAGCCGCTTCTCAAAACACACACACAAACACTCACGAGACACAAACACAGTCCCCTTTTGTTGTTTTTGGCTCGCCCTACAAAGATGCAAATGAGCTGCTTTTATTTATATTTGTTTGCCATTACAGTCTTTGCCCTTAATAATGTTCCTCCGCAGTGCTCTCTCCATCTCAATGCGCTGTATAAATGTTTATTGTTATTTTCATCCCCACATTAAGTACTGCACCGACGCCCCTACTGTTTTCTGAGTAAACTGTTGAATGCTGCAAGAGAACTCAAACACAGGACACCGCACACGAACAGCAAGAGAAAAAAATAAATAAAAGGCAAACACACACACAGGGAAATTTGTGTACTGAACTATTACAACAACAATAAAGCCAGCAAATGTGAATGAGCTTGTGGTAACCCTCTTGGTGCCTGTGTGGCAGACATTGATTAAAGGCCCTTGTTAGCATGTACGGCCCCTGTGTTTCTACTGTGTCATTGATAAGGACTTTGTATTCACACTCACTGAGGGGAGTCGGGTAATTAAAAACCAGTGACAGCCAGATTTAAGGAACAAAGGCATTGGTCTCACTGTTGCCGATTTACATATGCATTAATTGTTGTTCTTCTTTTCATCTTCAAGTTAGTACAGTAAGACGCGCACGCACGAGCACAGTAAAAGGAAGCGCCTTTTACCGAAGTGTGAAACTGCTTTAACTCGTTCCTGCAGGCACTGATCAGTCTAACCACATTAAAGTGATACCGCAGTGTGAATTACAGAATAAACTCAACTGTTAATATGAATACTGCAGCTGCATTATAATCTTTTAAGCACTATAATATAGAGAAATACTGCAAAAAGTAATAATTTTTACATGAGTACTCATATCACATGTATTGATTTGAGGTTAGTTGTTTTAATTGGGTGTGTTTTATATAGCGTGAAAATAGTTATTCAAGGATCATCAATATTTCAATGAATTAAATCCCTGGACTCAAACACTATCCCTCATTGCCTCATTGCTTTGTTTCAGCGATGGATCCTGTGACAACAATCTTTAAAAAAGAATGGACCAAAGTGATGCTACCACAACAGAACAAAAAGCCTCAATGTATAAAATCTTTTGAGACCATTCACTTGTAAGTGGTACTTTGAAAGCACAAGCCACTGGGTGATGCAAGAGTAAGAATGGTTCTAACCAGTCTAATCTTTCACGAGCTGCCATGTAGCTCTAGTGCAGCAGTGCGGCGGCATGGTAGTATAGTGCTATCTTACAATTACAGCAGACCATATCTTGGCCTAATTACCTTTCATGTTAGGGGTGGTCAAAGATTTAAGACATTTCTAATTTTGCAACAGAGCTACATTTTGCACTTTCCAGTATCTACATTGTTACACATTGTAGATACTGGAATTCTGTGATGTGTGACTTAACTTCATAGTCAGTGCAAGCGTCAGTAGCTGTAATATACTGAGATGTAAAGAAATCTGTGGTTAAAAAAAGAAAAAAAAACCTATAAAATGTTCAAAGACTTGATGATAAAAGCACTTTTGATGCTTTTTTAAGAAATTGATGCATTCATAATGATATATACAGAACTGTGCAAAAAGCCATTCTTAAGGGAGAAAAAGCAAATTACACAGCAGGTCTTATAGAGCGTTGAATTGAAATTTTACATTTTTGGTGGTGTAACAGTGAGTGTCTACAGTGTCATGGTTTGGGGCTGCATTTGAGTCAGCGGAGTTGGTGATCTTGTCAAAATTGATTGAATTATGAATCTAGAAATGATCAAATACCATCTGATTGGCAATCGCTTCATTCTTCAGTATGAAAATGATCCAAAATACACAACATTTAAAAGAATTTTTTTTTAAAACTGTCATGGGAACACCATCGGTGATGGACTGGTCTCCCCACAGCCTGAACCTCAACATTATTGAAGCATTGTTGGATCATCTTGACAAAGAACTGAATAAAAGGCAGCAAACATCCAGATTGCTTAACGGAATTACAAGAAAGCTTGAATGAGAGAGTTCAGGCTGCGTTGAAGATGCCAAATAATTTGGTGCGATTTAAAGGAATTGTACAATCTCTGATTTTGCCTTGTATCTTATATTTCTTGTTTTAATAAAACACTGTACCTATTTCCAATTTTCAAAATAACATTTTAAAAAAAGGGCTTGAGACTTTTGAATAGTACTGCATATAAGGTGCAATTAAAGATTCTATGACAAAAACTTTGCCTGATATAAATTTGGCTAATATCCTTTTTGAGATCATCTCTTTGTGGAGCCGCACACTGCTCCTGCTGTGTTTAGATCACCACTTGGAAGTCCTGTTCTGACCACTTGCAAGCACATATTTGTGACATGAAAGGGACATTGTCCATTCAGTTTAACTTTCACTTTAGGGGAGAAGAAGAAGTCTTAATTAGTCCCATGAGACATGGGCAATGGGCGACCAGAATGTGTTTGTACATGTCCCTAAACTACTGTGAGGCCACAGGTAATTTTTAGATGCTTTCCTTGAAGGCTGTGAATTCTTTGACTGAGTAAAGCTATTTAGTCTCTGCGTCATAGACTGACATGTAACTCTATCCATGACGATCCTCAAAATCAGTTTTATGTCAGTTTGACTCAAAAGTCATGTTTGTTCTCTCTGCATGTTTTAGGTCAATCACAAAACAGAAAATGTGTAGCAGGAGTGCTGGAGGCTGCATACAAGGGGGATAACAAGTACATTTAAAATGAGTGCTGTTTTTGATCCTTGAAACTTTTCACACATGAGTTGAAATTCAGTGAATCATTTGACAACATTTCTGTGTCATCAAAAGCACCCTTGGTCTGACAACAAATGGATTCTGTGTCACTGAGCCCTAACAAGAATCTCTTTTCTCTTAAAAAACAGAAAGGTCTACCTTGTTAACCACATTCTTACGCACATGTCTGCCATTATTAGATTATTAGATACAATCTAAAAAAAAACAACACAGTAAAGGGCATTTCTTCGAGTCATTTCTGAACACCTATGATTAATGCAGACCATCACAGATAAAAGCCGGCTATTTTATTTTATGGAGCAATACAAAGTACAAAGTAAACTCTTTAACAAACGGTATTAGTGAAAATACGAAATAAGGTTTCCCAAAACAGACATCTAGTTTTTACCTGACAGGCAGCTCTCCCTCTGTAGAGACATATGCTTGGCACTCTAATTAAACTGCATGCAGTGGGCCATGTGTGTGCAGCAGAGCACCTCCGTGAGCAGCCAAGCGTTAGCAAGGAGGGAACTTCAGCAGGTGAGAAAGGTGAAAGAGGCCTTTTATTCCCTCCCTCCCTCCCCCTTCCTCTCCCTCTCTGTCAAACAGGGCCACCGCTTATTAGAAGATCCTGAGCTGTCAGCAGAATCACACGCTGTGGGCATACATTCTGTCACAGCCAGTGCACTTATTCATCTATACACCTCTGTGTGTATCTAAGTCACCATGCTTATCTACTTCTCTTTATCATACAATCTCTTTACCTATAAGCGTTCTGCTCTACAACTTGTGCCGACTCTCACATAATTAGCAGTGGGTAGCACCAAAGATTACATCATGCAGAGACCGGGACACACACTGCACAGCAGAGAGGAAGAGACTGTCACAAACGAAGATACTTTCTTTTTTTTTTTCATCAGCAAAGTGTAGTCAAGAGCAACGTGCTGGGCAGAAGAATACACTCTAGTGACTTTAACTGCCTCATGCAAGATGGCAGCAACAGCAGGAAAGAAACCCTGCTAACATGGAAGATATAAAATTTCAGAAATAATTAAAATGTAGCAAAATCTGAAGATACAGTAACACTTTATCTGTAAGGATTCCAGCACTAAAAGCTAGGTGTAAATTGGTAACTTTCTATTCAGATTTATTTATGTATTTTTAACATATAAATAAACTTATATATTTAGTTAGTTGGTTAATTTATAATGTATTTTTCAAGCCTTCAAATTAAAAAAAGACATTTTGCTAAATCCCCTAAAACAATAGGGAAGTCGTTAAATCTTAGTAAACGTGTGTTTTTGATGAGGAGATGGGATGAAGGCAAGTGGAAACATTAGGTACTATTACATGTCTAAATGTATAATAAGTAAATTCAGAAGGATGTCTCCTTTTGATCAATAACAGCTGGTAAAAGTGGCTCCAGTCCCTCCCCAACTCTTGGACAAGCAGTTAAGAAAATGGATGGATGGATGGACGGATATGTTTATTGATAGTATAGCTCCAAAAATAGCACCCAACTCTCGTACTGTTGAAAGATTTTGTTGTGCCATTGCTATTTCCCAACATTTTAGGATACCAGAGTCATTGCCTAAAGCCACTTAGGAAGACAGTGTCATTTATCTATGTTCCCCTTTGCTTTCCATTGTCCATTGTTATATCAGTACACAGCTGTCAGCTTAGCTGTAGAAAAATGTTATTCTCCAACATTTGGGAGACGCCGTTTCTTGTCATTGAAAAAAAAAAAATGGAAAAATGATGGGCTAAATAATCCATCATAGTAAACTTGACGACCTAATTTGGTTTTCCCAACATTTCGGTCTTGTTTATTAATGTTGCAATGTGTCTGTGTTGAGTATATTCATCAGTATATTATTTTTCCTCTGATACCGGACGACACCTACAGCTTGTATGCCATAAAAGTTTCCTAAATAGATCAATTTATTTTCACACTGTTTCCATTAGCAAAGGGGACAAACTTTGTAAATTGTATATTTTAAAGGGTAGATATTCTGGATGACTTAGAACTCTGGAGTGTGTATAGAAGAGGGAATGCATTGATTCAAGATTCACTGTGTGCCTTCTGTTATAACTCACAATTCACACCTGTAAGGTTTGTCAAAGTGACATTTGGTTAGTAGTAAACATTTTATTGCACAATTATAAAATGATGGACAGTATCATAAAGTAGGCAAGTATGCAAAGATTTCTTAGTAAGACCAAGTAGTTGCCCTGAGTGAAGGTAGCAAGATAATACTGTGGAAATACCTATCATCCAACTGCAAAATAATTATTCAGACTCTGCTTATGTAAAAATATGCAAGCAAAATAAAATGTACCCTTAGGGAAGAAGCTCATAACAAAAAATAAATAAATAAACAAAAAAGATTCTGAAGAGTGATTTCACTTTGCTCTTACAACTTGATTGCAAATAAACATGTTTCACCCGTTCCTCATTGAAATGAGCATGGAACTAAATCCAGTCTGACTGAAGCTAGTTATTAATAGTTACTTTCTCAATAGCTCTCATAACTTAGACTGATTTGAGTTCCAATCAGACAGTACAATAGCCCAGTCAGACCTACTCTTACATTCTTACACAGCGAGAAATATTTACTTTTACAAAACATAAGGAAAGCAAATGCATTCTGATGATCATCTATTTTGATTTCTAAATGGTTATGAGTGGGCAAGAATGCAAAGTCCTCTACACATGCATTCCTGGAAACCCATTTTTTAAATACAAGCAATACATTTATGCTAGTTTCATGTTTCAATGAGTATATTTGGTCTCATTTGCTGCCCCGAGTATACTAAGGGTTCTTGTTTACTACGCTGCTTCCAGGTCCTGGCTGCTGGGTTCCTCCCTTCCCACTTACTGGCTCCTCTTGTTTTTACCTTTTATGCCATCAGCTGAGGTCTGTAGTCCATGGATGCAATCCAGGGTCTAAATTGGCTGAAGAAGCAAATGAGGGGTCTTTGTCATTTTGTTTTGTCAAAACACCATGTGTTTTAAGAGTGCACTGCTACTTTTACCTTGTTAGGTTAGGATTCTAATGATTTTTATTCGTTTGTTTTTGGGTGATTGTTTGATTTATTTATTCTTTGTTTCATTGTCTTGGTTACATTGACCAGAGGAAACCTGTAAGAGAGAGCTGCCAGTTTCTGTTTGTGTCAACCTTGATATCCACAAAACAAGGAAAAACGGGTGTAAAAGCCTGTTTTGCCTTGGTTTATTAGGCATGTCACAAATTTTCTTTCGACTGAGTTAGTGTGTTTTGTTTTAAATTAAGCTCATTAAGGTTGTGTTATTTGTTATATTGTCATTGGCTGTTTCTCTGAAGTTAATTCTACAACTAACAATGTTAATAATTAATATAATTTATTAATTTTCTGCAACAAATCATTTAAATTTATTTAATGAATACTCATTGTCAAATTGTTTTGGGAATATTGTTATTAATTATGGCTTCCAAAAGATGCTATACAGGTCAAATGTGTGGCAAAAATTGGAAATGTGGTGTATTGAAAGATTCTCTCTCTTCGTGTATTTACTGTTTTGCTTTTAGTTATTTTCTGTTGCTATATTAATGTTTTTATTAATAAATTAATTTTTGTAATTTTCATTTCTTGGAGTTCTTTTTTATTCCTTTTTTATTTATTATTTGTTTTTTATTTTGCCATAGTATCTTTATGTTTTGTATAATTTTTAAAGTGTTTTTTAAATTGTATTTAGTTTTCATTTCTTTATCATTTCTTTATAGTTTCTTGGTTTTTCTCTTTGTTTAGTTTTAAATTGAGTTTTTATTTATTTATCTTTTTTTTTTTTTTTTTGCTTGTGTCAGTGTGGGTGTAATCCCTCTTTTTTATGCTTTCCCCCAATGCTTCCATAATACTCTGACTGAACTGAGTTATGAGCAAACACCCCATGACCACCCATAGTCAGAGCTACTTAATCATGCACTCGGTGGGAATTGTCCGGCACTGGGGCTGATTTAGTAGCCCCTAGCTTTGGGTGTTATAGTTCAGCGTCACATCATTACTTTTTTACACCTTACATTGATTTGTTTAGTGGGGGAACAGGCCTTGTTGTGGTCCGCAAGGGGATAAAATAAACAGTAGGAGAGATTGCAGTCAATTGTGCTTCCAGACACTGCACTCAGCGGCGAGTTACGTAGAATAGGAATGGGTTGGGGGAAAATGTGGAGGAATAACCACCAGGACCACCTTTCAGATGGACAATATATCTTGCCATATGCCTTTACCCACATGCACAATACCCTAACAATGCCTCAAGACTTCTTGTAGCTTTATGTGTAGAATCAGCAAGGAGATGATTTTATGCTGTGACATTTTTCTTAGCTCCCAGACTGGCACGACTTCTAGAAATATTTCATCATTCATATAGTTTAAGCAGCAGGCTAAACCTACCAGGCCTGAAAATTACCAGGCCTGCTGACTTATGCTTTGGAGTCAAGAGATACCTAATATTGTTTAACAACTGTATAAAGGCAAAGAGCCTAAGAAATGGAACTGCAAAGTGGGGTTACTCAATCATTAAAAATATAATGAAAAATCCAAATTAAATATAGTTTAAAAAAATGATTTATCTGAGGCACTATAGGTCAATTACTATTTAATTTCAAGCTCTATGTTCCTGTTCAGACAGACGTGAAAAAAAAAAAATGGAGCAACTTTTGTTTAGAAGTTTCCAGCTCCAGCTGCACTCTGACAGATCACTATTTTTCTGAATTTGTTTTGCATTTTGTTGCCAAGTGCAGAGCACACAGCATACAGGTAGTGGACAGTGTGAGGAACGAACAGGTGGGAGGTTCAAATGAGGCAGTGAAAAAACAAGCAAACAAGTTGTGTAATACGTAATACTACAAGTTTCTGCTGAGAAGACAAGTTGTAGAGTTGGCTATAAGGTAATCAAGGACACGGCCTTGGTAATTGTCATACATAAAAGAATAGAAGAAAAATGGATATAAAACCTAAGCAGTTCACAGGTGGGGTTTTTTTTTTTGCTTAGTTAAAATGTTTAGTGCTTGCTGTGTGATAAGAGAAGGACTAGCGCAGACCCAGTCCCTTGAATCATCAGCTGCTCCACGAATCTCCAATAAGACCTGCAAATAACCAGTGACAAGGGCACTGGAGCAAATTGCTTGTATTTGAACTGCCAGGCAGGGTATCATTTGGTAAGAAAAAGAAATGGTCACTATGTAAGAAATGTTCAAAATACTTACCTTGTACAGTGTCCCTGAAGCACCCTCTATGTGCACTCTAGTCATGATGAAGGTTAGAATACTTTCCTTTCTCTCCAGACAGCAGGACTCAGTAAAAAACAGCTCATGCAGACAATTGTATCGGTAACAGTGGGGTTATCAGACTTTTCAAAGCCAACTTAAAACAAAATATATAATATAAATATATGAGTGTACACTTTTGGGTTGTAGGGATATTAGAAGTTTTTCTTCTATTTGGATACAACTATGAAGCCAGCGGATCCTACAATAACAAGATCTGGGGCCTGTAATACAGTATGTTAATGGGGATATGTTGTGCTTGCTTGGTTCATCGACATTAGTACACCTGAAAGGCAGATTCACTCCAAATGAAGTTGTTCTAAATGATCACATTTATCTTATGACTAGAAAGGTCATCAAAATATCAAATGAGTTAATATACAGAAGTGTGCAAACACCTTAGGCCAACTCTTATTTCAGTACATGGGAAATAGGTCATTTAGTGATATGAGCAAACTGTCATGAAATACAGTATGTAAGTGTTTACAAATTTCTAATGAGCTTGAACACCAACATATGTATGACCACCTTTTACAACACAACCTGATCTTTCTTTTAATTTATCTAAGTAGCCTTCAATAATAATTCTCCAGGCTTCTTGGAGGATGTTCAAAGCCCTTGTTTGAATGTCGGCTGACTTTTGTTGTTGTTTCTGTCAAAATGATCCCACACTGCTTCAAGAATGTTCAGGTCTAGGCTCAGTGGGAGACTGATAGTGTTCCATTGTGTGTTTTTCTATCATGTGTTGGCAGTGTTTGGGATAATTATCAATAAAAAGAAGGTGTTCCCAATCAGACACGATTCAGATGATATTGCATGGTGGCTCAATATCTGATGGTATTTTTCTGTATTCATGATTCTGTCAGATGCCCAACTCCACTGGATGAAATACAGCCCTAAACCATGACAGAGTCTCCACTACATTTTACACATGGCTGTAGACACTCACTGTTGTGTCTCTCTCCTGTCTTTCTCTGTACTTATTGATAACAATTTGAACCAGAAATTTCAGATTTGGATTCATCAACCTGTCTGACCTATTGATATTGATTTTCAGGCATATTATGTTTTCCTGTTTCTATTTGTTAAGCACAGCTTCTTAACAGCCACTTTTTGACCACTTTAGTTTGGATTGTTCTGAGATGTTTATGTATTGTAATCTCTGAGTAAAGTTCTTAAATCATTATTCATGCAGAAATTCTTCTCAGTATTAAATCATGCTCCTGCATGTTCTGTAGCATCAACTCCCTGATATCAAATGTAATTACATGTTTCCTGTTGCACTGTTTTGTGTACGTCTGTCTTCCTCTTCCTTTCATTTTGTCCTTTCAGTGGGCTGAGGAGTTGTAGAACACACTCCCCCACAACTGCTTCAGGTGGAACATCAATCTGTGGCCACCTGATAATTCTATCAACAACAGCAGACTAATTACTTAGACCAACTGTGCAAAAATTACAGTTTAAATATTTAAATATAAATCAGATATCTAAAATGATCTGGAAAATGTGTTTTAATTAGCAGCAAAATTTGTTGTTTGCCATTTGTTATCATAACCGTAATCATTAACACAGTGTGTATTTATTTATCTGACTCTTACACAACCTGCCTTTTTATTTTGTATGAAAAACTTCATGTCTTAATCCAGTAGCCATCTGAAGGCAAGAAAACACATATGTTCCAAAATCTGCAGTGGCAGATTTGAGAAGTTTGTGTACCATGGACAAACAATGTCAGGTGGTATTAAAAAAGAATCACACATGTACACTGGACTTCAGTATTTTTGAGCCTGGACCAGTTTCTAGGCAACCAAGTGTGGACAGGCTGATTTTGGTACCTTCAGACTTCTGATGATAAGCTAACCAGCTGCTGGCTCCACAGTCAAATCTAACGAGGGGTATCTACGGTGGCCCCTAGAGACAAAGCATGTACAAACTCCAAAACTCTTACAAATTCCAAATAGCACGCACAAACTCCAAAACACGTGCAAACTCCAAAACACATGCAAACTCCAAAACACAACGGAAGTGCTCCAGGACGCTAGGGGCAGTGTTGAGCTTTTGTTACCTAGTAACTACACAAGCCAGGACGTACCAATGACCAGATTTGGGCTGTATCCCAATTTAGGGTCTGCAGCCTTTTTTTCCTCACTTTATTTATCTCATTTTAGACATACAGTCAAGGGGTCTGCAGCCTTAAAGGCCGCATTTTAAGGCCAAAGGCTGTCCCAATTCAAAGGCTGCTCGAAATGCGGCCCTCAAATGCGTCCTTCATTTCCCTGAATTTTAAGGATGGGTCAGTGTAGCCTTCATGGCCCAACATATCCCAGACTTCATAGCGCGGCGGTGGTGTGGATAATTTTGCCGAAAAAAACCGTGGAAGCGAAGCGGCCGAAGAGTACTTTCAAAAGTAAGTACTGAGTATTATGTCACTTATTTATGTGCAAATGTTTAATAATGAACAACATTAAAACATTACTGTTGGCCACATGTCGGGAAAGTTATGTTCCATTAGCGATGTTTGTACTAACTTGGTTTTAAAGCCTTTACTTACGCCGTTATACGCCGTTCAATAGTTGACTTTAATCTTACAGAGAATGTGATGATTTTATGGATAATTAAAGTCAGTCATATATCCACAAACACAACAAGCTGAAAGTCAGTGATGCTGCTCGGTTTGCAGTCCTGAATATGACGGCACAAGCAGGATTCACTGCACTGTTAATGTTAGCTATGTTATATTGCTGCCTCTGTTCGGTGGTGTCGAGCCAAACGGACTTTAACGTGTGTTTGAACGAGCTGACGGTTCACTCGTTAAGCTGAAAGAAAGATGCTTTAATCACAGGAGTCACACATGTGTCCACTGGACCATCTGGAACTCTTCTTGTTTAGCACTCGTAATAACACAAACACTAAATCCTCCTTCTCTTGTGCTGTTTTGTAGCAGTGTATACACCTGAGACTGTCACCTGTCTGTCTGTCCTGCACTCTCTCTCTTTTTCTTTCTCTCTGATTGTGGAATAAAAGTATGAACATGTATATATAAGTTACACTTGTGTTTGAATCCTGCAGCTTATCACACATTTGATTTCCATGTGTGACGACTGCAAGTGTCCAGAGTGAGGACAGACTGAGGGACCCACTGCTGCACATCATCTGTGAGGCGTTGCACCCTGATGATCCACCAGGACAAACTCAGCAGTGTGTGAGGAAGAGGAGGAGGAAGAGCCAGCAGCAGCTGACAGATGGAGAGAATAGACAGACTGTTCCCTGTTTGTGAAGGACTGCTAGGAAAGTTTAACATAACTAATTGTCTGTCCTGAATCAGTCTTATTAGGTAATGTTCAAATAATGTTATCATTCCAGTGTTTTCAGTGTGGGAGAAAGTACTCAGAGCCTTCAAGTTACACACTATGAAAGGCAGCAACAAGTTTCATATTCAGAAACCTAAAGAATGTATCAGCAGCAGAATGGAGCTAAAAATAAATGTTTGTTTCAGTTCTATGAAGCTTTGAGTATTTTGGATTAGTAGTACTGCTGTGTTTGTTGCATCATATTGCTGTAATTGTTTATATGCTTTATATATTCTGAGGTAAGTTGATCTATAGTGTTACATCATATTCTATAAGGATGTTATGTGTTTGTATACTTTCTGCCCAGTTTGACCCATTTAGCAGAAGTCAGCCTGTTTAAGGCTCTGATATCTATTCTGTGTGACTTAAAGCAGTTATGACATGGTCTGATTTTATTACCCAATAAAGGAATATTTCATATATCAGTCTAATCTTCATTTTATCAGAAACAGTTATCACAGCTTGTACATTTTCTTTTTATAAATATATGTAAGCAATGAGCCAAATTTAGTAATGCCAACATACTGAAGGAACAACATTTGTCTCTTATGTATGATACACCTATATATGCACTGTCAAAGATACTTGTCTTTGAGTGAAGATTTAAGGTGATAGACTAAGGAGCTCGGAAAGAAAAGGTGAAAAGACATAAATAACTGCAACTAGAATCTGTACTGAAGCTCAGTATTTGACACAGAGTTCATGTTCACTGCTGTAATAGCTAATAATGATTAATATAATAACTATAATATTGGCCATATTATATTTACATTACCAAAGTGATATGACTTTAGTCTCATGAAAAACATTAATTAATTGTTATTTACTAGCTAATCTTAAAATGACTGTTCAGTGCAGAAATGAAGCCCAACAATCATGTTTTACAGTCCTGTGGTCTCAGCCTCAGATACTTATCAAATCACACAAAGCTCTTGTAGAAACAAACAAACAAACAAATTAACAAAATATGTTCTCCTTCATTTCTGTCAAACTAAGTTGTATGACACGTTTCCAGCGGTTAGTATAATGGTTGCTAGGCAACCTGGGCAGCGCGACGGAGACTAGACCGTCCCATACAGCCCAAACTTGCCGTTTACTTTGCAAATCGAGCTCAACACTGCCCCTAGCGTCCTGGAGCGCTTCCGTTGTGCTTTGGAGTTTGCATGTGTTTTGGAGTTTGCATGTGTTTTGGAGTTTGCATGTGTTTTGGAGTTTGTACGTGTTTTGTATTTTGCATGTGTTTTGTATTTTGTACGTGTTTTGTATTTTGCATGTGTTTTGGAGTTTGCATGTGTTTTGGAATTTGCATGTGTTTTGGAGTTTGCATGTGTTTTGGAGTTTGTATGTGTTTTGTATTTTGCATGTGTTTTGTATTTTGTACGTGTTTTGTATTTTGCATGTGTTTTGTATTTTGTACGTGTTTTGGAGTTTGCATGTGTTTTGGAGTTTGCATGTGTTTTGTATTTTGTACGTGTTTTGTATTTTGCATGTGTTTTGTATTTTGTACGTGTTTTGGAGTTTGCATGTGTTTTGGAGTTTGTAAGTGTTTTGGAGTTTGTACATGCTTTGTCTCTAGGGGCCACCGTAGGTATCAACCTCCTCATCTGCCATGATTAAGCCTTCTTCTAAACAATTTCAAAATAAACCCTAAAGGTTAATTTGGTTTGGAAGAAAGAGATGTAAAACTTATAGTGCCCTGCATTTAAAGCATAGCAGGCTAGGAAAGTCCTGCTTATGTCTGAATGCAGCACTAATTTGTCTATTTTCATGCAGCATTGCATGAATTTGCCACACTATCAGTCTGAGCTTTGAATGCATTACAGAGCAACAGCTATACATCATAAATAAAACAAAGTCTTATAGAAGCAGTGACTGGTAATACACTTAACAGGACAATGTACGAGAAACCAGCTATCAATGATGAAAACCACCGTTCCTAGTTTCCTGCAAAAGAAGCTAACAACAATAACACAACCGCAATGAAACTACTGAACTGTGACCCTTTAATATTTATATCATGTCCATGTCCCATTCCTCCAGCCTGACCATTCTTCCGGAATTGACTGGATGAAAGGCGTGTCCAATCAGCTTGTGGCATAATCATTCCAGAGCTCCATGAAAAATGGATTGTGGGTTTACGGACAGAGAAGTGTAGGAATGGTAGAGGTGTGTGGTAGAGGATAATATGTGTGTGTGTGTGCATGTTTGCGTGCGCGTGTGTGGAAGGAATAAATAGTACTGCACACAGGTTGGGTTCCCTGGACAACAGCAATCAATAAAGCATTAAAACGATCACAGAAAGGGGAACAAGATGTTGCAGCCATCTGGAACTGGTTATGGTATTAATTCATTTGGGAAGGCTCGCTCTCCACATACATCATCTACAAACACAGCAGATTCAATAAAGCAACGTGGAAGTCTCAAGCCCCCACTGCAGTGGAAATGGCACAAATGATATTGTTGCTGTATTTCCTTTGGAGAGCTCCTTTCTTTGTCAGTTAATATTATAGCCTGCAGAAGAAAAACACTCGAGCTAGCAGAAGCCACATATATATTTATTTAACAGCATGCTTTTTATTCTTCAAATTTTAAATTTATAGTGTTAGAATTTTGCTTTCGTATTCAATGTGTAGTTAAGGTCAGTACCGTGTAACTTCCATCAATAAAAAAAACACCTTTTCAAATTCTACAGTGTCTAACTTGGGGTTTCATGCTGTGCAGTCACAATAGAGGTATACATGTGACCGAATAAACTGCTACACAGTGATTCCTGGAGGTCGTCAGAGCTATACAATCTGAATGTTTTCAATATAGTAAAATATATAAAGGTAAACGCTGGCTGGTTAAGACTGGAAGAGTCACGGTAGGAAGCTGCCGCTACAAACGCTGAAATTTGGTAAAAAAAAAAATGTTGAAAAAATGTGATATTTTGAGTTTTCATTATGGCACATAATCCGTCAAACCCTGTCTGCATTTCCAACTACGCTTTATCTGTGTTTTTTTTTTATTTACTGTTTTGCATCTAAACCTAATGCATAGTTTATACTAATAACAGACTCCCCACATGCTAGCATCTACATGAGCCAACATGCAGGTCCCATCCCTGTGAAAAATCCAGAGCTAAATATCTCCCAATTTTTAAAATCACCACAGCTCTAAAGGATATTTTTAAAATCCGCAAAACAGTACTGTGCAGAAATCTCGAGCCACCCTTTATTTAAATATTTACTTAGTTTTTTTTAGTTTTTTTGTGAAAATAACCAGACTTTCTTTCCATTTCTCTACTATACTCTCTATACTTTAGACAGAAAACACATTTCAACTGTATGTCATAAGAGGCCTGGTTCCGTGAGTTTGCAGTTTGTTTTTGGAAGGCAGCTGTAATCGTCCGCTCCATTCGGGTTGAGCTGATGTTGTCTCTTCTCTGTAGATCACCTGCAAATCATTGGATGCAATCAACTGCCATTCAAATGGACCAGTGCGGACTTTCAGTCTTCACCAAATTATCAGGTCACTCAGTGTGGTAAACCAGCCAGTCCAGCTAGGCGTTTTCTTGTGATTGTTTCCTGTGTATTAAGAAATCTTCTCCTTGTCTCCCAACATTTACCCAACACCCCTTGAATTTAGTCTCATGTGCTTTCACCCACCTCAGACGAACGCTGCTTGGATCACCACTCACCTGTTGGCCATTGCCATTGTTATGTCATGTAAATAATTGCCTGACTGAATAAAGATTTTTCAACTACCTCTTGCCTTACCTTTTCCTGTTTTGCCTGGTTTCTGCACTTCAGTCCTAAAACTTTAGCTTGCTAAATCTGACACTGGTACTGTGCTACTAGCAACCTATTGCTAAAACACAGAATGCTTTTCCATTTCTTTTGTTGAATCTATGAAAAATGCCAAACATAACAGTATGACCGGACAAAAGACCTGAGACATGTATCACACTCTTTAGTTGAGCCACCTACTGCTCACTGATGCCTCCTCAGAAATGTTCTCAGTGGAAGGATGGCTGTCTAGAGACCAATCTTAATGAAGGAAAATGGGAAGAGAAGGCTGAGGTATGCCAAATTAAGCAAGAACTGTACTGAAAATCAGTGGTAACAGGTCTCATGGAGTTATAAATCCTTTTTGTTTTTAAATTCTTGATTTGAATTTTCATCAATAAATATAGAGTGAGATGAACAACAGAACAGTGAGTGTCTACATCAGGGGTCCCCAATCCCAGTCCACGAAGGCCGGCGTCCCTGCAGGTTTTAGATGTGTCCTTGATCCATCACAGCTGATTTAAATGGAAATTACCTTCTCAACATGTCTTGAAGTTCTTCAGGGGCCTGGTAATGAGCTAATCATGTGATTCAGGTGTGTTGACCCAGGGTGAGATCTAAAACCTGCAGGGACACCGGCCCTCGCGGACTGGGATTGGGGACCCCTGGTCTACATCTGTAAAACATGGTGGAGGCTCTGTCATGGTTTGGGGCTCCATTTCTACCAGTGGAGTTGGAGGTCTTGTTAAAATTGATGAAATTATAAACAGAAGAATAACATCAGATTTTATCCACCACACAATCACCTGGAAAGTGTCAAAGTGATTGGCAGCAGCTTTATTTGTAAGCAAGACAGTGATCACTAACGCACTGCCAGTGCAGTAAAAGCATATCTGGTTAGAAAAACACATCAGTCACGGACTGGACCTCGACGTTATTGAAGCAGTGTGGAATGATCTTGACAGAGAGTATAAGAAAAGGCAGACAACATCAAAGAAGCATTTTAAATGTCCTTGAAGAAGCCTGGAGAACTATCTTATAAGACTGCTTAACGAAATGACAAGAAAGCTTGTCTAAGAAAGATCAGCCTGTGTTTAAGAATAAAGGTGGTCCTCCAAAATATTGACTTCCAAGGGTAGAAACTCAGTTTTTGCCTTATATACCACATCCTCATGTATGTCTGCGAAGGTTTCAATAAATCACTGCACCTATTTCCCAATTTTCCTAGTAAAATATAAAGGGATGAGGGAGGTCTCAAGACTATCACACAGTACTGTTAAGGGCGCAAATTAACAAATTTTAAAAAAGAAATAAATAATAACATCCACAGCAGCTGTGAGGTGTCGCTGTGCACTGTATTCTCTAAGAACAAAATGTCATTTCTTTTAGGAGCTGGTTGAATCCAAAATAGATTTTAATGAAGCTTAAAAGAGTAAAAAGCTAAAAGGAAAAAGGTAATATATCAGTGTTAGCTTTCACCTCATAAAATACCCACCCACATCCAAAAAAGAGAAACTTATTCCATACTACGTGTTTCTGGTGTCTGTATCCAACAAGCTAAAGCGACAGGTCGTATTCGCTTTTACTGATATCAATGCAAGGCTTTGTAGAGTGGTAAAGGAAGCAATAAAGGACATCTTTAAACCCCAAATAAGCCTCTAAACACCATTGTCTGCATGACAAGACACAAGGCTGTCACAACGGAGAGTCTGAAGAGGAGAAGAGGGGGGAGTATTTTCATTATTATGGCTTCTACCTTTTTTTTCCTGGAAAAAGAATCCGTTATGATCGAGGGACAATCTGTTCTGCTTTCTTTAAGCTTCCTTTACTTTTCCCTCACTCTCTCTGGGCTCCCGCATATTAATAACAATCAGTGTGCTGGTCGGTAAACAAACCAGCAGCCGCTCCTGCCTGGCTCCGGAGCACTCCATTAAGGAGCCAAGTGCACTCCGTTTTTTTACACACTGGATGCACAAATATAATAAAGCCTCATGTAGCAGGTTCGGATGCAACAGCAGTCCATGGCCAAATGGAGGACACTGAAGATGCATCTGTCTGGGTATTGACAAAGACAGAGACAATTACCTCCATCCTAAGAATGCTTTATTTTTTTTATTATTTTTTTTTTTCTAAATATAACTTCAACACAAACATCTACAGGCACATGCATACCCACTCAGACACACAAACCATTAAATTTTACATTCTGTGGCAGATTATATCAGCGAGCAATTTCGTGCTCTCTTGCATCATGTGGAAGAACAAAAGTGGCAGAAAATAAAAACACATATTAGACCATACGAGAATGGGGAAATCACCGGGAAAGTCACAAACCTCCTTAATATGGTTTAGGAAGAGCACAGACTAGAGATAAGTGAGAACAAGCAAGTAATATGCTGTAGCTCCCATTGAGGATAGTGCTTACTACGCAAAAATACTGTAAAAAACAACGACGGAGAGTTTCATCAATCCTTTATCACAGAGGGCCTGATTCTGTACCAGCAAGTTGCACTCTAAAATGAGCTTTCCTTCTGTTGTGCCCTGCGTGCATGCATTTATTTTTGTTTGGCATTTTGAGGACTAAAAAAAAAAAAAAATGGTGAAACTGAGAACAAAGTTTCACACCTTAAGGTGTTGCAGTGAGTCGGGCGCTGTACTCCTGCATTCTGGGATTAAAAAAACAAAAAGAAAAGAGGAGACACAGAATTAGGTGCTTGCAGCATGTAAGATATTTTATGTTTGAACCATACCACATGCTCCAGTCGCCAATAATCCACTGTTAGTTGAGCGTGGTGATATAATCCAAACCCCTCACATATGGCCCATATATGCTGCACAGTCTTGCTCACTTTTGCCATATCCTTTGCTGTACATTTACTACTTTTTTGGCTGCTTTTGCTTTCATAAAATCAGCAACTGTGTAGCTTTTTTGCAGTTCCTTGTCTCTGGATGCCTTCCTGGAAGTTATTTACAGTACCAGCCAAGCTAAGATATTATTAAACAAGCCTATGTTCTTTTTTTTCTTTCCTCAGATTACAGATATAAATGTGAACCCAAACCATATTGTCAGATCTAGGGCTTCATTTGCCTACAGAGACAGAAAAAAATAATAATAAGAGAATGACAGCAATGACAAAGTAAGTCATACCTTTTTTCTAGCATAGGAAGAAAGCCAGATGATGTTGCCTAAAGCCACCAAGCAAAATCATTAAGGGAAGTCATTTCCCCATGAGGAAAAACAGCTTCAAGCTGTGAGTAACACAACAAGAGTCTTGCAGAATCCCAAAGTTAATCCACTGCACCACCACATTTGACATACTGTTTGTCTCAGTGCCTCTTTGATCAAACATCACACAGACGAGGGTGATAGATATGCAATGCAAGGGTAAACAGTGGACGATCACACTGTCGGGCATTCAGCTCAGCGCCACAGAGGGCTTCTAGTCATGCACAGAGCCATCCAACATCTCAACGAATTGCTGTTTGTGATCGATGGTTACAGTTGCAAAACCAACTGATTCCCGTGCGCGGAGAGCCAGACACTAGCTCCTCTCTCGCTCTCATTTGCGTCACTTGTTCCTGCGGCGAGGATAACATATTTTCAATAACACCTGTTGTTACCTGTGAGCGTATTCCTCATTATTCTATCTACAGCTGCGGCTTCATTTTTAACTCTGTGATTTGTGACTTGAGGGAAAACGTGTCGGTTTTGAAAAATTGGCGTGTGCTCACACACAGAGGCTTGTGTATCCTCACGCTCGTACACAATCCGACCCCAGCGCAGAAATTGATTTCACAAGGAGCCGGTTTGGCCCAGACGAGAATGATGGTGTTTGAGCACAGCAGGGGCGTAGCACTGAGCGAGGACAGTCTATGTGAGCTGCATGGCATCGCCAAATCCCACCATATCTGAAACGTTATAGGTGCATGGCAAACCCGGAGAGCAAACACACACTGCTGTTCACCCAAACAGGCATTTGTTAAGGCTAGGACAAAGAAAAGCAGCAGGGACACAAAAATCACTGATATGATGCATGATTTATTCGTTATTGTTTTTTTAATGAGAGCAAAAAGCAATACTACCTCCAAATATTTTGTTCAGTCTATTATTTTTAGAATTATTCATTTTTTAATGCTGTGTTCATGCCTGCAGTTGGAAAATGAAAAAAAACGATGACGATGCTCTGTGACTGTATGTGGTCTGACACTGTGTGCCTGAGTTGCTGAACACTTCCATTTTCCAAATATACCATTTACAGCTGATTATGGAATATTTAGGAGGAAAGACGTTTGTGGCACCGTACCATAATATCATGCTTGAATTCATTGGGCACTTTCGAGTTCTTCTTTTCCTTCACAGATCTTTGTAAAGGCAGGCTGCATCGCTAGGCCTTGATATTATACACCCGTGGCAATAGGACTGAAAATACCCGACTTCAAAGATTAAGAGGTGTGACCCAGTTCTTTTGTCCATATAGTGTAGATATAGTGTATCACTGACCCCCTACTGTTGAGTACAATCACAGTGAAACGAAAGAGCAAAGTACACGATCACAATATACTGCTGTGAATTGTTAGTGGCTCATATTACGTAAACACATCAAATCAAGGTGAATTTTATTCATTGTTATCTGTATTTTGTATTTGTTTTGTGCTGTCTGACCTTGTCAAGAGGACCCGAAGGAGATGAAAGACCCCAGGTCCTGACGAATCTCATTCAAGCTTAACATTGGTCTTGTTCTAATGGACAATCAGCACTCTATATCTGGCTGACATTTTCCTCCGGCTTATCATCTGCTTTGTCTATGTGCCGGAGCGATGTTTGGGCCTGTGATTACGCCCTGACCTTTAGCTCAACACGTAGATAAACAACACAAAAAGCTCCAAAATAAGAGGACATGCACGATCCAAAGTCTCCTGCTGAGGATCAAGAGGTAGATGTAATCAAGTTTTAAAAGTAATAGTTTTTATACTGGTCAGCAGTGGACATACTGGTAGCTTTTTGAGAGCTACAAAAACCGCTCTTGATGGATGGAGAGAAAACATGAACAATCAGACAACCCCACTGGAATGTGTTTTCTTAGAGGGATAGTGGTGACAGTGGGAAGAAAAAAACTTCTTTTTAACAGAAAGAAACCTCCAGCAGAACCAAGCTCATGGAGGGGCAAAACAGAAACAAAATAAAACTGCAGCTTGTTAAAAACATATATTAAAAAACATCAGTGAGTGAAGATAAGGTTGGTTACTATAAAGTGTATATGGGGAAAAGAACATTTTAATGTTTGTTTTTTACATGTACATTTAAATTATAACTTGAAAATTAACTCTCCAAGTTGTTCAATAAATGCACTAATTTATTTCATATTAAAATAATTTTATATCACATACATATGAGTAAGATAGCATAAAATGGGTTACTCACATAAAGTAAAGAAGACTTTAATAGACCACTTGCACTGGGGAAACAAGGATGCACTTTAATCTGAACTTTGATCTATCTGTTGTATTGATGATTCATAAAGTTTTACAGTTTACTTTTAAACAGTCAACTTTGTGCATAGTTGCTGATGCAGATCTCTACCACGACTACACTGCTTCATCCCGTTTCTCCTCATTTATTATTCATGTTGGTCTCCACGCCTTCAAACCAGCCCATGCAACAGTAGTTGGTTTAGCCGCTTCCTTTCCTCTGTTCGCTCTCCCTCATTGATTTCTGCAATCTGCATCTGCACCCCGGATTAGTGCGTTTCTCCTGCTGTTGAATAATCATGTCTGTCTGCCTGTACACTCATTAACACTTTGTACAACAAATAAAGTAAACCACCCACATCAACGTGTTAATCACCACAATTACTTGGTTTTCATCGAGACAACTGTACCTCTCCTGATCTATTATGACAAATAAATTGCACTATTGATCTTAATTTCACCTTGCAGTTTTACCGCACGGTACTTCAGGTAACGATCTTAATAAAACCAGAATGGTTTGTGCATCAAAACATCTTTTAAGTCGTGGAGTTTTATCGCATTTTTTCAGACTGTCAGCATTCAGTATAATCAAAGACTTTAAAATTTATGTCATGCAAGCTAATTTTAAACTTCTTACATGCCACACTGTTCAAGTTTGAATGACTATATAATGATAGGACTAACAAAGAGACGCTTTGTGTAAATTTCACCTCTGAATGTAAGCCGAAGCTTCTCCGTGTCAAAGCACTGAATACCAGCTTGATTACTAGACTGCCATAATTTGCCAAGTACCATCTTTACAATCTTTTTTTTTTTTAAATTTTTGATAACTATACCTCAAAAATAAAACAGACAAACAAAAACCATTGTGTGTTACAATAACTGAAGTGTCTTGTAGCTTAGGTTTTAGCCTGTGAAGTAATAGAGCACAATGATTGAGTTATGCTTCCACATTAGGCGCAAATATACAGGTGTTTCTAATTGTCACTGTAACAAAAAGTAGTCATCAAGGTGGATCATCCAACCATCCATCCATCCATCCATCCATCCATCCATCCATCCCAGCTAGTGAACCCCTCTCAGCTGGTCCCTTTTGGCTCTACTCTGACTCTTTCCTGAACAACCAAGCTGCTCAACCTACCTCAAAGGGCAGACACACACCCTTGGTAAGAAGCTGATTTCTACCCAGAGCTTGTGGTTATAAGTGAGGGCTTATAAGTACATCAACCAGTAAATCGACAGCTTTGCTTTCATGCTCAGCTCTCTCTTTACAAAGCAGACTGACACAGCATCCACATTACTGCAATGAATTCCCATTGTCTCCATCCCTCACTCATGGATAAGACCCCAGGACACTCAAACTCCTCTGCGCTACAGTAAGCTGCAAACTGCCCCACTGCAAGGTTGAGGTCATTGCTTGATGACGCCAAGAGAACCAGATCACCTGCAAAAAGGAGAGATGAGATCCTGAAGCCACACACACAGTCCTCCTTTGGCTGTAGTATTATATTAGTGACCCTGGGGAAGCCCTGGCGGGGGTCCTTCACCCTTGTTCTTTTTAAAAAGGTAGACCACCAGCACAGTTTACTAATCCAAGGGTTTTACACCCATGTAATGTTGCAGAAGTGTGTCAAAGTCCCACAACACCCACAGCTTTCGCTCTTATCCACTCCAGGGGCCAGGTCACTGCAGAGTTTTTTTTAACTACCTCGGTGATCTCAGTCATAGTGATGGACAAGTCATTCCCCTCATTCCCAGACTTCCTCTATTCAAGGCATGTCAATAGGATTAAGGAAATGTCTTCAATCTCCTTCATATGTCCTCATCTCAGCAGCACTCCCTCCTCATCAAATACAGTAGAAGGAAGCTGCTTCCTCTGTCCTGAGTGACCTGAATCTCGAACCCCATGGCGCATTCGTACTGAGTCCCTATAGGTCAAAGCCCAGGCATGTCTAGTCTGGGTGAGGTTTCCTGATTTCCTGTTATATAAAATGTAAAACTACAAACCTCATCCTCATATAATCTCAACAGATATTTTAGTTTAACATTATTAGTTAAAATAAAGTTGAGCTAGTCAGCATATTTTATTTACTGTACCACTGTTTGTGATTAATCCCTGGAGTCCTCTACAAGAGCTAGGCTGTTCGGAAACACATTTTTATTCAGATTCATGTGTGAATCTGTTTAACTTTTTGGGCCAAGTATATGTGTGAACATTGATATAGCTCCTGTTATTTAAAAAAAAAAATCTCTGTTGTTTTTTTATGAATCAGTGAAAGGTGCTTTCACCATTTCTGAATCTCTCATTAATATCAGGCGTCAAATATGTGAGTAACTTGATAGCAGGCAAAAATTAAACTAGCGTTTTACCAGCTTTTTTCTGTACTCAGCAAAAAATAATTTAAGGAAGAAGCTCTACAACACAGCAGACTGATAAGATCAATCTCAAGATGATCAGATTAATGTCAGGAGTGAAGTTTTGCAATCAGTCCAAAAATGTACAAAAATGTAATTAATGAATGCTAGGTCCATCCATTCCTTCAGATTCAAAAGATAAAGGAGAAAAAAACTCCACAACTGAAAGGAAATCAATAAACATGCAAGGATCATTTCAAGGTACGCCTGTACCAATTTTACTTGAACAAGCATTATAAAATCCCCCTAAAAGAGCAGGAAACAAAACAGCTTGAACAAACATGTCTGAATCATGCATGACAGATTGAAAATTTATTTTAAAATGAATGTACTCAAGGCTTATCCTTCAGTGTCTACATTATCTTTTTAATTGATCTAGATGATGCAGATTCATAAGTCCATCTAGCAAACAGAAGTGGGAATTCATCTTTTCAGTGAGAAGCAGTACATTTGCTGGTTATGACAAGTCTAATAAATCATTGTCTTTTTCATCATAGATAATTCCCCCAGGAGGGACACTCCTGCTTCTGTGGGAATGGTTATTTCTGTGATTTTATTAAGCACATTAAATATAAAGATCCAATATAAATTCAGATATAGACATGCTTATTACTTGAAGAAACTTGACGGAGATAGACTGCAAATAAGTCCCGCCCACACTGGAGGGGAAAACAATTTATACCTTTCCACTGATTTTTTTATTGCATAACGGTTCATCCTTGTCAATTCTATCTGCTAGTAAAAAACAAACAAACAAAAAAAGAACAAACAAACTAAAAACTATTGTGCTGCGGGATGTGCTACCAGCAGAGAAAAGGGCACAGAGATAGAAAGACACTCTCTCAACTTTCCAACTTTTCTTTCTGACAAAACTTATGTTATAGTTAAGGCTGGGTCAGGTGACCCTGAGCCAGCCCTTAGAGTATATGGAAAGACCTCACTCAGACCATGCATAAATGCAAGGCCCCAGGAGCCCAGCAAAAGTCTATAGCAGCATAACTGTCTCACTCCCAGAGTCCAATGATGTGCATCAGGTTAGGTTAATTAACGAATGTAAACTGGCTGTATATGTAGATGTGATTGTGTCATCTGTCTGTATGTGTTAGCCCTGCAACACACTGGTTCCCTGCCCAGGATGTACCTCGCCTCTTGCCCAAAGACAGCTAGGCCCATCCGCCGATCTTCTTCCCTCAGCCTGACCACCTCTTCAAGCTCATTTGGGGGAGCACTAAGTCATTCCCAAGCCAACTGAGATATATAATCTCTGTAGTCCTGGTTCTGCCTGTAGGACAAAACACCCCACCACGGGGGTGGCATCCTAGTCAGATGCCCAAACAACCTCAAGTGGCTCCTTTCGATTGGTCAGGGTCTTGGCAGTATGAACCCCGAAAAGTAGCTAGTGGTTCCAGACACATGGCCCTGAATTGTCTACGTGGGGTTAAATGGATGGATGGATATTTAGATTCAATCTAGACTAAAGGGAGCCACGTGCTGATACTGAGGAACTTGAAACAGAAAGTTACTAAGCTGAATACACTATAGAAGTTAAACAGCTCATAAATAAACAGCTTCTATTGCAAGACACAAACTAATTATTGTAAAACACCTTTCTGAATTTTTACTAGATGTTAAATATCATCTCTATGGCTCTGTGACACTTGTGACAACTTGAAATTTGATTTGAAAAACTGCTCTGTAAGTAAACCGTTCTTCCTTCTGAACTAGAAAACAGGCACTGTGGCATGATGCCCAAAACACAGTTGGCTTCTTTGAATTCTGTTCCAGCCCACACCCAATCAGTTAGACACACTGTGACTGATGAGAATGAAATGAGATGAAAAACACGGATAACATAGATAACACGGTGGCAAGATAATGAGACTCCGTGGGTTCTGCTATGTGAATTTGATTGTTTAAAAAAGCCCACAGTCACATACAATGACATTTCAAGCATGAAAAATTTATAGGTGTTTGAAGATGAGAACATTAAGACGTAAGAATCCACCTGTGTCTTTCACTGATAATATGAGCAACAATATCAAAACTAGGAGTGACATTTTTATATTTTTCTATATCTTCTTTACTAGGAAAGAGAGTCTTTGAGCGCCCACTTTGCACTCGCGTTTATTTTCCCTCAGGCGTTCATCTTTACAGATGCATGGCTACTGTGGCAGTCAATAAATGACACCTTTTCAGTCCATAGCTGTGCATGGGTGAAGACTTCAGTGTGTAAATCTATGCATTTGAATGTGCCTATGTATAGTAAATGTGTGTGTGTGTGTGTGTGTGTGTGTGTGTGTGTGTGTGTGTGTGTGTGTGTGTGTGTGTGTGTGTGTGTGTGTGTGTGTGTGTGTGTGTGTGTGTGTGTGTGCATGCCCCCCAGTGACCAAAGAGACATGCAACAGAGTGTGACATGTGGCTGCAGTAAATTGGATTGAAGATGTTAGAAAGACAATGACTCACTTGCTGCGGGGTCTCCTCCACACAATGAACTGGACAGAATAGGAAAAGGGCCTTGGAGAGAAGCAAAACCATCAAAGAAGTCATTTCTGTGGGGAAATGTCAAAGGGAGCTGTATCACCACTGCAAATGAGAATATTCCCGTCTGTCAAGTCAGTCTAATACAGTTTGGCCAGCCACTCACCATAAAGAGAGGAAAAAACACAGAAGAGGGAGGCAGATACGTGAAGGAAGTGAGACAATGCCCTTTTCTTTACTGAAATGTCTTGCATTAAAAACAGAGCAGGAGTTTCCTGAGCAGATGCCTGTGGCATCACAATGATCTTAATTCACCAAGCAGCTCATGAAATAATTTCCTCATGTTCCTTCCACTAGGAATTTGTCTGTGGTCTCATCCCAAGTAGGTGGCAGAACTGGCAGTGTCTGAATTCTGTTTTCATTCAGAGGGCAATGAAAAGAAACACAATTCACTGTTCACTTCTGTTTCCCAAATTAATTACAGTCTTGGATGGAACAAAGACAAACAGTCATACCGTCATACCTCCTGAAATCAAACAGCAGCAAAGGTGCTGTGTATTGATTTCGAATGAAACCCAGTTGCTATGGAAGAACACCGTAATTTCCTTTTGCTTCTGACAGTGTCTCAGAGTGAATACACAAACACACCACTAAGGAACTGTGTCTTACGAGATGTCCATAGGTAATTGACCCATAAAGGTCCCACTCACCTCCTCTCGCCCTGCACATTGACACGAGGCGTATCTCAGGCCTGTTACAGTCTTGTTAGTGTCACTCACCCAGCCTCAGTCATCACCACCCCCACACAGATAGGGCACACAGTCCACTGCAAATGGAGCAAGCCTGTCTAAAAATGAAGCATTCTGACAGGTTGTTACAGCAGTTTAATATGCAGAGTGTGTTTCTCTTTTTCATGCATGAAGCTTATTGTTATTTGGGAAATTAGGTGTAACGTGCAGCGCTTCCTAATGCAATGCTGATTGTGATTACTCACAATTTCAATTTGTGTGTGTGCATGCCTGCATGCAGTTGCATACGTTAACCACTGCTCTTACACATTCTCGCAGTTTGAATGGTGACAAACGTAGCCAATCCTATTTGTCAAACACACAGGCTGATCCAAATGTCGACAATGGAGAGGGAGGCAGGAAGTCGCAGTATTGTGGGGATTAAAATTTTAGCTTCTCTGGCATAAGGCAAGAGCAGACATTGAGCTGTATAATACACAGCTACTAATACGCATTTTAAAGCCCAGCAGTACACCAGCCTTAAAGCACTTCACCTTGCTCAGCAACATAACTTAGTGATGAAATATTGAGAAGGGAATGTGCACACTTTCCTGGGAAAAATGTCCTTAGCTTGCGAGTTCAGTCAGAAGTTACTCAGGTGTCAGTTAAGATGACAGCTGGAGCTGAAAGGGTTTCAAAACACATGCAAACACACACACACACACACACACACACACACACACACACACACACACACACACACACACACACACACACACACACACACATATATATAAAACCATCAACTTTCAAAGATGAACTAACTTAATAGTTTACTTATACCTTCATTCATACCATATTAATTAGTGTGGTTAGTTTTATGGGTGGTTTATAAACATCATGCTGTTTTACAAATACCAGGACACTCAGTTCATTTCAGTAAAAAATGCCCTGTCAGCCATGCAATTTAGCACAAGGTCCTAGGAAATATAACTGGAACAATGAGTTGGAGCTCCACTCACCCTGGATGACAAGTATTGTGGGGCACCAAAATGAAGTCTGTTGGAGGCCAGGGAGTAACCAAAAAGTATAAAAAATAAGGCATGTTTGCCATACGATAAACATGATATATGTCCACATTCTTTTTAATTCTTAGGTTCTGTTGAATCTATGAATAAAAATCAAGTTTGTCAAGATGTCATTTGGACAATTATTTTTAAGAATGTTGATTTTATTTTGTTGTAATGCAGTTACTGGAAACACTACAGTTGTGGTTGAATTGGTTTCTATTGCAAAAACAGCACTTTCACTTTTTAATAGTAAACTAGCCAGCAGAGTTCCAGCCTTTTTGTGCTGAAACATCTTACATCCCTTCAAGGGATAAAACGAACTGGAAATGCCAGATTGACAAAAGTTTATTTCTGTACTCTACAACTGTTGGTATTAATGGTACAACCACAAGTTCTCCATGCTGGATTTGTTTAGCAAAAAAATGATTTTCAGATTTTGCAGGGGAGTCTTGTGTGTATCTGTGATAGTTTATGCATTTCCAAAGTGCACTGAATTTGTGTAGGTCCACCACCAAAAACAGTTATCCGTCAGAACCCAGCTCATGAGAGTGCGGTGAAAACTGGATGCGCTGTCCATGGTCCTGAAACTTTATATCATGAAAAAATGTCTTTTTTAAAAGTTGAATAATGTAAATTCATTGATCTGATCAAAAATAAACAGCATCAAACATCAAGATGAAAAATGTTAAGACTTTCTGTGCCTGATGTCCATCAAAGGCCTGTTTATTATCAGTACAGGGTCCAAAGCAACTGTATTCATCCCTCCATTCTTTCAGTTCTTCTGCAATATTGCTTTGAACCACATTGCACAGGATATGAGATTCCTGACACAGAAGCTATGGTACGTAAAAATGTATAGAAGGGTTGCAAGTTGTCGCTTAAATATTTGACCTGTGTTTGCCTTAATGAAATTGCATATGTAGACACGGCAAGTATCGACGGTTTTGGAATGTTGAATGAGAGCAAGCAGTGCTAAAAATCAGAGCTTGTATTTTGTTTTCACTTTTATTTGTAATGCTATACTTTTACAATGTGGTATGGCAGCTCTTCCTCAAGAAAAGAATTTGTGTACTTCCATGATGAATAGCTATGGCATAAAGTCATGGAGCTTTGTGTCATGGCTTCTGCCGTGGCTGCCCAAGGCTTCTGCTAGCGCAGCTGTTTCTCATCAGCAATGTACCAGCAGTATTTAATTGTTGTTCTCCACTCTATCCATCACCAGCTTGTGTGTTTTCCTGACTGTATCATTCAGAAAAACAGACAATACTTCCTTTTGTGGTAATACTATCCTATATGGTTACTTAGCTATAGCCACTGTTGATACCAGATTTTGCTTGAATACAACTTTGACTTTTAAGTGGTAATAACTGGCTGCTTCCATATTATTACCTTCTTGTCTCCTACTTGTTACTCCACCATTACCACATTATTATTAAGGTGAAATTGCAACTCACAATTCTTGTACAATTCAAGTTTTGCAGATAAGGGGACAAGTTTAGACAAACTAATCTACAACCATCAGTATCACTGAAACCTTGCTAGGCATGCTTTTAACCACTGCTACTGGGTAAGGGGAAGAAAAACATGGCTTTTGCAGCACAACTTCATCCTTCTTCTGTTATTACGACAAAGAAGAAGAAATTTTTGAATGCTCCCTTACTCACAAAAACATCACCACAGTGGCTACCTCTGTATATTTTTACACTGGACGTCCTTCCTAGTGCAAGCCAAGGGAAATTTGTGTCTCCTAAGATATTTCACTTGTTAGGGACATTTGCAAATCAATATAATGTGGACAATTTCTTCTTTTTTGCATCTGCACTGCATCCAGTGTGTATAACTTCTTTATGGTCGTGATAATATTGAGAAAGTTTCTCACAAAGGGAAAACTGACAGAAGAAATTCATGTACAAACAGTAGTAAATGTGACAAAGATGGGTGGCCATGCCATCCAATAGAAATAGAAACTATATTTTAGAATTCCACAAATCACTTCCAAAATGTCCCAATTTTCCACAAATTACCCAAACAAATGAGGCTTACACCATGTAGATCATTGAGATGTCAATGAAAATGTCCTGCTTCACCCAAATAGTGAGCCAGAAAATGTTTTGTTGGGTATATATATGGTTTCAATTTTAGGATTTTTAAATTAGTTTTATTTCAATGTGAAAATACACACTATCTCAGTTTGGGAGACAGCAATAACCATCACTCTAAGTTTACCCCACTGTCAGCTAGTAACAAATCAAACAAATTTTTTAAGCACAGTATATATCCATCTGTCTGTCGATGCAATCCTTAAATATGCATGCCTGTATTTAAACTAAAAGACATACAGCCCTAATAAGCTGCATTTAACAGTTTAATCAGTACACATGTGACAAAGCAGTTCACGATGTCTCAAGAATTATGGTCAACACTATGTCATAAAACTTGAATTATGCTGTTTCACTGGTGTGAAGTCAGTTGTGGTGCCATTATTTAGTGTCTAAAGATAGTGCTGATACCCTTGTGTTGCTAAATGAATAAATAACTGCTATTTTTCCATGCAAGTCCTTTGGGTGATGATCTGCCTGACTGCACAAATCCGTGTACCACAAATGAATGGAGGCTTGAGGCTTTGATGGCAGTGCCAGCTCCGTAAGCATCCATGCCATGTGCGCAAGCACACACATTCACAGTCATCAGATAGACAGTGGGCAATTACAAGTCCTTGTATTGGTTGACTGACTTTAATATTTGATGAAGGTTGCAGCATAAAAATACAAAGTCACATAGTTGTAAAATACAACCCCACAAGTCAACACAAAGTCAACAATAAGTCATAAATTACATACAGCTGCTGCATTTTTTTTTTTTAGCTTTTATTGATTAGGGACCACAGTATGTGTCTGGCATGGTAGTGCAGAGCAGTCAACAAAGCAGCATTCTGATGAAACAATCAGTGTGCATTGTTAATAAGGAGGTAATCTATACACTTTTCCGTAAAAACAAAGACAAACAGAGAAACAATCCTTATTATCCTCATTTATTAAATGTGAATTTTTCCAATTAAGACTTTTACCTCACATTAAATATATGTATTTGACCTAGTTAGAGAGATTGGGATGAAATAAGACCTTTCTGAACCACAACACAACATGCAACATCAGCACACACAACACAGCACAAACATGCTACCTGTCAGGGTTTTTAAAGAGATTCTGCAGAATGCAGCACCCCCACCTTACTTTAATAATGTGCTAATGTTAGCTGATACAACAACCCCACCCCCACCCCAGCACACACACACACACACACACACACACACACACACACACACACACACACACACACAATTTGACAAACTCTTACTCAACAGGTTTTAAGCTAATATGTGATAAATGTCAAAGTCTATAATTGCCACAAACCTGCAGCACAGTGTTTCAAACGATGATTGCTGAAAATACTGGAAAAAATTGCTCCAGGTTGTTGACTTAAATTTCATGTCTTTTTCAATGAGACATTTTAGAGTAGTTTCTGATAACATCAGCAATGCTGATTTCAGTGTTTGATTGAGCCTTATATTTGACACCACCTGCCTCAGAAGAGGAAACTACTATTTATTGCCAGAAGCAAATGGATGGATAGCTGGTTGGGATGGATTGATGGATGGACTGTTTTGTTTAGTGCTAGACATCTCTGTCTCCAGTTTCCCAGCCTCCAGGGATCCCTGACCATATTGTATCCCTTGTTAGGAGTCTGCTGTTAGCTTGTGTAAATCTCCTTGTGGGTATATGTGTGTGTGTGTATGCGTGTGTGTGCTGCTAGGGTTGACTGCCCAAGGAATATTTGGATGCTTATTAACCTCAGCATGTGGAAAGCAGTTCGGGTTTTACCCTTTAATGGATGGGTGGAGCAAGAGGTGCTCACTTCTCTGACTCCCCTGCTTTTTCTCTCCCTCACAGGAGACCCATTCGGCAGGCCAGAATATCCACAACAGAAGGCAGCTAGAGAACTGACACAAATACAAAGAGGATCATGGCTTCTTAACCTTTATTCTACTGATGAACACACATACACACAGACCTACACACACACACACACACATAAAGTAAACCCACAAGGAACATCACTCCCATGTTTAGGGGAGTCAAGCTGCTGGAAGAATACTTGTAACAGTATAGTTAATGTTAGGCTCAAGGGTCCTTAAAATCACAAACAGTTTGATTACATTCTTACATGGTATGATAATTTATTTGCTAAGCCCAACAACATTAGACCTACTAAAAAAAAAAAAAAACCATCCTTCACCCTTGCTAACAGCCGCTAAAACAGGCTAAGAGCACTTAACAGAGGCAAAGAGCAGCTTACAGCGACAAAAAGAACAGTGCTTACCATGAGAAAAGTTCAGGATATCCTCAACAACTCACCTCATTATCACTGTCGTCGTACAGAAGTGAGTTTCACCGACTCATTAGTTTGTATTTCACAAAGTTTTACACCCTGTTTCAGAGTGAAGTGATGTGGATACCTGATATTTTGACATCTGTGGTAAAAAGCAGACTGACAGCCTACACTTACTACAGATGAACGGCGGCCAGAGTTGTTTGTCCTACAGTGGCCCTAGCTAGGATTAGGAGAGGTAAGAAAACAAAAGTATTCATAGTTTGACTGATGATTGACTGCAAAATATTGATTGCAGTCTCCAATTTACTGGTTAGATTTTACACACTTTAACTCTACAGATAATAAGATAACTGAAACTGATAACTGATACATGAAAAAGGATGAAATCCATTTATTAGGGAGTTATAATAATATGGGTGGTTTAGGGGAGCTACCTCTGGGCCAAACCTTTCTTCTAATCTGTCTTATGTGCTTACCCAAACTTACCCCACAATAAGCTGTTATCAGGGCCATGCACTGATGGTATCTGTTTGTAAGTCTGCCAGGTTTCTTTACTGACTTTGAGTAAAGGAGGGGTTTCATGCTGTTAGCCTTTCCCCCAAACTCAATATTAACAAACCGCATAAGAGATAAAAGGTAAACTATCAGGTAAGCTGTACAGTGATAAGTGACCTTAACGGTTTGTTTGTTTTTTATTTGCATTGACTTATTCTACAACTCACCTGCCAGTTACACTGAGGGAGAGTAGCTCATTTCACAAACTCAAATGCATGAAGACTGACTGAGAGTCAAAACAACAAAGAAATGCCTGAGGTG
This sequence comes from Oreochromis aureus, assembly GCF_013358895.1. Classification (NCBI taxonomy): domain Eukaryota; kingdom Metazoa; phylum Chordata; class Actinopteri; order Cichliformes; family Cichlidae; genus Oreochromis; species Oreochromis aureus. The sequence continues at coordinate 14,594,268 of NC_052962.1, forward strand.
TGTCATGTGGAAAATGAATAAGGATTACATTTTAAGAAACTGCAGGATATTTCATGCATACCAAAGTGTGAAAAAAAACTTATTACAGGTGAAACACCTTATGCTTACTTTGTGTTATTGCTTATGACTTGTTTAGTTCTGTAACAAGATGGTAAGCTTCACTATCAACGCTCATCAAGACATATCGGCTGTTGTGTGACAGTTTTCAGTGAGATGCCGAGCAGCTGTCTATTCATGTTTGAAACTATGAGCAGGGCATTGTTGACTTTGAATGATAAAATTCATTTTTAAAAATAGAAGCATTGTTTTAATTAAATGGTGTAAGCTTCCTCTTAAGCGCTCAAGAGAAAGCCGAGTATCAACAACAAGCTTTGTGCCATGTTTGAGATACACTGTACAGCTTTCATAGCTGTTGTAGCGCTAAAATCAAAAGAACAAAAGACAGAAAGCATCAAAAGAAAGGGATTTAGTCAGCAGTTAAGAGTTGTCCTCTGGGCCACAAATAAAACATTACAGTACTGTGATTACCATGATGTAAATAGCAGCAAGTGATATGTGAACATATGTTGACATTAACATGGCACCTTAAGTGCTGCTGTTAATGCATGTGCAGAATGTATAATAACATCCAGAGAAGACTTTGTAAAACAGCAAAAAAGGGAAACAAAGATCACAATATAATTGTGCTTGAATTATTCTTCAGCCCTTGCCTTTGATGCCAAACAGTATATTGAGAGTTACCATCATGCTTCAGATTACTTCAGTCAAATAAATGAGCCATTGTCAGGAAAGTCATTTTCTTTTGTTTTTAAAGATCTCCAATCAATCACCATTAGCATAACTCTTGGCTCTTGTTCATCCAATTAATTAAATTCAATAGCCCAAGTCAAAGTCTCATGTTGCACCATTATCATTCATTAAGAACGAAAAGGTTTTAAACTTCAATATGCTGCATATTCAGGAGCGCTAAGCACAAATAAATTAAGGAGGATGAAAGAAACCAAACATTTGGGAATGTGTAATTATCATTTCTAACTGCTTTGTTTGCCTACGCACATATCTGCAAATACCTCTGAGGTTCCAAGAAGTAAAGTTCGGCAGATGGGTGAGTAAAGACTGCAGCTAGTGGCTATTTTTTCGAAGACACGCCCATTTGCTTTCATTACAGCCTGCAATGCAAAACGCAGAAATTAGGAGACAGACCTCATTCTTAGTCCAATGGACACACTACTCCTGCCAGCGGCAATACCAGCAATTTCTCACAACAAGAGTTCAGTTGCATGCATTTAGAAATGAGCAGTCACCTTTTACAAAGAATTTCATTAATATGCAAGAATCCTGGGTTCATTTGAAATCGTACAAGTTCCAGTAAAAGTCTAGCAATCAGATTTTACTTTATGACCCTGTAAAGCACATCTGTTCATTCTTTATGGAGTGACTGATTGCCGAGCCAACCTGTGATAAACACATAACAGCTTTAACACCCTGCCAGTGCCTTATGCAGTGAATCCACAGGCCCAATTTGTAAATGAAAAGCTGTGCAACACTATAAAAGGCAAAAGACTGTTTAAAATCTATTATAAAACCAATTGTGAGGCGTTATTATCACCGCACTGCAATGAAGATGAACAGTGGGAAATAAATAAAGATGATTGATAACTCTTCCTTTTTGAAGTGGTGTGATGAGGGTAGAAAGAGGACAGTCAAAGTTTCATAACACCTCGCAGAGGTTTGAATGCATAGGGCATGTAACAGCAAAGAATAGGTTACAATAAAACTCGTGTATGTTTGGGTTAGTACAACTCCATAAAAAGTCAAGCTGCAGAAGTTTCTCAAACTAACTCAGAAGAATATATTGATTCAGCTGCCCGTTCTCTCCTCAGGCACACTGTTCCAGGAGCATGGAGGTTTTGATGGAATAAGGCTGATCACCTTTATTTGTCAAACTCAACTTTGGAACAAAAAAAGGCCTGGCCTTAAGAAAAGAAACTGTGCCTTATCTCACAAGAGAGAGGTGTGAATTACAGCCAAAGGCCATACTGTCTAATGCTTTAAAAACCATCAATAAAATCTTACTAGCAATTAGGAAACTTGCAGGCATGCTAGTTCTTCACTCTCTCGTTATTAATAGAGTGCATTGTAAAATACATCAAGAGCCTATTTTTCTTCTGAGGTTTCAAAGCAAATACAGCTTTTATTCAGTGATGAGCTGACTGCAGGTCCTAAAAAAAAAAAAAAAAGACTTCTTCCATTTATCTATTGCTCCTGTGCCAAGTACCATCTGTGTATCTATGCAAACATTTTGGGAGAGGGTTGTGATGCAGCACAGACAAAGGTGTGATCCATCACTGGCTAACACTGATCACATCTTTTGCTTAAGCTATCTGTAAACATTGCTAGTGCAATGGCAAGAGCGTTATCCGTCATGCTGATCTGTTTAAAGCGGTGGTGGGTGAGCACTTGCTCTTTTTTGACAACCTGGTTCTTATTGCTATTAACAGATTTTGACAGGTTGCAAAAATCCCAAGAAATCTAAAAAGGTTTTGTCCATTAGTCACACAATATAGACAAGCACCCTACTTTAGCTTTAAGATTGGACTTATAACTTTCCTTTCAGCTGAAGCTTATAGTTTACTTTGGCTTTGGTGACCCTAAACTGTCCTTTAGCTATGCTGCTATAAGCCAGAGCTGCCGCACACCTCCCATGATGCACTGAGCAACTCTACTCTCCTTTCTGTCACTTTCCATGCATTTATATGCAACTACTGCATGTGTCTTGTCTGTCCCCTAATTTGTCCTTTTTTCTCTCTCCCCGTCCTCTCCCTCCCTCTGCAGTAGTGGTAGTATTTTTGGCTTGATGTGGAGTTACAGGCTCCACCATCCTCCCCCAGGTGTATTGTTTACAGCTGCCCATTCCCACTAAACTGTGCACTTTTCTACCCTTCTTGTAATGTATCTTTAATACTAACAGTACTGTATAGATAGATAGATAGATAGACATTAACCATAGTCATTATTGGCATAGTTCATGCCTCGTTGCCAGTGAACCGTTATTAACAATAACTTTATGAGGATAATGTATATACATTGAGCGTCTGTGTAATTAATCCTTTGAATTCTGTGTATAAAAATACATGTTTTGTCCTTTTGCTTCTGATTGTCTGTTCTCTGCAGTTCATCCTCCTCTTCCCTCCTACCGCTCTTTTTCTCCATCTTTCCATATCAGTCTTATAAATACAATTGCATTGAAACCAAATACAGTTACAGCCGTATAAATTTGAGGACTCTGCACTGCTTTGGCTTTATTTTTTAGCCCCAAGTGTTACTTCTGTATTAACATTTTTCTATCTAACAAAGCACACTCTTGTAGACAACTCACTTTGTGATATCCATAACTGTATTAGCCTAAAAGCATTATCTTTCGCCCCAACAGCAAGTGCTAATGACCTTAGAACCAAAAAAACATCCGTGTGTCGTGAGGACGTGAAAGGATTTCCCATTATATATCTCTACACATTATGTGCTAGAGTGCCTCTTGACATTAAGTCTTCTTGAGAAAGACTTTATCTGTAGTTAAAGCTTGGTACATTTTGAGAATGGCGGCTGTACGCAGCTGCTCTTGGCCTTTTACACCCACTCTGTCACCCAAGTTTAAATGTCAAGCCAACATTAGCTTGTGAAACCCTGCAAGGATACAACTTGCTGTCTGACAGTCAGACTTCAGCCTCACTTACACACACATGCACACACGCACACATCACATTTGCACTGTATATAAGGTCTTTAAAACAATACCAGACAAAACACATAAAATACATTTGCATTCAGGGGGTGAATTATGAAGATTTTGGTGATGAATCAAACAACATCTCAAAGTGTAGTTATTAGATTTGTTCTTTAGGTTACCCATGGAAACATGTACACGCACACATGCCTGTCCTGATCTTGTCCAGGACCAGCCACCTATCACACTGTCATGGTAAGAACAGGCAGAAATCATGCGGAACAACAATGCAGGAGCACCATTCCTAAACACACACACACATATATATATATAGAGAGAGAGTACGAAAACACACACAAAACCACAACACAAACACTGCTTAAAACCACACACATGTCCTCTGTGCCAGACGCGATGCCTCACCTTGACTTGGCATATCATAAGTCAGCTGGCAAGGCTGGGGGGTCGGGGAGGAGGGGGGAGGGTGTAATGAGGGGCTGGTGAGACGAGGAAGGGAAGGCAGGTAAAGGATAGAGGAGGCAGGGGAGGAAAAGGGGAGTGGTAGAGCATGATAACCCAATTTGTTAGTGGTGGATAAATAGAGGTCTGGGAGGTAAATCACCATGGGTAGAGCAAATGAAATAAGGATGGAGAGAAGGAAGGAGGGGGAGAAGAAGAGGAGGAATGGGCAGGAATAAACAACCTAAGCTAATGTAAATAATGCCACGCATGCTTGCTGGTGAAAGGCTATATTTCAATATTGAGTATAAAAAAAGGCTACAAAGGGGAATTATAACTCTCCCCAACTGTACTATGACTCATAAATCACTCTAGTGTAGCAGCTGACCTATTTCGAAGACACAGACAAACTTGTTGTCCATTATTTATTGGGTTGAATATTTCTTAGTCAGCATGGTTTCATTTGTCATTAGCTGTGTGTGTTTGTGATTTACATTTTGTTGTCTGTCCCTCACTATTAATTTAAAGCCCTTTTATACCTGACTCTAAATTGGAGCTGTAAACGATCGATCCAGTTTTATCCGGGGGACTGAACATTAAACAGCCTATTTAACAGTTTGCACTCACACTTATTAAGGAATCAATAACAAAATGGTAAGATCTGGATAAAGTCACTCATTCAACTTTGTCACTGGGTGCTTCCTAATTAGCCTTCCAAAAAAACATTGCTCAGCACTTTACACTTTGTTCATTGTTCATCATAGTTGTTTGCCAAAAACCTTTACTGAGAGCACTTTGTTGTGTGGAATTTGCATCCAAATAATGGCTCATAAGGGATGCACTGCTGAATTAAAAAGGACAGTGAATTTACCTCCGGCTAGTTTGCCTCAGAGCATCAGAGAAAATTGACTTTCTCTCCGTCTCTCATCTTTCACACACAAATCCAGCGTATGCCAGGAAATATTAAATATCTACTCAGCTTCAATTTGACATTTCATAAGAGAGTACTGGTCATTGGCAACGACTAGGCTGCTACTGTCTATTCAAGACTGTGATTTATATTTTAAGGTTGTAAAACTGTAGGTACTTGACTTTGACATGTGGATGTAAAATTATGGAGACTATGGTAAAGAGTATTTTGTATCTATTCTCATTTTGTAAATGATATGATCATTTGTTTTGGGTAGTTTTTTTCTTCGTCTTTTCTTCTTTTTTATTTCTTCATGTCTCGTGCCCACATCCTGTAATCAGTGTCCCAGTGTGTGTTTACCTCTAATCTCCACGGTCATGTCTGTCTGGTCTCTCCATGCTGTGTCTCCTTTAACTACATTTGTAGTCCTGTCCCTGTGTTTTCTCCCTTCCGTTTCTCATGTCAGCTCTTTGTGTTATGTCGGTTTATCCCTAGTCCCAGTGTCAACTTTACATCTTAGTCTGAATCTCAGTGTGTTTGTGTACGTGTCACTTCCTGTTACACTGTGATAGTTTCCTGTTGCGTGTGTGATTTTGCTTCCCCTGTCACTGTAGTTATGATTTAGTTCAGCTGTGTTCCCATGTGTCTTCACTTCCCTTAATCACCCTCTTGTGTATATATTGTCTGTGTCTCTCCCAGTTTGTTGTTGTGTTCTCCCCTATTGTAGTTGTAGTTTCCGTTTGTCCATCACTTCGGGTTGTAGTCAGTCTGTAGTCAGTCAGCTGGTTCATTCTAGTTTTGCTTTTGTTTTCATTGCTATTTTAGTCAGCTGTGATTTGAAGTTTCTCTCTCTCTGTTGAGTCCTGCCTTCTGGGTCCACTCCCTGCCTCCCTCTCTCCCCTCACAACATGACACTCTATTTCTGTACTTTGTGTGCGATAAGCTTCTTCAAGTTACTTTTGCACATTTTTACCTTTGTTGCTATTATGCCAGCGAAGAAGACAGGAAAGTAGGTAGAGAGAACAGGAGGAATTACATCCAAGAATTGGCCTGGATCAGACATAGGGTCTCTGTAGTGGCCGAGACATATGGATCACCTACTCCACCAAGTAAGCTAAACCAAGCTTCTTGACAAGCTGAGACCTTTAGCCTTAATATATGGAATCTTTAATGAGAACCAGGACCTGATTGTTTTTCATGCCTACTGGTTGAAGACATTAACAGCACTCCAGGAGCACGTGGCAGCACAAATAGAAGGGCTATTAACAACAGGTACTCACCCAAACTGGTTAACATAGAGCAGAGCAATGACGATCATGAAGGATCCCCATCAGGCTATGACAGGGGTCTGCAACCTTTTACACCCAAAGAGCCATTTGGACCCGGTTTCCACGCAAAAGAAAACACTGGGAGCCGCAAATACTTTTTGACATCTAAAATGAAGATAACACTGTATATATTGTTTTTTATCTTTATGCTTTGTGTGAACAACTAAGGTGTGCTGCTTATGAAATCCATGAAGTGCTACAGAGAAAATTAAATTATATTTATGTAATCAACACATTTTGAACTCTTAAAGAAATATAACAAAAGGAAAGACACCCAGCTGAACTAAAATGATCCATGTAGCAAACAAAAACTGTTGTGAGCCGCCACCCTTATATCGCCTTTGGGCTGTTGGAGCCTTGACCTGACTCTTAAAAATAATTGGAAAAAAGCACTATGCTGCTGAAAATGAAAAATAGATATTTGCAAAATTCTGCCTAAATATGTATTTTACCTGGTTAATGCGTGCGGCGGGCGTGGTTTGCAGCGCCGCTGCAGGGGAGGCGGACACACCTGAGCGACACCCGCAATCACGCCTCGCTGCCTTTACGTCTGCGCTATCTGTGCTGTTGTGTTGTTGGTGGTGTATGTTGGGCTGTGAGCTGAAAAGCTACAGCAGGCTGTATGCGTACAGCAACCGTGTGTGAAAAGTGCTCAATAAAGAGATTCTCAAAAGCATGCTCATGGAAACATCGTCGGGTCTGCCGTGATTTGTTTACAATGGGACTTCTGCTCCTGAACCTCTGCGCACAGAGTCCGCAAATCGGGCTATACGAAGTCAGTTTACGCAGGACTGTAAGCTGTCATCTGTCAGGCATGAACGGTGTTTGTCTTTAACATAGTTCACGGTGGAGAACAGCTGCTGACATAATGTGGATCGAAGATCCATAATTGGCCTACCTGGGGTTGAAAGTCTCGATAAATGCACGGCAGCGTTCAATGGTACACCGGCTTCATGAGTGTGACTCTTATTTTGAGCGATTAAAAAATAATAGAATATAATTTTATTTTTATATTTCAATATCACAATAATCTTCCAATTTAGAACTACAAGTTAAAAAGAACTAACATAAATAAAATACACTTCAGCTAAATACTTCTAATTTATTTGCCCAAACCAGGCGGAGCCGCAGTATAAGGACTAAAGAGCCGCATGCGGCTCCGGAGCCGCAGGTTGCCGACCCCTGGGCTATGATATTGTCTGACTGATTAACTGCGTAAGGTCCAAGTGGACACAGTGGTAATAGAAACTTGGCGAGGTCCGTGTAACCTCCAACCTAGAAGACTGACTCTATCAGATTCTAGGTATAACATCAGTGGTCTTTGTCTAAATGAGTGCATTCTTGGGAACCACTAAGATACTGCACAGAAGCCTTAAACTCCCAGAAAACCTAACCATTTAAAAAAAAAAAAAAATCACTGTAATTATATTTTCTACAAGGGGTATGCATGTATTTCAAGTTCTTGATGCAAAGGAAAGCACAGTAGGGCATGTACATTTATGTTTAATTATATACTGTGCTTTAACCCATGCAGCATAGCTATGATATAGAAGATTATAGATGGAGAGACAAAGTATGCTTTCTTAGAAAACTTTGATTTGAAGTTGCGTCAAGCATTGTGGGCAGTATAATGGCACAGTGGTTACTGTGTGGAGTTTGCATCTTCTCCCCTCGTACTCCTGCTTCCTCTCACAGTCCAAAGACATACCGTTAGTGATCAATCCAGAGAATGGATTGATCACTAACGGTATGTTAGATGATTGGACTAGTGATGTAAAGGACAAACTAGCAGCTGAACTTATACTTTTGCAAGATCTTTATTTGGTCAAACGATTATTAATGGCGGATCCTCTAAAACTCTCCCAGACTGAATGGTGTCCCTAGCTTGCTATTTTCAAGTATATTGACAGATGGATTGTGAAGCTTAGTCTGAGCTTCATCGTTGAGTCCCTCAAACATAGTAAAGTCTTGATTATACTCTGCTGGTGACACAATCATAGACAGTAAACACTATGGCCAATGAGTCTTTGTTATACTCCTTTGAAGTTTGCTTGAAGTCCATCACCTGGGGTGCTTGCGCAGTTGGTGTATTGTAAAGCAAAGTCTCAGCAAATGACTCTGCATCGTCAAAAAAATGGTAGGCATACAGATGTCTGCACAGTCTGTCGTGCCCACAGTCTGATGCCAGAATTTACATTTCCAAATGGATCCTAGTGGACTTGTTGAAGGGAAAGTATGAAGGTTTGAGTGACTTGTCCTAAAGTCACTCCTGTATTTGGCTGCATTCATCAGTCCTTAAGCCTTGACTAGTGTTTCTGTCCATATGGATGAGAAGCAGTGCCACCATGCTTCACTGCAGGAATGCTATTAACCAGCCAATGATTAGTTTGCCAGCTCAATGTGTTCTCCTCCCTGTGTGTCAAATGGGGCTCTTTTGTCAGAAGCCACTGGTGTTGAAGATATATGCAAGGTGTCCTTAAGCAATAGTATCTCTTTGTGGCAATATAAGAAGCTGACTCAAGAGTGCTGTTAAAAAAGAAACACATCTGCATAAAGAGGCAGGTGTGGCAGTGGGATGTGCATTAGAACAACAGTTGCTCTGAAGAAATGGTGGTATTCAACACACAGGGAGTGAGAATGGATTGATCAGATTTATTGATTGATATTATTTGAAATTAGAATTTTGTCTTCTCGTGATCTCAGATCATCTAAACGCTGTTTTACAAACTCCAGGGAGTTACAAGGAATTATATGGGATTTTTTTCCAAGACTGACTTTTGTCTTGACACTGCTCTAAACCTTTGATTGATGGACTGCTGCTGATATGGCTGTTCTTTCTTCAGGTTCTCCCATCTCAGCAAATAACTTCTCAAGCTCTGTCAGAGAGATCATTACGTTGTAGAACACCTTTCTGACCAAGGACCTTCAGGTTACTTAGCCAGCTCCAGGAGGGGTGCTTGTGTTTCTGTACTTCTTTCATTTCTTCCATTTCTGAATACTTTAGAAGTGGTTTTATACGATTGCCCTGACCTATTTTTCAAGAGAGTTCCCTGGATTGCATCAGTTGGTTTCTTTTCTGACATACAGTTGGAACTGAGGGACCTTATTAAATAATGTTTTAAGCATATCTCATGGATAATAATGTGATCACATTTAAAAGTGTGACAAAACACTGTCTGAATAAGATTATTAATGACAGAATATCGTTTCTGGGATGTAGATAAACATGTTTTAGACTGGTGGGCTATATAAATGCCTATTAAGAGTACTTACACACCAGTCAGCATCTTCTTTACATTTTCAATTGGGTGGATAACGGGATATGGAAGGGCATTTTTCATATTTAAGTTATTCACTGACTCCTAGTGTCCTATGGATAGGGCATTTTGGGAGAAACAATTGCTATCAGGATAAAAATGGTCCATCACATGATAAAGATGATCACTCAGAACAATTTTATAATGAACTGGTGCAACTCAAAATTCTGAGGGGACTAGTTGTTCCAAAATATGCTAGAAAAATAACCCTGCAGCAAAAAAGAGTAACAAGTCCCCTCACTGTATCAAGGGTTGTGATTATACCTTTGGTTTGTCAGCTCTCTGTAAGTTTCTTTTTCTTGTCTTTTTTGTGTTCACACATTGCAGAAAACTTAGAAAATGACATTTCCCTCTTCAATAATATGGTGGTCAGAGGAGACTGAATGGCATTTTGACAGCATAGACTAAAGTTTCACCATAGTGAACACAGACAAGATTGATTGACATCTCAGTGTTATTTTCTTTTGTGTGTGTTGAGTCCAAGGCTGTCTGCCTTGGGGAACAAGTGACTTTGTGTCCTGTTGCTGCATTTCTGACATGGGGTGATGAAGAAAGCTGGTGGGAGTTCAGGCATTTCCTGTCTTTACCAGTAGGCCAGGCATGGATGCTATGGGTTTGTGGTGCATTTAGAAGAATGGGCAGGGAATTAGAAAGTAAAGGGACAAAGAGAGGTGCTAGGATGTGTGTATTTGTATGGGGCCTGGTAAGGGAATATATTACAGTACAGTGAGTACAGTTAGAGTAAAGGATTTAATGGCAGGGAAAAGAATTTACCACTGCAATGGGACTTATCAGTCGATGCTCATGGACAGCACACACACATATACAGAAACCAAAATGTAGATGTGTCCGTACACATGGACTCTATGGACTACACACAAGTGTCCGAACATGTGCCCTTAAGTATATCACCTCTGTAACATTAGGGACTGTGATGTTTAACTGAGAAGGGCTATTAAGAAGACAAAAAGGTATTTTCTTTCTTTGTTTTCTACTTTATAGATGAGTCCCAGGGTCCTTAAAAGCAGCTCAGGTACACATTATGAATCACATCAGAAAAAAAGCAATCTCTGACTTTTTGCTGAATGTGAAATTTAGATTATGGATGCATAGAAAATCTGGGACCACAGGCAAATAAATAACTTAATAAATAGCTTGCATCATTTCAATGAAAAATTTAGAAGACTTCCAACGGCTTGAAATAATGAGTTTAGCATATGTAAGATGCACAATGGTAAATGCTTAGTTTCAGACAGAATTTTTACTCTTTACTCATGGATCTCTATGCGGTCAACGACAATGGATATATAACAGATATATATTTGACCATGATGGGTCCACCTTAAAAGACAAATATTCACGTCTGTCTCCAAACAACTGCGGTTTGCAAATATTTGGTATCTAATTTATGAATGGAGAATCCCATCACAAGCCCCAAAACGTTGCTTTCAGTCTGAGTTAGTCTGCACAGATGAGCACAACACGTTCACAATGCATCTCTTTAAAGTAGGAAACGTGAGTCAGTGGTTGCGTTACAGATATATTCCTGTATAAAAACCATATGCTATTTTCCATTATAAAAAGCTGTCCTACAACAGCTGCTTCATTGTTTGTGCGAGGAAATTCTGATCTTTCAATCTATGATTTTCCGGCTGGCTAATTTGAATAGCTGTTTATGTGAATTGCATGTAAATGGCAACAAACTCCACTGATTTATTAGTGTCAGCATCCATATTATTACAAAAATATTAACTTCCAGATTGAACCCATTCAATTACAGCCTGATAGCATAATTGCTGTCTTTTTGCCATTTTATCACTTTAACACACTAAGTAACTTCAAAGCTTCAAAACAACCATTAAAAAGGAATGAGATCACAAATTCTTTACGCATTGTCACAATATTTTGTTCATGACATGGTCTCCAACCAAAGTTTTTCCAAGTGTGACTGTAGCATTAACAGCATTTATTAGCAGTAGGGTATATTCTAATTACAGGTTGCATCTCAAGTCAGTATTGGGCAGTTTTTAAAGCAGGTAAGTCCAAGCTAAATAAAAACAAGACTGAAACAAGTCGCAAATAATATACAGTATGAAGAAAGTGTTGTAGCAAAGACTGAACCTCTGTAGCCCCGTAACTGTCAAACAAATAGACAGTGTAGACAAGCTCCCATGTATGACGGAAGTTCAACACATTTGTGGAAAAAATATTTTGTAATATCTTTACAATGACTTTATTTCATGACACAAAGATTAACATCTTACCTAAGGTTACAGGGAGAAAAACAATCAAGGATAAGGCATTGAATCTGAATAGCTTTAATTTAAACTGAAATAAATTTTATGGCCTAGAGATATGACATTGAAGATTCCACAAGATTCAGTATCAAGAAGACAACGCTTTCCAACTCAAGGCGTAGACTTATGAAATATATCACTAAATACCAACTATCTAAAGCTCTGCCTATAACAAGAAGACACGTACACAATGTTATTACTCACATCAATATTGATGTGAATACTGTGGTTGAACTCCCAAAGCAATAATGTAGACAAATGTGGGGAAAAAAGAAAAAGGGAAAAAAAGATGGATGAAGTGTTTCAATATCTGCGAGACATTTTTGAACAAGAGTGGTCAAGCTACAATCATTCACCAAGGACATCAATGAAATTAGACCCTTCTGGCTACAGTAAAATACACACATAATGTTAAAGTTAAGCAACAATGTGGAACATCTTTTACAAACATTCAGTATGTGTATTCAATCACTTGGCATTGGAAGGATTAAATAACGGAGGCAAAATCATTATGTGCCGGCTTCAGAACTGCAGCCAGGATGAGGTTTGACACAAGATGCAGATATCATGTTTATCTGTCACCGGGGTTGAACCTTATTGCCTATTCCTCACTTGCTCGAACATATTATCAAAACTGAATCATCCCAGCTCTTTATAGATTGTTCTTGTTCTGCCTTGAGACCAGTACGTCTTTGCAGTTTGATACCATCTCACTCAATATTTCATGACTTCAAGAGTTACAGGGATAAATTTCTCTCAAAGTCCCAACAGTGTGCTATATCTTCACAATATCTCCTCCCAGCTGATTTTTGGCAACAAAGCAACCTAAAGCTTTTAGCACTGCAGCCACATGTTACTGCAGTGCGGAGGCTTGTAAGTCAAAAGCTAAGCTGAATGGTGTAAATTCATTTCTGGTTATGTGGGTCAAGGTAAGGTCATTTCAGATATTTATGTGTTATTTCACACAGGCCTGCATGTCGTTAGAGACTCTGTGTGTGTGTGTGTGTGTGTGTGTGTGTGTGTGTGTGTGTGTGTGTTTGTGTGTGTGTGTCCAATGACCCACTTCCCTGCAGGGATGGCATGGGTCATTTGTTCTGACCTTTCCTGTATGCACAAGCAAACAAACAGCTACAGACTGATGACATGGCAAACAGCCTCATATTCACCTGTGCACAATAAAATACCTCATTCCAATCACAGCACCGTCTCCTCCAGTGGGAAACTGCAACAGAATATCTTCAGTCTGTTGAGTTTATAAGTGAAAATGAGTCCCAAAATGCAGTATGAACTGAAAACTTGTCTACAATGTACAACCTCCAGAATAGTCCAACAGAAGAGTGAGAGATAAGAACAGCAGAGATTGAAAAGTTCTTTTTGTTTCAGTGTTATAGGGCTGAAAGATGTATTAGATGTATCAGTTGTATAAGTTCATCCATCCGCTTAACCTTTTCAGGGTCACAGGGGTGCTGGAGCCTATCCCTAGGGCGAGAGGCAGGGTACACCCGGAACAGGTCGCCAGTCTGTTGTAGGGCAAACACAGAGAAACAGACAACCATTCACACATGGGACATCAATTAACCTAACCCCACGTCTTTGAAGCTGGAGTACCCAGGGAGAGCCCACGCAGATACGGGGAGAACATGCGAACACCACACAGAAAGACCCAGGCCCAGTGTTGGGTAAGTTACTTTAAATTAGTAACTTAGTTACATTACTAGTTACTTCTCTAAAAAAGTAACTCAGTTACTTCAAGTTACTCGTTACTTTCAAAGTAACTAGTTACTAGGGAAAGTAACTTTGGTTTTACTCAGAATTCTCTTGTTAATGTGTTGCTTCTGTAACTGGATACCCAGCAAGATTGTCAGTCTTCTATCTTGCTTACTTGCCACAAGTGCACTGTGCCCCTACCAATAGAAAGGAAAAATAATGTGCACATTTCCATGAGAGAAATCACGCCTGGACCGTCGTTGACCGCCGCCATGATTCTAGCCTGCTTTTACATCCAACACAAAAACTGCAGTCGTGGTGCTTTTGATTGTACTCAGAACTTGGAAATTCTGCCTTCTGAATAGGAAGATGTAGGTAACACCAGACTGCAGATGAGCTCCATACAGAGCTGGACTGGGACAAAAAAAAAATCGTCCGGGCATTTTGACTAAAGACCGCCCACCATTATAGGAAAAATCATAAAGCCTTTGAATGAAAATAAACACTGTTGTGACAGTGATGTACACTGTTCTGATGGTATATATGTATCAATCTATCAATTGTTTGTTGTAAGACTCAGATAATTATTTTTTTTTAAAGCGAGACATTTAAATGAGAATAATAAAGAAAAGTATTTCCTTGTCCCCCCCTTTCCCTGTTAATGCCCTACCTGCCCCCCTGGCAACACTTTGCTAGACCCGCCCCTGCACAGTTACCAGCTGTCAGCTACTTAGAAAAGGATCCTGGTGTTATTTGTCTCTCAGAAACAGTTCATAACTTCCCTTCAACTCATTCATGTCACCTAACAGGTAAACCTGTTTCTCCATCACCTGTTCAGCTCTGATGATTCAGTAAGGACATCTCCTGGTTTCATCTTCATGTTTCCCTCTCACCAGATAACCAAACCGATATCATGACCAGCAGCTTTACAGCTGTGGCTCCAGCAAACATCAGCTGATACTAGAAATTAATATTAAATAAATTCTAACAACAGCTGATCAAGCTTAAACGTGCTGCTGTTGTTTAACGCGACATCCGCTGGTTTCCTCTTTCTGGCGCAAAGTGGGCGATAAATAAACAAGAGAGAAAAGCCGATCAGCTGATCATTGATCAGTTTCCTGATTGAAGTAGAAACAGGAGAGGAGAGAATGAGAGAAGAAGAGGCAGCTGTGCAGCTTCAGCTTTGTGTCTTTTTCATTGTAGCTGAAGTCCGGGACAAACTGTGTTCCTTTTCACCTCAGTACGAAACGCGTAATATTTTCTCTGAATACCAGACGATTCTGTTTTTTACGGGACGGTTGGCAACTCTAATAATTAACCATATGAAGAAAATAAAGTTCAACATCAGTAACATAGCACCCACCCAGCTGTATAGAAACTCCGTCATGCTAGCTAGCACGCAGTACGAAAATGTCAGCATACCGAAAATAAACTCCACCTAAACTTGGTTTATATCTGACTCCGATAGACTGCAGGTCATAACTTCTTACCTGAAGTTCAGTTCACCTGACACGCGGACCGGCGGCCGCTTCGGGTCTCTCCTCTTGCCTCCCTTTTCCTTCATCCACCTGCTGGCCTCCACCACTTGCTAATGTTATTGAATCTGTGGAAGCTCCGCGATATCCACCACACGAAGTAACGAGTAACGAGCCTATCTAAATCCCAGTAACGAGTAACGCGTTCCTGGTTTTGGCATGATAACTAGTTACCGTGCTCGTTACCACAATAATAACGTAGTTACTGTAACGCGTTACTTAATAACGCGTTAGTCCCAACACTGCCCAGGCCTGATGATGGAATTGAACTCAGGACCTTGCTGTGCGGCAACAGTGCTAACCACCGTGCTGCCATCACTATATAAGTCTAAAGTCCAAATATGGTGATTGGTCTTTCATTTGAAAATTGATGTCTCAAGCAACCAAACAAAATATTTCTTTGATTGTTTTGGGGTCTCATCTGATGGATCATGTAATATCGAGTAAAGGTGGTACAGCTGCAAACTTTGAAGATGATTAAACCACATAGAAGTAACATTATCTCTAAATACATATTTCTTCACCTGCATTGGTTATGGAGCAATGGTAAGTCCATTTGTCCATTTTTGAATTACTTATTCATTTCAGGATTGCAGCATGGCTGGACGCTATCCTAGCTAACTGTGTGTACATTGCAGAGTAAACATTCTCTCCAACTGTATGGGCAATTTGGATTCAAAACCAATCTAACATGCATGTCTTTGAATTATGGGAGGAAACAAGAGTACCCAAAGAAAACCCATGGAGGTGCAGAAAAGATCTGCACAAAAGTCCACACACAAAGGCCCCAGCCAACCAGGAGGTTCACATTAGGGGGCTTTTTTTGCTGTAAGGTGACATTTCTATCACCACCATGCTGGCTATTGGTAGGTTTGCTTGATTAAATCAACAGCTATTGGCATTAACAAAGACTCAAAGGCTGTGATTGCACTGCTATAAACCCCGCCTTCACATAAAATCAGGGTACAGCACTGCTGAACATTATATGCTTCATAAAATGTTAATATCTATTATAAAAGGTACGGTACTGGATGTTATTAAATAATGTGTTTTCATGTTTGTATCTACCAGTAAATTTCTTTGCTAGGGGTATAGCTCTGTATATGTGTGTGTGTGAGAGAGAGATTGTTCATGAAATGTAAAGTTTCAAACACCAAGTATATAAAAGGAATCCCTCTTGACAGCTAAATTTCTTTTCCCTGATTAGCTAAATAAGCCTGAAGGAAAACATGTTTAAGCAGCTATATTTGGTTGAATTAGAGGAGAGCCTCCTTGGAGAGAAACATTTGTACCTGAAAGTTTAATGTATTCTTTATTTGGAAATAACAAGCTTACAAAGAAAGGCCCATTATACAACTAGCAGAATATACTCGGGCAGTGTAAACAACACAACCTTGGTTGTTCTTGATAATGATGCGCTGCAGCAACCAGGTGCCATGAATTATGTGACTCTCTCCTTTCTTAGACTACATCAGCTGCATACATGTGAGCTTATGCATGTGTGTGTAACGTGATGAAGCAAGAAACCAGAGAGGAAACCAACATATAAACATAGGGGAATGACTGCATAAAAAGCAGGGTGGGTGATATCAACTAGCCAACCAGGTGGAAACCTGATGTGAGCAAGCTCAGAAAACATTCAAGGAAGTCTTACACCCAGAAGGCAATGTAGATTAGACGAATCACAATGTTTGGAGAAAGCATTAGTCATGTCCCAAAATGCCCTGCTCGGGAGTGTGGTGTTTTGGTGTGGAGAGTCAGGTATCATGACTGAAATGATAAGTCAGAGATGAATAAGTGTTTGCCATGTACACCTGGATCTTTCAACCAGCATCCTGCAGGAAGATGAAAGGACGATTGCAGACACCGAGACCAAATGGAGACCATGAGAGTCCAGAAACTGGCCTTGACCATTTAGCATCAGAGCCGAGATTTCTGCTATATTTATTTGCCAGTTTCTACTTTTAAGGTGGAGATCGAGAGATAGACGTTGAGGATTTCAGGAATTTATAGAGAAATCTAATTGTGCAAAGCTCTAAGGGGATAGAAAGGAAGGAGAGAGTGGAAAAAAATGAGGTGGAGGGCAGACGGAGGTGTGTAGGAGGACTTTGATGGTTGGAGCGACAGCTGTGTACCCGGTGAGTGTCTTTGAAGAACAAGAGGAAGCCTAGAAATAAATGCATTAATTGCAGATGAGAGGGAAAAATGAAAGAAGAACAATGATGATGAAGGCGAAGAGAAACAGATTGTGTTTGTTGACTCAGAATACCTCCAGCTGAGACAGATGAAAGGCCTCACAATTATGATGTCAGAGGTTATAAAAACACGCATGTAGATTTGGTGATATTGCCTTCGAATGCTGATATGTGAAGAGCGATTTTTATACTTTTTTGTGGACTTTTTTTACCCACTTTCTTAAAAATTATGGTTTTTTTTCATTTGTATGTGTCAAAACTAATTTGTTCTTACATAAATACCTCAGTAGGCACGCGTAAGAGAATAGACAGACTCTATCAAGACATCCGATAGAGATGGTTCTAAAAATGCTGAGTAAAAATCTAAAGGAGAATTTCTTTGTGGCAAAATGGCATTGCTGTACTGGCACATGAGATCCGCATGCCATTTCATCTTTTACAGCTCTGCTGAGTTAAGCAAAATTTGTCGTAATTACGCCAGCACTCGGTTTTGAGCCTTTAGGGAGGCCTTGACATCATATAACTTTGATTTGTATATGTGCAGCAGAATTAAAGCCTTAAAAAAATCAAAACTTTTTACCAAGCTAAATAGAAATTCAGATTTGGCTGGTGATTATATGCAGGCAGTTGCTAGTCCCAGTAACAATAGACAGTTGTAGCTCTCTTCCCATTCATTTATTTGGGGGCTTCAGTGTAACCAAATAAGTACCCAGAGGCATTACCAAGATGCAGCCTGCCAAGTGGGAACACTTGTTCCCTGAAATATTTTTGTAAACTGTACTGTGCAAAAGTATCTGCCTCTTACACAGTTCATAATCACATTATGTGAGCTTGGGTCCTTCAAGTTAGTAACAGCTGATTCTAATACTACTATAACACTCCTGCAGATGGATTATTAAATCACAGTGTCTGAATAGATAAATGGAACAGCTTCAGTCTTTTGTTATGAACTTTGTTTTTTCACTGGGGAAAGCTGTCAGTGTTTCATCAGCCTCAAAATTTCATTTCTGCGACACTGGTGCAGCTTCATCCATC
The DNA here is from genome assembly GCF_013358895.1 of Oreochromis aureus. Classification (NCBI taxonomy): domain Eukaryota; kingdom Metazoa; phylum Chordata; class Actinopteri; order Cichliformes; family Cichlidae; genus Oreochromis; species Oreochromis aureus. Next base: position 14,612,775 of record NC_052962.1, read on the forward strand.
TGTTGACAAAGAGAGAAAAGATGGGAGATGAGGAGGTGAGCAAGCTTTATTGGTATTAAAGACACAAGATGAGGAGAAGTGGAACTCTAAATGGGCCCAGTCTCTTCCTAACTCATTCGGTAGTTCTTGTCAAAGTTTTTAAAGTGCCTGGATTTCTTGTTAGTGTCTACAGTTTGTAAAGCGCAGTTGGCACTTTGACATTTTTAAAAAGTCTCTTCCAACAGTATAAGTGCAGTTTTATCTGCTTTTTGGGACTGCACTCTTAGAGACATTGAGGTTGAAACAAATGGGAATGAAGTATTCAAGATGCTCCCAGGTGCTTGTCCACAGGAGGACTATACCTCTCAGGTGGTTTCTTAACCAACCTATCTATAGCCTTAATGCTATATTCTATAAATATCTCCATCCCGCTGCATGTCTTCCTCCACATACTGTTCCCCAAAAGGCGTTCTTTTCTGTCTCTTCACTACACCTCCTTATTCCAGAGGCCCTGCACGTTCCCATCCTTTTTACCACAGACATTACCATACCTTTGATCGCACTCTCGCTACCTTCTTTCTACTTCATTACCAATGCATACATCTTCCTCTCTTTTTTTTTCAAAATATCTTTGTCCTAGTCAGCAGTTAGGAATGTTCATTTAACAATTGCCTTAGATGGAATTATAACATTAAAAGGAGATGGCTTTGAAATGGAAATTGCACGCATGGGAGACCCTAGTGAGTGCTCCGATGGTCTCCTGGATCCCGATGATGAACACCCGGGTTTCATTCTATCTGACATCAGAAGCAAAGGCGGGCACATGAAGAACAAACGTCCTGGAAAAAGGCAAAGATAAGAAAGATCGAAAGACACCCCTGTCCTTGGTTGACAAACAGCTGCATCACCTCTCTTCTTTTATGTGCACTGTGGTTTCGCTTTCATCTGGCTTACAGTTTGATGTGATGGTATTATTTGCTTGTCATTAGAGGAAGAGGAAATTGGGTCTGTCATTAGGTTGATAACACCTCTGCCAGATTAAATGACTGACAAGAAGCACTGGTGGGCTTAGTGGAGGGGGAATAAACCAAGAGTATCAGACTCTGTATTACCTTACAGGAAGGGAATAAACACAGGACAAACAGATGAAAAAAAAAACTAAATTATTATAGCAAATAAAAGAAATATCACTAACATTAGCAAGGAAAAGATAGACTGAGGGTAAGCCCCAAATAAATGGGTAACAATCCCTTCATTCATTCTTCCTAGTTTGCATATGTATTTACAAAAATGCGCATGCTTCTTTTTTCTGTAATAACTTCTTCAAATAAAATGGCAAAATCATGATAATTAGCATAATTCCAGACTTATACAGTAGGGTGTGAGCCTCAAAGTTGCTGTGAACTATTTTGTTTTCTTACCTCTCTCAGTTCAAGTCCATAATCGTAGCCAGACGGGCTATTGTAGGACAGACCTGTTTTAGTCAGCCAAGCGAGATCAGAAAGATTGAATTTATAACTGTCATGGCCCTGTTTGTATAAAAGAACATTTTTATATGTGATGTATGTATGTGTGCAAATTACATATTTTTGCATATTACATCTGAGTCATCTCAAAAACTCTGCTTGCCAGTGTTCTTTTAAAGTGAGTGTTCTCAGATGGTAAAGTGACTCCAGACCAGATACAGACCGGAGTTTTTCGTAATCTCGTAGGCTATCAGTCCACTGTTTACCTCAGTTGTCATTATGCCAGATGAAAAAATTCCATGTCGATTTATTCTGGAAAGGAGTGTAAAACTTTGTGAAAGGAATCCAAAACGAGTTGGAGTCAGAGGAGCTCATTTCTGTCCGTTGACAGCGAAACTGAGGGGAGTTTTTTTAATATCTGGAACTTTTGGTAAAAAATTCTGGTTTTGCTTTAATTCCATGTTGGCCTCTGCTAGCTGCTGTTAGTCAGCATTAAAACTGCATTGAATGACATTGCATGCATGGGAGACCCACGCAACAGCATTGAAACCTTCTTTGAAGTAAATCTCTAATTGTTGAACTCTGATGCTTAGTGTATAAACTCTCATGAGAATATAATCAAACTCTTTATCAGAGGGAAAATTGGATTTTTTATGACCCAACAAGGTATAACAAGCCTAACATTAGCTGACATAATACTAGCTAATAACTAAGGATGGTACGATACCACTTTTTTATGTCCGATACCGATATCATAAATATGGATATCTGCCGATACCGATATGAATCCGATATAGTCTATTTTTAAACAAAACTGTTTTTTTTAATGTCTTGCTGCATTTTGTATGAGTTCATACTCAAATTTAAAAAGACAAAACACTAAAGCTATTCTATTTTACTTGTATACAAGAAATACACTGCACCCAAAATATGACTCAGTTCAGCAATACTGATCTTTATATTTAAACTTTAGCACCGTTTAGCTGTCACCAGTATCCAAACATCCATCCTGAAAGTGGGCAACTTTATGCAGAACTTTAAATCTAAGTATTTAAAGTAATATTCAAGTAAATCAAAGTGACACTTCATGCAAATTTCAAAAACTCTTGGGTTCTGAAAAACAGGTGCAATATTAGCACAAAGCAATGTTGATATTCAACAACTTAAAAAAAAAAGAACAAGTTGTCGAATGGACCCATTTATACTTAAAACTTAAACTTAAAGTTAACATAACCAGTCATTTAGGTTGAAAAAAAAGTGCAAGTAAATGAAAACATGGCTTCTCATGACACTCATATTTTATCAAGATGTCTGTCAGAGTAAGTTGTTTTTTTCACATTTAAGCTGAGATTGAATTTCGCGTCATTTCTATAAAAAACTTAATACAAGTATTTAAAAAAACCCATAATAAACTGAAATATTTGTCTTTTGGTGTCCCCTATGGGCCTTTTCCAGTAACCCCCAGTGCTGTGCACTGAGTGTGGCTGGCAGGTCATACTCTGCAGAATATGCACACAAGGCTCGCTTCTGTTCAGTGAGGGTCTTGATCATATAATATGTGCTATTCCATCTTGTTCACACATCTTGTATCAGACGTTTGGGTGACATATTCAGCTCCATTTGAATGTTCTCCAAACATGAATATGCCTGTGGTGAGTGTTTGAAGTGACCCACTATTTTTCTGCCCACTGCCACAGCATCACATTACACTACGTTGCGTTAGCAGTCCCTCATTCACCGCATGTTGCAAAGTGCGTGTAAAGCATCCCAAACTTGCAACACCTAGCCGGTCCATTGCCTTTGTTATATTGCTGGTGTTGTCTCGCAAAACAACGTGGACTTTGTTCTTAGGAATTTTCCACGCATTTAACGTTTCCGCCACAGCGGTAGCGATGGACTCCCCTGAATGTGAACCAAACTCTTTAGCAGCACTGCTTTTTGCAAAGTAAAACTTGAGTCTATCCATTGTACAGTCAGACTTAGCAATGACAATGGACAAACATCCGAGCTCCAGATATCAGTTGTTAACCTTAACGTGGGAATGCTTTCCAAACATTCAGAGAGGAACTTACACACCTGCTTGTACTTCTCTGGGATAGCTTATTCAGAGATGAAATGCCGGTTTGGCAGCACGTTGCAAGGCTCCAAATGCTCCATTAAGCGTCAAAAACTGACAGTTTCCACAACAGAAAGGGGTTGGTCATCAAGCACAAGAAATTCAACAATTTTGAATTCTGTCCAGAAACGGGAGGATCTTATGTCTAATCTGCTGACAATATGTAATTTTGACAATATCTGGAATAAATAAACTTTTGTGTGTTAGACTTCAGTTCAGGAGATCACACTTGAGGCAAGGAAGAAGATGACATTTTATCTAGATGCTGTTTGCATTGTCCCAAATTATTAAAGGGACCCTTTCTCTAAGGATAACACATAGGTATGAGACTTCATCAGTCTGACGGTGCAGACACAAATTAAAGGCTTTCCTCCACAGCACAGGAAACCTAAGAGTTCTCTTTTCCTTCACCTTAGGCATACTACGTATGTGGCAAGTGTCACATATGATTAGGCAGAGCATTGACGCCATATTCAAGATGGTGGGATAACATGGCACCTTCCACAAACCAGCACTCAGTCCTATGTATTTTAATGGTAATTCTACGTTTGTGAGGATGCATGATTTTGTTGAAAAATAAACAACACACTAATCAATGTATATTCACGAATACATTATTCTTTTTTTCTATTAAATACTGGACAAAAAATAACTCTACCTTCAAAAAAAGGAGTGGAAAGAAGAAATCACTGGCAGCTGAGAAGCTGGCAGCAGGCATTTTTTGGTATTTTTTGATTATTAATCTAGTGGTCAATCAGTTTTCACAGTTGTTATGTATCAGTAATTTGTCTGAGGACAAATTGCTTATGTTCAAAGTAACTTGTGGGACCTTAAATGAAAAGAATTAAAGTCTCGAGCATGTGCACATGTGTGGCCCCTTTTCTTCATTCATTTTCCAGTAATTAGCGCAAGCTCGTTAATTAAGCCACAAGGCACTCAATTATATTTCTCCTTTCAAAGCTGACCCAAACCTGAGGGAAAACATGTTGAGCCGTCTAAGAAACAATGGCCCTGCTGATCTTTGAGTAATTATCAATTACTATGCTAATTCATCACTCACCATCAATCCCATCAAAAGCCTCATGCAGCCTGACAAATGTCCATGGTGCTGCTAAGAAACTACAGGACAACTTTAAAAATATAAATAAATAAAAAGCACTTTAACTTTGAACTTTCAAACGTGGGCTCTGAAATGAAACAATAAAAAAAAAAAACAGATATGAAGCTGTAAAGAGCATGAAGAGTTATTGAATACAAGTTGTGCTTTGTTCATAAGCAAGGTCAAGTTTTTGTCCTGTTTTCCAAGAAGAGTGCAGATTATTCACAAGTTCTTCTCATTGTGACACATTCGTTTGATTAAATGGCTCCTGCATGCATGCTGCAAATCACCAAGTTCCACAAACACACCCACTCAAATTAAAATGAACATAAATATACAATCACACACACCGTAGATGCAGTAGATCAAAGTTTTTAATCCACACTCCATAAAACTGGGCCAAAACACATACAAAGTACCTATTATATTCACAGCTGTTTAATTTATGTTTTCAGCTAATAACATGAGACTTTTGTAAAACTGGTAACTGTGTTCATAATTACAACACTCTACTGTTCATTTTTGATTGTTTTAACAGTAATATATTTTACATGTAACTGTACATAAAAATAGAAGATATGTACATTTAATACATTTTTCAGTAACAATTGTTACAACTGTATACACTTTCTATGCATGTGTTGTTGTTTTTTTTAAGTCCAGGAAATGTTATTGGAATTGTAATATGCTGTTAGTTACACGTTATACAAGTACAAATTGAATGACCATATAATTCACAGAGCTTTCACATAAAATCATGTGTACTTAATGGATACAAACCTACGAGAATGACATTTATTAAAATAAGATTTAAAAAATCTCCTATAGGACCACAGACATCATAGAAGTTTAGGAAAATATTTAGTTTTCTGTAGCTGGATGATATAAATTTTAGAATGATATTTAGTTTTACGATGACAAATGAAACAATCAGGATACACTTACTTCATGTTCTCCCTATTCTCTACATTTAATTCAGTTAACAATGAAATCACAGCAGGAAAAAAAATATATAGCCTTTTAGGCATTCTTGATGACAAAAGTTGAACTTGTGTGCAGTTTCTATCACTTTGCTATACAGATGGAAGTCTTTTGTGCCAAATGAGTTTTAGCTACACAAACAATGGCTAATAGCAATTAAACCAAAGCTTAAAGTCACACTGAACATGGTAAGTGTGCCTGGCACTATAGACTCATAGACCACTTCTGGACAGAGAAATTGTTTCATTCCAGGTACAATTGGCTACAAGTAAAACAAAATGAAATAGTTCTCATTTTCAATGAAAGGTGGCCACTGCTCTGTCTTAATTTGTCCTGACCAAGGTTTTAATAGTTTTGAAGTTTTCATTAGTGTTTATTTTCATTTAGTTTTGACTTCTATTTTTCTATATATTTCTATCCTATAAGGTGAGGGACCAGACAAAGAGCGATTGAGAAGACCACTATGAGAAGACCATTGAGGGAACAGTTTACCCTGCCCAGGATAGGGTTACCGGGACCCCGCCCTGGAGCCAGGCCAGGGAGGGTGCCCGAGGGCGAGCATCTGGTGGCCAAGCCTTAGTCCATGGGGCCCGGCCGGGCACAGCTCGAAAAAGGGACATGGGCCCATCTTCCTGCAGGCCCACCACCCGCAGGTGGCACCATAGGTGTTGGGTGCATTTTGAACTGGACGGTGGCCAGGAGAGGAGGTCCTGATGGACAGATCCCCAGCTACTAAGACTGGCAATTGGGACATGGAATGTCACCTCTCTGGTGGGGAAGTGGAAGCTGGGTTAGTAAGTGAGGTTGAGAGGTACCAGCTAGATATAGTCACCTCAACGCACGGCTTGGGCTCTGGAACCAGTCTCCTGGAAAGGGGCTGGACTCTGCCTCAGACTGGAGTTGCCCTTGGTGAGAGGCGGCGGGCTGGGGTGGGTATACTTGGCATCCCCTCGGCTTGCTGCCTGTATATTAGGGTTTCTCCCAGTAGACGAGAGGGTTTGTTCCCTGCGCCTCCGTGTCAGGGAACAGGTCCTGACCATTGTCTGTGCTTATGCACCAAGTGGCGGTTCAGAGTACACCCAGCCTTCTTGAAGTCCCTGAGTGGGGAACTTGAGGGTGCTCCTCCTGGGGACTCTGTTGTCCTACTGGGAGACTTCAATGCTCACGTGGGCAATGACAGTGAGAACTGGAGGGGCTTGATTGGGAGGAACAACCTCCCAGATCTGAACCCGAGCGGTGCTTTGGACTTCTGTGCAAACCACAGTTTGGCCATAACGAACACCATGTTTAAACATAAGAGTGTCCATAAATGCACGTGGCACCAGGACGCTCTAGGCCGCAGGTCGATGATCACTTTCTAATCGTATCATCAAACCTAAGGCCAAATGTTCTGGACAGGCGGGTAAAGAGAGGGGCTGTGCTGTCAGTAGGACTGGGTATTGTCACTGATTTATAGAATCGATTCGATTCCAGTTCAAGGTCCCGATTTGCTTCGATCCACGATTCGATTTGATTTGATCGATTCGATTTGAATCAGGGAACTTTTGCTACAGACAGTCAGAAATATTATAATTCTGATCATTTATCAGTACATATCCATATTTTTACATCTATAAAAAGAAAGCTGACACTTAAGAAACTTTATCAGAGGTGTAAGCATCACAGATGCCTTTGTGTCAAAGTAACAGAGCATAAAACACAGAAAAACATGAAGGAGATTTTCCTGGGCTGTCTTTTTATAGCAGATAACCACCTTAAAAATATTCTGCAGTAGAACAAAAACAGAAGAAAACCATGAATCAACATAAACATTACCTGATGCTGCTGAAGTGAAGCAGAGCAAAGTTACAGAGGTTTAATTAGAGACACAGCTAAGTATTTTGCAATTTCGCATAATTTTAAAAAGTTTAAATTTCTTCAGTATTGAACAGCAGAAATTAGGCTCTCTTGTCGGAAGACAGTTAAATTAAAAAAAAAAACACACATAGCGGCCGACAGCGCTGTACATAACGATAGACTTGTGCGATTTTTTTATCGCACAGAAATTTTTAGATGGGAAACTGTTTGTAAGGTACACTAAGAGAGAGAGAGAGAGCTGTGCATGAAGTGTCATTTTATCGTGGTGGAAGCAAAACGGCAAAAGTAAGAGGGAATTCATGACGATGTTTATGTGAAGCAAAATGTGAAGCGTAGTTTGGATCTTCTTTTGCTGTTGGTTCAGTCAAATTTGGCTGGAGAGAGACAAAATCTACAGCTTCAGAATCTAGTGCAAAAATCAACGTAAACACAAAGCGCGGACCCGTCGACACATCAGAATCTGTGAGCTGTCGGCTTTCAGCCCCGACAGCGTGTCCGTGTGCATACTGTGTTCATTTCAACTTAACAGTTTCATTGATTAAATTAGCATTACATATTTGTGACAATATTTTACATTTGTGACTGTATTTTTAAGTGGAGAAAAAATGTTTTCTTTAAAAAAATAAAAATGTCATGGTTATTCACAGTTACTTTTAATTTTATTTTAGTTATTTTAGTTCTACATATAGTTCATGTTTTTAAAAAATAACAGGACAATTTTGTGAAACTTGTAACAGTTTCCAGTCATGTAGCTTATATGCTGAAGGAACAGGAAAGACTTACAACATCTAACAGGAAGTTCCTAAAAGCTCTTGACTTTTCACAAACTAGAGGTATATATCTTGGCCATGCTTCTTAGTATTGTTCTGGTAAAGAAGAGCTTTCATCTGATGCACACTACAATCTGTTCCCCACAAACTCTTCTTCAGCTCTGTCCTCTCATCCTTCTTATGTATTGATAAAAGCACTGCCCATGAAATATCAGGTCCTGTCCACTAGTAATTGATTGTTTGCAGTTTGATAATACATAAACGTGTAGACTTGCGCTTGTCAGCTGTGCTCGAAAATAAATGCAGCCATAGATTTCCAATTAAAGGTGGGTGGCAGGGCTATTAGTTAGCTCTAAAGGTAGCTGTCAGTGAGTGGAATAAGCCAGGGTCTATAGCCACCATGATAAGGTAGCTCTGAGAGGTGTGTTTATCCAGCTCCGGGCAATCTCATAGTGTGAAGACGCAGAATGTAACATGGGCTATTGGGTGATATTGTGATATCTACTTGAAACAACAGTCATCTTTTAACAGTATATATTATATAGTTTCTACCAAGGTATTAAAAAAGGTAAAATAGTCACACTTTAACCCTTTAAGACCTACCATAGAACCAAGTCCGCCAGAGATATCTTTATATTTTTACATGCTGTAGTGCCATTTTTGGGAGCATTTCAAGTTGCTATACATCAATATAACCATTATAGCCCAAATTTTAAGAATGTGTATGCATTAAGTCTATAATAACTACATAAATTGCAACAAAGTGCAATAAGCTACAAAAAATTGAAAATCGTTTTTGTTTTTTTGTTTTTACATATATTTCTAGTTAGAGAAATTTAAGAGGTTTGTCCCTCAAAACTGTAAATACAAAAAAGTTGCACAAAATAGTTTCTAACAACAGGAAATTTATTTTGAGTATCTTCATAGTTTTATTTTTGAGATACACCAATTTTTATATACTGCTGGAAAAATGAAAATAAATATTACAATGTAAATTTGCAAAAAAAACCAGCATGTGCATCAAAATAAACTATTTCCAGCAGTGCCTTTTGAGTTCTAAGCATCCCAGAAACTATTCAGAAAAGCATGAAGTCAAACATGACTTTTAAAAACACCAGTAAAGGCTTATAAGGCCCCGAAGGTAAAAAACTAAATTTTCCCGCAAAAATTATGTCACTTCCGGTTTCGGTCAGGAAATGGCGGACATATGATAGTTCGCGCTGACGTCTATTCCAACGTAGGAAGTGTTATGAACAGCTGATCGGATCGGCAAAGCGTGTTTCTGGAATATTATGTTTTTGTTGCTGCAAGCGCTTTTTATGCTGTTTTTGCAAAGCTATATGTGGAAGGAAACTGTGACCTAAGATGTAAGTACAACTCCTCCGGTTTCATGTGCAAAAAAATTTATTGTGCTAGCTTACGTGGTTCCGGTTCTACAGGGATTTAAAAATAGTTACGCAAAACGGAGCGTGCCCGCTCCAACCGGTTTTAAAGGGTTAAATGTGAGAAAATGAGGAAAGACAGGGTTTGCTGCACAATATAACAGATTAAGGACATGACAAAGCAATCTTAACTCAAACTCTATTAACTAGATTTGTTGAAAACATTTATCAATATCTTGAAATCTTTATTGGCTAATGCGGTTTGAGCAACTGAGCAAATCTCTTTCCAAATAAAGACTGAGAGATGGAGTTAAACACTTAGGAAACAGACTGTTAAGTGAACCTCACGTAAAGTTTATTTTATCCCACTACATAATAATTTTGTGATTTACTAACAGGTGTGCTACCCGGTGTTTTCTATTTGGACATTATACCGAACACAAGATTTTTCTTTTGTTTATTTTAAGTTTTCCTTGGGTAGCAATGGTAACATGGTTCAACAGGTTCTGTCCTTGTGTACTATTGAGCACACATAACAAGTTGGGTTCTGAGAAAATGTGAAATACATTTTCAAGGTTTGTCTATTAATTAACTAGTCACATTTCAATAATGACAAAGATATTTAGCTCCAACCCAACTTATAAATAAGGAAAAAACCTGCCAGGGCAAGCCAAAGTATAAAAAGAACTTTCAGTTTCTCTAAAGAGACATTGTATGGAGGTTTGCCAGAATTGACAAGCTAGAAACTAACATGGATGGGTATTTGTTGCCCTGAAATAGCCTTTCTGCACATCTCATTTGTACAGAGACATTATTAGCACTTTTGTAGCCTGTGTGTTAGCTTGAACACGTTTTCCCACTCTCCTGTGACCTCTCACATCAAAATGGCATTTTTATCCCCTTAGGATCCTCCACTTAACTGGATATTCTTCTGTCATTGCACTATTTTTTCATAAACTTTGTAGGGTGCTGAGTTTCAAATGCCACAAAATTAAGTATGGCTAGGATGATATCAGGCTCCAACAACTGAAAATGTGTGACTTTTCAGAGTCGTTTATTTTGAGATTTAGATGGACAAAGACTAAATGTGAGTATTGGTATGCTCTAGTTATGGAGAATTATAGAAAACACTTGGCACAGACTATCATAGTACAATACTCGAATGAAAAAGTTATCATCAGATGGTGATGAGGAAAATTCAGAGAAATTGTGTAATAAATAAGTTAAGACAACTTTAGACAAGAACAGTGAGCTAACCATGTAGAATCCAAAAGGAGAAAGTAAGAGATGTGTGTCTGCTATTGGGAGAACAACTGTCCCTGATCAATCTGTTCCTTAGTGTTGCCTGCCCCATTTTTGCATAATAAGGCTCTGCTAGTTTCATGTAAGCCATTCCTCAAAAAAGTGCTCTTTGAGACTTTCAGGAAGCACACTGGAAGCTGTCTGGTTATGCCTGAGAAGATGGCCTTGATTGAGCAATCTGCCAAATTTAAGTCAGATAAGGTTTTTGATTTGTAGGAATCTTTGTTAAAAAGTTTTTGATTTATACTTGTTATGTGAACATAGACCTAATCTGAATCTTTAAGAATGCCAGAGTGTTTCTTCTTCCTAAAACTCACAGTGAAGGCCACATCAGGTCATGTGTGTTATGATTAAATTAGCCAGGACATGGTTTGGGATGGGCAAAACAAGACCAAAGTCAAAAATACTTACAGCATCAACAACTAAGTTTCACAAAGTACATCTCCTTCATCATTATATTTTCTCAAGACTGCTGTTGTCATGGAAACTTTAAGTTTGAAGCATTAACCCATTTCATGAAATCCACACTACCCTCCAAGCTGTCTCTCCATCTCGCTCTCTACTACAAACACACACAAGCACACAGCAAAAACTAATCACCACTTTCTTCACAAATCCCTCCTCATAGATCTCTCACTGCTCTCTGGGGACTCTCCACAGCATATTAATCAATGTAATTGAAATAGTTGATTACATCACTTCACGCCTCATCCCAGTTTGAGGGACTTTGTGCGCAGTGAGCATTAAAGATGTAGTAAAAGAACACGGAGATGTTGTAGTGCGTTGCACATATCTGTGGCTGAAAGGCATTAGCACAGATGCCATAAAAAACTGCACTAGACATAATAACTAGAACTGTCTCCACTATAGAGCCATTACTCAGAGTTCTTTTAAAGGAAAGTGCAAGGGCATTAATACTCTCACACCCACTCATATCAAAATTTACAACCTTTGTATCTTCAACAAAGGCTTCCAAAACTGGCTTTAGCAGCAAACGCTTGTATAATGCTCATGTGAGCATTATAGCATGGCATTAGCCCACAGGCAGCATAGATAACAATATGATATTTAAATTTTTAAAACTATAAGTGATTTCTTTACTATAGGCTATTGCAAAGACCTGATCTATTTAGCTAATCCCTGTCTTCTAAATCAAACTCAACACTGTACTTTACAGTTACTTTATAAAGATGCATGAACTTACACATTACTAAAACCAGAAGTAAGCCAGTTGAAGACCATGTTTCCATTCATGTTGTTAGTGTTGTTTATGTGATGACACTCTGCTCTGATCAGTCTGTCCAATTTGATCCAGGCTAGAATATTTCATCAGCTCGTAGATATAATGACAGTTGCCAGTGTAATCCATGATTCCCAGATAATGCACGCTCATACAATGGCATGTGGTAATTTCTACAGAAAGGCAAGCAGGGACAATGACATCCTCCACAGTTTAAAAAGGAAGACTAGATTAAAGCATTGTGTCACATGATGCCTGTCTTTTATTCTTTTACAACCTTGTGCAATCTATATTCACATCTTCACCACTGTGAAATCTTTATTGTTTAAAATAAATCTCTAAATATTTAGCATATATTTTTTTCTAGTCATTTTATGTTACCTTTTTTCGTCACGTTGGTTGCTAGTTTAGTTATTAGTTTAGAATAGATGTGATAGAATGATTGTATATTTTTATATTACCTTTAAGTTTTTTTTCTTTTGCACTTTTTGAGCAGTGAAAGATGTTTTAAAAATGTGTGAAAACGTCATCAGAGCATTCAACAGTCACACCCCGACGCTAGAGGAAGTCAGCCATGTTAAACTAAATGCTTAACACCGTTTTTGCCATTTGGAATATACTTGACTCCGACAGAATTAAGCAGAGCAAGTGCAAACTTTGTTGGTGTCATTCAAAATCCTTTGTGCAAGGGTATCAAGATTGTAAAATTTAGAATTTCACTGCTGTGGCCATAGAGGCACTTTTATTACTCAATATTGGGGTTGTTTGATTATCATAGCATTGTTTTATTTAGCATTCACAATGTCTGATTCTTTTTCATATGGGTTTGTATATTGTTGTTCAGTAGCACTAGGTTAGATGTTGAAGAAGGACTAACAAAGGACTAACAAAATATACCTTATACTTAAAGTGAAACTTGCAAGATGAATTGAGCTACCTTAAATTTATTTCACATATTAAAAGCTCTTCTAGCGGCATGTTTGTGACCTAAAACGAGCCAAAAACAAACAAACTGAAAGTAATCTCTCTAGTCAAGGTGAAAAGTACTTCACTTTCCCTCTTCAGTTTATCCTCCAATTTGTCTTCCTAATATTGATTTTTGGCTTCATACTATTTTTCAAAGACTGCAGCCACTCAGCCATAACCTCTTGATCTGTAATGTCTCTATGTCCCACAAATACTAAAGTACCTGCTCTGTTTTATACTTATATGCCAATACAAGGACAAAATAAGAACTGCTTCAATCTTTTTAAAAAGTATACAAGGCAATGCACGTGCATAGTGATTAGGCGCTTACACAAAACATCAGAAATACCAAAAGACCATTTTCCATATCTCATAGTAACAAAGGTTATATGAACATGTTTTGCACACTGAGCATTGCTGCCAGAAAACCACTTTAGCCTCCAGCAAACTTGGCAACATGTAAAGGAAGAAAGGTACAAAAAGAGATATGACTGTATATTGCATGACTTGTAACCAGCATGCCTGCATGTTTTTGAATGCTTCAAATGGACTATTTGTGAGACGCATCACTATATCAATGTTTTTGCCCTTATTTCATTAAAAAGGAACCAAACAGAGATTTTGGCCAAAAATTGCTGTGATGCTCAAATACAAAAATGAAAGCCAGAAAAGATTAAAATAGATCATATAATCTATATAAATCTATATAAATAATTAAAAATAACACCAATAGGTACATCATGTTAATATAAATTCTCCATAGTTAAATCATATTTTGTACTGTATGTTTTTTTAAATGAATGAACAAGACTGGATGAGCTTTAAGATGTGAGATTCAAAATTCTGTTTTTTGTATAAAAATAGCACCAAGTTCTTACTAAATGATTTCATGTAATGACAGACCTGCTCAGCAAAACTCCATTGTTTTGCCCGGATTAAGAAGGAGGAAATTTGAAGACATTGACTTATTAATGGCACTGAAACATTCATCGAGGTAGGAGAGATTGTTTGGCTTAACAGAAAAGTACAGCTGTGTATCGTCTGCATAGCAATGACAGAAATTTTCTTAGCTGTCTTATATACATGGATATTTTATTGTTCCATGAAGGGAAATTACTGTTATTTTCAATAAGGTATCTTTCTATCTATAAGGAGTTGTAAAGTTTGTTGGCCATGAGGTAGCAGCCTTTTCCTGTAGGATTCAGTGGTGAAATGAATCTTTTGATCAATTCGCTGAAAAGGATTATCCAATATGGTCTGTAACCTAGATAGAGTCCTCCTTTCTGACACCACAACCAGTGAGTCAGGGCCCATTTATATTTGTTGCATTGGTCACTTTGCACATAAACAGGAATGTCACCACTGCTCTGTACCATTTATACAAGCACTGAGGGTGTTAGCACTGAGTGCAGGATTCTCTTGAACAACAGACATTGCCACTCAGACAAAAGCTCCACATCAGCGCTGGTATAGGAGGAGAAGAAGTCAAAACCTCAATGCTGGAAGCAAAGAAATCCCTAAGTTTTGTTTTGTATTGTTTTCTCTAGAAGGTCTTCAAAGTGTTGCAACTTGTCCCTCTTTATAATCTGTGACTCTTTGAGTTTTGGTTCTGATACATCGTTCGAATGGCAGTAAAAAGTAATACGAAGACACGCTCATGTCTTCAGCCTTGAAAGCACAATAACTAAGTAAACCAGCTGTCATTTGCAAATCGTTTTTAAAAGCTCCTGTACTGTTAAATTATATTTCAGTAACATTATCTGACAGAATCACCATATACAGACATTAAAGAAAATATGATCTTTTATGTTGGCAAAATTTATATGTTCAACTCAGAGAGGAAGTCATGCATGGAGCCATGGAGTCTTTTCAGCTGTGCTCCTTCTGTCTGTCACACTACAGAGTAGATGCAAAAAAGGGTATATACTGTAATACATCATGTTTACTATCATTGTGTATAGACTATATTAATGCAATCACAGCCCGACATTTCCTCATCTTAATAGAGAAACACAGACCATAAATGTGCTTTAATGAAAATTTTCCAAAAACTTAAAAATCAGACAACTTGCTTTTTATCTTCTGAGGACAGAGCTATTATTATATCAAATCTAGCCTCCAATAAAGGTCAGGGTCAAAGCCTCTGTGCCCTGACATTAAAAATAAAACTGTAAATAATCCTCTTAGACAGAAGTGCCTCAGGAAGAACAAAATAACAGCTAAGTAGAGAGTTATAGGTTTTTAGAGTAATTAGGGTTATTAGAGGAGATAGGAAATGATTCAGAGGGGAGATGGGGATATGATGGGCTTTTTTAAGGAGACGGGTTTCAAGCTTAAACCAGATGATGGAGAATGACTTAACTGACTGACTAGACTAAGGTCATTTAGGGTGCGTTAAAGACGAAACTAAGAATAGAGTGACATTAGATTTCAAATGAGGAGTATACTTTAATCAATGGACACATTTCATTATAACTGAAAAGAAAAGTGTGGGAATTAACTTTAAAAGTAGCTAGATATTTGAGGAAATACTCAGATTTGTATGAGATGGTTAGTGTGTCATAACAGCATGGCTCTATTCAACATATTAAGTTTCATTTGTTTATTATACAGCATACAATTAAATTGGAAAAACAGAAAGCTTTGCATTTAGTAAAGCAAGCTGAAAAAGAAGGATGTTTTCCATTCATATGCATCAAAGACATAGTAACACGGTGGTTTAGGGGATTGATTCCTGAAATATTTGTTTATCATGAGCAAAGACTTCTCTCATAGTTGAACCTACACTGTAGTGTAGTTGTGCTTTTTAACTTCTGCAGCTGTGCAAATCTGTGAAAATCATACATAATGATAGCAGCAGATTATTTTTTTCTGCATAAATCTGTATACCTACCTGTGATTATATTGTTATTCAGACAGTCTTTGATGGCAGCTTTTGGGCCATATGTTGCACAGTGCAAACAGAAAACATGATGATTACAAAATATGATTTGCTATCCCCATCAAAACTACACAGTTCCCTCTTAGCTACAATTTTTAATGCGTAATGAATCATAAAACATCATGTACTTGCAAACAGGAACACTTTGTGATTCATTTCTGTGGATATGAAAAGTTTAAGCTTCGGTTCTTCTAATTATTTGCTGCTTCTGCTGAATCAATTAAGAAATGATCAACAAAGCAAAGTTCTAGTTTATTTTTACTCTGAGTGATTAAAAAGATTCACAGGGTCTGGGAAGCATTGGTAAATTGCTCCAGCTCACTGACATACATGTCAAACTTTTTGCATGCCCACTCACCAGCCTGACTTTCGTTTTCTGTCTTGGTGTAGCATGTTTCTGTTTCTGTGATACATCTGGAGCAATATGCCACAGGATTCCAAGGCTCCCCGCAGAGTTGAAGGAGTGCATCTCCCAATCCATCACTTCTTGCGTCAGCCAGCACAGCAGTGGGCTTGCTCATGTAGTAGTATGCAAGTATTGGTACGGTTGTCAACAGATTCCTCTAACGTGTTCACTTTACTGTGTTGTACGTTACTTCACATGCTGTGTGTTGTCTTGCAGGTATTCTCTCAGTTTTAGTATTCAATGTTCCACGCTTACCAGGTTTCCTCTGTTGCACACCATTTCATCCACACTCCTCACTAAGATTCATTTCCACAGACAAGGACCTGCTGTAACTTGTTTACGATTTGTCTACAGATGGCATACGCTATGAGTGGGTGAATTTTAAATTTGTCGGTCGCAGTGCTTTGAATCTGTCCCGTGCAGTGCAACTTGCCACCAAAAATATCCAGTGAATATTTACAGGCTCCAGTGGACTTCTGGGGGTAAGTAAGTGGTATGTTTCCTCATGAATGATGTTCACATTAGCCTCATGTGGATTTTGAGTCCACCAGCAACTCAGAGGCCCATCGGTCCGATGACCCATGTGCTTTTCTCACAACACCGAGAAAGTATGACCACAGCTGCTGTGTTTGCTCTGTGCTTCATTTACTGCTTTCATCTAATGTCCAGCTCTGCTGTGTTTATAATGCCACATTTTTCCACACTTTCCCAATTTGTAATCCCAATTTTATATTCTCCTTTAAGATTATCATGGTGTTTGATGTGTTTGTAGTGATTTTAAATAACTTATAAGTCGAGCCTCTCTCTATTGCCTCTTTACAAAATACAGCAGTGTCTTTCTTGTCTGGTCTTTGCACTCACAGAAAGGAATATGCAGTGTATTCCCTGTTGTGACAAATTTCATAGAACTTTACATCCATACTTATCCTCAGCTATGCAAAAGCACAAGTCAGAAATCAATGTTCTCGCTTTTCATGGTGTAGAATGTCTGCTTTCTTTAGCTAGCTTAATAGCGATTCTTAATCTCACAAATCCTCAGTTCAGATCTGACTTGCTGAAATAAAGATTTGTCAGGGGAATTATACTAATTATGACACCTGAAATTCAGTGGTGACACAAAGTTACTGAGCCCTGATAGCGCTTATGAGTTTAATGCATGGCAGTGTATAGCACTATAGACTAACAATATATAACACTGACTGGCTACTGTCACTGAGGAATCTTGCCGATGGAATCCTACACCAAGCCACTCCTTCATAAATGCGTATATGCTTGTAATACTTGTAACTATTTTTCACAATTTAACTAAATCCCAACAGAGTAAAAGAAGAACCCTTGAGACAAGTTAAGCATGATTAAGGTAGAAGAAGTCATCCCATCCCATCTCATCATCTTGAGGTTCGCTAAAAAAATTGGAAACATGTATTAAGGTGGCCATAGTAGAATGCTCAATTATGGCTTCTGAATTTTATATTGCTCTTCTGATGTAATAGAAAAGCAACTTTTCCTCAGCCACAAAAGGGTGGAGTGCCCACTCCGAGTCAGGGACGAGTTCTTGCCCCAAGTGGAGGAGTTTAAGTATCTTGGGGTCTTGTTCACAAGTGATTGGAGAAGGGAGCGGGAGATCGACAGACGGATTGGTGCAGCAGCTGCAGCGATGCGGACACTGTACCGGTCTGTTGTGGTGAAGAGAGAGCTGTGTAAAAGCGAAGGTTTCAATTTACTGGTCGATCTACGCCCCTACCCTCACCTATGGTCACGAGCTGTGGGTAGTGACGGAAAGGACGAGATCGCGAGTACAAGCGGCGGAAATGGGCTTCCTCCAAAGGGTGGCTGGCCTCTCCCTTAGAGTTAGGGTGAGAAGTTCGGCCATTCGGGAGGGGCTCAGAGTAGAGCTGCTGCTCCTCCACATCGAAAGGAGCCAGTTGAGGTGGTTCGGGCATCTGACCAGGATACCCCCTGGGCGCCTCCTGGGCGAGGTTTTCCAGACATGTCCTACCGGGAGGAGGCCCCAGGGCAGACCCAGGACATGCTGGAGAGATTATATCTCTCAGCGGGCCTGGGGACGCCTTGGTGTTCCCCCGGATAAGCTGGAGGATGTGGCTGGGGAGAGGGAGGTCTGGGCTTCTATGCTTGAGCTGCTGCCACCGCGACCCGGCCCCAGGAAAAGCGGAAGAAAATGGATGGATGGATGGATCTTCTGATGTAATAGTTTTACAATAAAAAAAACCCAAAAAACATATATCACTAACGGAAAGACTCAGAATTAACACAATATGTCTATTTAAGGGTCCCTCCCAAAAACCTTCTGCTCTCATGGTAATGGATCTGCAGGAATGATATATTCGTTAAAAACTTTGTTAGTATGTGCACAGAACTCTCGAAACTATACAAATTTTAAACAGAAAAAGAAGAAATAGAGACCTCCAACATTATGCACGGTATAAGGCATCCATGCAATGGCATCACTTTTGCTGTTTATTTCATCCTTTCAAAGTTACTTGCATTGCAACCATTATTCTTCATCCAAGGCACAAGCCAAGGTGAAGGGTGAGGCCTTGGCAGAGCTATATTTTCAGTGCTGTTTGTCTGTATCTCTGCAAGACTACGCAATAACACAGCTAAAGGAAGAAACCGTTAAATTATGTGTGGATCCAGGTCACTTACTTTAAAATTACAAAACGGAGCACTGGCCTTGGTTGAGGATGTGCTAACAAAAAAGCCAGGTAAGCATAGACTACACAGTTTTAATTGCAAAAACAAAGCCTTTTCCCCTTATTCTGGCAAAGAACGGAGTAACATCTGTAGCCATGGTAACCATATACAAAGACACCAATCCGGTCTTTAAGTGATGACGTGACGAATCCTACTTCCGGGCCTAAAGTAGTCTGCCTTTAATATGGCTTTTGTGTTGTTAACATGTTTAATGTTTTGTGTTTTCTTCTATTTAATCTCAAAAAGCTCCTAAAAACAGTCAGTGATCACTGTTGACCTCCCTCGGCTTTTATTACCGCTAATCATTTATTTAAGCTCAGTTTTTAAAACCTTACGATGTAACTACAGCCCAGCCCATGCAGCAGTATATGAATGACTAACCTCATATTGTGGATGGATTATCTCAGTTGTTCTCCTGGCTGAAGTTTGGTCCGTTTACAGCATCCTGACCACCGAGAACCCTCACGTTAACTTTTATTGAGTGGAAAAAAAGTTAGCTTGTTTATATTATGCTAACATAGCTGTGTCGCTAGCGGTCACGTAGCACATCATTATATACCAGCTAGCCAAACATCAGTAACCCTACAAACGTCACTGCTGTTTAGTTTTCTGTCTTCATTTATGTTGGAAGTGATAGCAGAGCTGTACGTTTTAATTTGTTTCCAAAACCCCGCAGTCAGGACATGCTATATTGTATTTAGATGGAAGCTAGCGTGCTAACTTGATGCTAAGTTCTAACTCCGTTAAATGTCATAAATTCCGTTTTCATGGATGTCTGGATGTTAAACTCAATTGTTACACCTGGTAGAGCAGAACACTGATCATTTTATTAAAGATGAAAGACTTTAGACAGTTTTTCAACTCTCAGTAATGCCACAGTGATCGTTTGATATATGGACCTGCAGCGGAGTTTAGGCCCAGACACGGCTAGTGACATCAGACTTAAAGACCAGATAGCTGCAGGAAAGCATGAAAATTAAAATCTTCAAGATTATACAAAAATGTAATTAAGCAGCAGTAGAACAAAAATGGCTTTACTTTTTATTGAAATATAGTCTAAAACCAACAAAATGTGAAATGCTAAAATTTTAATAAAACTAAAACTTTTTTTCCCAAGAACTTCAACTAAATCAGTTTAATTTGCTTTAATTATGACTGCTCAAATACAGGCACACAGTATTCTGTACACACTTTTCACATGATTAATTGTGGTGGAAAGCACTGCATTTTTTTAACATGCAGCATGATGTATGATGTGCATATTGGTGTGCAACTGTTGGTGAAAACTAGAAACAGAACGGGGGTGTTTATACTGATAGTATCTCTTGTAATTACCAAGCACAAACACACAAACAACAACTTATCCAAAGTTCTAATTACATGACAAATGAGTGTAATTTTCAGAGTCACAGAACAAAATAAGTGTTTGACTTTCGTAGCTTCATTCATCTTTATAAGCAAGGGTATTGTTTTTATAAACACATATAATTAATATCCTGCTGAAAGAAACGCTAGCACTTTGACTCTGACAATTATTTGATGTTGCTTTAAAAATATTTTCAACCTTAAAGTATTGTAAAAATGTAGTATTTTGAATAAAAAAGTCCTCTGATTTCAAAGTGCTTTTTCACCAGTACAACTGAAACATAATGTTAAAAAGAGGAGATTTATGAGTTTCTGCAGTGACTCCAGACACGCTCCCAAAAGTACGGGGTGAGTTTAACTATTGTATGAAGAATATGACATGCATCTCGATGGGAAAACACTGAGCACTTGCAGAGATTGTAAGTGTTGTATCTAAAACTGTCAGGACCCGGGCTCCCCAGTGGATTCTGTTTCTCTGTCCATTTCTCTCTCTCTTTGCTTTGTGTTTAAAGTATCTGTGGATGGAACTCCTCCCGAGTCTCGCCCAACTCACCTGTGGCTGGTCCCCACCTGTGGAAGATAAGCAATTAGGGGCTCTTACTTAAGGTGTGGGTAGACTTGTTGATCTCTCTGTCATCTCCTCAAGTGGTTTCTGTGGCATCTCCGCAGTGATCCTTGTCTTACCCTTGTGCAGGTCGTGGCTTCCCCTTGTCGTCATGTCTAAAGACATGTCGAGTGAATGAGGTCGGATTGTGTGGAGTGGCTGCTGGTTTGGTTTGCGAGTTGGATTCCCTCCAAGGGGACCCCCTCAAGCCCCCTTGGAACCATCTCCCTTCCTGGATGTTTCCTCACCTGTCTTTGTTTCACGAAAATCATCTATCTGTATATGAACACTTTGAACTGCCTTTGTGAGCCCTGCCTACTCACCCAGTGCCTGACGAGACACAAACTATATTCAAACATGTATTTTAAAATTCACCACAACTTTCTGTGTTCGTTACTTTAAACAAAACATAACCTTTTGAAACCAGATTATTGTTTTTGACACAACCTGAGAAAGTTAACAAATGTGTATTTTTATTTATTTTGTATTTATTTATTTTACTTACTCGGGTTTACTAGGAGCATTGTTATGCAAAGATCCAACGAGCCAGGAAAGAAAAAAAACAAATGGAATTCCCAATCCATCCAAAAAATACAGCTCCAGTTTTGGCGATCTGTGTATCTGTGCCAGTGTGTTGCACACATAGGGTTTATGGATGCAGGTCACTAACCAAACTCCTAAGCCATCTTATGGGCTGAATAAATATAACAAATAGGGTCATTTCTGGCTACAGAAGATCAAGATGAAGATACCATAAGACCAAACTGGAGTTTTAAAATAGGATCACTTTTCAAAGAAATGTCTTCAAGCATTCCTTCGGCGCAACCAATTCGTCCAGCATCTTTAATTTCATAACTGCACGAGCAATCAAAATCTTAAGTGTCTCAACAGCAAATTATTGCTACAAAAACAAGATGATTTGAGAATAACAACAGCAGTATTTTAGCAGGTGTGGTGGATGTGCGCACTCTAATTAGGGCAGGACACCAGGAGATTGATGTGGAGACAGATTGAGCCACCTGTTCGTTTCCTCAATATTTCCCATCTCCAGTCCTCCTCAGCATCCCCTCTGCAATCACAGGCAAGGTTAAGATATTCAACTCTAATGAAAATCAGAAAGCTGACAACACGTCAAGCTGTATTTTATCAAGCTGTGTCATATTCCATCATATCAGCATAAAATCAACTGTTTTTTGACCTTTCTGGCACTGCTACAGCACGACTTTGCCAGACAAGTTAGAGAAAAAATTAGACTTAAACTGGGGGAAACTGAGTTAGTGAGTGTATTATTTTAACTGCGGAGAAAAAATAACCTTGACTGTTTTGACTGAATGCAAGTAATGAAAAATGTCAATATTATTAGAATAATGTTCTCAAAGGTTAAACTTTTCGGTGAAGAAAAAAACAAGTAACACTATGACAAACAACTCAATAACACTATGTTTAGTAACATAACCTTAGATTAGCAGAGTCATATATGATAATGAATGAAAGTGTCACCAGCACCATCATCCTTACACTGACCGTGCTCTCTTACATTTCACAGAAGAGGTGGCCCAGTAATGCAGGTGGTGAAAATTAAACTGTCACTCACTTAACACACACAGAGATTCATAGTTACACATTTTATAAAAATAAAAAAAATAAATAAATAAAAACATGACAGACTACTGCAAAAACATGGCAGTTAATTTGATGGCTTTTGAGTAATGGGAGTGGATTTTGAACTGCTGAATCCCAGGAATGGGCACTGTACAACTAGGCTGCTCTGCTAGCTAGGTGAAGTAATAGTAAACTTCAAAGTAAATACAAGCAATAATGTGATGCTACTGCAAGTTTGATCAAGTGTTTCCCACCCATATTTACATTTACAGAAGGCTAAACTAGTTAATCATTGATCTTTATATTTAATCATTATTATCTGCTCCACTAACCACTGTCTTTCCTTAGAGTTTCCTCTCCTACTTTTATTTTTCTTTATTTATCTTTTTTTTTTTCACTGCAAATGTTGCACATTTCCACTGCAATAATTTAAAGTTTGTGAGCACTTTGAAGGTCCTCCTATGCCCTGGGCCCTAAAGCACTTGCCTGCCTTACCTGGTGGCCTCTGGTTCATGTTTTAAAGCTGAACATACATATCAAACTGATGGTAAATATATATATCTACATATACATGCACACACACACACACATACATACATATACATATATATTAGTGCTGTCAAAATTAACGCTTTAACGCAGATTAATCCGCCATCACCGTCAACTTGGTCAACGCAATTAACACATCTGGAGTGAAAAATGACTCAAAATCCCTGAAATGTGTCCGTCTTCGGGCAGTTTGTCCAAGTAGAGTTACCTTCACACATGCGCAAATGGGTGGTTGATCTGGTGGTGACGGTCACCTGAATCAATCAACTCAATATGGAAGATGATGAACGCAGATTGGCCCTCTCGATGGGAAATTTGAGTATTAAAAAATAACAAGATGGAACAGTTGACCGACATAAAGTATTAGCCACATTGTGCAGGAAGGAATTTTCTTTTCACTGAAGCACTTCCACCTTAAAATATCACATTGAGGCAAAGCATATGTTAGTGGGGATGCTGCTAGGACTTTGGCTAACGCGTCACCCAGCTTGTGACAAACCACTCACAGAGCATCAGGGACTCAGTAAGTCTACCTCGGAAATATTGACTGACACAATTGAAAAGTGGATTGCAACAAACTACAGACCTATTAACATTGTTGAGAACACGCGCTTTACATAGCTTTGGTTCCTCGTTTCAAGGACTTGAAGTGCCTCCCCAAGAGTGACAGAGAGAGAGTGGATACATTTTTTTTGGAGTTTTTTGTTAACATGAATGTTCGAGATGTTCAATAAACATGTTAAGTGCGTATATTTTTCCTTTTTTCTCGAGTCTGTTTGCTCATGCAAAATGAAATGTGATTAATATAGAATAAAAATATAATTATATAGACTAAAAATGAATGATATTTAATCGTGATTAATGAAAATTAATCCACAATCAACTCTGTCATGAATCTGATTAAACATTTTAATTGCTTGACAGCATTAATATATCTTATATATTAAGATATACTTACCTATTAGTATATTTTTTAAAAAAAAACTTGTATTTTTTGTGCTTATTCTACATTTACTTGATTATATTGCATAAATGTCAGTTACAAGTTGAAAAAATGTAATTGCAACCAGGATATTGCTCAAGTAATTGCGATTAATCGTGATTAATTACAGAAAAATGTGCGATTAATTAGTTTTTTTAATCTATTGACAGCACTAATATATATATATATGTATGTGTGTGTGTGTGTGTGTGTGTATAACATCCTTTTTCTTTACTGGCAGGGTATTTGAGATTCTATGGTTTGCCCTTTGATTTGGGATTCTCCTTGACAAAGAAGATGATCATCTCCGTACTCCAAGCAGTTGCATTAACTTTGCATTGTGCCCAAGAAAGAAATTATAAACAGGGGTGCACATAAGTGGTCCGCAGGTGCGCATTCGCTGTCAAAATAAAAGACGTGCAGCAGATAAGAAGTTGCAACACGCGTTTGCGTACATAAGATTTTCTGGAGGACGACAGACATTTGTTTAGAACTCTTAAACTCTAACTATTAACAACGATTCCTTTTTTCGTTTCTGTCTTCTCTCAGTCATAGCCACCACTAGTCCCTTGGTACTGTGCAGAAACTGCATAGTAAAGTTTATATCTCTGTTGAATTCTTAAGTGCCTATTACAGAATTCAAGAGCTTAGCGCAAGATGAAGTGGGATAGGATTCAATATGAGCCTATGTGTTCTTTTTCACAGAGGGCCATACAGAGAGAATGTGTGTGGCATGTGTGCTCATGAAAGCATTTGTATCTATTTGTGTTAAGCACAAAAAAATAAACCACTGCCAAAATATAAAGAACAATGAGATCAGATGCCTCAAGGAAGAATGGTGGGAGGAGACAGAGGAAAGCGAGCGTTCATATTTTCTAGTTATCTGAACCTGAACTCTATAAACCTCCCTTTCATATGCAAATGTAGCAATATTCAAAGCAAGGTCAACTTGTTCATCCGTGTTTCACTCTCTGCGTCCCAATGAATAAACATGTGGTTCAAACTTCTATTGCTCTGAGCATGTACTGTAAATGGTGATAGACATGACAGTGCACAGAGAAAGGGAATAGAACACTGACAAGATAAACATATTTCTAATGCAAAGACCTTTCATATTGCAATGTCAGATAATACAGTAACTCCTCACTTTCCCAGTGACTCTAACATGGGTCTTTTTATACTACCCTTACTGCAATCATGAGACCATAAGTCACTCTGCTTCCATTATGGAAGGCGTGTCAGTGAGATTGAGGAGATCTTCAGTGTTCTTTCCACAACCTAACTATATCCTCAGTTTATGTCAGCAGCACCCCATTCCCACTATACTCTAGTAGAGCAGCGCTTTCCTCTCCTGCGCTGCCTCATGGTTTGAATCCCTTCAAGGCTGATTGAAAGTCTTGTTCCATGGTCTCAACAAACTTCTAAGCCATATCTTGGCATGTGATATGGAGGGAAACAGGTGGAAAAGGCTGAGGATGCCAGATTATGCAATGGAATGGTATCACTCCTCAGAGCTCGGATCTTGACACTGCTAAAGTAGTATGGGATCCTCTTGACAAAGAACGGGCCAACACCCCTACCTAAAAAAAGCTTTGACTTAAAAACTACTGGAGAACTATTCCTGATAATACTGCTTAAAAAAATGATAAGAAGAATAAATGTAGTCTCACCAAATATTCACTTTTAAGCTTGTTAGAATTCTTCAAACTCCGCTTCTACCTTCTATACTTTCTTTAACTTTATCTTTGCATGTTTCATTAAATTGCTTCACCTATTTCCCATTTTCTGCATGACATACAGAGAAATGAGTAGTGGCTCAAACACAGTGTAAACTGCACAGCACTGTACATTTAAAGAGGTAACTTACCCTAAGAGACAAAGAAAATTCGGGATTAAATCATGCCTTTTCATAGTTTTCAGTCACATAATAAACTCCTACCCTGAGACCTCCATAGAACTGGAGCACAAACCTATAGGTTAGATTTGTATATTGATGTGGCCTTGCATGAAAATTATAAAAAGATGTTTTTGCAAACCAAGGATCATATTAAATCAGAGAGGCTGATCCCCAGGGAGGAAAAGACATACATGTATTTGTATGAAAGCACAGATTGCCTGTGGGCTTTATTCTGTTATATTCCACTGTGTTTAGAATCCACTGGTACCTGATTTTGTATTTTCTTTTACATAAATAGAGTCAAAACAAAATCATTTCCACAATAAATTGATGCGGAGAACCACAAATTGCATAAAATTCCACTACAATGCATGAAATGAAGTGTCTTATGGCCAAAATGTCCTAGGGGAGAACCCCAGATCCCCAGTTAATGTCTTCCCTTCAATGTGCAAATCAACTCTATACCCAATTTTCCTTTTTCTGAGCCTCGGCAATTTCAAACTCAAGTAATGTAATAGTTTGGTTGCATTTGGATATATTACTATAATTGTTTTCTCTACAAATGATAGAACAATTGTGTGTTCAGTTCAACAATATGTTTGCAAAGAGGCATCACTTCGTCTTTACAGAACTGCCAAATACAACAAACACACAATCCCAGGCTAATACGCAGAGCACACTGATGTGTGTGATAACCATCATTTTTTTGTCTTCACTTCTCCAGTCAGTAGTCATCATCTCAAACACTGTAATCATTTGTTGTCTTTGGATTGCTCTGGAACCACATTATGTTCCAAAGGACCCTCCAACTTGCAAAACCAACCCACATCTCCTTTTGATCAGAGCCACTCAAGATTAATTAAGCCATGATTTACTTTAAATAGATGTGATTAGCATGCTGAATTACATTTTGTCTTCTTAGGAATGCTTCATCAAAACCACACCTGGTCATTTTGTGCATAAGTCCAAATGGACTACAAAAAAAATCTTGACTAATGAGCACACATAGCAATTAAGAGCTTTTGCATTCACATAACAATTACCCCTAATTCAGGCTGGTGTTCCATGCATCTGATTTTAACACTGGACTGTTTGCACCCATATGAACAAACAAAACAAAAGCTGGGTATTGCACAAAATAGAAACTCACATTGCTCTTAATCATACTTCTCATCCAGAGTTTTAAAAAGAAATATAAAGACATTCTATCCTTTACTGTCTGCCACTCAAGTATTAATAAAAACAATGTAATTCATTATTTTCTTCTAATGGTGAGTGGTCATTTATCCCACATTTTTGTGACATCTAAAACCCATCTATCAGCACAACTCTAAAACTGTTACTACTATATTCATTTCTAATTTTCTGCTTATGTGCAGTGCAGTTGTGTACAGGTGTTCGACAAGGGAATCTTTCTCAACCATCTATTAAAAAGTTATAACGTGCTTAGGCATTAGTAATAAGTTGTCTTAATATTAATATTCTTCTCAATATTTACTTTCTTCCTGTTCCTATTCTGACAGTGAATCCTATTCACATTTTTGTCTGGCATAATAATTGGCATCTCAGATGCCGTCGGATGACTATGGGGCTGCAGTCGGCACCAGTAACGGCCTTAATTTGGGTCGAGGATCATCTAGTGTCTTCATGAAATGATGATAAAATGCAGGAACTGCCACTAAAGAGTTAAGTGAAAATGTCTTACTAGGTTCATTTTTGAGAATAAGTTGATATATATAGATATAGGAATCATGGCTGTATACTTGACATCAACCTAGAGTCAGCAGTGTCACTGTAATTAGATGGGTCACTCTGTTCACCAGAGCAACTTTCAGTGTACTGATTATACAAGACTCTGGATGGTTGGGTGAAACACAATAATTTCCCAAGAAAAGCCATGTAATTCAATGTCTTGATGAAGATAAAGCACAATTCTGTTTAATACTAATTGTTCAGGAGTCAAAGTGGGCTACGAAAGCTGAGTGTATTAATTGCTGGTATCGGTGAAATGCACACAGAATAATTGTGAATTTTAACTAAAGTTAAAAACTTAATGACTTTAAGAAGAATATTTTAGCCTTGTGCTTTGTTCTTGTTTCTTGTGGTGATATTGGATGTAATCAAACAAACAACAGAAGGTTAAATAATCTTATAACTTTTAAATTAGTTAATCTCAAAATGTAACAACATGCTGACAATCAAGTTAGCCATGGATGTCCATGATTAAGCATATGTACAGATATGCTTCCCCAGCATTATGTGCCTACATGTCTAATTTTGTCAGACTAAGAATGTCTGCCTTCTTTTTCTGCTTTCCTGTGAAAGGGTCATCTGCAAGGTGCCATTTTTTTCTCTTTATCTCTCTGGAAATCTCCAGTCAGGGAAGGAGAAAACTCTTATCCCATTTACTGAGATGAGCAGCAGACTTTTAGACTTTGCGAGAAAAATTAAGGCAAATATCCAACTATTACGCTAGTCTGTACAGTATCATGAGTCACAAGTTGTATTTTGTGTTTCGTGCAGTGAATGATCTTCAGGTTAGGTTAGCTGCTCCTTTGGATCAGACCATTACAGCAGCTGTGCCATCAGTCTCAAAGCCAACAACCCGCAAGCGGAACAGTTCTTTAGAGATGTCCAGTTTATCAAGGCTGTCGATGTAACAGACAGCAGCTCCAGCGCAAGACACTCAAACTGACTAAGGTTTTTTTTTTTCCATTTTGTGCAAGGATTTTGTAAAGTATGAATCTTCTTTCTTTTTTCATTCAGTAATATGAAACTTTAGTTTTGCATTGATACCACTATGCAATGGTGCTTGATGGTGATTTTATTTTCCTACAGAATCCTTCAAGTTACAATGCTAAAACAAATGTTCAAGGAGGTACATTGTAGATATAAAAAAAACCCTCATATGACGTAAGAACACATGTGTAGCTCGCATCCAGGACGTGGACATTTCCCCAAACAATTTCTTATAAGACTATATAAAATAAAATATTAAAGAAGTGTTCCTGTTTAACACATATGAACACCTTTTATCCAGTCATTCAAGAAAAGTAAAAAGCTAAAGTTTAAATCAAGAAAAAAATTCTGTCATGTTTTGAGGCATAAAGGATTGTCAGCACATTTCTGAGAAATCTAATTGTGAACCTGGTAAATTAAATACCAGCTGATGATGAATGTTCTGTACTAACCCTGACCTATAGTTTCCAAGAACACTGAACTTCCAAATTTTTGCAAGGTTTTGATTTTACACTTTAAGATTAGGTAAGCTCTGTTTGTAATTAATTTCAATGACATGTGCATGTAACAGACTGCACCTAATGCTAATTGTTAAGTTGTGATATAATGATAATATACACATATATATGACAAAATGGCTTTTGCATGTTCTTCAAAGGAATTAGTGATTTGAAGTGGAGAGCGAGTTAGCTTTTCACAGGAGGTAAAGCTCTTGTGAACTTTAATAATAGGGCTGACAAGTAGAAGAAGAATGGGATGACCATTTGTCTTCAAACAGTTTGCCCTCTCAGTGACACAGCAGGGTATGTAATGAAGATGGTGTGAGACTGGACATCCTGTTTCATTCTCTCAGCTACGTATGTGACTCAGTGGTAATGAGATTTTTGGGGAGCTTGTGCCATTCCTGGGCCCCAGCATGTGTCTGTCAGCGGCTCAGAGGAGCCGGTAATGACATTCAGTGGTCCCGCTAAGGACCAGCGATTAAGGGACAGAAGAAGCACTGGAGCATGGATGTAGTGCAGAAAGCTTTGTGAAGATTGCAGAATGGGAGAACATATAGTGGCTGCCAGCTCTGCCTGTATCATAATGTCTTCATATTTACTAAAATGACTGCAGAAATCATCTGATGAGGCTGAAATATGGACAAAAATTGAAGCGGAGTAGTGATGAGAGTGGCGAACCAGCAGTAGCATAAAGGTTGCATTTGGAGTCTGCAAGGCATTGGCCTGGGAATAGAATATGACTTTATTGTCTACCTAAGGCGGAAAAAATGTCCTTTGCTCACAAAGGTTTTGAAGGATCACAAAAACAAAAGAAGATACATCTGTTCTGCTAAGGCACATTGTTGGACTGCATGGATGATATATGCTTTAATTACCCTGACCATGGATATTGTATCTTATTTTGAATGCATCTTACCTTGGGTAGTCCCCATAAAAAAAATGTACTGTTCACTAAGTAGCATTTAAAACTTTTTTCCTTTTAAGGAAAATAAATTTCCTTAATCCTTTCTTTCGCTTTTGGAGACTGGAACAGGGACAAAATTATTTTTGCAATGAGCTTGTAATCTCATTGCTAATGAAATTTTTGCTACAAACTGGGACCAAGTCTGAAAGTAACTTTGGTGTGTCAGAGATAAAATTGCAACAAGACAGAGCCAGTCTGTTATCAGTTGGTAGTTGAATGGGGTAAAGTGGGCAATTACATGCAATCTGTTTGTGATAACATAGCGGTTAACTGTGATAAATCAGTGAAAATTGCATATCTTTTGTCATCTGTTGCAAATCTGTTGCTGTGTACATCCACAGAAATCCATGTAACTACTTACATTCAGAGTCCAAACAGAACCTCAAAAATTTGAAACAGAAATTATTCCACAAATGGTGATGTTATACCTGAAGAGTCATTTAACTGCAAAATGACTGGCACTCAGCAACTTTGTGTTTATAAAGGAATATAACCAGAATACAACCAGCCTGCAACCACTTCAGTCAAGTCTCCTATTACAAAGAGACGAGTCGTAGACTGACTCAGATATCCTGCAACAAGCTTACAATCTGTTTGCTTCCCACCAAGCGTAACTGTAGAGTTGTCTTGTCACTGAAAGATGCTGAGGGCATTGCATGATCAATCAGCCAGTTGTCACAATTCACAATTTGTCACCAAATGGAAAAAAGTTGAATGCAATAACTGGAACATCACTGATTTTTCCTATTTGCAAGGAGGTTGATATCCTATTTTTACTCTAGTGTAACTGCACTACAATTAAGAAATATATATATAAAGCCTTTTTTTTTTAAAAGATCCACACCCTCAATATAAAAATATAGGGCTAAAAGCAACAATGGTTTCTCTTAAAAATATTTTCTATAATAAACACCAACATTGAACATTTTTACTCTTTTTACTCATGTTGCAATCCAATACGGTCCCACAAAAACACCATTAGAAAGTGTCAAAACCTGAGTCATCGGCTGCTGTGTCCCTCAGAATTTTATCTGGGACTTTATCCTCACCTTCTACCAAGGAAACAAAACCATCACTAATAAAAGGGACATAGTCATCCAAAACAGCAGGAATGGACAAATCATCATTAGGCTTTTTGCATCCACCAAATGTAACAGGTGCAGATTTAATTCCTTTGGTTTTAGCCTGAAACCCAGGACATTCTGCCTTCCAATGACTCCCTTCGTGACAGTAATTGCAGACATCCATTTTAATCAGACTTTTGTCAGTGCCTGGGATCTAATTTAAACCAGCCAACCTTACTTGGTTGTATGTGATTAACCAAAAAAAACAAACCAGAACCTCTCCTCTCAGCGTCAACCTGCCGTTAGTTTGCGCTCCCGATAATCACTCTTATGGAACAGCGCACACTCATCTGCTGACAAACCAGCTTCAGCAGCAGTTGTGTCTTTTTTGTCAGTGGTATATGTTGCTACTTGAACCACAATATGTTTTTAAACTGCTCCAAAATCATTAACTCACACAAGTCATTAAATGCGGAAATTTCAAGTGCGCCTAGCCACTGTTTAAAATTACTTACTAAGTCTCAGGCAAACTCAAACATATGTTTGTCCATTTCTTTTCTCTTGTTTATGTCTTTTCTTTTATGTTCTGAACCGCTGCCTGTATGCTTCCGGAATGACCTCATGAGCTTTAAGCTCAGCTGTCTTTATTTTGGCGTAATCAGAGTTATCATTAAAGTTCAAAGACCTCCTTTGCTTTACCATTGAGGACACACTGAAGCAACAGCGCACACTCTGCATCCAACCAGTCTCTTGCTTTAGAAACACACTCAAATAAAAATAAAAAAAGAATCTGTGTGCTTTTCGTTAAATTGAGGAACTAAACATTATTGTCCAAAGGATGGACAATGGACAATTTTCCACTAAATCAACATCTTGTTATTCCAAGGACAAACAAGAAATGCCCGGCCTTTTTTTTTCTGTTTGCTGATGAATCATTTCAACTTCAATTTGCTTTTTAAATTCCAATTCATGTTTATTTTTTTCAAATTCCAATTGAATTAAGAGGAGCTCTTCTTGTTGCTCAAAAGTTAGTCCAGAAAACTGAAGTGACGCACTTTCTTTGGAATTGGATGAAAAACCCTTCTTGGCAAGCCTTAACAAGACCCATTTCCAATAACTTTAATTTCAAAGACACTTTGATTGGTTCTTTGAGGTGTTTATCTGTCACAGGAACAGAATAATGCTCAACAAGTCTTAACAACTGCTCCTTGGTGCATTATTCCAACAACTCCTCTGATGGATAAGCAGTAAATGTTTCAAGTTCAGTTTCACTGCTCAAAACAGACAGATTCTCATGTACACATGCAAATAACTGCAAATATAAAGTCTCCCCTCTATCTAATACCAATTTCCCCTAACTAATCTTGTCCAAATCTCCTCCTTAATCTTCATACAGCACTTGTGGCGGGTATCGATGTACTAGAGCCCGATGGACTGGGGGGCAAGATACACCAGGAGCTCTAGTGATATCCACAGATGTACTCCCAAGCAAAGCTTTAACCACAGTTGGCTGTAACACTACGATGCCCTTCACAATGATCCTGAAGAGGAACAACACTGAACCTGTTGGAGAAATGTTCACACTGCTTTAGAAAAACAGTATACATGAAAAAGAGAAAAACAAACTATGCTCAACTGAGAAACGCACCAAGATTGAGCCCAAAACTCCCAAATATTTCAAGCCAAAACCACAAAATCTTCTCCAAGCACAACCACCAAAGAGAGAAAAAAACTCACTAAGTCAGATTGGTCTTGTGCCCTTTCCCTCTTGAACAACCTATTTGATCAGAGAGGTTCAAACTTGTGCAACACTGAACAAAAGCACACCAAAACGGAGGTGCTACAACAAACTACAGAAATGACAGGTCGACAGGTTCAACGGAAGCACACCACTTATGAAATAATTGTAAAATTTACATATAATTTAAACTACAACCAAAACAGACAAAACAGTGCTGTGCAAAATTCAAATATTAACCAAATTAACAAAATATCTCAAAACGAACTCTAAACAGAGCCCCTATTTTGTCAGAACCTGGCTCTGGGCTATGACACAAAATAGGAAAGGACACAAGAGAACAATTTACAAATATTTATTTAAAAAATTAAAAAAAACACTAATAACAGTCTGGTGTATGAAATCAGTAAAATCAGTCATGTCAATGTGAATGGGTGTACTATAATCTACACAAAGTAAATGTGACCAAAAATAAATACATGTGCCGTAACTAGTTACACAGGGAAGAGACAGTCGGGGGAAAAAGTTGAAAATGAAAGTGCTAAGTAACAACCTACAAGTAAACATAAAAATACACTTTACTGACAGCTGGATCGTGTAAGTGGGAGAGGATTTGCCAAGACTTGGAAAAACTGGTGGTACAGTAATATTCTGACAGTCATTTTGGAGCAAATGTAGACAACACAGCTGTCAGGCAGTACTTTTTAAATTATTTTGTCATGTCACCCTGACCTCTTCCCAAAGTGATTAAATCTTTCTGCACTGTTAAAATATAGTAAAACAGTTTTCCTTTTGCATTTAGTGCAAATTCCTGATGTAATCCTTTATTATAACAACTTAAACAATTTAAATAACTGCGATCTTTTAATCTGAGGTGTTTAGCCACCGTTTGAGCTCCAGCACACACTGATTTCCAGTCCTTAGCTAATGTTTCAGTTTCAAACTTTTCATTTCATGTGTTTATTTTATGTGAATTCTTCAGCGAGAAGAATTTCTGATGTAATGCCCTTCATTAAACAATCCTTTGTCATGATTTTTTTAAGTGTTTGTGGGCTTCTAGGTTTAGATGATTTTCTTTTCAGATTAAATTTGTCCCATTCTTTTAAAGAACATAATAACAAAAGAGTTTACAAGATACAGACCTTGGTTTTTTGCATTTTTTTCTAAATGTGTGTTCTGCATTGCCTCTACTTTACTAACTCTACATGAAAAGCATAAAGTGCAACCCTTTTGTATCAGTGGGAAATATTTTGTTTTTCTTTCAAGTTTTTCTGACAGTAATAATTTTGCCACGATAAGCACCCATCACATTTACCTAAATATCCCATAAATCCTCTAGACAGGCAGTAATGGCTCTCTGTGCCCTTGCTGTCAGATCTACTTTAAGTTGGTGCAATGCCAATGCGTTATTACCCACAATGTCCCATGGCAGGTAGTCTCCCTTGTCTAAACAGCGGTGCCCACCAAAGTAGAAAACCAACACTGTCATCCGGGGAAATTAGGGCCACTCAGGAACATTCTAATTTTAACTTCTTCTTTTTTTTAACTGCCAAATTCAATATCAAACGACAGACCATCTAAGTGGCTCAGTCGGGTCTTTGAGAACGAGTGGCAGTGCAGGTTGAAGCATCTATCTAATACGTTGGATTGTGAAAAAACCCTCCGACGTGATTTGGAAGAAGCCCATATGTGACTAACACGTTCTTTGATTTAGATTTACTCAGTTTAGCAGGGCAGTGCTGTTCCAAGCACAGAACTCATTTTGCCAATTCGCGGGGATGCCAGGATTTATTAGACCTTTTGCTATATGTTGTGTGCATTAGCATAAACATATGTGGCCACTTTCTTCCGTATGCAGGTGGGTGATTTAATTAACAGAGAACCCTTAGGGTTGCTGTCAGTGATTTCATGGTGTTGGGCAGGCTCGTACCCAATTCTCACTTCAACAGGAGCCATGTTTCCAATTGTTGAAACAAATTTGAATTAATAGCAGTATCCCCCTTACAGTGGTTTATGTCAAATGAGGGAATGAATTCAGCCCACCTCTTCTCTCGCGCGCGCGCTCTATGTGTTTATGAGCACAGATTCTGACTCAGGATGAGGCCATTAGCTGAATGACACATCCCTACAATGTCAAAGGTCATCCGCCCTATTATAAGTGAATAATTTCCACAAGAAAAAAAACTGCAATGTCGCAAGCCTCCAGCCAGGATTCTATTCAGTTTTGACAGGGCATTTCAACTAGAGGCAAAACTCAAAATCTATTCAGCAGTCAATTTGCCTCCCTGGCTCTGATTATGAGCACTGCTGCAGCAGCAGGGTTTGATAGCTGCTATAATACTGCCAGACAGTCCAATTTCTCCCCTCGCCTCTCAATGCCATTCACACACACTCACACACACATAGAGTCCAGCTCTGTATACATACCCTCAACCCCTCAACTAACTGCTATGATACACCATTAAGTCAATAACACACTGAGGGGAAAAAAAGTAAATCATTTTCCCACATATATTGGGTATCATAAGGAATCCAAATGCATTTCACTTCATCTGATGACAAACAAAGGTTTCGAAATGTAGTCAGCCATGACAGTTTGAACAAATTAAAAGTTCTCAATGGTGGTGGCAGGATTTGTGATAGACTGATATCATCTCCTTCGGTTTCCTTTCTTTGGTTTTTCTCCTTCTCTTTGAGACTCCCTATCAGTAATTTGTCTGCATTGCCAGCCATGGACTGATTGTAATAACGCTTCCATTGAATAGCACAATCAGCCCTCAGCCCTCGTGTGATTTTTCCTTAGGGATCGCTTGCTCTGTCTTCACAAAATAGAAAAGAAGAGAGAGATTTGTATCAAGGGAGCATGCGCAGAGAAAAATTCATTATCTCCCACTGAATTCAGACTAATATGCATAATATGTGCTTTCTTATAAAGCACTGAAACCATGAGAAAGGACACTGTTATGGAAAGGTGAAGTCAAAATATAGCAAACCAATTTTAATCCACACCATAATTTATGGCATCTTTGTTTTATGTTGCTGAGTTATTGATGTATCATATGAGGAGAAACAACTATTCTCTTGCAAATTGGTGATATTTATACATGTTTTATAGTTTTCTAATTTAAAAAAAAAAAGCCACAAAGACCCTCGTCCTTGTGAATAGCAGACGTAGACAATTACACAATCTGCTATCCTGACTGCTGTTTGCACGAGAAACACTTCCCTCTGGACACAAGCCACCAAAACAGCAATGCTTGAAATTGAAAATTGGAATTCATCATCTAATGGCATCCAGAGAGTGGGTCCTAAGTGATGATTGAAAGTATTGGCATAATGCCCACTGGAGTTCTTACATGAGCCCTTTAAGGGGTTTTAAGGTCTAAAGCATTTAACACTTAGCCTGGGGGAAGAACCCTTTGCACAGTGAGAAGGATTTCGTTGTTGCCTCTGTCATCCTCAACTGTAGTGCAGTGATTGTAACTGGTGAAGTAGTGAAGAAGCAAATTGAAAAGTGTTGTTTTTTGTTTGTTTTTTCCTTTTTTTCCCCAAGAACTATGTTGTTTTGTTCACTCAGTCTTCAAGGCTGATAGATGTTTGCCTTTATAGTAACATACCCTTGATTTTTCTTTAAAGGATAAGTGAAAACTAAAACTAAAGCAGTTTCTGCCGTTTTTTGAATTGGACTTTTAAACAAACTCAGTCCAATCCAATGTTTTCTTTCTTCTTCTTGTATCATGTTTTTCTATTTAAATCAGATATTAGTTGTAGTTTATTTAATTTTTCTTACGTATTGATTTTTTAGCATTTGATAAAAACCTGCTGTGTAATTTTTCTTCTTCAGGTATTTAGAACTCAGTAGTGACATTCTGCCATATGATGTAATAGAGTTACACATAAAGTTTAGAATCAGATTTTAAGCCATTAGACCGAATGTGAAAATCACTGCCAGGTATGTGAGGCACACAATCCTGAGGACAGGGTCTTTTTCCAAAGAAAAAGACACTTACATACTTGACATATACTTACAAAATTTTTAAGTAAAAGCAAAAAGTTGTAATTTATTATGACATTTCTTTTTCTCTTTTTCTCTTTCTTTTTTCTCTCTTTCTTCAGATTTCAAAATATTTAATAGTTTGTTTTTTTTACATAAATTTACATTTTAAAGTTTTTTTGTTCTTGGCTGCCCCTTTTCCCATTTACCAGCAGAACAAGCTAAAATTGCTCTTCCTGGCTCTAGCGACCAAAATCAATTCATAGCTAAAGGCTGTAAAAAACTAAGATTGATAGACCAGCTGTTATGGTTTTCTTTTGTTTGTTTTTTTGTATATTTAATTAAAATTGAGATAAAAAGTTGAAAACTTGAAACTATAAACAAATCTGGGCATTGACAGGCTTGTCAGTTTGTATGGCCAATTGCATAAGCTACCAATAACAGTTTAATGTAGAATGTCTGCCCATATTTGAATTGCCTGGCTACAGTGCCTAAAGAGTTGGCACAGAAGTAAAACAAAAGCAAAAAAACAGGAGCAGCAATTGGCAATCTGACATCAAAGCCCCCAAAACAGTCATTCAGCGACTAGAGACAGTCCCAGTGCGATCTGCTTTGGACTTCTGTATTTGGATTTGCAGGCTGCTTCAAATCCCTGAAACCATGATGATTCATCCATATAAATCATACCTTGAGCTTCAAAACTGACAGAATGTGTACAGGTTCCTGAAAACTGGACTCATTCCAAATCTATTACACCTCAGCGCCTTATAGAATCCTTCCATACACTTACTGTGAAGTTTATTAAATTTTTTTTTTACTTAATTTTATTTTAACCATCGATGTAGTGGTGGGAGGCTACCAATCACATTTGTTCTCCACTTATTGGACTTCTGCTCAGCTACTGACACGTTTTAAATAATGCAGTTCCTATGAGGTGCCCCTGTGATTTTACATGAATTTTTAAAGTTCAATAAACGTTTTTTATCCACTGGCCATACCTAATGGAACCCATTACTTTTTAATGCTTAAGTATTTTCTACAGTGTTAAATTCTGCTTCATTACTGAGCATTACTGCAGCAGCCTCTTTGTTATACTGTTTAAAATGAGAATAAGGCTTTTAAATCTTTACAAATGTACAAACCAAAATCATCAGTACAAGCTAATGTGCATTATTTAACATTTAAAAGCCCCTTATTTTAAAGCTAACAACTTCTGTTGTGAAAAAGTTTGAAGTAAATAACAACATGCCACGGATGAGTTACCCAAGATGTGAGTTTAACCTAAACTAGATAACTATCCAAAGACCTGATGGCAGAAAAGTATACAACAGTATTACAACATCCCTGATTGACCACTGACTGTAATTTTTGAATAAATGCAAAACCTGAAAGCAAAACTTATATTTAGTTTAGATTTCATAACTAAAGTTTTGCATTGAGTGTTTAGCAGTATGTTGAAGTAGAAAAGGTGCATTCCAAAAAGTTGTTTGCAAGCTATCTGGTCAATAACGAGAGAGATGGGGGCTACAATTTGAATATTAAAGTGCTCATGGTGAGAACTACTTGAAAAATTTCTGTGTGTCTGCGTGTGGGGTTAAATTGTGAAATGGGTTAGGGGCTAAGCACAAGCAACGCCCAAATATCCAGACATTTAAATCAATGTACCTGCTGTACAGGGATGAGGGCAGCATTAAGCTACAAGAGATGTTTTCAATATAGATATGTCCAATGTGATAAGTTATCATTGTTAGAAAACATATTACATGTACTCAGGAAGAAGCTGCACAACTACATGACTAAGCTATAAATATGTGATGGGGGTGGGAGTATATAAGTATTACTTCTTCCCACTCCTTTTCGAGCACCTGTTGTACCAGAAGACAATATTTTCCTTCCTGTAAACATGCTCTATCTTGTATATATGTAAACATATGCTCAAAATAAATGAAATCAAAATAAATGAATGTCAGAGTCGACTAACTGCAGTGCTAAATGATATGCTCACAGGCCCAATCAGATGCTTTGCAGTTTTACACAAATATATCTGAACCATGATAAGGCTTAATGACTTTTGCAATTCTCTGGAATTCTTATAAAGCAAACATCGTTTTAAGTCTGAGCACCTGCGTACTTCCTCTAGGGTTCAAGGTTCAAGGTTCTTTATTTGTCACATGCATAGTTATACAAGTATAACACACAGTGAAATGTAATCTGACACGCTCCTCAACATGTGCAAAAGGGGGGTAGAGGAAGAACATTATGAATGTGAATGTGCAGTAGCAGCAGCAAGCAGGTGAATTCTGTACATCAAGTGAATTAAATAAGAATAGGCAATCTGACTATTTTACAGAATAGACAATATAAACATATTTAAAATTAAAGGAATTTGAAATGCACATTGTGCCTGGGTTTAGAGTGTCTGGAAGAGAATCCTGTCTCAGTCAATCATAGATGATGTGAGAGGGCGGGTGTGTGTGTGTTTAGGGCCCGGATGGCTTGGGGATAGAAACTCCTCTTGAGTCTCTCTGTCCTTGCCCGGATGATGCGGAACCTTCTACCGGATTGCAGAAGTTGGAACAGTTTGTTGCCGGGATGGGACGGGTCCTTCAGTATCTGCGCTGCTCTAGTCCGGCGTCTCCTGGTGTAGGTGTCCTGAAGCGGGGGGAGAGCAATCCTGCAGCAGCGTTCTGCTGTACGGATCACTCTCTGGAGAACCTTTTGGTCCTTAATACAGCTGTTCCCAAACCACGATGTGATGTTCTGTGTGAGGATGCTCTCCACAGCGCCTGTATAGAAAATCCTGAGGATCTTTGGAGAGACCCTGAACTTCCTCAGCTGTCGGAGGTGGTACAGGCGCTGCCTAGCCTTTTTGGTCTGGACCTGAATGTGGGCAGACCATGTCAGGTCTGAGGAGATGTGGACACCAAGATACTTGAAGGACTGCACCCTCTCCACTGGAGCTCCATTGATGATAATGGGCTTGTAGTCTCTATGCTGACTCCTTCTGAAGTCCACCACCAGCTCCTTGGTCTTGCCGACGTTCAGCTGGAGATGGTTGTCCTGGCACCATGATGCCAGATTCTTCACTTCGTCCATGTAGGCCGCCTCATCGTTGTTGGAGATGGCGCCCAACACCACTGTGTCATCAGCAAACTTCACAATGGTATTGGAGCCGTGGGTGGCCACACAGTCTGAAGTGTAGAGGGAGTAGAGCAGTGGCGAGAGGACGCATCCCTGTGGTGCTCCTGTGTTGATGGTGATGCTGTTAGAGACGCATCTACCCACCCTCACCACCTGAGTTCTGCCAGTGAGGAAGTCCAACACCCATGCACACAGACGGCTGTTGA
This sequence comes from Oreochromis aureus, assembly GCF_013358895.1. Taxonomy (NCBI): domain Eukaryota; kingdom Metazoa; phylum Chordata; class Actinopteri; order Cichliformes; family Cichlidae; genus Oreochromis; species Oreochromis aureus. The sequence continues at coordinate 14,653,343 of NC_052962.1, forward strand.
GTCCCAGATCCCTGAGCTTTGTGAACAGTCTGCTGGGCACTATTGTGTTAAACGCTGAACTGTAATCAACAAACAGCATTCTCACATAGTTACCCTGTTTCTTGTCCACGTGGCTGAGGGTGGTGTGCAGGACGTGGGCGATGGCGTCCTCAGTGGATCTGTTGGGTCGGTAGGCGAACTGGAGCGGATCTGTGGTGTCTGGGATGGAGGAGGAGATGATGTTCTTCAGCAGCCTCTCAAACACCTTCATTACTACCGAGGTCAGTGCAACTGGCCGGTAATCGTTCAGGGATGAGGGTTTGCTGTTCTTTGGCACAGGGATGATGGTGGATCTTTTGAAGCATGTGGGGACCACAGACTTCGCCAGGGACTCGTTGAAGATGGAAGTGAACACACCTGCTAGCTGGTCAGCACAGCAGCGCAGCAGACGGCCAGAGATGCCGTCTGGCCCCGCTGCTTTCCTTGCGTTCACTCTTCTCAATGCCGCTCGGACGTCATGCTCCGCGATGCTGGTCACCGGTCTCTCGCTGATGATGTCACTGTCCTCGGTAGTCAGGCGGTAGATAGCATTAGCCCCCTGGCTAACCTCGAAATGGGCGTAGAACTGATTTAGCTCGTTGGTGAATGCAGAGTCGGCGTTGATCGGCGCAGTGTCCCTGGCTTTGTAGTCCGTAATGGTGCGGATCTACTGAGGATCTACTAGATAGACTAATAAACAATTTTGGCATTACACTATACTACAGTCCAATTTTTAATTTTTTATACCTTTTGTTATATGTGAATATCCAAAAAGGAAAATATATGGCATTCCCATTACTATCAGATGTACTTTCTTTAACATTAACTGGCAGATGTTAAAATGCTAACAGCTGTGAAAATCAGTTGCTGCACATCAAGTACTTAATTCAAAAGTTGAGCATTGAGGTATATTTTTTAACCCTGTGTTTGGCGAGGTGCGCCAATCCTGAAAGCAATTCTATTTGGGAAATAATTATTTTCAAAAGCCACTTTCACATCAGCTGTTGTGCACGTTTTCTCTAGCACAGACGTGTTTACCATACCCCCCCGCCCACATTCATTCTTACTGGTGTTTTTCTGCTGTTGCCAGTTGGCTGACTGGTAGCAAGTGTAGCCTACGGGAGATCTATTTTGTGACTAATGATGCCTTCACAGAAAAACAACATTGAATAACAACAACTTTCACAATTAATAATAGACAAAGGGACAAGTATTTAATGGTAGGAGCCACACTTACCCCAGAACATGACATTAAGGCACACATAATTTGTTCAATTATCTAAAAAATCTGAGGAGTGTGGCGGCCATATCCCAGGGCAGGAGCTGGCACAGAGAACTGTGATTATCCCTGGCAGTATGTGTGTGTCTGTGTGTGAATGGGCACTCTGTGCCTCAGAGAGACAACAAGAAAGATACGGTTCACATGAATGTACTGTTGTGCATTAATCGCAGAATATTTTTACCAGAGGTGCTATGATAGTGTGCTTGAACATAGAGTTCATACCATAAAAAATAATATGCAAACTCCCACCCACCCCCTTTTGAGGGATTCAGTAAACTCAGTTGTGTGGGGTTGTTGGACTTTTTCAGTGGACAAACGGTTTGCTGTTTTTGATACTATGATACTATCAATTGTTTCTGTGTAGTTTAGGCTCTCTTTCAGTTGATAATCACTGGGCCTCATTTTCTAACAGTGCAAATGCACAATTCTGTGCATTGGACGGTTTGGACAAATCAGTCATTTATCAATATTTTTATACTTCAATTTTAGTTTACAAACACATTAGAATAGCCTCTAACCATGACCCCATTTGTCAACCTCTCTATCACCATTACAAACAAGAGGGGGCAGAGCTGATCTGTGATATAGTTGAACACCCATCTCAAACCCATCTGTCACTTCTACCACACACCTCACCATTATTTTGCTGTCCTTATACATGTCCTGCACCCCACACGTACTTCTCTACCACTCATGCAGTCAAACAGTTCCTCTCTTAGCTTTTATTGTACTCTTTTCCCAGCAAAGTTCGGCCATTTTAGTCAGCACACTGCAATTATATTTTCAAAGTCATCTGAGAATGCTTCCACCCAGACTCTGTCTCAACTCCTACCTGAATTCCATCTTCCTTCTTCAACTTCATCCATGTAATACTTGGCTTTGCCTTTACTTGCTTCCTCTTCTTGGTTTCCAACGTCATCCTACAGACTAGCTGATGCTGCCTAAGTACATTCTTACAACACCTTGCAGTCTCCAATTGCTTTCCGATTGGACCTTCCTCCACTCTTATATGTCGGATCATGTTCCACCTTCTTCTTGGTACACATGTTCACTACAGCCATTTCCATCCTTTTACCATCGGTCCTTCTGCATTCCTGTCCTTGACACCATACCTACCCAACACCTCCTCATCATCTCTGTTTCTTTCACCATCTATACCATTAAAGTCCAATCAATCTCTCTCACCTGGGCACACTCTCTTTCACTTATTCTTTCTCCTCTGACATTCAACCTGTGGGGAACATTCAACATCACACCTTCGATTTCCAGCTTCAAACTCATGATCCCGTCTGACACTATCTTCACCTCCACAACACTATTTACACATTCTTCCTTCAAGATTACCCCTACTCCAAGTGTTTTCCTATCAATGGTAGAACTGAATCCAACTCTAATGCTCCTGGCCTTCTACATGGTCTCCTGCACACAAAATATATCTGACCTGCTTCCGTTCGTCATATGAGCCAATTCTCTCCCTTTACCAACCATATTCGCTACATTTAAAGTCGCTACTATTACCTCCAAACTTTGGCTTGGCTTTTGCTGCTTCCTAAGAGGTCTTATCAGTTTTTTCTTCAGTTGCCTTTGCCAACAGCAGCACAATTGTTGGGCAACAGCACGAGAGATGGTCATTGTTATCTCAGGCCCAAACTTATCTGGTATGGAAATCTCATTTGTGTGTTTGATCCCAAATGTTTGATTTGGCCAATATTTTACATTGGATGCTTTTCTTGACTCAACCCTTTCCATTTGCCTAAGCTTTGGACAGATACTAAGAGTACAGTGAACCTCCCCACCCCCATGGCCGGGTTTCTTTGTGCCCTCTATATCGGTGCATTAAAGAGTTTAAAAAACAAAAATCCTCAATCATTTCATTAAAATTCATCCCATTACTTTTCAATACTTTATCCTATCTCTATAATGAAATGCAAAACCCAAGAGACAAGAGAAACAAATGTTGTTATTAAATTATAAGCAAAAGTTTTCCAGCCATTTTGGGTCTTATCAGCTGTTCAGGTGAACTAATCCTTTGCACTTCTTCTTTCCTTCTTCCTTCCCTCCTTCTCCACTTACCATTTCTCTCCCCTGTGCCCAAATCTGTACTGTTATCCTTTTGTAGTCTGCCCAAGGCTAAGTTCATATGCAGAGAGGTATCTGTGGAAGATAAGGTCTATGCATTACTCTGACAGTGTGCAGAAGTGCAGAGATGCTACAAGTAAAAATAATCAGGGCACAACTCCATTCTGCAGAGCTGCAGGGCTATGCAGGCCAAGAAGAGAGATAGGAAGCGACCTAAAGGGAACTTCAAACTTTGCCTCACAGAAACACACACCTAGACGCACACACACTCACACAAATGAGAAAATAAGATACGAACAGAAGTACAAGAGCAGAGTTCTCCTTTTTCTCCCTTTTGCTTGAGTATTTGCAGAAGATCAGCTGCTAAATGTTTTATTCAGCAGAACTCGGTTCAATCTCTGAGCCCCTTTGATAACGGTACTACACAGGCCTAAAGAGCAGCGCAGCACAATAACAAAATCAAAAGAAAATGACCACAGAACACTGCAAGGGCAACAAAGTCCAAACAAAACTTGGACAGTTGATGATAAATCAGGAACATCCTTCCAACAAGATAAACTACGACTTTGTAAAACTATAAATTTGAAGTGCTTCTTGTGATACTTTTAGAGAGTAGTCAGGTTATGATGCCAGAAAAGTGGTGTACTTCTGTCAGCAAGTTGCCAGCAATAGTACTGGCAAACACTGCAGTAAAATCAAATCAAAAGCTCCTCTCATTTAAGGCCAAAGATCTATTTTGTCTTTTAAATTTGTGCAGTTATTGTGTTGTGTCTTCTAGGCCACATCAAAGAATCCAGTTACCCCACTAACTGAATAAAAATGAACAAAAATCCATTACATTTAAAGAAACTGCAATATGTTTTTGATAACTGGTAATCAGTGTTTCACATAACTTCATTGCAAAATTACTTTAATTTGGCCATGTTGGAGGGTTTTTGAGAGTGAACAGATGGCTTAAGGTCATTCCAGTGTCCTCTTACATAACCCGAGTGCACTTAAGCTTCAGAGCATGCACTGATGGCCTGACGTTTTCCTTCAGGATATTTTGATAAAGAGCGGAATTCATGGTTCCATCAATTATGGCAATTCTTCCAGGTCCAAAAGAAGCAAAGCAGCCACAGATCATTACACTACCACTACTATGTTTGACTGCTGGTGTGATGTTTCTTTTTAGGATGTTTTTTTCTTCTTAGTCCACAGAATACTCTATCAAAAGTCTTGGAGATTATCCAGATGTTTTTTGGTAAATGTGAGACAAGTCTTTGGGCTCTTTTTCCATTTGTGGATAATGGCTCTCACCATGTTTTTGTGGAGACCTAAAGCATTTGGTAGTGGTTAAATCAACAATTTGGTTCATTCTTGAATGAAAGAATACACTGACCAGCTCTAACAAGTCAAACAAAACTAAAGGAGGTAGGAGTATCATACCTCCAAAACCAAGAGACCCTTTATGAAAAGAAATATGGGGGATAGTCTAATGGTCACTACAGTGCCAGAAAGTATCTTAAGCACCTTCACAGTTCTGAATAATAATAAAAATTCTTTGGATAGATTAAACCATTTGTATCAGAATAGTGGGAAGAGGAAAGTGTGTAGGAGAGAAACATCTCATAATACAACGCATGCCACATTATATGTCAAACATAATGGAAGCACTCTGTATGTATGACTGTCAGTGGAGTGAAGGTAGTCTGGGACTGAAGGAAGAGAATTTTACACAAGTAATAAAAGTCATTCTTATGTTTAAAATTACACTTCTAGTTTAAGAAAACCCAAATGTTTTCAGTTATTTATTGCAATTCAAGTCGTTCAAGTCCAATGAATAGCTTGAAAGGGTACAAAGATAAGTGGTGAACTGCCAGAAAAAAAAAAGGTAAGGCCACCCAGAACTGAAAAATAATGTACATTTCAGAATTACACAAAAAAGGCCTTTTCAGGGAACACAAAATGGGTTAACACTTTAAAGATGTTCTGCAGCAATGGAGGTTGATCAAGCCTTGAAAGCTGATGCTATTAATTCCCACAGGTGTTCCAACTTTTCTGCATTACTTCCAAACCTCTCTGTCTGCATGAAAGCAGTGTTGGAACACGCTGTGGTACCATACCCTCGTGACCATCAGTTGAATTGTATTGTACTGCAGAAAGTAGTGTGTTGATACAAAAATGGCAAGAAAAAGGCAATTAACAGAAAGAGAGACGGACCATGATAACACTGTATATCTTTCCTACAGAGAAACTGCAAAGAAAGTCAAGGTGTCATTGAGTGCAGTTTCCTTCACCATCAAAATGCACTCAGAAAATGGGTCAAACTCTGACAGGAAGAGGTCTGGCAGACCCAAAGCCACAACTGAATCAGAGGACAAGTTTCTGAAAGTTAACAGCTTGCATGATAGGCACCTCACAGGACAACAGCTTCAAGCAGAGCTTAATAGTGGTCATAGTAAGCAAGTCTCAGTTTCAACTGTGAACAGAGAAGACTTCGAGCCACAGGTTTAACAGGGCAAGTTGCAGCAAGAAAGTCATTGGTAATGTGACAGGTTGAAGGACTACTGTTGAAGGATTACTGCATATAAAACTGTTCAATTAATACTAATTCATATCAGATAATATAAGGACAAAAATAATATAAATATGGTAAGAAAATGGTTAAGAGTTTATTATCTTTCATGTTATATTAATGGCTTTCATGTTACTTAAGAGAACTGCAATCTATTCATCAGTGATCGGCTAGTGAGCCTTTTCTGGGATCGATTAGTAGTGTCTCTATTCTCCACTAGGGGGCTTTCGCGCGTTCTCCTCACTGCAATAAACGACTGCATGAGAGACCAAGTCATAATCACTCTCGTGATTCTTTTCCCCCTGTTTTCAGGTAAAAGTGTTCAAAAGTTGATATAGTTCCAATTTGTACCCCGTTAAGATATTTAAGAGGTAATCCTTCATTGTTTTGTAAGCTTTAGAAGCATTATATTAGAGTTTTGTGCACATATACGTGGTGGTTTTGAGCCTCAGTTTTGTACTGTGTAATGGCCATTAAGATAACGGCAGGAGCTAAAAACGCCGCTATTGTAAGCCATTTTGTCAGGAAACCTGTTCTGGCATATATAGTAAGCACTTTAGTATTTTGGTTTGTTATTTAGTGTTTTTCTTCCACCATGTGACATTAAGCAGTACAGAATGTGAAACGTTTCTGTTCATTTTCACTGCAATAAACGACTGCATGAGAGACGCAAGTCATAATCACTCTCATGATTCTTTTCCCCCTGTTTTCAGGGGTGTAACAGTAAGACGTCAGAATAAGACAAAGAGGCTTGCCTGGGCCATGAAACACCGCCATTGGAATACTGAAGACTGGAAGAAGGTATTTTGGACCGATGAATCAAAATTTGAAATCTTCGGTTCATCACACAGGATCTTTGTACGGCGTCGAGTAGGTGAAAGAATGGTTCCACAGTTTGTGGCCTCAGCTGTCAAAATTGAAGGAGGAAGTGTGATGGTCTGGGGCTGTTTTGCTGGATCACTGAGTTGTACAGAGCAAGAGGCACCGTGAACCAAAATGGCTACCATAGCATTCTGCAGTGCCATGTAATACCCTCTGGTATGCAGTGTTGGGAAGGTTACTTTTAAAATGTATTCCATTACAGAATACTGAATACATGCCCCAAAATGTATTTTGTAACGTATTCCGTTATGTTACTCAATGAGAGTAACGTATTCTGAATACTTTGGATTACTTAATATATTATCATGCTTTTTACAACGACGTGAATTTTCTATTGCTGTGATTTATTACTGTTAAGTAGTAATGGGACCTCTGGCTAATACGGTGGGTTCCGTGTCGGGCTCGTAGCCAAAAAATAGCTTTACTTTGTTGTCTGGGTCAACTTTGCTTGCGAGAGAGAGAGAGGGGTGTTGAAAGGCTGCTCCAACGGAACCTATTGTTTCGGAGGAAAACACGAACACAGTGTACAGTCGAGTCATAATAGCGTACTTACAACTGGGCTCGTCAGGCACTCTTCTTGGCTGCAGTGGTTATTATTATATTTACATGCTTCCAGCTCCCGTTTTTGCTCGATGACTACTCGTACTTTTCCACTCGCCTTTTTCTCCCTCCTCACGCTCACAGACACATAACAGGTATGGCAGTCCATTCTCCCTGCAGCACGGACTACACTGCCCATGATGCTACATTCTTTAGAGCTATACCTTTAGCATTCTGCCTATTAGCTTAGCACAACAACAACAACAAAAAGGCGCTCTCTCACCCGGGAAACACGCTTGAAAACATGGAGTGGCCAGCACAGTCTCCAGTCTTAAACCCCATCGAGCTGGTTTGCGATGAACTGGATGGAAGAGTGAAAGAAAAGCAATCTACAAGTGCCACACGTTTATGGGAACTTCTGTAACAGATATGGGAAGAACTTTATGAAAACTATTTGATTTCTATTGTATAAAGAATGCCAAGGGTGTGTTCAACTGTTATAACTGCCAAAAGTGGCAACTTTGATGAGAGAAAAGTTTAGAATACATTTTGGTCTATAAATTGATTCCATCACTAATAAACTGTTATATTTATTCTATTTAATTCTTTTTGATATCCAGAAAGAGTCATCTTGAAATGGAAATGAGGTGGTTTCTGCTGAAGTAACCGATGCCTAATAACTGAGACACCACTAACACCTTAAGGTTATCCTGTGTTAATTTAATGCTTGAGGTAAGCTCCGTTCTGTTCCTCCTGTACGCTTGACGCTCACACAATTACAGCTTTATTTCCAGCACTGGCTGTTGCCGTTACTCCCTCCCCCACATATTCACCCTCCCTTTTGCTTTTCAATTAACTGTGACCAATATGCGTTGTAGTCGTTCCAGAAATGACACACCACCACCACCGCTATCAGCGCCACCTGTAGAGCACGACTGTGTTAAATAACAGTTATACAACAGATGTAGTTTCAGCCAAGCAGTCTGAATAATCCGAGACTCATCCCGCCTCTTCTGATCATTCCCATGATGCAACACAGGGAACACACTACACCAAATGTGGGAAATGGGACTTCTCCTTTACTGTCCTTCCTTCAGAGAAGAAACTCTTCTGACATGGCACATAATGTGGTAACAGTTTTAAAGAAGCAAAAATACCTAAAAGGACTTTCTAAACGGTGACTCAGCTAGGACTCCTGCGTAACCATATCATTGTTTTGTGCACCTATGCAAACTCTCTCTTCTTGGGTTATGTGTATGTTTGAGAGAGGGGCAACGTTTCACAGCCAAAGGCATCACTATTATCCAAGCTGACTTATTCAGGGACATGGTGAGGTGTGTGTGTACGCGAAAGCGAGGCTGACATGGTGAGCGTGTCATTCTGTAGTGTGGCGACCTCATTCTGTCATAGTGCCAGAGCGCCTGCCTCACGAGCAACCCTGTCACCATGACTCACTCATGCATAAACAAACACACAGACACACACACACACACATATATTGTACACACAAAAAACGGCATACAGCTCACACATCTGTTGTGACGGATAGAACTATACTTTTTGGAGGCAACAAGAGCACTAATTCACAGTTACATCTCTGCAACAGTGTATACTTTTAGTACTTTGATACTCAAAATGACAATTGAAGTTCATGGAAAACTAACTGCACTCCAGGAGTATTCAGTCATTCATTCAATGATACCAAAACTATAAACGTAACACAACTTTTTACAACATTTCAAAAATACAAAACAAAACTTCCCATTATTCAAGTCTACCTTCTTCCTTCTACTCACATGGTTACAGGTATATGAAGGAGTTATTTAGTACAACGTGACAGCACAAGATTGCATGAGTGGAATGTTCAGTCAATTTTCTGCTGTCAGTTCTGTACATTATAATCAATGTTAAATTTAATATGGTCAAGTATAGTATTCACATGTTATTCAGGATAACTGGCTAGTGATTGTTATTCCACCCAGAGCCCTTAACTAAGTCAGAGTTGTCTCAGCGGGTGTTAGAATTCAGTATTGTCACGTGGGTAATGTAGCCTTCAGAAAGTTCCCGAAAGTGCTTAGCGGGCAGTTGAAATGTGTGCTGATATATCTTTATAGCGTGGCTAGCATATGTTGAAAACTTCCGGATCTACTGCAAGACTCAATGATCCACCATTGCTGTAAAAAAAAAAAAGGTCCACTGGAGTGAAAGGCGATGGCGTGACTCTTCCATTCAGCGGCTCTGATTCCACCATTCCATGAAGTTACTCCACTAATACCAACCTAACAGAGACAAATCCTCAGTCCCTTCACTGCAGCTCAGCACGAAAAGCTGTGTGTGCGGTCAACCAGCAACTTGTCACGGATGGTGATCCCTGATGCAGTTAGCAAAATAGCTGTTCCAGACGGCTAATTTCTGTGTGTACTTTCAGTCAGACTGGCAAACAAACGTTTAAATAATTCATGTAATGATTCATGTTTGGTTGTGTAAAGCCCAACGTTAACATGAACCATAGGCCACAAGAGCCACATTAATAGGGGATTTGCAGGGTTGCTAAGATCAAACAGCTACTACTGCATTAAAGTGACAATTTTATGAAGTGCCCAGAAAAAAAAAACAAGCAAACATTTTAACGCCACATTTTTCTACATGATGTTTGTATTGAAATATCAAATTTTTTTTTCAGGTGTTATTAAAAACTAGAGTATTAACTTAACAGCTATGCCTCTTGACATGCAAAAAATGTTACTCAGAAAAGCTGCTAAATAGAATGACCTCAAATTCTTCCCACTTCACTTTGATAGCTGTTTATACAATCTGCCTCTATATTCAATACTTGTTATAGTATTAATAACAAGTTCTTAACATTGCAGCTTGGTAAGAAGTGAGGCAGATTGTGGGTTTTAATGGAAGAAAAGGTCTGTAAACTTAGTGAAAAACTAACTGAAGTACTCTTACTGTCACATTTCTTAAAACACTTGAATGCAGCATCTACTTAAAGAAGCTTTTAGCTCCCATGCAAACAGAAAAAAAGACTAAGTTGTTTTTTGTTTTTTTTAATCACACCATATTGCTTCATATCAAATAGTTTGCAGTCTATACCATTTTAGTCCTCTCTGTCTCACCACAACATCATCTTCAGCATTACTGAGACTGTTTATAGACTGTGGGGAAATTTGAAGTTGGACTTTTAATATTTTAATCTCTGTAACCAGCTGCAGATTGACAGTAGAAATTAAAAATGTTACTAGCATTTCTGTGAGGTGTGGGGACTCTGTGTTATACGAGATATACATGGCAAGTATACTGTACATAAATACTTTATGCACCACTGCTCAAATGTTCTGTCATGTCCCCTGATTTACGAAATTTAAGCAGTTAAAGTTCAGACAAGCTTAAATGATGAGCAAAAGTCATGAGCCACCCCTTCTTTCTTTACATTTTAATAGGAACTGGGAAATAAGTCCAATGATTTATTGAAAAATGTGCAAACATACATGGAAATAAAGTATATGTGACAAAAACAGTTTTTCACAATTCTAGCAAGCTTGAAAGTCAGTATTTGGTATCACCATTGATATTCTTCAACACATTCTGAAATCCCTGTAATTTCTTCAAGTAGTCTGGGCTGGTGTTTGTTCTGTTTTCTCTGAAGATGATCCCACACTGCTTCAGTTGAGGTGGGCTGTGGGGAGGCCAGTCCATGGCTGATAGTGTTCTCATTGGGTGTTTTTCTGTACAGATATGGACAGACATTACCAATAAGACACTTTCCAGATTGCATGGTGGATGAAAATCTGATGGTACTTTTCTGTGTTTATAATGCCATCAATTTTGACAATATCCCCAACACCAGTGACTGAAATGCAAACCCAAACCATGACAGAGCCATTGTCACTCTTTGTTTTAGTCTGGTTGTGTAATTTGGCTCAGCCTTTTCTCCACGTGTCTCTTCCTTGGCAGCCTTCCACTGAGACTATGACAGATGATAAACTGAATGACCAGATGCATCTCCCAGGTCCCATGTCAGGTCTGTGCTGTACTTTTTTTTTTCCTTAAGGACATAACTTTCAGATACTGTTCATCTGCTGTAGACAGTTCTTTTTTTTTGCCTCCTCTCCAATTCCTCCTCTTCTTTGTCCACGACTTTTCCTATTGCTGCAGGCTTTAGGCAACATTGTGTTGGTACAAAAATATTATTTTTTGTCTGTTAAAATGTGTTATCTTTAGAATTATTCATACATTCAACTAAAGAAATGAAAAAAGTGTGTTTTTTGTGACATGCAAAGGCAAAGTGGAAAATGAGTAAAAAGCAGTTAATATCTAAAGAAAAACTCAAAGAAAATCTTGGACAACTATTGCTCAAGGCCACTGTAACATATATGCTTCAACATTATTCATTTTAGAAGCAAAATACAAAGAAATACAAAGGCTCAAGCTTTTTGCACAGTATCATAAATGTTTATAATAAACTGATGGGTAAAAACTGTTTGTATAACCAAAGCAAACAACAAAAAAACAACTTAAAATCAAGCCTCTTTCGGGGATTAAGAAATTGCCTTACTACCAGCTTTAATGTTGTGTAACTGAAGCCTTAAAGTTTGCTACCTATGTCCCACTTGTTGTAGATGACTTACAAACCTGAGTTTAAACGGAGTCCTGGAAGGACGCAAAGAAGGGACCATAATGGGTAGAGTTTGTCACTTCTCCCTGTGCCCATGGGTTCTATCCAGGTACTCTAACTTCCCTCTGCAGTCCAAAGGCCTACTTGTTACATTAAATGATGATTCTATATTAGCTGTAGGTATGAATTTGCTCAGGCCCCGCGCAACCGTTAACTGGATAAGTGTTTAAGTAAATGTAAAAGTTATTTTCACAAAAAAGTCTTGTCCTCCACACATAACTGTCCAGTTTTTATTGCAACATTGTCCGATATTTAATCAATCAAAACCGAATTAAACATTGATTACAGTTATTTAATTCGGTGCATTAAAAAGACTGTTCGCGTATCTTTGTTATCTTTGCATGGAGTTTTCCCTTTAAGGTATTCATTTCAGTTTGAAAATGATGCCACAAAAAAGCAAGCAACATAGGCCCATCAAAGGAGATAGATTTAATGAAGCCTAATGACCTCATTTGAACAACAGAGGCCAAAAATACTTGATTTAAACTCTTTTCGACTATATGGGAACATTCAAATCAGTAGGCCATGCAAATTTAACAAACTGCCTGCAGGACTGGTGGGTATCTTAGACTGAGCTCAGAATGAGCTTCGATCACATCCCAAATCAACCAGTTTCTGTCATAGCCTGCATGTCACTGTGTAAATTGCTGACAAAAAAAGTAAAGCTGAATATGTTTCAGTAAATGTTCATCATAAATGGTCTGCCTCACATTTTAATAACCCTTCAGAGTGTGATAAATTGCAGATCTGTGTAATCTAATCAATCAACACATGAAAATAGCAATGTACCATACGAATGTAATGTGCCTTTTATGAGCTGTTGCGTCCCATAAAGCAGGGAACAGGTAACAGCATCACTAGCAGTGTCTCCTGAGCACATAATATGTATGAACATCAATTGTTGATATAGATGATAACCACACTCCAGCGCATCCCAGCATTCCAGTCAATCTCCTCCCAGTAGGGTAAAATATGGGTCATTTGAGCATGATGCATTGAGCAATGTAATCGCTATGACCAAAAGAAGAGCCTAAAGCACTCAGTGTAACACCTCAGGGGTGTCTTCAACCACCCACTTCCTCACAGGGCAGACAGTTGGGAGGTATTGTCCAGGATGGAGTTCACTTTAACCCTGATATTCCCATCTGCTCTTGCCTCCGGGGTGTCCAGCCTTCACAAGACAACCATGCTTTTTCCTCACCAGGATTATTAATCTTTCCTGCAGTGACTGTCTTGATGGTTTCTATCCAGCTCATGCTGCAGAGAACAGTGTACTGACCTCTGACTGGTAGAACATGTTGAGCAGACTATTACAAGGATCCAACGCTTTAGGGGAGCTAAAGTTAACTTGGTCTGCTTTGTCAAGTGCTACTAGTGTTATTGCATTACTTTCCCATGGTACTAGTTTTCTTTTATTGCACAAACACAAACGCATAAAAATGAAATTTACAAGAAGGATTCTTGTAATTATATAGCTGTGACATTAGTTTTGGCTGTTATGGCTTTTTTTTTAAGCTATAGATTTTTAATAAAAGACCAAAATAGCCATCATAACATTCTGTAACGTTGGTTGGCAAAGCCTTATTTGGAAGCCTTAGTAATTTGGCCACCACAATATATTTTTTCTTTTAGACACTTTGTCATTAGTGCAGGGTGGATTCTACTGTGAAAACAAGGACTTTGCATGTCACAAAAAAGCCACTTCTTAAAATATACACTGTCTGTTTTACTCTACACAAGGCCATAAATTATAAAATTCTCACCATTTTGTACTAAAAAAGACTTAAACTAGCAATTGAGACCATAGACCCATCAGGAAGGTGTTTACTGAGGTTATGAATCATGTAAGGTAGGAGGTAATTTGCCCCTAGACTTCAATAAAATTGGATTTATTTTTGCAAACACAACAATCCCCTACTGTCCATTGCAAAGAATGCACTTTTATACATTCAGGTGGGCCTGCTATGTACATCTTTAATACACATTTTTGGAATAAAACAAATAAAATATGTTAACAGTGCACAGTAGATGCGCCTGTATCCCCCTTCCTTTTTTTCTTTTCTTTCCTTTATTTTTCTGTAAAGACAATCTATTGTATTCTGAGGGGGCTCTAAGGGTTTGAGTGCATAATGATGTATAACCACTAGAAAAAAAAGGAATCGCAACATATGATGCGAGGTGACGCATGTAATCTCAGCAGGAAACAGCACTCTTGGTAATTTTCGGCAGTGACGCATTTCAACTCCTCTGAAAAGCAGAAGTTTTACTGTAATTGCTCTCAGCACACAGGCATACACAGGTTCACAAGTTGTAAAACGACACATTGCCTTTTTGTCTCACTGACACCAGAATCCAGGGCCCATGAGCTCCAGGAATGGAAAATAAAATCGCTCATTTCAGCAAATTTAAAAGCACCAATCCACGGGGAGGTGACTTCATAAGATCTGATTATTAACATAATCATTTCCCAATTGACAAGTAAGCCTACGGTACCTGTTCCACTCTTTGTTATGCATTTTCACAAAATTTCACACCAGCCAGGCTCAAGCTCCAACAATAATACATGTGTGTGTATATATATATATATATATATATATGTATATATATATATATATATATATATATATATATATATATACAGTAGTGGCCTGTCACTGATATAGATGATGCTGTGGAAGATTTTAAATAGTACAATAATGTAAAGAAGAATCCTTGACAGCAACCTGCCAAGACATTTAAGAAGAAGTAAATACACAGAACACCTAACAACTACTTATCTATGTCTTGCCTGTGGTGCATTAAAAAGACTGTTGCATGATATCTGTATAATATGTTCTCAATTATAGCAGTTTAATTAAAAATGTATGCTATATTTGTCTTAGTATTTTCTTTTCTTTTTTTTTCTTGGTTTTTGCATATGCATTTTATTGCTGAAATGCACAAATTTTATTACATTTTTTTACTTAAAAGATCATTTATATTAGGCTCAGTTATTCAATTTTTAATCTTGACCGTGATTTTGGATTCTCATCATTGAATCAGTGTGACTGAGTGATATTTTAAACGCGAGTTCCACTGTCTTCCTAAATCAGCCTCAGACCACAAGCTTGCATGTGTTAATCATAGCTGTTCCCTGCACCAAGCAACTTCATGTCCTGGACTAGCCTGGAAGAGTAACTGTACATTCACAGACAGATATACAACGAAAATGTCTGCCACAGCAGAATCTGAAGAGCTCATCCTTCAACATGGCTCATCCTTTGTTGTTTTAAAATACTTTGGATTTAGCACAAGTGATGTTGACGTCAAGAAGAAATCATAAGCAGTTTTGGTTGCGTCACAAAGCAACTAAATTATTCATCAGCCCAGCTACTAGCGTGAATGATACAGCGTGGCGGAATTTAGTAGAATAAGTAGGAACCATTTTGGTTATAAGTGTGCAACCCAAAATTTATTCACTAATAAAATATATTTAGTGACTATTTTATGATTACATCTTGTGATAAAACTACCATTAAATAAACATTAGGGCTAATTTTGCTTTTTTTTATTTTTACTCTTTTACTAACTTGTTTGTACTTAGGGAAAAATGTAATCTTCTAATGTTTTAGCACCATGTATTAGACATTCTTCTCAAATCAAGAATGTATGCATTTAATAAATCAGAAAAAAAAAGAAACTTCTGATTGGTAAAACCAAAGATGAGACTTTAAATCTTTTTTTAAATCTTATCGTCAGTCGTAAATTTCTTCAACATGCTTCTGTAAGCAGTTGCATTCATTTATTTATCAGCAAGAAGTCCATCTACAAATGCAAGAGTACAGACATCATGTGGTGCATTAATGGAATTCACAGACGAAGTTCCTCAATGCAGAAGCACTCTCGGCAGACTCACATTTAAGTTGTAGAATATTTTACCGTGTTTACTTTCTTCCAAGGAGAACAGGGCAACCACAGCCCTCTGCAGGTCATATAATCAATTCCGAGGTTATCCTTCCACTGTGAGCATTTTTACCCCTCAGACAAATTAGATTTTTTCCTGTATTCAGGTAAGTTACTTTGTAATGTTTTGCCTACAGCTCAGGTTTCTGACCTTCACATGGCTGAAGACACAAGTAAGCATAATACAGGCAGATGGTAAAGAAAGATTTAGGGGCCACCAGGACAGACAAGTGGTGAAGACAGTCCTCAAGGCCAGTTATCCTGTAATAGAGCAGAATGCCTGACTTTGACTTATATACAGTAGCATGGGTGTTGAAAACCCCCTGTTGGTAAGACGCTTCTTCTAGCTGGTGACCAGGTTTGCAGATCTCAGGAGGGACTTTGGCTCACTCCTCTTTGTACAAACTCTCTAAATCATTTGAGGTGATTTGCTGCCACTTGCCTACTCGAAGTCTCAGCTTCTTCCACATAATTTCCAGAGGACTGAGGTCTGGAGACACTAAGGTAGGCCACTAGCCTACCTTAGTGTACTTCTTCTTTAACTCCTTTGTTGCCTTGGTGGTATATTTGGGTCACTGTCATGTTAGATAACCCATCTACAGTGTTCTGGCTGAGGGAAGGAGTCTCTCGCCTAAGGTTTTACAGTACATGGCCCTATCCATTTGACCCTCAATGCAGTGAAGTTGCCTCGTACCAATAGGAGAAAACAGCCGAAAGCATAATGTTTCCACCTCCATGCTTGATGATGTGCGTGGTGTTCTTTGGATCATACTCAGCACTTCTCTTCCTCTAAACACGATGTGTCGAGGTAATGCCAGAAGCTTGATTTTGGTTTCATCTGATCATATCACTGACCACCCAAGCCTTCTCTGAATCACTTAGATGTTCACTTGCAAAATTAAGATGGGCCTGTACATGTGCCTTCGTGATCAGGGGGACCTTGCAGGTGCTCCAAGATTTCGGTCCTTTATAACATAGTGTGTGTTACCAATGGTGTTCTTGGTGACTGTGGTCCTAGCTGTCTTCAGATCATTAACAAGCTCCTCCTTTGTAGTTTTGGGCTGATCCACTACCTTTCTCATGATCATCTCATGATCATCTACAAACTTCCATGGAACTCCAGACCAAAAATTATGGTCATTTCTTCTATTTCTGAATAACTGCACATGCTGTTGTCACCTTCTCACCAAGCTACTTGCAGATGTTCCTGTAGTCCATCCCAGCCTTATGAAGGTCTATAGTCTTGTCCCTAACATCCTTTGACAGCTCTATGATGGTGCACAAGTTAGAATGGAAGAAATTCATTCTGTGGAATGTTGTACTTTATACACATAATGAGTTCAGATCAGGGGTATATGTGCGAGACTGACTGATTGGCTTATTGACTGATTGTAATATATGTCAGTACAGTTTTATTCTGAATTTTTTGGCTAATAGTCTGTCTCTTTCCATTAAAATGAAACTAGCATAAAAAATAAGAGACTGTTCATTTCTTTATAAGTGAGCAAACTTATAAATTCAGCGGGTGATCAAGTAATTATTTCCCCCACTGTAGGACCTTTCTTTTTTAATATATCTTTTGGTGCTTTTTAGCCTTTATTGCAATAAAACAATGGAAAGAAGACAGGAAAGCTGGGAGAAAGACCAAGGGAGTGGCAGTGTAAAAGGCCTGAGAGCAGACTCAAACTCGAGCCTCGTCATTAATCTCACAGCATATGAGTCGCCTACTCTAGTGGTTCTCTAGTTCTAAAACAGAAAGAGAGAAATTGTATAAAAATCATTATTACTGTGTGTATGTCTTGGTTTTTATTGCAAAAGTCAAGGACAAGGAGAAGCCATTTTTTGCATCGCCTGGTTTCCTCTACGGCTCAGGCAGACACCGTTGTTTATTTGTGTTCGGTACAGTATGTTGTCAGTATTTCAATACCGCAATCATCGGAATTAAAGTTCTTTCATTTTCAAGTGCCTGCCCCCTTTCCCAACTCTCTGATGTGCTTGAGAAAACACATTGCAGCTCTGCTAGGCAGACAGTTGTTAATCCTACAGAACATTTTCCAAATGTCATATTTTGTGATTTAAAGGCAAACTACAACTGAACAGATGCAAAATAGATAAATAAAAGAAAAAAATGTAAAACCAAAACAAAAACACGATTTTAAATACAAGAACGAGACAGAAGTACAGGATGATATTTTTTTCTTCATTGTGCTATTCAGTATATCATATGGTTAAAACCTTTTCTTTTTTTTTAAATCACTTTATCTTGCAGTCTTGTTTGTAAAGGTTCCCTCTCACTGTTTCAAAGGATGGTGGCCATAATCCCAGTATGCACTTGCCCCTCCTTCAGCTCCTGTGTGCTTTATTGCCTTTTTGGCTATATACCATTTCTTTAATTCTTTTTGTTCCCCAAAATGACATGATTAGCTGCATCAGTGACCCTCTACTGCTCATTTCTTTTCTTTTGTTTCAAATACCAAGTCCCAGACCTTCAAACCATATCTTTTCATTCCTCTACTTTTTTTTTTTTTTTAATTCTGCTGTTTCAATTTCACAGTCAGTGAAACTGAAGCTGCTTTAGGGTCTTTTCCTTCAACTCCAGTGACATTTTGCCTAAATGATAATGTCAGAAAAATTACACTACTATTAACGGGTTAAATATTAACATTTCACAAAGCATTTTAGGGTAAATATGTGTTGGCGATAGTTTTATGCTCACACACACAATTTCACAATAGCTTTTTTACATTTTCATGAGAAACATTAAGCAACGGAAGCCTTCCTAGTTTTCTTTGTGCAAAATAGATTATTGTAGTTATCAGATAGCAATAAGCAGTATTACATTTACGTATAAAAAATACACATAAGTTACAGTAACACTCTGTCTAACATGTGGCAGCCTGCAAAGGACATGGAGTGCTGTTTATTCAAATCTAAAAGAAATAAGATGTGATTGCATCTGTGGAGCAGTAATGAAAAACAGGTGTCAAGTCTAGTGCTTAAAATCTTCCATCTGCACTGGGCTAAAAAAGCACAACAAATTTAGAATGTCCAATGCAATGCATCAATTACTGCATCCAGTGCCTTCAGGGCTTTTCGCTCTCTGAATGTAGAATGAGGAAGCACAACAGCCCTCCCTGTGTGACGCTTTGTTCACTCATCTTTTTTGCCCATGTGTTACCTTTAAATCCTTTAAATGGAAAAAAAGGGGAAACTATACCCAAAAATGCTAAGATCAAAGTGCACTTGAAACATAACAGAGAGTGGAATCATGTCTTGAGTCAGCAGCCCTGCTGTGGATCACATCCAGGTACATTTGCTACACCTTTCCTGTGTACGGCAGCAGTAATGGTGCCCCCTGGCCAGGACTGTGTGCTCAGCTCACTGCGATGTGGAAAGCACCGAGGACAGGAGGCAGGAACACATTTTAACCCACGCTCCTGACATCCATCTAACCCTTGACACCGCAGGCGCAGACCTGTCTCCTCTGCTCAACAACAACATGGTGGATCACAATCACAGTGCCTGACTTAGCTCTCAAACCACACACAAACAAGGATAGGTCCTGCACAAAGCTAAGCTCAGTACACAAATTTACCTCATATGACAAATTTATGCACGGCTATTATACTGGTAAAAAAAAAAAAGAAATAATCCAAAACACGTGAGAAAAGTCATAAAAATTTAAAGGACTGGGATTAAGTCTCTACATTTCTTTATGTTTTTGATTTGTTTTCTTTATGTCTTGCTGTTAGAATAGCAACCAAATATATATGACTTGCACTGACTAGTAAACAGTAAGTAAACATTTATTAATAAAAAAAACTAAACTAAATGACACACTATTAATGCTTCATTTCACAAGATGTTTAATGTTCAGTATAAAGTTCATACAAGGATGAATTACATGCAAATTAAAGCGACTCTTAGTAAACTGTACATTGAGCTATCCTGACACACTCACTGATCCTGGCACACTGCTGATGAGGTAAAAACACTACTTAAAAGATCCAAAACTAACTCCAGTCTTGATTGTCTTCCTCTTTCCTTAGCTGTTCACAAAAAATCAATTCGGAGAGCAAAGTGTATATGCAGGTGATTAACTCCAGCTAATGATAATGAATTACTGCTAGCTGCCCACCAAAGCTATGCGTCCCCATATAACTCCCAAACTGGCTAAAGATTGGAAGAGGAATCTTGGCCTTACATCATAACTGGTTCTTGGTGACTTATTTTAAACTCGAAAACTTGTTAAGAGTCTCAATTATGCCATTATTGCAATATCATACTAACTAGCATAATGTGCAATACAAAGAAAATGAAAAAAGAAATGTTCTTGCTTTTGGCAATGCCTTCTTCTTTCTAACATGGCTCTGATGAATAGCTTGCATAACACAACAAATAAGCCAAAGTTAGGTATGCTTCAATCTTCTGAATTTTTAACCTTCAATCTAATACAGCAGGAACTGCACATGGCTTCATGCTATTACACAGTGGATGTGCTGTTGTGAAGGATTTCGTAATGTGGAAATAACAGCAGGTGAAATAGTGAAATTATAGGCTAACATTAGGAGCTCACATATATCTTTAAAAAAGCCAGTATAACCCAATAATTATTCTACTTTCTCTTCATGTCGTGTAAATGTGAAATATTATTCCTAGTATATTGTGTATACAAAATAAAGTGATGGAAATCTTTTTCATGAAGGCTGGTGAAAATGCAGTAAAAATAGACATAACACACAAAGCATCCATTGATCAGGTGCTACAGCTCCTAGATGTTTTAAATAACCATTAGTTATATGATATCATCAGTTATTATGCAGCACTCATTGATCGCCTGTTGATTAAACTTAATGAGATAAAGGCTGTGAGCCTCTGGGGATTCTGCCTACAACTGACCAGCTCTGTGTGTGTGAGAAAGAGGGTGTGTGGGAGTAGGAGTAAGATGACCTGGCCTGACCTCCCACTTGCCACATAATGAAAAGCTGTCTTTTCTCAGGCAGAAACTCCATGACCTCAATATCCTTCAAACTTAGAATGCTGGAAACAGCCGACCGTCTTTGCAGGACTCTCTTTCTCCTCCATCTTCCTCTCCTTTTTTTTTTTTTTTTTGCACAGACAAATACGCACATATGATATCACAAAGGATATTACATTGAAGGGTTGATCAAGCAACTTCCTAAGGGTGCATTTACCTTAATGTTAATCATGTAAGTAATTTACTCCTCTTTCCTTGCTCAATTTCACAGGGCTGATGTTGCTGGATGGATGCTTGTTACATAAACTCTTGGCATGTGCACCATGTGTCACCTTTTTATTACTAATTACCACAACAGCCAGAGTTGGCAAATGTACAGGCATTCTGTACTTAAGTAGAAGTACAAATACTAGTGCTAAAAAATACTGTAGTAGAAGTTGAAGTACTCAGGCAATGTCTTTACTCAAGTAAAAGTAAAAGAGTACAGACTCTGAAATGTACCCAAAGTAAAGAAGTAAAAAGTAGCTCTTTCAAGGACGATTCTATTTTTGTTATGCAAAGGTAACAAAACATTGTGCTATATTAACATTATAATAAAATAGTATTAAAATATTATCAGTAGGTGGGAAGATAAACTTCAAACTTTTATTTCTAATTGTGCTCAGCTTGAATTAGAACAAAAAGAAGGAAAATTAAAAAATTATATATACATATATATATATATATGGTTGCAATGGGTCAGTGTGGGGAAAAGAATCACAACTCACAATAATTTCTTTTTAGAGCTCTAGTAGATTTTCTTAGTGTACAAGCTGTGATTAGCTGAACTGCTGCTCTCTGTGGATGTACACAATTTAATTCAACCAGATGTCTGCAGATGTTTCATGAGTTCTCCTGGCTGATTTCCATCCTCTACACTGAAAGCATGCTGTTTATGCTGTCTTTTTTCTAGATGGTATAAAGTTGGTATGAAGGTGGAATTCAGCAAATGAATGTAAGCATCATCAGCTAAAATTTATGTTAATTATTGCTACACTTGATGTAACCTAACTCTGACCATGAAACCACAGTCACTGTGCACGAGTCACACACAATGAAAAAACATATGTTACATGTACAGACTCAATATGTGATTTAAAAACATAAGGATTTGGATGTAAGTTCAAAATTTACAGTTTATCAAATAACACTGAGCAGTCCTTACCTTTCAGTCTAACCTCTCTTCTTTCTCTCCCGTCTTGTCTTTCTTATCTTTCTCCATCTCTGAGTGAAGTTAGCTTGCTTTCTTTTCACTCCCTGTGAAATACAGCAGCTTGACCTTTAGCTAGCAACATACCGTGTGATCAGCTGCACACAAACAGTTTGTGTGTTTGCGGATGTTTGTTGGGCTGATAGAAACGTTGCATTTGAAGTTACCTGCCACAATACATTACCCCCTTTATGTTTACTCATCTTCAGTAATGCTAGCTACATGCTGAAGTACTGCAACCGCAACTTACGGACACTTGCAGTCGTTCTGGTGTTGTGAAAAAAAAAAGTCCCACTTTTAACCCCTGACTTTGGAACATTTGATCTCTTCATAAATGATTAGGATGAATGGGACTGACATTCATGCGTTACTGTTTAGGCTCAAATCGGTTTGATGTTTGGAGGCTCACAGTGACAAGAAATGAAAACTCCCCCAAATCCATTAAATCAAAAGTAATTAGCCCATTTTGAAAATGTGAGAAGTAGAAAGTATAGATGTTTGTTTAAAAATGTAGGGAGTAAAAGTAAAAAGTACTCAGAAAAAAAACTACTCGAGTAAAGTACAGATACCTGAAAATTCCACTTAAGTATAATAACAAAGAACTGATACTTTTGTCCGTTACTTCCCACCTCTGACAACAGCCAAAATATCTACAATGAATTTTCAGAATGCGTTTATGTAGAGACAATGGTGAGGGAAGAAAATATTGGTTGATTTTGCTCATACCGTTGACAATTTACGTGGAGTGGAGGATAGTATAACCAAAAGCAGAGAGGCTGTCAGGTCAGACAGCCAAGGACGTGAGGATGAAACAATGCCGTACTAAAGAAATGAGTGCTGAGGAGAGAAGTACATGTCCCATCTTTCCAACCCACTGGATGCCTGTTTGGCGGTCTCCTCCCCTTGTCTTCCTCTCAGGAGATAAGAGAAAGAGAAAAAGACAAAAATCACTTGTGAGTGAAATGGTGTGAAAAAAGAAAGGCCTAGAGCAGTGGCAACATCCACAGAGGAAATGGCATTCCTCTGGAGGAGGCGGCCTCTCTCCTCTATTTGACGAAACAGGGAAGAAATAAGGAGCGAGTTAAAGAAAGGATGAAGGAGGCGGTAATGTGAAGGTTGAAACAGGTCAAAAGAAAGATAGTGAGGGCAGAGGGATTAGGACAAATGGCAGGGACTCATTTCACACACACACACACAGAGAAAAAAGATATATATATATATATAAAAGGCTCACTGCCCTTCTAAAATGTAGCTCTGTTTTCAAGGTAAACAACCTTGGGTATCATCACTCTCAGCCAGAAACTGTTGTGGAACATCCAGCAGGAATAATGAGCTACCTGAGAATAATGACACAAATACAATTAAATTTTGTAATGGAGCCCCGTCAACATGGTTAATTATCTAAATTAAATATAAACCAACAAAGTCTTGTTATAAATTCAAAGTGGCCTCAACCACACACGGACCATGTTTGTAAAAGATGCATATCAGATGCTGTACCTTTAGCTTATTCTGATCTTTACCTTTTTCCTTATTGTGTGAATGCCGTGAGGCATTATTATTCTAGTTGCCACTTTCTTTGTCCGTTAACTACTCCCTCAGTTTTCATCCGATTTTCACCCGTCAAATTCTAAACCGTTCTGCTCTTTCTGCTGATGCCAGCTATATCTTTTGGTGCTCATAACTATTATACTTCTTGAAATATTCAGCTTTTTTCTGCAATTGTTTTGCCCATTAAAATGAATTGACCACCTCACAATTGTGATCCCTGATTTTACTCCCGGCTTGAGCTTTGCTTTAGCTCAGTGAGATAAGCAACCGTTCTCAGAGCAGGAGGCCCGCTTATGGCAACATTTTTTTTCAGTTAACAGTTCAACTTTTTTAACTCTTTTCAACACAGATTTCAGCTTCTTTAACCCCTTTTCAGAAGAATTTTCAGTCTTTTCACCCCTTTTCAGCTCAAATCCCAGCTTTTTCAGCTGTTTTCAGCAGAAACTTCAGCTTCGTTACCTCTTTTCAGCAGCAATTCTGCTGATTCACCTCTTTTCAGCAGCAATTCTGCTGATTCTCCTCTTTTCAGCAGAATTTTCAGCTTCTTGGCCTGTTTTCAGCGGAATGTTCAGTGTCTTCATCTCTTTTTAGCAGAAAGTTCAACAAGTACACCTCTTTTTAGCAGAATTTTCAGCTTTTTCACCTCTTATCAGCACAAATCTCAGCCTCTTCTGCTCATTTCACCAGAATTGTCACTTTCCCCATCTCTTTTCAGTTTCCTGAGAACCAGATTGGCTCAGTGAGATGAGTAGTCGCCTTGAGACCAGAAGGCCCACCTTCGAACCCTGCTCAGGGCAGCTTTTCTTTTCAGCAGACAGTTCAACTTTTTCACCTCTTTTCAGCAAAAAATTTCTGCTTCTTCACCTGTTTTCAGCAGAATTTTCAGTTTCTTCACCTCCTTTCAGCATATAGTTTTAATTCTCCTGCTGTTTTCAGAAGATTCCACTACACGGCATTCACACAGCATTTTTGCAGGAAATGCAACCTTTTCTAGTATTAACACTGTATTCAAGTAGTTTATTCAATTCAATTTTCTTTATACAGCGCCAAATTAATACAACAGTTAGCTCAAGGCGCTTTATATTGTACGGTAGACCCAACAGTAATACATATAGAAAAACCCAGCACTTTGGCGACAGTGGGAAGGAAAAACTCCCTTTTAACAGGAAGAAGAAGAAGATCAAAGTGCTCTAATGGGGCGATATGGTACTTTATGATCATTAAGATAAAATGGGGTCTGATTATTCAAGACTTTGTATGTGAGGAGCCAGATTTTAAGTTCAATTCTGGGAGGCAATTGTAATGGAGACCAGCGGTTCCATTACCTTGTTTTCATTTTTATTAATTAATTGATTGATTAGGAATTAAAAATAATATAATAAAGAAAACACACATTAGTTCTTATGAATTCTTTATTAGGTTTATTTGATGTGGGATTAAATTGACAGCTTGTAAAGGTGAAGAGACATGGGGACTGGCCATCCTACCTGTGTCAGAAAAGAGCCGAAGTTAGAGCTGCTTACATTTAATCATTTGTCGGTAACCTAAACATATGTGCAAAAAGAGAATTTGGAAGAGTCACCTGTCCTGGTTGCTTCTTGCAGGATGTGGAGCAAAACAGTGAAAGCAGCTCAATCACCTGCTAATGAGCTCCTGGAGCAGACCAGTGTGCCAGGTTAGGGGAGTATGGTTAAGAAGGATTTTAATTTAGATAGTAATGGTTGAAGCTTATGTTACTGATTTGTTTATAGTACGTGTTGGAAATATGTATATGTTTGTTATGTGCTCTAATGTTATTGTATGTTTGTTTGTGTGGAGGGTTATGTTTTCATTTTGATTAGTTAACCCCCATACTTGGGCTAGTCCGGATGCTCACCTGAATAGGTAGAGTATAAAAGGAAGCCATTTTGTTTTAGTGGGTGTTGGTGTTTCTGCTGTTAACATGTGCCTTCTTTAACCCTTTAAGACCTACCATAGAACCAAGTCCGCCAGAGCTTAATATTATATTTTTACATGCTGTAGTGCCAATTTTGGGAGCATTTCAAGTTGATATACATCAATACAACCATTATAGCTGGATGGATGGATGGATGCAAAAAAGTGCAATAAACTACAAAAAAATTGAAAATCGTTTTTGTTTTTTTAACATATATTTCTAGTTAGAGAAATTTAAGAGGCTTATCCCTCAAAACTGTAAATACAAAAAAGTTGCACAAAATAGTTTCCCACCACAGGAAATTTATTTGAAGTGTCTTCATAGTTTTACTTTTGAAATACACCAATTTTTATATACTGCAGGAAAAACGAAAATAAATATTATAGTGCAAATTTGCAAAAAAGCAGCATATGCATCAAAATAAACTATTTCCAGCAGTGCAATTCGAGTTCTAAGCATCCCAGAAACGACACAGAAAGTCATAAAGTCAAAGATAACTTTTAAAAACACCAGTATAGGCTCTGAGGCCCTGATAGTAAAAAAAAAACTACATTTCCGCGAAAATGACGTCACTTCCAGTTTCGGGCAGGTAATGGCGGACATGCGAAAGTTCGCGCTGACGTCTATTCCAACTAGGGATGCAACGATACCAATTTTTTCAAACCGATCCGATACCGATACTTGGATCTGAGTACTTGCCGATACCGAGTACAAAATCCGATACTTCTACCACACATGTTAAACTTAACCAGTAGTAAAGAAACGACCCCAGACAACTCTTTAACACAAACGAAACGTTTACTGAACGTAAGGGCAGAGACAAATACTGTACAACACATCCCTTTTTTAAACTCAAATGATATTCCAATTCCTTAACCAAATGAAATACACTGTATAAATGAAATAATTCCCTTTCAAATTATATTAAACAACCCAACTTATGTTATCACCTTTTGGTAAGTTACTCACTAATATACACTCCAAAACACGTTATATAACTCCACTAAACATACAATATTCACACATGGGCCCCACACACTCACATTCACACTTGTTGCAGGCCTGTTTGCTGCTCACGCCGGACGATGGAGAAAATCCTCTTCTCCCCAGTAAGAGCACAAAAGTCTGACTTACAGTTCCGTTGCTCGGTAGGTCGCCGTTCACCAGTCCCACACTAAATCCACTCCCTGCGGACCCGATGCTGTCTCTGCTACAGCACGTTAGCCCGTCACTGTCCAGCTCTCCGACAGTCCATAGCGGCTGCCTCCGTGGTGCAGCCAAGCAGTCCGGGCTAGCCTTTAGCCTCGGCGATCGTAGCTGGAAACACAGTTTTCCACGGTGGTGCGACCGTTGAAACAAAAAGTCACTTCACCCACACTCTGTTGCGAAGCTCCCACACGGTTAGCTTTCTAGTTACACACTCTTTTGTGCTATTTAACCTCAGTAAAACTAGCCGAGTCTCTCACTTTGGTTCAGCTAACCTCGTGCATCTCCCCATGCCGTTCTCTTCTCCTCCTCCATTGCAACAGATACACAGGTCCCGTTTTATGCTACCTTCACGGGCCTCCAGAAAATTAGAACTCTGAAGGGAGTTAAAATATTGTTCAGAGTTACATACCATAAAATAATACTTTTATGATTAACATAACAGTTTGATTGCTCTAATTACCTGTATTTACCTTGTGACATATTACAGGGCAAATTAAATTCAGGGTACACATCACATAACTGTGAACACCTTATGTTACGTGTATGTTCAAGTCCATGGGAATTATGAGTATCTACTCCCAAATTCCCATCCGGGCTACATTAGTATCGGTTCATGGTATCGGTTAACTTTTACGAGTACGAGTACGCACACATTTTACAGTATCGGCCCCGATACCCGATACCAGTATCGGTATCGGTGCATCCCTAATTCCAACGTAGGAAGTGTTATGAACAGCTGATCGGATCGGCAAAACGTGTTTCTGGAATATTATGTTTTTGTTGCTGCAAGCGCTTTTTATGCAGTTTTTGCAAAGCTATATGTGGAAGAAAACCGTGACCTAGGACAAGCTGATGGCATAAGATGTAAGTACAACTTCTCCGGTTTCATATGTAAAAAAAATTATTGCTCTAGCTTACGTGGTTGCAGAGCTACCGGGATTTAAAAATAGTTACGTAAAACGGAGCGTGCCCGCTCCGACCGGTTTTAAAGGGTTAATAAAGTGCCAGTCCATGGATATATTTTATTCCAGTCTCGTGTCATATTATTGGAAGGAACCTATGACCGCGGGCCAAAACTGACAGCAATGAAGGGAAGACAATATAGGACAGGGGTGGGTAACTCCAGGCCTCGAGAGCCGGTGTCCTGCAGGTTTTGTTGACCCTATTCTCAACACACCTGAATCAAATGATTAGTTCATTACCAGGCCTCTGGAGAACTTCAAGGCATGTTGAGGAGATCATTTAGCCATTTAAATCAGCTGTGTTGGATCAAGGGCACATCTAAAACCTGCAGGACACCAGCTCTCGAGGCCTGGAGTTCCCTACCCCTGATATAGGAGATGTATGCTCTCTCTTTAAAGTCCCTGTCAGCTCTCTTGCTGCAGCATTTTGGATTAGCTGAGGGGTTTTCCAGTAGTTTCAGGCTGGGAGTCCAGCCTAGAGGTAACAAATGCATAAACCACTTTTTTAGCATCACTTTGAGACAGGATCTTTCTCATTTTAGAGATATTGCTCAAATGGAAGAAAGCAGTCCTACGTGTTTGTTTAATATGTGCTTTGAAGGACATATCCTGGAAATTGGAGTCTATTTCATAGATTCACTGCAGCAACTAGAATTTTTGGTCAACAGTATTGAACACTGTACTGAGATCTAGCAGGGCAACCACAGAAACGAGTCCACTGTCAGAGGCCCTAAGAAGATCATTTGTAACCTTCACTAAAGCTGTTTCTGCACTGTGATGAGCTCTGAAACCTGACTGAAACTCTTCAAATAAGCCATTCCAAGGCATTGAAGGAGATAACAGTGGGTGAATTATATTCTTAAACTTAACAGTGGGGAATAGATTTCATCACAGTAGATGTGTTTCTGAAAGTGCTGTAACTGTGTAATCTAGTAATGTAAATTTAACTGTTATCAGAAAATGATCAGACAAGAGAGGGTTTTCAGGAAACACTGTTAAATGTTCAGTTTCTATGCAATATGTTAGAATAAGATCTAGAGAGTCATTAAAGTGGTCGGTGGGTTCTTTTACATTTTGAGAGAAGCCAATTGAGTCTAACAACAGATTAAATGCCCTGTTGAGGCTGTCATTTTTACCATCTATATGGATGTTAAAATCACCAACCATAATTATTTTATCTGAGCTGAGCACTAAGTCAGATAAAAAGTCTGAGAAATCAGACAGAAATTCTGTGTAAGAGGTGGCTGATGATAACAATAAGACTGTTTTTTCCAGTTAGGGTGGACAAGGCTAAGTATCAGGCTTTAAAATTAATTAAAACTCTTTCTGGGTCTTTGGTTGATTAATAAGACGGTCTGGAAGATTGCTGCCACACCCCCCCTTTTGGCCTTTGCTTCAAGGATTCTGATAGTATGACTCAGGGGTTTTGATTCATTTAAACTAACATAATTCTCCTGATGTGACCAGGTTTCTGTAAGGTAGAGTAAACTGATTTGTTGATTAAATATTAATTCATGTACTAACCGGGACTTGGAAGAGAGAGACCTAATGGAACAGGAAGTGATAATCTACCGCAGAGAGAGCAAACATCAAGTGACAGCGCCACTCAAAGGAGAGGGATGTAATAATACCCAGTACGCTGCCCAGTCCACACAACAAATTATTCACTGTGTGGATTGGGCAGCCTATTAACTTTGGAAATTTTACAGAGATGTTTTTAATGAGATATGTGGCCGGATCATAAATATAAATCTATCTTTGTGTCTTTGTGTGTGTGCCTTTCAGTCTCCCACAGTTCTCGGTCCAGTGCTGTACCAGTTTAAAATTTGAAGTTTGCAGGTATTTGTTAATGTTATATTTGTGAGGCGACAGTTATTGATTCTCATAAATAACACACTAACAAACACCACCAGACAGTTTTCCCCTCTCGGCATGCCAACTTCACCAGCATGTACTGAGAAAAGCCAACTGTAAATGATCTTGAATATCATCAACGGTATAAAATGAGACGAGCCTAGAATAGATTTAGTGCTTCAGTCAAACGCAAGATGAAATCATTCAGACAAGGACAGAAGATGTTACAGGGGATAAAAAAGGCAATGAGCAGAGTCCCAGTCTCCTCTCATGCTTTAACACAACTGTTGTTTTCCTTTGGTTTTTTTGTCAGTTAGTGTTGGAGCACTGAGCCTGTGTGAGCTATTTCAAAGTGAGCTTCTTGCCTTGGGCTAGTGGTGTGTACCACTCTGTGATCACCCCCCTCCGTAACACACACATTCACACCCATCACTACTGTTAAGAGCCATCTGGGCCCAGTGATCAAAGGAGAGTAAAGCAGGGGGCTTGGAGGACATCTCTGATTACTACTGCCTAAGGCAGGCCACCTAGTTCCCGTCAGCCTTATTCCACCACCACCACCACCATCATCATCATCCAGCACTGCAATCAATATGCTGCTACAAGGCCATGTAAGAGTCACTGCCACCCTTACTTATCATTCATACTCGCATAATATAAGAAGATGTGAATCGGAGAATGGCAAAATACTGTAAACGAGTTGGGTTGTGCAGTGCACTAAGCATAGACAATGTTAAAAGGACAGATGTCAGACTACAATATCATTGGATTTTAGCCTTTATTAGGCAGCATAGTCCAGAAAATGCAGGAGAGTGAGAGATTTGGGGGAATGACACATCAAAAAATATTCTGGGGCAGACTCAAGCTACAGCAGCACTCTGAAAACTGATTATTAAAGAATTCTCAACTTCTCCATTGAAGGAAATTGAAGTACATGTAATGCCGTACACTTTGCTCTGTAATGTATGTGGCAAAGTTGATTAATGAAAGTGTCTAAATACATAAAGAGATCACTGGCACAGACATAAGGAAAATGTTGGGTTAAAACAGACATTTAAATGGTAAATGGCCTGTATTTGTATAGCGCTTTACTAGTCCCTAAGGACCCCAAAGCACTTTACACATCCAGTCATCCACCCATTTACACACACACTGGTGATGGCAAGCTACATTGTAGCCACAGCCACCCTGGGGCGCACTGACAGAGACGAGGCTGGCTCTTTACCTGCATTTAGCAATGACTTGATCAAATATTTTACATTGTTCTAAACAGAGCTCACGTCACGCGGGTAAGCCAGCTCAGCCAACCAACAAGCAGCAGTGTACATCAACAACACAGCCAACCGAGCTGTCTTACTATTATCATAACTTTCCAACAGTTTGAGCTGGCAAAAAAAGCAAACTGCTCTAGAAAGTGGACGAGTGCTTTTGAGAATGTAATCGTCACATATAATTTACCAGAAGCTCCAGCTTCTTGAGAGACTCAAGCAGGGGTGCAGAAACTGTGCTGGAGACGGGTCCTCTGTGAAAATTGTAAAAACCAAATGTGACAGAAAAGGCACGTACATGTGCAGACATGTCTGTTGTTTGCCACATTTGCTTTCCTGAGTATTTCTGTCTGTTCTCTTTCAGTTAATTCTACTATAGATACTGAAATCCACTTTTTTTCTGTCACCTTACACGAGAGCAGACAACAGATATATGTTAATGAGAGTTCATTTTAGCTTCAGGGTTTAGAGCATTAAAATAACAAACACGAAACCTGTTGTACAGACATATAAGTGCTAAAAGCACGAGCAGCAGTGATAAAGGAAAACTCTTTACATACACATTAAAAAACAAAAAGGAGAATTTCATGGACTACATTACGATGCTTTACTGAGAAGTTTGGTCATTTTTTCCAGCACATTTCACGCTGTGCCCCTTAGGACGCCAACTTCAGCTGTGCCACGAACATTTTCATTACACAGCCTATATTGCCACAGCTGTACTTTCAGCTGAAATGCCATCTCATTTCCCTTTCCCTCCATCTCCCTCCAGCCCCGCCTTCTCAGTTCTGAGTTTAATGTCAGAACATCTGATTTAATGGAATAATGCAATACCAGGGAAGTACATGTGCATGCAGACAAACTCACATGGGCATGCAAACACATGTCAAAATACACTGAGGTTGTGTATAATTAATTCAGAGGCATGTTTGTTTTAACAAGATTAAAATTGTAAATCCCTGACTGTGGCTGCAGGCAAACACAGCAACACCCCTTTCGAGAAACTGAATTGTTCTCGTATTTTAATGTTTTATTTTTCCTTAATGTAAAAGGCCCACCTGCAGATACTGTAAATTTCAAACAGTGTTTTATTGAAGAAAACAACAGGGCTCCAAATCATTATGATCATTTACTGCTGGAGCAAATAGCATTGACAATCTTGAATAAACAGCACCTGTTAAAGGCTGAGATACAGTCAGATCCATACGTTTTTAAACAATGATAAAATTTGTTTGCCTCTGAACACCCGCATAATCAATTTTAAATAAAATAATCAAATAATCAGAATGTCAGTGTTTAATTTCTTAGGGTTTAACAAAGGTATTATGTTACCTCATTCCAGCCATATTTATATTTACCATTCACTGGTCTCTAAGTTTGCATCACTGGGGCTTTCAGAATCAGAATCAGACAAGGACATACAACAGAGCAGCATGACGTTGACGATAAGGACAGGGCATAAACAGGCAATAAGAGTGAGAAAATAAATACACAGAATATACAGTATATACACAAATTACACAGTTTTGAAATTAAAGTGACTGAAAGGTGAATAAATAACTGTAAGTGGGAAATGGCTGGAGTTAAAAAGCAGGGTGGCTTTGGGGACAAAGGTGACAAAGGTTAGCTACTGATTTTACAGCAACTTCCAGTAACCTCCAGGAACCACTCACCAACCAGTTGGGCAACACATATTTTTTTGCTCACCAGTCTCTAGACCTGTCACTGAAGCTTACGCGCTAATAAAACTTCACATGGAAGCATTAAGTCCTGCAGGTAATCTAACAATCCACAGCATTCGAGCACAGTCTGTTGGCCAGTAATGGCCAAAGCAGTCTAACAAACGCAGTGCACAATCACAGATCACAAACAAGCAGACCTAATGAGAGCACAACTAATCTACCCACAAAACAGGCACAGCTTGTTCCTCATAGTGCTTACAAAATAAAGAACGGGTCTTTTTTGTACTTTTTTTGTTCTTGCAGGAAAAACCGCCCAAGCACATCTGTTGCTATATAGGCAATAGACAAGAGTGAGTGTCCCCAAGTAGGGTGATTGTGTAGATTTCTTTTCTACTTTTAAGATTGATTTTTCTTTCGTAAAAGCAGAAATTTTGACATGGCAGTGGAACTATAAGAGAAAATATGAGAGGTCATCATATACCATAAATTCATATATACAAAAATGTATGCCACAAAGACGCTCCTTTGGGAATCATGAATATTTATGTCACATTCGATGAAAAAAAATCTCTCTATGGGGCAGACATCTGATTAGCATTTTTATTTTTTTACAAGAAATTAAAAAATGTATCCTATCAAAAAGAAAATCAAAGTCAAAACATTACATTTTTACATTAAAAATATACTGAAGTGCATTGTTTGACTTGAGAATCTCACGCGGCTCTGAAACGTTAGACATTTTTTATTTCACTGGCAAATATCTGTCAAACTACAAGACTGGCACAACATCCCTTTAAAGATGATCCCTTTTCACAACAAATTACACAGCTGAAAGCTGAGTGACAGCAAACAGTATACTTGAACATGAATCAAAATCACTCACAAAAAGACACCCATGCATGCACTTGTTTTGTGTCCCTTTCAATAATTCAGTCCTTCTTCTGCCATTCCAGCTTGAACAATAGGCTCAACAGCCCTGCTATACCTGCTGCTTGTGCACTGATTTGCTGTATTGATTGTTAGTCACATCATGCGAGCAGTGCAGTTAGTTATTTGCCTATTTAGAACTTGTACACATACTGAACACATTTAATTTTGAAGATGCAGGGGAAAAAAAGAGAAAAGACAGAATAAGACAAAAGAAATAAAAGAAAATCTATCTTCAGAAAATGTACATTGCAGTTTGCCATGCATAATCTTTTTGCGAGTTCCCGTGTCTCAGACTCTGTCAACTTTTCCCTGGCTCCCAAATCCTTCTTTTAAGTGTGAGCTGATTTATCTCACTTGCTCTTGCCTCTATTGGAAGCACAAGCCAAATAATTACTTAAGGTTAAATGGGCACTTGATAAAGCTATGGTGTATGTCTCACATCACTCAATAGTCTATTTGTATTATTCTTTTGTTAACTTTTGTCCTCTGCCAGAGATTTGCTGGGCTGGCAGGAGAGATCAGACAGCTTCAAGCTCCGAAGATAAAAGTCGATGATAGATGATGTATTGACTGCAAGTCCAATGCTCCCTGCTATGAGGACACATTGAGACGTGATTTGAAATATACAAGATGTTAGATCCAGTGGCTGATGAGACTCAGGAGGAAATGGTGTAGTTATTATTTATCGAAAAGAGTTGTTTTCACTTTTTTATTTGGCAGTTTCCATGGCCATACAAACAAATAAACTCTTTAGTGAACCAGAGTGATGGATTCCTCATCCCAACAAAATCAAAAACATAAACAAATATAAATGAATATAAACATTAACAACCTTATGTCTGATAACCCATTTCTCATAGCTGAGAGTGTTGAGTTTTTACAACTGCACACTGGATTAATTTATGAACCCTAGGCCATTTAGCCTCAGTGTCCCCCTGTGAGCAGATTAAAGTGAGTCCTGTACAGAATGTTTTCACCATTATGAGAAATTGTCTGCTTTATTATTATTAAGAGACAGTGATGTGATGAAGATGAATTAAGGATAGTAAGGGCGTGGAGGTGCACTGCCTGGTAAACCCCGTGGAGTCAACAAACGTGCCGGTGCATCTAAATCACATGACTGGTTTAAGATGACCTAGCAGCTAGACGCAAACTCGCTGAGTCTCCATTTCAACTTAAAAATATAGACGCGTTTTTCATCCTAACAGTGCAGTTATGTGGATTTTATTGATAGTGTGATCTATATAAATCCTACCCCACCAAAATAGATTAAAGCCAACAAAATAACCATGGCTGTGTTCACATTTAACTGTAAATAGCAGAAGTATTTTTTAATATTTTATGATGTGATAATGATACTGTTAAACTAAATAATACATTAAAAGTCCAAAATGTATTAATCCTATTTAGTTTTATAATTTAGATCATCTCGATAGATATTTAGGATTGAGGTATTTGTTGTAGTTTAGCACTGTGTCTGTTCTCAGTCACCCAGGTCATCGTAGTCTAAGGAGCTTGGAAAGAAAAGCGTCTGGACTTCTTTAGGTTTCTGGAAGACGTTTCACCTCTCATCCAAGAAGCTTCTTCATGTGTAAGAGCAATTGGTGGAGATTCCCAGTTTTTAAGCCCTATGGAGTGTCCCCTGGAGGGTCATGGACCCCCTATTGCTCCTCTACCTAAGCACACGAGCTACTTTTGAGATCCCTTCCTAGATGCCTTAACACCTACTCACATCCTGGGCCATTTGACCTCAGTAAATCACATGATAGGGTTGGGCTAGGTTTCACAATGTGTTCAACCAAATCCTTGGCTGATTGTGACCCACACGCGTTTTCACACCTTGGCTCGTGTGATTAGGAGACCATCAATAGGGGGCTCCACCATTTGCTCTTAGAACTGAAGAAGCTTCTCGGATGAGATGTGAAATGTCTTCAAGAAACCTAAAGAAGTCCGGAGGCTTTTCTTTCCAAGCTCCTTAAATTGCAAAGCACTATTTGCTAACAATGGTTGGTGCTGCTCTCCCAAAGTGTGGGATATGGTTAGGGTTATCACAAAAGATGACTTAGACGTCAGAGGATTAAGGAATTCACACAATTATTTTTGCCCTTTGAATTCTATTTTTCTTTTTTAGTTGCATGATAAATAACAAAGGTCTTGCAGCTCTCTGAGGCTGCAGCCAACTGTCACCAGGGTCAATGAATACTGTAATTAGATCCAGGCCCTAAGCTCTAAAGGCTAAAATGTCTCAGACTACGAAGAGGATTAGGGCAGTAGGTCCGAGAACTGCTCCCCGCAGAGCAGGACAAAGAGAAGACGCTTCTCTAAAGGGAAAGAAATTAGGTAAGGATGGATGGGAGGAGGAGAAGTCTATAGAAAATCAGAGGACATAGAGGATGCAGAGAGGATAACTGTATTGCAATCGAGAAGGAGAAAGGGGATGAGGGCTTTGATGATGTCTTCAGCTGAATAGAGTACTATAGGTTGCTGATTTTTCAGACAAAACATCCTGAAAAAAACGAATCCACTCCTACTGTTGGCTAAGGTGGAACTTTCCTTCACTTTTTATTTGCTATTTTTAACGTGAGTTATTATTTAGTGACAGGTTCCCAGTACTGTATATCAATTTTATGTTGGCCAAAAAAGAAACGTTAGAAACAAATTAAAGTACAACACAACCTAGCTTTTTCTAGACAACTACCTAATCTAGGAGAGAGCTTAAAGGTTTGTTTTTGACCTTGGAAAGAACAGCTTCGCCAATAAGAGGTCTCCACAGAAGTCTAACTTCATCAACCTCATCTCATATTCTTTCTCAGTGGGTGCTCTGCACTGTTGTCATAGAGTTGTTCAGTTCATAATGTCAATCAGGTACAAATATAAACAACCCCTTGTCACGTCCAAGTTCCCTACTTAGACTGCATGATAATGACTAAACCTTGTCCACTCGCTGAGGAATGTCACATGCTGTTGCTAAAAGCTTTAATCATCTAAACAGCACTCACCTCTTTTTTTTATCAGCTTTGATGCAATTCTTAGAGACTTCAAACTGTCACTGGAGCACAACAAAGACAGATGTCAGAGGGTAAGAGCACATTCCCAAAGCTAGCTGTGAAAGCACCAAAGGCTGACCTTCCCATTTTGTTATTTATTTCAATTGTAGTTAAAATTTTAATTTTAGATTAAAAGATGGGAAAAAATAGTGTTTAAGATCTTAGATTGGCACGCTGTGCAATCAGAGTGCAATCAAAGATGCAGCTGTAGCATTAGCAGCAGGTGCAGGGAGGCGTGTACTATGAAGCAAGATTAATGAGTTAGCAAGCTATGTTGAGATTACGGTTATAGTTTTCAGTGGCTCTCTTTTAACCTGGCTAAATCACCATTGTAACTTCTTAAAATCAGCTTGAAGCACCACATTTTCAATAATTCCTTTACTTATGATATAAATGAGATATAGATTCTCTGCTGGTAAGCCATACCCTACTAGCATCGTTAGCCAAGTGTGGCTAATAAATTACATCTACTCAGTTGGTCACACAGAAAATGTATAAAGGTTTTTCTCTCTGTTACACTGATGGAATTGTAGTTACTAGAACACAGATTAGAAAACTGTTCAGTTACATTCTTAGGCTATTTATCACAAAAAATATCTTTTCAATCAATAAAATTAATTTAACTTTTATCTAGTGACAAACTAAAGTTGTTCCTGTGTTTCCTTTATTAGGCTACAGGAACTGGTCAGACCTGAACACATCGTCTAACATCGATCCATTTATCAATTTTTTTTCTAATTATTCATTGATGGAGGCTGGAGCCGATCCCAGAGGGGGAAAGGTGTGGCACACCAGATAGACTGCCCTTCTATTGCAGGCACTGAGTAACATTTAATGTTTCTGCATATAGAAAATGTTTTAGCTTAAATGTGGGGTCATCATGTTACAAACAAATAGCAGCACCAAGTGCACACTGAATTTATACTCATCAGGCATAACATTATGACCACCTGCCTAATACTGTGTTGGTCCCCCTTTGCTGCCAAAACAGCCCTGACCCATCAAGGCATGGACTCCACTGGACCCCTGAAGATGTGCTGTAGCATCTGGCACCACGATGTTAGTAACAGATGCCCTCTGGACCCAGTGGAGGTGGTGAGTGACAGGAGAATGGCGGCTAAGCTGTCATCCCTGTTGGACAACATCTCCCACCCCATGCATGAGACTGTGACAGCACTGAGCAGCTCCTTCAGTGGGAGACTGCGGCACCCACGGTGTGGGACGGAGAGATTTCGCAGGTCTTTCCTCCCCACTGCTGTAAGACTCCACAATAAAGACTTTTGCAGCTGATCAAACACACACATCCACACATGTGCAATAACACTAATGTGCAATAATCTTTTCTGGCATCGTTGTATTTTTACTCAGTTGTATATAGCATTTGTATTCTATTTTTATCTTATTGTATATTTTATTCTATTTTATTCTACTGTATATAGTATTTTATTTTATTCTATTCTGTACAGTTGTGTACTGTATTTATTCTTATTTTATTTTATTCTAATTTTTGCTTCATAACTTTTGCACTGTCCACTTCCTGCTGTGACAAAACAAATTTCCCACGTGTGGGACTAATAAAGGTTATCTTATCTTATCTTATCTTTAAATGGCGTAATTTGCAAGGTGGGGCCTCTGTGGATTAGACTCGTTTGGTAAGCACATCTCAAAGATCTTCAGTTGGATTGAGATCTGGGGAATTTGGAGGCTAATTCATACCTCAAAGTCGATGTGCTCGTCAAAGTATTCATGAACCACTTTTGCTTTGTGGCAGGGTGAATTTTCCTGCTAAATGAAGCCAGTTCTGATGCTCATGTGCACGTTGTTGGTGCTTTCAGTGGTGGACACAGTTAAGCAGGGGTAAACCAAACTGATTTGCAGTTATGCAGTCCCATACACAACAAACTGCAATGCATTGTGCATTTAGACACCTTTCTATCAGAACCAGCAATTTGAGCTACAGCGGCTCATCTGTTGGATCAGACCACACAATCCGATGATGTTTGTCAAATATATCGGTGAGCCTTGGATGAACAAGATCCTGTTAATGGTTCATGCCTGTTCTTTCCTTTGACCACCTTTAATAGATACTGACCCCTGTAGATCGGGAATACCACACTAGAGCTGCAGTCTAGGAGATGCTCAAATCCTTACACTTGCCCATTTTTTCCTGCTTCTAATACATTAATTTTGAGGACAAAACATTAACTTGCTCCCTAACAGGTGCCATGATGAAGAGATAATCAGTGTTATTCACTTCATCTACCACTGGTCATAATGTTATGCCCGATTGGTTTAACTTGCAATAATATTCTCCGCTGAAATTATGTGTCAGATGTCCCCATCATGCAAGCACCACAGAGCCTGAAGCAGAAAGATTTGGTTAACAAAGATAACCACAATCTTGATACCTGTTATCTGTAATGGGGTTTTTAAGCTTTGCCGAGCCAGCCAACACAAAGAAAGCCTGGTTTATATTATACCCCTTGAGTTTTTTTTGTGTGTGAACGGCTACAGGATACCATTTTGGTAAAAGTAAGCGACATTCGTTTTGTGATTATGTGTCTGAAATTTTCAGAAACTGGCAGAGTGTTTGAAATAAAACTGTGTGAAACAGTTTGGCAATGATGAACACTTGGCTATTTCTTTCACACAAGGCTTAGTCTGAGAGTGAGAGTGTCTAGAGATAAGGGTGAAAACAGTCAAAACAAATAGGACAAAGATAGATTAATTGGTTATGTTTGGGGTTTTCTAAGATTTTAAAGAATTTAAATCAACTCTGCCTGGATGTATTTGGATTACAGTTTCATGTATAGTGGTGCTATATGTATATTCATTACAGTTGTTGTCCAGTCTGGATCACATCTGCTTGATTTACATATAATTTATATTTGATCTTCAGTAACAGCGATAACTACAGCTGGGCACAGTTTGCCTCTTATCTAGCTGCTAATTCTTGCTGAAAGACATTGTATATCTAAAGATGATCAGAGAGTTTCTAACTTGTCTAACCTGGTCATATCATCCTCATTCTCAAGCAAAGGTGTCAACCAGTCATCACCAGTTTCTGCAGACTGAGCTGGGGATAATGTTAGCTGTTCACCCAGCAGCTCTTTCACATACCTCTCAGCATCTCTTCCAAGTGCAAGTCTTTGTTCTGTGCAAGACTGTCAAAGTGCCATGACCCTGTGGTAGTCCTGTGACATACGGAAGTAGTGGGAGGGATGGATATTACCAGTTGTTCTTTATGCATGTTGGGCTACAAGTACTGCGAATGGGTTTTTTTGGAAATTGTATATTATTTCATCATTTTCATTTAATTTTTTTGTCACTCCTTAAATCCCCAACTATGTGTCAGTATCCAAGCAAACTCTTTAAGGGCTGCAGTACTTAAATTTATTAGCCCACCACCCGATGTAGAGTTTATGCCACAGCTGCCCTAAATTAACAGTACTGGTAATTACCAAAACCATTTTTTTATGTTTCTGCTAAATATTAGACCTCCATTATGGCCAAGCTCTGCAATAAAAATGATACTTTAATGCTAAAACAGAATTATTATTATTATCCATAAAATTTTAAATTTTCTGTTTTAAGAAATGTTAAAAAATCAGTAACACACATTATTATTTTATGATTGAGACATTTAAAATTACAGTTATTTACTTTAATTCCTGAGCAGAAAAAAACTAGGTTTAGTGGATGAATGTTAATCTTGATTATTTTTTGACTTCTCAGTGAAGTCCAGTGTGCTGGCCCAAAATTTAGGCATAAAAACACAAGTAATGTTTAGTTTTACACGATTTTTTCACAGATTTCTAAAATATTTGTGTGTTGTTTTTTTTATGACAGGCCACCTAATAAATTTGTCTTTGTATCTGACCATGGACATTGTAATTGCAATGAAATATCATGAAATAATATTAGTGAAATACAAATTCCTCAATTTTTTCTCGTTTTGCAGATAGTATTTGTCCTTTTCTGTTAACATGGCCGGCTAGCACCAGCCTAAGTAACTGCACAGTTGCTATATTAGCAA
This sequence comes from Oreochromis aureus, assembly GCF_013358895.1. NCBI lineage: Eukaryota > Metazoa > Chordata > Actinopteri > Cichliformes > Cichlidae > Oreochromis > Oreochromis aureus. The sequence continues at coordinate 14,694,026 of NC_052962.1, forward strand.
GCCTGTTGTGGTGTCAAGTACATGAAATACTATTTTACGGATTAAGGGATTACCCAATAAATTTAACACCATCATATGTCAGTTGTGGCATGCCAGCCATGTCGAATTTTCATGCTAAGCGTACCCAGGTAGGTGTATCTAATGTTCACCAAAGATAGTCAGAAATAATCAAGGATAGCTACCAGCAATTCAGACCACAGCAAAACATATAAACAAAGATTTTTGACCTTTAATCTTTAAGATGTGATTTTAGGGTTGCCTTGCATTTTAACCAAAGAAATAGGAAATTAAACATTTACAGTAGATTAAACAACATCATCATTACTATGATCTTGGGACTCAACCAGTTCTTTTAATATCCTACACCCATACATACTCCCAGCTTTGGTCTAACCACGACCTAAAAAATGTGAGCTGGGAAGCCTGTAAGCCTCTATTTGTTTAGTAATTTCATGAATGGCTAACTTCTTTCTCTGGGGCATGTCTCTGACTCAGTTAGAGTCCTCTTTATGTGTGTATATGTGTGCATTTGTGCACATCGAATAATAATAATATACATCACCAGTATACATTTACTGAAGTGATAGTTTTTATATAGAAGTTTTACATGTTTTCCTTTCTCTTCAGCCGTGGTAAGTACAAAAAATCTTGCGTATCCAACATCCACAGAGTCAAAACAATTTTTTCACATCGTAAGTCTCTAGTTTGTGCAAGCTGTCAGTGATTTTCAGTAAAATTAAAGCCAATTTAAATCCATTCATACTGACAAGCAAATGGGCATTTATCTGCACAGATAAACAAATGACTTACCTGCTTCATATTTGTGAAAACACCAAACAGTAGAAAACATGAAATGAGCTTGTCACAGCAGAATGAGCAGTGGCAATGCTTCTAGGGGAAATTAAGTAAGTTCTTTCCAGCTGGCAGGTTATTGCATTCTTAAACTGTGTCATGAAGCCCCATATCAAGCTTATTTGAATTTCTATTGCATCTTCTATAGTATTCTCAGAGTAGTTCCCAGGTACCAAAGGTACCTTTGCTGTGTTCTGCCGTCTTTTGAATTTTTAAAGCTCTTGTATCTTCTGCAATTGCTTTACAGCTACAAGCTTTAAACTTAGTATCTAGAGACAAACTGCTTACAAAAACTGATACACAGTGTATCCAAAGTTTATATTGTTTTATATGTAGAAAGAAGAAAAAGAACTTTATTGATCCCAGGGGGAAATTCATTTGAATTTTTTAAGCGAAATGGTTTCAAATAAGCCAACTAATGAAAATAAAAGAAACAGGTTTCATCAGCCAGAGTGAACTAGGAAAAATGAGACGGATACATGGTGATTTTATTCATCGTGTGCATCTCATTACATTGGTTTGTTTCACTTCCATGATGATCACGGATTTAGGGCTTTTGGTACTCTGACGGAATTTAGTTTTGATGATGGATCATTTTTTTCAGTGGAAAACAGAAAGAGAATTTGAAAATGCAGAAAAGAGAGAGAGCTTGTTTTGCTTTCATATCACTGTTCCGATCTTATGCACTAATTTAGCAATCATTTTACATATCTAAGCATACTATACTGTTTGGCTAACGACTGAAGAATGCATGCTACAGTGTTTCTAAGTGTGCCCATGTACCTTCAGCTCTGTTGGCTATTGCTAATAACTTTAAAAGTTGTGTTTAAGGTAGGGAGGGCAGGGGTGAGGAGGGGGAGAAAAGGGACTTGTAGGGTTTGGGTTTGGGGTAATGTTCTCAGGAAACTCAATATATTGTATGTTTGTGGTGTGCTGTATGAGACAGTTTCACTTTGTTCTAAAAGCAAATAAATATTGCATATAAAAAAAAAAGTTGTGTTTAGGCTACCATTTTAAACTAAGGAGAGTGCAATATCTGAGCCTGACTGCACTATACTTCATTTTGTGTTTTCTTTGACATAAAGAGAAAAAAGACCAACTTAACATGATGCAGAAAAGGTGTAAAATTTCAGATATTCAGATTCTGATGATCAATACCAGTGTTAGTACTGGAGTGACACTAGCATGAAAGGATTCATATGTTAGCTTCAGTTTTTCACCTCTGTGTTCAGTACGTTGCTCTCCTTCATCAAAAACTTGACACGTCTGTGCAAACAGTGCTTCTCTCATCCGTGCACACTTTGTTCCTTCTCTGCTCTGCTGTGCTTTGTTGTCGTGCGTCACCTGACTTGGCATGCATGCAGCGAGCAGACGCATGTAGGCTACGGTGAGCGAGAAAGAGATGCATCCTGCAGAGATGTTTTACGGCTGTAAATGAGAACACTGCAAACAGTGGTGTGTGTAGGAGGGAAAATCTCGACTGTGGCAACACAACCATTTTATACAACACACAAAGAATTGGGGAAAAGTTCTCTTTTTTCCAGAGCGTCCCGCAAGAGAACCGAAGCGAGGAGGAGGGAAATCCCTCAGACAGGCCCAGTTCTAAAATGTGAAAACCTGTGTTTTGCTGTCTTGACTAATTACAGTGGAAAGCAAGAATGATTTCATTTTGTTTTCTAAATGTTTTTAGACTGCTCTCCCCTACATAAGCTGCCTTCAGAAGTTAAAATTACCAGTATCAGTACTTGGTATCAGTGATACTGGCTATATATTTACTTGGTATTTGGATTGACACCAAATTTAGCAGTATCGCAGACCCCTACCACCAAGATTCCTGAAATTTGCCGTTTGTAGTGTTTCATAAATCTTGCTGAAGGACAAATAAACAGACTAATGACCCTAAAAATATACCTCTACCTCATCTCTTGCCTTAGAAGAGAAAAAGAAAATGATTCAGCCTTCTCCCCTTTTGACCTCTTCTCTTCAAATCTGTCTCTGGATGACAGTAATACTCTCTGGCTGCGATGGCTGGTGGCCCAATGAATTGTCCTTTCCAGTGGGGTTCCTACCCCAGGGGAGGCGCAGATTTTTGATTTATTTTTTTATATCTATGTGTTAGGTATTGATGCATGAGGATATAGATAGGGAGAGAGTTCTTCCTCTGTTGGTTCATGTTACTTTACTGACAGGTGTTAGCAACAGCATCTCGGTTTCACTCTACAGCATTCAACAAATTCGCCAAATGACTTCGCACCGTCCTTCACTCTCTCCCCTCGCTTTCTCCTTCCAGCACATAAACACTGACATGCACATTTTCAGACGTACATGCACGCCTGAGCACCTGCCTCCCTCTCATCGGTATTAAACCTTGGCTTGCTTTCAGTCGTTGTTTATTTGAGTGGCGGGATTTTTTTTTCTTCTATTTTGCAGTATGAAACACTGACATATGAGTCACTCATCTACCCCCCCAAGACAAACACGAGCTTTTGTCTCTCGCTTCACATCAATTCAAGGCCTGCAGTCTTCACCAAATGTCTTTTTAATGAAAACTGCTTCGTCTCATCACTCAGTGAGTGTCTAATGGCTCCTGTATTGCTGCAGGTACCATGGAGAGGTAGGTATGTCTGGCACAAGAAAGTAGAACCTAGAACCAAGACAAATAACACACACAGGCTTGGCTGGATACTCCTGCAAAATGCTTTACAATCCAGCCTCGCTGGATATCCAGCACATCCAGAAGTGCATGCAATTAGTTTGGCTTCTTTTGCTCCCTTGACGAACAGGAACAGCACAGGTTGTTAGAGCAAGATATTTCTGAGTTCATTTAATCATCAGAGACTGTGAGGTGTGAAAAAACAGGGATAGGAACAAAGCAGTCTTCAGTAAAATGAAGTGGGTAATGAGGACTAAAAATCAGATACATGAAAGAGAGTATAATGATATATATGACCACAATCATGAGTGGCAAGTGAAATCCGCATCAATGACTGATGCAGATTTCACTGACTGATTGCATTGTATATGCCAAATCAAGGCACAAAAGGCAAAATTACCGCCCTACCTCCCATTCCCTTTCCCACCCACTTCTTCTTATTTCGTTCCTTTAGCATCTCTCTCTTTTTTAATTCTTCCTCCATCTCCTTTTCTCCCTCATGTCCTCTCCATTCATTGTCTTTCCATGACTCACCTTCCCTGCCTTCCCCTTACTCGACTCTCCTCTGCGAGTGGAGGATTTGCTTACTGATCCTGATCCCGCACACAAAAGGAGGGTGGATAATCAGCTTCCTCTCTCAGCCGGCCTGAATCGGCCCGCTTCAGAATTCCCACGCGACGGCTGCCTTCTGAAACCGGACTGTTATCCATTATCCCTCATCTACTCAGCCACTCATTCCTAGTCTTTGGCTCTCTTATCGCCACTCCTTTTGAATTCATGACTTTCGTACCAGCAGTCAGAGGATGGATATTCAGAAGTTGTTTCCAAAGACCTGTCAATAGACACAAATTTCCCATAAAAGGTTCGAGGTGTTAAGAGAAGCAAGACAGGTTTTTTTTTTTATTCTGCTCTGTTATTGTATTTACACTTTATATTCACTTTAGTGTGAAACATAAAAGCATGACTAAAATAAGAAAACTCAAGGTAGTTCCAATACAATCGGATAGCAGCTCCTGAAGCAGATAATCCTTATTTCATGAAACAAGCAACTTCCTATATTTTAATGTTGCTAGAAAAAAAATATAGTGACAATTTGCACACATTTGCTCACTACATTTTCAAAAGTATCTGCTCGTCTGCCTTCAAACACATATGAATGTGGGTGACATCCCAAAGGGTTTAATATGATGGCAGCCCACCATTTGTAGCTAAAAACATTTCCAGTTTCAACTGTTCTGGGAAGGCCTTTCACAAGGTTTTGCAGTTATGTGAGTTTTTGACCATTCTTCAAGGGCGCAGTCATGTTGGAACAGGAAGGGGCCATTCCCAAACTGTTCCCATAACGTTGGGAGCATGAAATTGTCCAAAGTCTAAGGAGCTTGGAAAGAAAAGTGTCTGAACTTCTTTAAGTTTCTTGAAGATGTTTCACCTCTCATCCGAGAAGCTTCTTCCCTTCTAAGAGTAATTGGTGGAGAGTCCCAAATTTTAAGCCCTATGGGAGTGTCCCCAAGAGGGTCATGGACCCTCTATTGATCCTCTACCAAAAAGACACTAGCCAAGCTGTGAAAACAGGTGTTGGTCACAATCAGCCAAGGTTTTGGGTCAATAGGGGGTCCGTGACTCTCTTGGGGACACTCCCATAAGGCTTAAAATCTGGGACTCTTCACCAATTACTCTTTGAATGGAAGAAGTTTCTCGGATGAGTGGTGAAACATCTTCAAGGAACTTAAAGAAGTCCAGACGCTTTTCTTTCCAAGCTCCTTAGACTACGATGACCTGGCTCACTGATGACCTTAACAGAGAAATTCTCCAAAATGTCTTGGTATGCTGAATCATTAAGAGTCCCTTTTACTGGAGCTAATGGGCTGAACCCAACTCCTGAAAAAAAAAACAAAAAAAAAACAACACACACACACATCATAATCCCCCTCCACCTTCATACTCAAGACAAGTACCATTCTCCTGGCAACCACCAAACCCAGACTGGGCCATCAGATTGCCTAAAGGAGAAGCATAATTTGTCACTCGCGTCCTGTGGCAGCGTGCTTTACAGCACTGCATCCGACACTTTCCATTGTGCTTAGTGATGTAAGGCTTGGAAGCAGCTGCTCAGCCATGAAAACCCGTTTTATGAAGTTCTCTGTGCACTGCTCTTGAGCTAATCTGAAGGCCACGTGAAGTTTGGAGGTCTTTAGTGATTGACTCTGTGACCTCTGCTCACTCAGCATCTGCTGACCCTGCTCTGAAATTTTACGTGACCTACCACTTTGTGCCTGAGTTACTGGCATTCACAATCATTTCCAATTTGTCATAATATGACTAACAGTTGACTGTGGAATATTTAGTAATGAGGACATTTCACAACTGGACTTGTTGGACAGGTGCCATCCTATCACAGTACCACACTGGAATTCACATGAAAGTGACCCACTCTTTCACCTGTGTTTGTAGCAGCAGTCTGCATGCTTAAATGTATACACCTGAGGCCTGTGGAAGTGATTTGAAGCTTGAATTCAGTGATTTGGATGGGTGACTGAATCTTTTTGGCAATATATGGTTTGCAATCCATCAAATCATTCAGTTGGAACTTGAAACAGGGGGCCAACAGAAATTGCCTTTTGAAAGCCCTGCTGCTAGCCTGGCTAAAACACTTCAACATCATCTTCAACACACAATCACTTCAGCTGTAAAGCATCTTGTTTATTTCATTATACACTTATTGAAATTACTCCAAGGTTTCTTTGTGAAGGCTGAAGAAGGGATGAATTCTCCCGTTTTTCTTCCACTGCAAAAGCACAGTATGTTTTTAGGGGTTTGCTGACTACATAAATCCCCTTCGAGTTATGCTTCAGTGATGACAAATGTTGCATCGTTACAGGAAACAAAATGATGATGGAAGATCAAAGTTGGAGCTCATGCAGGAAACGACAGATCCTTCTGCCATTTAGCTTCACGACAAAACATGAACTATGGCCGTTAAATTAAAACAAATGTTCTCTTTGTGAATGAGAAAGAAAGTACCGCGTGTGAGTATTGAACAAGGTTGTAATTAATTTATTCCTTAGAGTCATGGAGCGTCTGTGCAAACTGCTTTTGAAGCACAGAATTCCTGTGTATACTTCCTGCGTAGGCAACCAGCTCCCAGGAGCACTGCCTTGTGTTCTTTCTTTAAATGAGCTGTCTCGTCGACTTTTAAGCGAAACCTCCGACCTCCTGCTAGTCTCCCACTAAAGTTCCTCCCATTGTCTTCGTCCCCATCTTCATTTTCCACATCCAAAAAGGGAACTTTTTATTGATTACGCTTCCTCTTCACATCTCTCTTCTTCTTTTGTGTCATGCTTTGCATAAACTGCCTGCTTTTTATGCTTTTATCACTCTTTTTACTTTATCCCACACAAACTTAGCTATCAAAGAGAGAGGAGCATATACATTGTTTTACAGCTTTACACACTGTGTGGACTAAACAGATGAGGCAAACTCTTCTGTTGCGCATTTGAAGATACTGAGAACAAAGCAATCAAGGACAGCCAGGTCTTGATGTTTTAAATCACCGACAGCAGGATATTTCTTCTCAAAAACATTGCATTACAACACAGCATCATGCTGGATTTGAAGGAGATAGAATGAAGTATAAAAGGCAAAATGAGAGAGAATGATGTAGTAGCAAGAAGAGTGCATGGTGTGTGTGTGTGTGTGTGTGTGTGCATGCGTGCGAGTGAAGCATTACTGATTCATACAGGCCTCTGATCCTTGGCTGTGTGAGAGTAAAGCCCCGCTCTCTCCTCTCAAACTTCGCATTTCAGTATTCATTGCTGAGCTCTTGGTATTCTCCAAACCAAGCTCCAAGAGGAATCATCCATCCCATTCCCCCATCAATGATTCACTGTCATACCCGCGGCTGGAATTTAACAACCAACAGCAACAGAAAGCTTGGGTGTGTGTTTGTGCTTTTGTGCTGGCAAGTGGAACACCGAGCACTTGAAACTAGCCAATTCAAGGGGTGACCAAGCCGTGAAAACATGCTCCTGAAAGGATCATTTGGAGACTAATTTTGCATGCAGTCTTCTGTTTTTGCACATTTAAAGTAGAAGAAATGAATCTAATTGTATCCCGATTGCTGCGAAAGAATAAAGGCAACTAGTTTGAAGCCTTTTAAATAATTAAGGGGGATAGTTTGATATTGCTGCCAGACTGCAGGTAGATTTGATGTACGGCCAGCTCTTGCATAGACATCCCAGAAATCAAAGCACACTTTGACATGCCTAACCATGACAGAAGTCCTTGATGGGTTCATAAGAGATGGCTTACGCCCCTACTGATTTGTGATTCATTCACCAGGGACAAGATGAAATGTTTTATTGCATCATTCTTTTTTTTTGGCCTGTTGTCCATACTCCCAGTGACGTAATAACAAGGAAAGGTTGTACAGGTTGCACAGGGTCTCAAAGCTAAAACTTACCTCAAGCAACCTCAAGAGAGATCTTCAGTAGCTCATTAGCTTGAAACAAGCAGAACTCGTGAAAATGAGTACTTTTTGGCAATAGGTTCTGCATTGAGTGTGCCATAAATAAGTCATTCAAGGGCATGTAACACTGTCTTCAGTGAAGCAGCAGTTAGCATGACATCAAACCTGCCACTCTGGTGCACTCCCTGCTTGTCTTGATCTAAGGTGTATATGTCAGTTCTGTTGGTGAGACGAGATCAGACAAGTCGATATCTCCCCTCCTGACACTTCATACTGAAATCTGCAGGAAAATCAATCATTTATTTCCATTCTCTCATCTCACTTCTTTCCTCGTTTTTCTTCCTTCTTTCTTTTCTTCTTTCTTTTGTAATAATAAAGGGCTACTTGACTTAAAAGGGCCACTGCTCTGCAATCATGTGTCTGTTGCACAAATCTGTATAGAAAAAAAGGTGTTTGCTCAGTTTAAAACATCTAATATATCCATCTATGTATGCTTGCAATTATCAACATTGAGATAACTGTTACCAACCCTCTTTTTTAATGGCTGGCGTACAGTTTCGTCAGTTTTGTAAAAATGTCAATCCAGGCACATATGTGCGGTATAATCCACGGCCATGACGGCAGACGAGACACAAGGACCTGACCAAGAAGTTATGGATTTTTCTTCAAAAAGAAGTGTTTTTGTCAAAAATGCTGAAAAACAATGTCAAATTCCAGTTCAATAATAAATATTCGAAATCATCCAAATAAATCTGTCAGCTCACAGTCAGAGCTTTCCAACAGGGCAGTGCCATGACCAGGTTGTGCAGATCATTCTTTCTGATTGATTGGCAATCGTCTGTCCATTATGCTTATGAGTATAGCGCCAGTCAACCGGGAGGGAATCTGCTGTTCAGCTGAGTTTATGTTCTTTTCTTATTCATCATATTTGTTGTCAGTGTTTTTCATTGTCAAAATGACTGAAAAGTGGAAGGACTGACAAGCAAGAGCTTTGCAGTTTATCAAGCACAGTTTGGTTCACCGTCACTCATTGGTTACTTTGTTAGATACACCTGTTGAACTGATTGATAATGTAAACATCAAATAAAGCGATCAGATACAATGCACGCACTGCATTATATGACAAAGACACTGCTGACGTTTTCTTGTTCGTGCCAGAGGTGTTGATCTGGGTATTTTAGAAACTGCTGATCTACTGGGATTTTTAGGTTTACAAACAATGGTCCAAAAAGGAGCAGTGAGTGGCACTTCTCTGGTTGAAAATGCCTTGTTGATGCCAGAGGTCATAGGCAGATTGCTTTGAGCTGATAGGAAGGCAAAAGTAACTCAAATAATCACTCGGTATACAGAACTGAATGCACAACACGCTGAACCTTGAAACAGAATGATTATAGCAGCAGAACACAACACTGGGTGTTACTCCTGTCAGCTAAGAACAGGAAACTAAAGCTGCAATTAGCATGGGCTCACCAGAATACAACAGAAGATCTGAAAGAGTCTGATGATTCTCGATTTCTGCTTTTGGATCAAAATTTCACATAAAAATAAGAAAGCATAGATGTATCTGGACTTGTGACAATGGTTCATGGTATTATTAGATAGAAAATACAGATACAGCCTACCCGAGTGTTGTTGTTGACCATCCCTTTATGACCACAGTGTACCATCTTCTGATGTCTACATCCAGCTGCATAATGCACCAAATTGGTTTCTTTGGTTTCTTGAAGATGACAGTGAGATCACAATACTCAGTAGCATCTACAGGCACCTGACCTCAGCTGTGTGACGCTATAATGTCATTATGACCCAGAATCTCAGATGAATGTTTCTAGACTTATGGTGGTTCTGAAGCCAAAGGGGGTCTAACCCAGTACTAGCTAGGTGTACCTAGTGAGTATATATGGGTGTAGTTCTCGTTTTTTGTTTGTTTCTTTCTTTTTAAAATATCTCTTTGGCCATTTTGTCTGTTAATAAAAGGTTAATGTTAGGAAAAAGCATAATACGTTCTCTATTATGCAGTCAAATTATCGATCAGAAAGCATATAAGCTCATCTATATGGCACACATTTTATTCCAAATGTCTAAAAGTGTTTGCCTAATGCTGCTATGACTTAAAGGGGTGAACCTTTGTAGTTTTAGGTTTTAGCATTAAATGTGTCACATTTTAAGTCTGAGATTCAATACCACCAATGCTAAATAATGCAACGTTATCAGTCTGTCAAGGTGGTAGTTATTAACTATAAACAGCCCCTTGAAGACAATATAAAAAAATAAACAAATATAATAAAATGACTGCAGTCACTCAATATTCAGGGTACATGGCAAGCAAAAATGTGCCTTTAACATATGACTACATTATTAGACATAACTGCATGAGTAACATCTTTGACAGGCTCCAATTATTTTCCTCTGTGCAGTTTTATTTTCTGGAAGCGAGGAATATTGATTTTTCCGAGCTGATTGCCAATCCAAGATTGAAATGAATACTGTCATGCTGTTGCCAGCTCTGTTGCATATTCTGGATGAGGTATACATGTGTTGGCTGTTTTCTTTTTAATTGCATAACCTACATCATTTCAGAATCTGTGTTTGTGCTGAGGGCAGAGAGATGAGGAAAGAGAGAACTGTGGGGGAAAAGAGACGGAGAAATAAATTAAATTTAGTGATTAGGGGAACACGAAGTTAGGTTGAATGCAATCTCTTAAAAGGGGATTTTGAGACTGATTTTATGGAAAATTAGTTTCTTTAAATTACACTTTTACCTCATCTGTAACAAATACATGAACAAAAAAATGGTACACAAGAGGTAACGTTGTATTAGGCTGATTTAAAAGAAAGCAGCTCATACTCCACCGCAGAAGATGAATAAAATATAAATAGAAACTGTAGGCAGAAGGTTGTCAGAGTTATATTGGATCCATATTTCTAGTGCGAAAAACCACCAAAGGCAGCCCGTTCAACCGCTTGATTATTCTGAGTCGAGTAAGGTTGCAGCACTTAAGTGATACTGTTTTTTTCGTGTGAAAGCCATCCACAGATCTGTCCCGTATGTCAGCATTGATGCTCTGATGAGATAAACCTCACTGGATTTCTGCCTTTGCTTATTTTTACTTCCCTCCAACATGTCCCCTGCCCCAAGCGAGCAACACTAACACCACCTAACTATCTGTCACTGCAAGCTAACAAAGCTTTGCATCTATACTCTCCGTTCCGTACCATCACCCCCGAAGGCCCTCCAGCCCTGTTGTTGGCTCCAAAGGCTCGTCTGCTGGTCTGTGTGATCTTCCCCACAGGCGGTGCTCACTCCACTCCCGAGCTGACAGGTGCGTGATAAAAATACTTCATGCTCTAAAACGCAGACTCGAAGCTAAGGTCTAATTCCGAGAAAGCACGGGACTAACCCTTCTTCTCGCCGTTCTTTCTCTTGCTTTCCGACTCGCTCCCGTATTTAATATGAACAGACAGAAAGATAGAGATGACTCTGGAAACAAGAAAAGAAAATGTGTAAAACTCCTAAAGAGTGAGTGGGCCTAAGCCCTGGGGCAGAGACAAATCACCTGAGGCAGAGAACAATTCTACTTTGTACTTTAAGGCTTTTTTTCCCCCTTCAATGTCTATTTTAGTCATGAATAGGTATGAGAGGAAAATGAGGTATTTCCTTTAATTAGAAACCCCTGGTACAAGAGAATGTGATCTTTTTGTTCTTTGCCTAATTAGGCTGCATGTATCTAGAAATATGCATTGTGTTCTTACCTGAGCGCAAGTTTGGGCCACCCTTAAGGGGTTGACCTACTAAAAGTTGCAGGGATAGCGGGCGCATGTGTGCGTGCATGTGTGGCTACGGATGTGCACGAGTCTGTGAAAACTTTACACAGCCATTTCAAAGTGAGATATGGGTCTGTGTCGTTCCAAGAAAGTCACAGCTCTGCCTGCGAAATGGCAAGCAAAGGAAGAAAATGTCAATTCCCAATATGGAAAACCACGTAATAACTCTCTCAGAGGGAAAGGGTAACACACACTCACACCTCTAGGGGACTAGACACACACTTGGTTTTTACGCCGGCTATTCTTCCATATGCCCCTAAAAAGACAGCAGGCCTTTGGGGAGTACTGACAAGGGTTGTGTTCGTGTTTGTGCGAGTGAGCCTGTGTGTGTTCATTTTATCCTTCGGCTCACCTGTCAAACTAAACCACGTAGTTCTGTGAAGGTTAAGACAAGGAGCTCTAGTTTCAGAGACAGATCTGGCAACGAAGGGGCAGCATTTTGTCGGCTTTTTCTTCATGTGTTGTTGGCGTTTTGACAAAGCAGTCCTCCTCTTCCCTCAAACTGTTTCCATTTCTGTCCATCGCATTGAAAGACCCTTTGTTTTCCAAGCAGTGGACGTAGCGTGTTTGCTGGCCAGTCCTGCTTCCTATAAAGTAGCTGCCCCTGTGCAGCAGGGGCGTAAAGCTTGACCTCATGGTGAGGAGATAAACTGCCTGGCCTGGTGTCCAGGTTAATCATTTCTGACCATTTTTAATTAAATTCATGTTCACCTTACTGTATACATTACAAGCTGCACCGGCAGTAAGTGTTACCATTTTCTTGAGCAACACAGAAAATGCATTAGAACCTTGGCACACAGATGAGAAAATATCACTAAACTGAAACAGACTTTCGATTTGTAGGCGATGCATACAGGCTAGTTTTGAGCTGAAAAAACTGCTTTTCCACAAAGTGCATGTATTACTAGAAAAATTACCTCCATTACTCCAATACGCCATTGGGAATGTTTTGGGGGGATATTTTTTTGTATCTTATTGTTTCCTGAAGTCTTGCACCTTTGTTGTTGAATTGGTCATTTTTCCTAAGTTGCAACACATTAACCTCTTTTAAGACCACAGTATACACTCACCAGCCACTTCATAAGTTATAACTTGCTAGTTCCTGGGTTGGACCCACTTAATTCTTCATGGCATGGACTGGTTCTTGTATATCACTTTTCTACTCTACTTGAGCACTCAAGGGGCTTTACACAGCATGTTTCATTCATCCACACACACACATTCACACAAGCACTTTTTTCAAAGTCTAAGTGCTTTCTATGTAACATTCACACAGTGAAGTGCTTATAGCACGATGCTAGCTGGATCATCCCTGGGGATTTCAGTATATTGCCATACGATACTTTGACATGCAGACTGGAGCAGTCAGGGATCAAACCATAAACTTGCCGATTAGGAGATGAGCCACTCTATCGCCTAAGCTAAAACGGGCACAGATTCAACAAGGTGCTGAAAACGTCACTCAAAGAGCATCACGCAGTTAATGCGGATTTGTGGGCTTCACACCCATGATGCAAATCTCCTGTACCTCTTCATCCCAAAGGTGCCCTATTGCACAGATATCTGGTGATGATGGAAGCCATTTGAGTACAGCAATCTCATGGTGATTTCCACAGCAAGATATTGCTGTGTTTGAGAGTCACCATTTACTGGAACCAAATTCCTTGTATGTGTTTGCGCATATGCATGGCAATAAATGCGATTCTGATTCTGATAACCATGTCTACCTGCTTAAATGCACTGAGTTTCTGCCACGTGCATGACTTGTTGGGTATTAGCATTAATGAGCAGATAAACATGTACACCTAATAAAGTGGACAGCGAGTGAGTAGCTACTGTTAAGTGCAGAAATTAGTTCATTAAAGAAATTAAGTAAAGCCTATCAAATGAGATTGAGGGGGTGGCTTACTGAATTTATTACCCAAGGATTTTACTAAATGTTACCTGTATGCTATGTTTCACCTATGTGTGCTAGATAATCTAATGTTTATATCCAAACAGTTAAGAATTAGTAATAGAAGGAGAAGGAAATGAAAAAGCAAAGTTAATTACAACTATGAACCACAAACAGACACAGAGCACAAAAGTCATAAAAACAAAAACTGTGGATCTTAGGACTTGAGACCTACCTGTCCTTTTTTATGTAACAGGCTGGAGGAGCCTGATTATTAGAGGCTTCTTATTAGAAGCAACAATTTGAGTTAATGCACTGTATGCCTTCATACTTTCCAACTTCCTCTCATAACTTGATTAAATTCAATATCTTTTATTGCGCCTGTGGATAAAAATGTAAACAGCTTACTGAGCCGAGCCAGTAATTATTACTCATTTCTTCTTATTAACACCTATTGTTTAGCCAAATATTAAATTCATGATAAAGGGACTGGAAATGAAGCCAAAAACAAAAGAATTTCATATGTGTTATCAGATCACTCTTAACTTGAGTTTTTAACACCCTCAAAAACAAATTCAGTAACAAAATAATAACATTTAATGCTCCCTAAAACAAAACATTCCACAGTTATATTACCCGTTGCTTTAGATATGTCTAGTACAGTGTGTGAGCCGAGTGCTGCTGTGCTGCACTGCTGCACTGCTGTGCAGAACAGTGAAAGAAGTGCATGTTCTTTGAAGTGTGTCAACCTCACATAAAAAGGTTAAAATGTAAGCAGAAATAAAGGGTTTATCTTGATCAGTGACACAGAGAAATCTTATCTAATGTGAGTTACTGACGTATCCGTCACCCTGATTAAATGTGATCTAATGTGAGTAACTAGCACGTCATGTTGATGTGAACACTCACTACAGTGTCATCTAACCACATCATTTCCTTACCTCCTCATCCTGTCCCTTCTCACTTTTTTCCACCCTTTTTTTTGGGAACTCATGCATATTTCAAGGGCAGCGCTCTCTCCTGCCACCAAGCCACAGACTCAAGGATGGTCTGAGGGAAGTCAGGAAGCCGTGGAGAGCCTTTCAGGTGAAACTCAGTCAATGGAAGTCAGTCCCTTCTCCCCCCCCGCAGGTCTGAGAAAGAGCTGCAGATAAACTGTTAAATCATTCACTAAGGCAATGCTATCTTTGTGTGTGTGTGTGTGTGTGTGTGTGTGTGTGTGGGCAGGGGACTCTTCTGCAGGTCTGTGGTTGTTAGGGCATGAATGTGTGCGATTTTTGTCTTTAAATGAAATTACATTTACTGTCAGCCAACAATAAAAATAAAAAACTTATGCCCTGTTTAAATATTACATGGGGACCTTTAGAGCCCAACGGACATATGGGAGGAATCACATCATCCATTCACTTAACTGCATGTGCAGTTCAAGGTCATGAGGGGAATGGAGCCTGTTCCAGCTGTCACTGGGCAAGAGGCAGGGTATACCCTAGACAGGTGACCATTCATGCTCACATTCACACCTACGGTCAAGTTAGAATCACCTAGTTAACCTAACATGCATGTCTCTGGCCTGTGGGAGCAAACTGGAGCACCAGAAGAGAAACCACTCAGGCGCAGGAAGAAGATGCAAACTCCACACAGGAAACTCCACCAGCTGGGCGACCGACCGCTGTGAGTCAACAGCGTCACAATCTTGCGGTGCAGCGTTACCAGCTACAGTTTGGACTGATAAACGCTGAACAGTGCTTCTGTTTCTAGTGTTTCTGAAACGGCGGGTGGCGTGCATTAACATGTGACTCTGCTTGTGTGTATGATTGTATATGAGTGTGACCTGTGTATCAATGTGCAGTTGATGGACCCCACCAGAGTTTGAACACGTATAACCGCTGACCGTATCAAAGTTGTCTGATTCTGCTCATGTTAATTTAATGAGCGAATGGCATGCATGGCAGGAGGTGGTCACAGTATATTATAAAGCCAAATGAGACTTTGTAATAGGCCGACTGAAGAAAAAGACTTTATCAAAATCAATAAGCACAGAAAGCTGCAAACAGAAATCTGTTTGCTAGGTTATCAGAGCAATCATTGACTACATTTGATGGAATCGACAAAATACACACACAGACGCACAGCGCTGTTATATGCTTATGACTGCTGTTGACACTTTACAGTTTCTGTTGCTTGAATTTGCCATCCTTTGCTGTTTCTGGTGAGGCTATGACTCCTTATCTTCAGCAGTCCAGAGGTGGCACAATGTCACGTAAACCATTTAAACCATGGCTAAACAAATTTAGCTTTGTATTTGATGTCATAGTAAAAAGTATATTCACTGCAAAATTGCCAAACGTTTGTGGTACTCGCCACGAGTGTTCTCATCTGTCATGCTAGTTTTTCTTTCTCGCTCCTTAAAACCTTAAACATGATTGTGTTTCTCTGTTTTTCTGCATCATATTTCTCTGGAGGGCAACCTAACTTTAGCCTTTTATTATATGTCACAGCATTGTTTCTGCATTGCCTCTCCCTTGCTTGTGTATGTCGACAATTCATGATTGGGTCCCCGAGGACCGGCAGTTAGTGCCTCTGAGCAGGTAAACAAGAAGAACTGGTTTGCAGCTGCACAGCACACACAGTGCACGCTGGCCTTCACATCATATGGAATGATTTGGAAAATCAACACGAACCAGTGTCGATAATGAAATTGCCATATTCTTGGGCATTTCCCTCACAACTGCTTGTCTCTGTTGTCATTTTTCATGTCACCTAAATCTCAAGGGGGACTTTTTCATTGACAGTTGAGAACATGAATGTCACAATGCACTAAAGTCACTCATATCTTTCCCAAGCTGTCACTTAGCACCCCCCAGAGCTCTGCCTTTGTGCCTACCTGCTGGCTTTGCTGTCTTCTTGGATGTCTGTCTCTTTGTGTTTCTGTCAGAAGGTCTGTTGAAACTTTGTTTTCCACCAGCCATCTTAGCCTTTATCTCAGTCCACACTGAGGCAAGCTGTGTGAAGTCAGCCTCGGTAAAACTTGCAGTCACGCACACAAACAAATGATAAAAATAACAATGATTTCCTTTTAGTAGGTACTTTTTACTGCTGCTTTTTTTTCCAGTGTAATGAAAACGTGAACCTGAAGACTGCACAAACTAAAACGGTCAATAAATTTGCAAACTTGGATCTGAAATAGCTGTGGCGCTGTGTAAAATGTGAATAAAAACAGAATGCAATCATTGGCGAATCTCATAAACCCAAGTTTTATTCACTGAACATAGAAAACATTATTACAACAGTCCTTAAACATCTGGGAACTGAGAAGACCAGTTACTGGACTTTCAGGAGAGAAATGTTGTGTCATTTTAGTCTGATATTGGCAGAAGTAACAAAGTACAAGTACTTTGTACAAGTAACAAAGTACAAGTACAGTAGAATTTTCAGGTAGCTTTACTTTACTTGAGTATTTTTTTGTGACCTCATTTTTAAGCAAATATCTGTACTTTCTACTCCTCACATTTTCACAATGGGCTCGTTATAACATGAAAGAGCCAAACCGTCTGCTAAAGTCAGGGGTTAAAGTGGGCCGGTGTTTTATCAATCTTTATATAATGACTTGCTTTTGTGGTACTTCAGCATCTAGCTAGTGCTACAAAAGAAAAACGCAGAGCATGAAGGGATTAATATTTTTTTTTCCATCAGCCCAACAAACATCAGCAAACACACAAATTGCAGTTTGAGTTACAGTGTGTTGCTAGCTAAAGGGCCATCCGCTGTATTTCAAGGGGAGTGAAAGAAAGAGAGCTAACTTCACTCAGAGATGGAGAAAGATAAGAAAGACAGCACAGGAGAGGAAGAAGAGAGGTTAGATTAAAAGGTAAGGACTGCTCAGTGGTATTTGATAAAATGTACATTTAAAGCTTACATGTAAGTGCTCAAGGTTTTGAATCAGATATTGGCTCTGTAAATGTGACATTAGGTTTTTTCATATTGTGAAACATGCTACAAAACAAACTGAGGTAAACTAACTGTGTTATTTTAAAGGTTGCATGAAAATCCTCTGCAGGTTAGTGCAGGATAAACAGGTGAGTTTGCTGTACTGTGATGGATTTAAAGGTTCCCCAGCTTGCTGAATCCCATTTTAGCCTCCTCCCTACTTATTTTCCTGTTTAAAATCACCCTCTGCAATGGAGGCAACATAAAATAAAGCTACTCTTTTATTTTCCTTCTTTTTCTCTGCTCATGTTCTACTTCATTGATTAAAGCTGAGTACTTTTATTACAATTTAAATTTAGACTCAAAGTTTGTATTCCTATGTACTAATATTATTTCATTATTACATTAATACAAGGTTCGGTTAGCTATGCACAAAAGCATCCGGTAGAAACGCCCTCAAAAGAGCTACTTTTTACTTTCTCACTTTGAGTACATTTCAGTGCCTGTACCTGTACAGAGCCAGCGTTGTTGTTGCTTCACCCATGTTTGAGACTAAAGGCTTTTCTCGTTTCTTTCATTTGTGTCTCGCCTGTCCTCCGTCCTCCTGACCGTGACCTACAAATCAATCTCAGTACACCATGCTGAACTAAGATATATCTGGAGGAGAGAGGAGGTATGCTGGAATTAAGTTATAATGGAGTATGCACAGGTGTATCCTTTGCAGACCTTCACTGTATAAAAGAGGCGCGGCACTCTTTAAACAACTAGTCATTTTTGTTCATATGATGTTTCAGTTATTTAAGATGTAAACTTGTTGCTGTTCCCTGTGAATGAAAAAAAATGTATATCTTGTCACGTTGTGCCGTGTTGTGAATTTACTTAAATGTGTCCCTAAATATGACAAAAAATCATGCAGAGTTTTACATCCAAGGTCATAAAATACAGCAGCAGTTTATTGTGCTGCCAGGCTATAACAAAAAAACTTATGATCCAGCGATCATATTTAATGATCGTGTCATTTAATTGGCATTGCTTTAAAATGAGGCTACGAGGCAAGGCTATCACATTTTGTTAAAAGGCTCTCACCTCCTCTCTCCTTATGTCGCTTCCTCGTCATCCTATTCCCTCTTCTGCTCGGATCTTTTGTAAGAAGCAAGGACAGGATTTAGAATTTGACAAGTGAGGAATGGGGTACATATGAATTTATGAATTTGTTATCTTTTTTAATGGTTTTAATGCCCTGGCGGACTCGAACATGTGCATGCACGAATGTGAAAGAAATCAGGGACTGGTTTAAATCAGGACAGAAGGAAAAGCAAAATAAAAATAAAAACAAAACAATGAATATCATTCACATACTGATAGCAATACCATATATGGCTCAAGTTGATATGTATAATGGTTCTAACAAGTTTGGTGCCATCAAATTTGGCACCAGACCTCATAAAGACCATTACAAACAGAGTCTGTTGCAAAACAGCACCACGTATACCAGACACTTCATCCAGACAAGTTGTCCTTAAAAAAAACACACTCTAAATAAAATAAAGTTTAGCATCAGCAATGATGAGGTGGTTTTCATTTTCTAAACAGCAAAAGGAAGAAACAGATTCTGGGTTCATCCAATTCTGATAAGAAAGCAGCAGCAGGGAGAATTTCATGGTTTGATCCAGGAGTCGAAGCTGTAGCACGACTGCGTTCGTGCATATTTCAAGATGTCAGTGGGGCAGTTTGAGCTCTTGTTGGCAGAGTTGGGACCACATGCGAGGGGCAGCTGCAAGGCACTGTAGTGGTCTGATCGGTCGGACTGGTCAGATCTCACATCTGAAAAAAGTCTGAAAAAGGCTTTCAACACGTTTACTATTTGAACAGATTTTATGCTGCAACACTGCATCAGCTGAACCCTGCAGCAGAAAGTATTTCAAAAAACTGAGGCTTAACTGGAGTCGCAGCATCTTTCCCTTAAATATGACTCTCTGCTCTCATTCTGGGCTAGTCACATCCCACTCTGCCCTCCCAAAAACCCACACTCAAAGTCACGCCAAGGGAGCTAAGACATCTCCTACTGTTCCACCTCCTCTTCTCCTTCACCTCCCCATTTCTTCCCTGTATGAGCTACCACTGTCCCACACGGTGTAATAGATCACTTTCTGACAAGAGGTGTAACACCTCAGTTAATAGCTACTGACTGCTCCTGTAAGCTATGCTTTGGGGGAAAGCTAAATTACAGGGTGCTGAGACTGACAGCTGAGGCGCAGAAGATCTTCTGCCCCGTGAGACCCTTCACGGCTATGAAACCCTTCCTTCAGTCATATCAGTACCAACACCAAATCAGCAAAGTAAACACAGGTACACGTGCACTGCGGTGCCCTTCCACTTGCTCCCAGTTTGCAATTATCAGTATTCATTCATGCGTCGAAACGGTGTTAGCCATGCATAAAGCAAAGCAGGAGTTTTATATTTTCTTCAGGGAAGGATCTTTGCTCGGTGGCTCTTGACCACTGCTGCCAAGACAGGCAGAGTTTGAGTTTATACAAGAAATATTAACATAGAAATCAAAAAGAGAGCAGGCACTACAAAAAGGCCCATGTTACAAGAGGATAAGAAATTGAAGGATATTAACTCAAATGAGAGAAGTCACAGGGCTCACACACAGTTCGCACACATATCTTCAAAAGACAGAGAAAACATTTTGTTTGTGGCGGGTCAGTTTTTCTTGGCTATTTCTTCTCTTGGATATCAAACAGTAAGAAGAGATTGAAGAGGCGTGAAGACAAGTGTTATTGAACAGGATGAAAGCGAAAAAACCCCACAAAAAGTAGAACGTGGACAGAGGGCTTCGAGACAGCAATGGCGAACATTATGTGGGTTGTTATGAACGTAAGGCCTGCAGAGAGCAGGGTGGAAGGGGGGGAGAGGAGAGGAGAGGGGGAACAACACAGAGAAAACAACACAAGAGGACGTCTGTCAAAAGTGCTGCGTTTCTGCTGTGCACAGCAGCCCGACACCGCAAGTAAGGGAGAGTGAGTCAGGGAAGTACAGAGTACCCATTAAGAAGGGGAGAGAGGAAAAAGAAAAGGAGGGAAGGGGTGGGAAAACCCACGCTGGCTCCCTCTCTTGGCCCGTCGAGACGCAATGATCAGGCTCTGAGTTTTACATCAGCAGCTGATGGGCACGAGGGGCCCTTAGCCCTCATCTTTCTTCTCTTCTGCTACAACAGTCTTCATTTCTCTCTCCACCTTTCTTCTGTTCTCCTTCCTCCCTCACCACCCCACACCCCCCAACACTGGCTGCTTCTTTAATTGGTTGTCCTACAGTGCTGGATCTTGTACTGTGTGTTGGTGTTAGTGTGAGCGTCTGGTCCGTATAGTATACATTTCTCTGGCAGTCTTTGACTACACATGTTATGTTTTTTGTTTTCATATTTTCTTTTGCGTAATTTTCTAAGTCATTATAATTTTATGTTTGTATGACTTTTTGATGATGACACGGAGAGAAGGAAGCTCTTAAGCGGATTCCGTTGCCTCCCTTTTTCCCTCTAACACGCACAAAGTTATAAACAGACATCTCCGATTCACGAAGCTGCAATGTCTCAGTTCTGATTAAGCTTTTGGCAGGTGCAAGGCACAATATTTAACAACATGCCGTCCACAATATCTAAAACCAAATACATTTTGAATCGAGTCGATTCTACAGTGCGGTGGAAAAATGCTGAGCTGGCCCTTTTTTGTTATATTTTGCCAAGAAGATGGCAATATCTGCACCATTCATTAAAACATGTGCAAACACACACGAATGCAGTGTGAAAGGCAAAAACAGAAATTGTCCAATTCTAACAAACTTGAAAGTCAACATTTTTATGACAGCCAGAATTCTCTTAGGAAAGCTTTCTTATTATTGGATTGGTTTTTGGGAAAAGTTTTCCAGGCATCTTGAAGGACATCAACGCTCTTCTCTGGATTTTGGCTGCCTTTGGTTCTGTGGCTCCCGTTCTTCAATAATATTGAGGTCTGGATGTGGGGAGGCCAATCCATGACTGGGAGTTTTCCACTGTGTGTTTTTCTATCCAGGTATACTTTTACTGCATTGGAAGTGTGTTTGGGATCATTGGCAGCATCTTAATTTTTCAGGATGACAATCGGACACTTTCCACATGGTAGCGCCTGTTGGATTAAAATCTGATGTTACTTACTTCAGGTCTTAATTTCATCCATTTTGACAAAATCCCAAAGACTACTGCCTGAAATGCAAACCATAGGCTCAGCAGATGGATGTAGATGGCATTTTACAGATGCCTTTCTCCCGATCTCTTCTGTGAGTTCATCCCCCTGTAAGACCTGTTGCCAGTTATTTTCAGTCCAGTTGACATACCTTAGCCTTTTCTCCCTGTGTCTGTAGGAATTGCTTAATGACAGCCGCGCTTCCACGAAGAGGCCTTTCAGGGCCTGTGTCGAGTCTGCTGGATTTTCTTAAGGACAAGACTTTCAGATACTGTTCATCTGCTGTAGATGTGATATTTCAGCCTGTCACTTCTTCTTTTCTTCTCCTAAAATGTCCTCTTAATTTTTTGACTCAAATAACAAACAAAAACTATTTATTTGAGATTCTCAGATACAAAGACTGTATTGAAAAGGAGTGGAAAAACCTCCAAGTGTCAAAGCAATTTGTTTTTACATAAATTAAAATTAGTGAGTTACCAGTTCCACTGCAAGTGACTTAAAGGATCTATTCTGATCTCGTATTTGTTTCCACTCTAGGTTCTATAATCTACTGATATGGCACAGAGCCAAATGAATGACGTTTAACTCATGCATTGCAGTTGCAGAAAGGCCACACATGCTATATGCAGGCTTAACACTGATCAGATATCATATTTTATTTTCACGGAGATATAATTTTCTTTCCAGTGCAATCAATATCTCTATAATGTGGAGCGGCTGTATCTTCATTAGAGAGATGATTATTCATTTTGTTCGTCATTGGTGAAGTATATAGTTAAGATTTGTTTGTTTTGTGAGGCTCCCATTAGCTAGATAGTGTTCTGTAATTTATTACCAATCACATCTGCACACTGAAGAGTTTTTTCATGTTTATCTTTCTTTTTCTTTGGAACAGAGTGATTAATATAATTGTATCATTTGCTTATTCTTCCAAACTTTCATCACATCCCATTGTCACAGACTACAGTCATACATTTGATAAATATATGATATGATAAAAGATAAAGGTGCTCCTGGTGAACATTTACATTGTGCCATCTTTGTGTGAAAAAAAGTCTGATTACCCATTATCACAATTTGTACATGCCATAAAAAGTCATAAAAATCAAAATTTATTCTCTAAAGCATAAGTGAACTGTTAATGCTTGTTGCCGACTAAAACTGAAATATGCAGTGCGACCAGACAATCCAGGAAAACTAATATGAGGAGCTAATTACATTGCACCGCATCTATTCCCTTCGTAACCGCGTCTCGATTTTACTTCTAAAACTTTCTCAGCCATGAAGATATTAATATCCACTCTCTGTGTGCTCTTTGGCTAAGTGCTCCCTTTTTCTGCCACTTTAGCTAAAAGCAGAAGTGAGTAACCCCCCCCATCTGCTCTCCACCGTAGTTGGTGCCATTTTTCCTTTAACTCCTCGTATTCCCTAACCCCTTTTTAATGCCCACCTCTCCATAATGACTGTCCTCAGCTGTGGCCTGTGAGAAGAGGAAGTCTCTGTGTTTTAGTTCCCTCATGCATAAACATACCCATACTGTAAGTATGGAACTCTGAGTTGTCACATCCTGTGTCTGTGAACAGCAAATCACCTTCTTCCCATCTTTAATACATATCGCCATCTCCCCCTGAAGGCTTTATCAGCTAAATACCCCATCAATAGGAGATCCTAGGCGTAAGCCCATGTGTAAATTTGCTGCGCAGCTTCGAGGATACGTTGCACTGGGAGACAGCCGATAAAAGCTACCATTAAAACAGCATTTGGGGCCTTTTCTTTATAATGGAGATGGAGGAAGCACGCTCTTGACAGTGTCAGTAGATAAACAAACCTGTGCTTTATGTGAGCTTGGAACAGGAGGAAGGTTAGTGTAGTGGAAGACACAACAACAGACACTACATGGATGCACTTTAGCACATACTGCAGACGTGTGTCTAGGCATGTATTTGCTTATGTTGCAGCTCGATGGCTTGACACTATGTGTAAGTCTTGCTAGTATGTGCTTTCAGATACAAGTGTACTCCATAGACTTTGTATGAGAGATATGGCCATATACACTGCTCAAAACATTACGGGAACACTTTGAAAACACATCAGATCTCAATGAAAAAAAAACATAGTGGATATGTATCTATACCCTGAAAATCAAAGTGAAAAAAATATGCAGCAGGATAGTCGATTTTGCTGAAATCTCATTGCAGCAACTCAAAATGGTACTCAGTAGTTTATGTGGCCCCCATGTGCTTCTATACATACCTGATAACATTAGTGCATGCTTCTTATGAGACAACAGATGATGTCCTGGGGGATCTCCTCCCAGATCTGGACCACGGCATCACTAAACTCTTAGACAGTCTGAGGTGTAACCTGCCAGTGGTGGATGGATCAAAACAACGTCCCAGAGGTGTTCTGTTGGATTTAGGTCAGGCGAGTGTGTGGCCATTCATTAGTATAAATTCCCTCATCCTCCAGGAACTGTCTGCATAGTCTTGCTACATGAGGCTGAGCATTGTCTTACACCAGGAGGAACCCAGGACCCATTGGACCAGAGTAGGGTCTGAGAATAGGTCCAAGCATTTCATCCTGATACTTAATGGCAGTCAGGGCATCGTTGCCTACTCTGTAGAGGTTTGTGTGTCTCTGTGTGACACACAAATCTCTTTGTGGATATACCTCCCCAGACCATCACTGACCCACCATCAAACCAGTCATGCTGAACAATGTTACAGGCAGCATAATGCCCTCCATGACTCCTCCTGACCTTTTCACATCTTTCACAAGTGCTCAGGGTGAACCTGTTCTCATCTCTGAAAAGCTCTGGGCACCAGTGGTGGAAGTGCCAATCCTGGTACTCTATGGGAAATGTCACCTGGGCTCCCCGGTGCCGAGCACTGAGCACAGGGCCCACTAAAGGCCCATTGGCCACCCTCATCAAATCTGTTTCTGATTGTGTGGTCAGAGATATTCACACCAGTGTCCTACTGAAGGTAACTTTGTAGTTCTGGCAGTGCTCATCCTCCTTGCACAAAGGAACAGATACCAGTCTAGCTGAAGGGTTAAGGACCTTAAGTAGTAGATTCCTTAAGTGAACTCTCATACCTACTCTCAACCAGAGCAACCTGTCCATTGCCATCTTAGTGTCTTAAAACTAGAAGTGATTAGAGAGGGATGAATATGACTAAGAAACCGAGGGAAATGCTCGCTCTCTGCTGTGAAACAGACCAACTACAAAGCACACTTTCTATAATTGATATTCGATTCTAATGGGGCGATCGTGGCTCAAGAGTTGGGAGTTCGCCTTGTAATCGGAAGGTTGCCGGTTCGAGCCCCAGCTTGGACAGTCTCGGTCGTTGTGTCCTTGGGCAAGACACTTCACCCGTTGCCTACTGGTGGTGGTCAGAGGGCCCGGTGGCGCCAGTGTCCGGCAGCCTCGCCTCTGTCAGTGCGCCCCAGGGTGGCTGTGGCTACTATGTAGCTTGCCATCACCTGTGTGTGAATGGGTGGATGTCTGGATATGTAAAGCGCTTTGGGGTCCTTAGGGACTAGTAAAGCGCTATATAAATACAGGCCATTTAATATTATTTTCATCACGATTTAAAGAGCATATTCATGTGTTCAGTGAGAAGTGAATCTAGCTTATTGAGATCCAAAAACCATAAGCATAGAGTTTACTGACATCAAAGATCAGGACACAAGGTTGAAAGCGCTTACACAGTGGCTTCACCTCCATAGTTGGAAGCTACTGCCATCTTTTAAGCACAGTCTATGGTATGCTCATTTTGTGTGTGGACAGTTTTCATTGTGTGACTGCATTTTCATGTGGAAACTGCCTTGCAGTGGAAAAGATGTACAGTATATTTCATTAATTCAGAGTAGTGACCTCCTGGGCTGCTCCTGGTGTTCATCAGGTCTGCTGCTGAATCCTAATATCGCTCTCCATGGCTACCTCCACTGTCAGTGTGGGGAGTATGTGAGAGGGAGACTGTGAGGGAATATGGAGGTTTCAGGGTCATTTTAGTAATGCCTCTCCGTCTGTCTGTCAATGAGTTTGTGTGTCTGTGTGTGTGTGTGTGTGTGTGTGTGTGTGTGTGTGTGTGTGTGTGTGTGTGTGTGTGTGTGTGTGTGTATTGGTGTATTCGCTTCCAGTCTGTGCAATGGGAGTTCAAGCAAAGTGGCTCCGGTTGCCTGGACACTCCCTTGGCGAGATGAGCTTAAGACAATGGGTCGAGCCGATAAAAGGTGATAGGTTATTAAGAGTGAGGGTGAAAAGGTGAGGTCAAGATCAGGACACAGAGGAATCGATGAGGGAACCATGGGTTGCCTTGTGGAGCCTCGAAGATTGCTCTGGAACATCGTGAAGCAGCTCTTGATTTAATAAACAGAGCTGCATTTTAAAATATAGACTTTGCTTTCAGGCACTCGTCGCATAGCAGTGAAGATATTCCCGTCCTGGCAGTACAGCAAATATAGAAAAGATTTCACACATACACTGCTTCTGGGTACTGCTATATGTCAGGTTACACTTGTTTTTAGGAAAATATATTTTGTGCTCAGATGTTTAAATGCACTTTACACAACCTTAAAATGTCCCTGCAAACAAGTAGCTAAAAGTAGATAATGTGTCTTCCTTTTGTGCGCTCTCTCACACAGAATAAGCCAGTTGCAGTGAGCTTCCACAGACTAGAACTAAAAGTAGCACGTCTGCATGCCATGTCACCTCAGATTAAAAAAAAATGTTCCTCATGCTTTGCTCATTTTTACCATGACTGAGAACAAAGCATATTACTGCAAGTGCTCATAAGTTCAAAACACAATTACTTTAAAGCTTTTAGAAACTTGGCAATGTTTCTGTATAACATTAAATATTCCTAAGTAATCAAATATTTATTACATTTGCACTCAAAGATTTGACAGGTGACCAAAAAACTTCACAACTTTCATCATATTTAATTAAAATGTTCCTAAATCCTGATCCATCACACCTTTAAAATACTAAGAGGATGAAAACAGAAGAACAGCAAATATGTAAGTTTGTCTGTTAAATTCTGCCTTAACTCAGATTGAAGTTCGTCTATTCTTGTAGATCGAGAAGATGAGTTTTCATGAACTTTAAATATTTAAAAATAAACAGCACACGGATATGGTAAGCAAATAAATTAACAACTGTTTTCAGAGAGTTAATATGGAGCAATGTAAGAAATCAGTTGCCTACAGTCACACTAGACAGAACAATAGTGGGAGACTGAGGCACGCAGAAAATTATTGCAAAGAACTTTTGATCTTGTTGCATTTGAAATGACTGCTTCGAAGACAGGAACCAGTCAAGTGACTTTGATATGTCAGGATGGCAATAAAATAGCAATATGATATAGACATGACATAGACATTATCTGTGATAATATGACAATTAACTGTGACACATCAGTGAAATTTGCAAATGTGTTGCCATCCATATGCAGAGAACTTTAGATTAACTACTTACATTAAGAGTCCAACCAGAACCTCATAGATTTGAAACAAAAACTTCAGAGATTTCTACAGAAATAGCGCTGCAAATTTAACTGTAAAGTGACATAAGTGCTCAGCAGCCTTGCTTTTATATAGCAATATAACCAGAATAAAACAAGTTAACAGCCACGTGTGTCAAAGTAAAGAGATTTGTCGCACCTGCACAGACTGACTTAGATTACAATCTGTCTGCATTTTGAAATCTGTCAGCAGTTATTTGCAAACCTTTATTAATTTGTCAGAGAGTGATTGTGTTTGGAGACGGGTTTCCTCCCACCAGGCGACCTGTGTAATCTTGCTGCTGCAAATACTTGTAATCAGTTGCCAAACACAAAAACATTCACTGCAATTACGCAAGCACCAGTTTTTTCTAGTTTCAAGGAGGTTACCATCCCATTTTTAGTCTAGTGTGACTGATAAGAAAAAGGATAACATGAACTGTTTTAATTTCACCTGTAGCCATCACAGGTGATAGCCTAAACCATCTGTTCGACCACTGAACACAACAGTGGTTGTGCTATAAGCTCCATAGCTAGATGGCTGGCAAGATGAATTTATGACTGTGATTATGATTCTCACGAATCTTGCAACAGCCTCACAAAGGAAACCAGATGACAGTGTAGATTTCAAAATGTTTGACTGCTCATGTTCTCCTGCATGCTGGTGTCTCATTTTCTATTACTGATATGTGAATAACAGAATGTGCTACATACTCTCTGGAGGATATGGAGTTGTTTAAAGCCCCCTGTAAGTGAGCAGGGATGAGTTCAACAGTCCCAACTCTCTCAGCAATGAAGGTAACTTGTTTATAACTGACAGGAATGATGGCTGTAAGAAACAAAATGAGATCGAGTTTTAGAAACAAAACAAAAACTAGATTTGGAAATAAACTCTCAGTTATAACTTACAAAGTACAAAGTAAAAAAAAGAGAAAACATTCATAGTTAACTGATATTTTTGTGCCATGCTGGATTCTTTTACATCTTTATTTTGTTTTCTGTAAATCCTTAAAAAATCCAAACAGCCATTTTTATACACCCTGGTGTATTTCAACTTGTACCTGTATTTAAGCTATTAGGTTCCTATAATGTTAAACTTTTTATTTAAGGTAATGTAGAGGATAATAAAATATATGGCGCAAGATAAATGAGGAAAAAGTCAATGTCTCAGATGGGAAGACTCAACCTTGAATCTCCCCACAAACTTCACCACATTTAAGTTTAGAAAATGGTTTTGGGAGGCTTTTTATGAGCACTGGGAAACTACTTTCAATGGGAAAGACGGACTAAAGAAAAGAAGAGGTGATAGTGAGATAGGAGAACAGCTGTGAGTTGGTCTCAGCTACAGAGTGAAATGAAATCAGCATACAGCTTGACAGAGATAGGATTGTATGCCTCCCTTATAGTCACAAAGCGAAGGTCCACATTCTTTCACCACAGACATCTATTTATGACCCAACCTACCAAATTAAAACACTACAGAACTAGAAGGGGAGACTGATAAATAAATGAGAAAAAAAAGGTGCTAACAAATATATGAACAAACCAAACTGTCACGGCTGTGGTGGCAGACGTGTGGAGGTTGTGAGAGAGGACCAAATGCTGGCACTTGCTTGGATGCAAGTCAGCTTTATTAATAAGGTTGGTGGTAGAAACAGAAACGTAGAGGGAAGGAACAGAACCTAAGGATTACCTATACTGGGGAAAGTAACAAAACAGACCCGAAACCTGAAGACACGGAGGGAGAAACTCAGGGAGAAGACACAGACAAACCAGCAACAAGAAGAAGAAAACACAGGGCTTATATCCGCACAGGAGCAATCAGGGAATGGGAGACAGGAGGGAAACACAGCTGGGAGAAATCAGAGCTGACGAGACAAGGGAAGGCAAAACCAGACACACTAATATAAGACACAGACCTTCAAAGTAAAACAGGAAACATACACTGACAGAACTCAGAGAAAAGATACCGACAGAGCAGAGGGAACACATGGGTGGAGATGACTAAACACTAAACCAAGGAAGAACAAAAACCAAAACCAAAGAACTAGAAGGTCTCAACCAGAATACATAATAAGACACACAAAACACTGGGTTAAAAGACCCAGGACCATGACACAAACATGTTAAAATAAAAACAACTACAAACTAAATAAAAACAACATTTTTTCTGCTTGTGAGCCAAGAGGGGGTTTACTTACTGAAAGTTTTTGTTTGAAAATCACTGAATGGCCGTTGACTGAATTTAGCCTGTTAACACTACTCTGTCATAGCCACTATGCAGCCATTAAACAGGAAGTGACAGATTTAGTGTAAATAACCAAACTTCTGTTTAAAACTTAAATAATCACAAGAGGAAACTCCTCGGGAGAGCGATCACAACATAAGAACATCAAAAAATTTAACATTTTGATGAAATTACATTTATCAATAATAACTCTGATTCACTGAAAATGAAACTCAGTAGTTAGATTACACTCTGGAGATGAGAAGGACCCAAATGCAGACAAAAGGTAATGACAAAGGAGGAAGTGCAACATGATTCAAGGCTACTAAACTAGCAAAATACAACAGGAAAAGAATAAAAATGATTAAACAGGCAAACTCAGACACAAAATGAAACATAACATTCAGAAAAAAACACAAAAGGTTTGTAGAGCAGTAAAACAAGTGCAACCTGCAGGCTTTTGTTATTTTTTCTGTTCAAACACAATATGTTTTTTAGTTTTAAAAACATTATTATTGTTTTATTTATGTGGATATAGTAAATTTGTATTATTCACTTCATTGTTTAGTAAAATTTGTTTAAATGCTTATTAAGTAAAAAAGCAAGTGAATTTTTTTTTTTTTTTTTACATTTTTTAATGTATTTAAACCTGTTATAACCTGTTACTGCAAAGTAATAAAATTAATCAATTGTCAGTCAAGCAATATAATTATCAATATTTCTATATAGTGTTATTATAGCTTTGGCCTTCAGATCAATCTATTGACCTTGAAGGAGATGTCAGAAGTCAAATGTCATATGATATTTTAAATCTTTATGCTACTTTCTATAGGTTGACAACACACACCACACCTGTATGAATCACAGTTTCTAAGGCTGTTGTCAATTTTAGATCAATAAATATTTAAGTTGACCTTAAACCGTGGTGGATATAAGCCAAATTTTAATGGCTCATTAACATGACCCCACTCTACACCTCTACAAAGTTTTATCAGAATTCATGCAAAATCTTTCACGCTATCATGTTTACATCCAGAATGACACACACACACGCAAAACTCCCCAAAGCATAACCTCCTTGGCATCAGTAATAAACAGAATTTAAAAGTTCTAAAACTCAAAACTCTGGGAATAAGACCCAGGACCCTGAAATATTACTGCAAATGGAAAGTCAAAAAGTGGGAGTGAAAGCAGTCAAAGAGTTGAGAAGAATGTCAGTAAGGTAGGTGGGTTGAGTGGGCAAGACGCCCCGCTGACCACTGATAAGGATGGATACCTGTGGATGGTGGCTCAGAGAGGTTGTTTACCTCAAGAGATACCTTCTTCAACAAATTAGATAATACTCAAGGGAGGCAATACGAATTTAGAGAAGAGGACAGGTGAAAAAGATTTAGAAAGGAGAGCTGGGTGTATTAAATGTTAATAGGTTTTTGTGTAATGAAGTCTTTTTATTTATTAGATGGTATAAATTAAAAGACACACTCCTTAAATAGAAATATGTCTTTTCAGTGGCATTTCCACAAATGATTAAGAACATCCAAATTCTTTAAATAACAAATACACCTGCCAGAGAAAAGAACATCATGTAAAATAATGTGTCATTTAATAACCTCACTATGTTGTATCATCTGAACTACAAAAGGATCAATGATAGTGCTTACCATGTTGGACAATGCAGTCAGAGAATGACTTGCTACCCTCAAGAGTTCACTGCCTTGATCTGAATTAAAGTTTCAGTCCATTGAACTTAATTCCTTAATATAGGAGGTTAGGTTCAGTTATATTTTGTCTGGCCTGGTTATTGATGGTCATTATCAATAGGCTAATGATGCTTGAGGAGTAACTAGTCCGATGCCAAATAAAATTGTTAAACAGGATCTGAAGTATCAAGAGTTTATTTGGCCAGTGATGTTCAACTTGGCTGTACGGTGGTTAGCACTGTTGCCTCACAGCAAGAAGGTCCTGAGTTCAATTCCACCATTTCTGTGTGAAGCTTGCATGTTCTCTCCAGGTACTCCGGCTTCCTCCCACAGTCCAAAGACATGCAGTTAGTGGGGATAGGTTGATTGGAAACTAAATTGCCCATAGGTGCGAATGGGCACATAGACACACATCTGTGTCTATGTGTTAGCCCTGCAACAGACTGGCGACCTGCCCAGGGTGTGCCCTGCCTCTCGCCCAAAGACAGCTCGGATAGGCTCCAGCTCCCCTGCAACCCTGAAAAGGATAAGTGGCAGAGAATGGATGGATGGATGTTCAACTTGGCAGGTAAAATAATACCGGCCTTAGAGGATATGATGCCAATGAAAAGTATTTGAATGCTTAAATCTGATATTAAACCTCAAGACTTAAGCTTCATGGTCAAAAGTGAGGTGTGTTTGTGATATGTCAACTCCATATTGCCTTCCATATGGACTCCATCCAGGCTTTTTTAATTGAAACACTAAATACGTCTTTTCATGAATGCTTGTACAAGTTGTTAGACGGTAACTCATCTCTAGTTGAAGGACGTGTTTAAACATTTGGTTTTAGCTTAAAGCACATATGTGCCTGAGTACTGTTTGAAAATGCTGCAGGCTGACTGATGACTACATCGTATGAGTAAACATAGTGATTCTGATTTAGATAACTTTAATTTTTAACCATATTTCTTCCATGTTGCCAGCTCCCATGAGAATTCAGACGCTCATTAACCATCCACCCATCCATCCAGTATTTCTCTACATCTAGTTCTGGGTCACAGGAGTGCTGGAGCCTGTCCCAGCCGTCATGGGAGGCGGGGTACAGCTTTGATTGGTCGCCAGTCAGCTGTAGGACTAATGCAACATGACTAACATTAACCCTTGCATTCACACCTACAGCTAACTAGGAATCACCAGTTACCATGCATCACCTAAGATGCATGTTTTTGGACTATGGAAGGAATCTGGAGTACCAAAGTGAGGATACACAGGGACAGGGATAACATGTATACTCTGTACAAAAGGGTCCCAGACAGCAGATTTGAACCCAGAATATTCTTGTGGTGGGACAACAGCACTAATGAATACACCACCATGTCATCTCGTGAATTAAAATGTTTTATTAAAACAAAAGAAAAACACTTGTAAGGCAGCAGGAAAAAGCAGAAAGGGGAGGAAAAACCCCACAGGCAGAATAACGGTGAACAGTGCAGAGGACATAGTGGTGGGTGTGGTGAGTTTGGGGGAAAAGATACACTTTAACTGGGATTAGAAATAAATATATTACCTTCAAAAAGTGAAGCATATTATTGAATGGGCTCATGCATCACAGATGAGAACTCCACAAGCACACACAAGCAGCATGAAATATGTATCAACCTGGGATATGGTTCTCTCTTAGAATAATAATCAAGACCGTGGACAGCACAGAGCAGTAAAGACAAAAATCTAATTCCACAGCCACCCGCAGACACAAAGTGAGTTTGGTCGCATTGCAGGCGAAAGCAGCACTGTCCCGGAGGGAATCTAAATTATGCTCCAAGAGCACTAAGTTCACACAAGCTAGACAAAGTTGTCATTGTACCACCAACTGTGCCTGTGAGTCTCCAGTGACTTCTGACTAGCTTAGCTGTCAGAATCTGTGTTTCTGCATCGCAAACACTACAACAACTATTTCAACCATTATTTTCTCAGAAATGTCAAAGGTTTTGTTCTGTTTGTCTGTATGTGTAACACTTGTAAATGTTGCCACCTTGTGATAGAATACTTTGCAGTGACATATTGTTGCTACTTCCCAGGCTTTTGCATATACCCTAAAAAGGCAAAATGAAAAAAGCTGTATTTTTCATACTGTGTTTCAAAGCTGCTTTACTGGCCACCACTTACAGGGTCACATTCAGCTGGAAACACTATTGAATATCCACCGCTGGCACTTTATCAACTTCCTAATTCAGCATGAAAATAGCATTATTTTTCTTTTCAGGACATAACCGTTACAGTTGGAAGCAAGTGAATGCATAAATGATTGAGTACATAGAGAGGGGGAAAAGCAGTTTATGGTTCAGCGGTATACTACTGAAATTAGGCACACAGCCACAACTGACCTATATTTTGCTCTGCATGATTAGCTATCAATGACAGGCAGCAGTTCAGTGAAGACACTGGAAAACTGGGAAACTGAACATGCCTTTTCTTCTGATAGTGAGACTTTTTCTCTTAGAGGCTGTCATCACAACAACAAAAAATATCATTTGGGGTAATTTGCTAAATCCCTAAGATCCCTTAAGTGTTTGGGGGAAGATAGTTATCAGGCAGGGTTCATTTTTCTTGTAAGTTTATGTAATGTTTTGCTTTGACACTATCCTTTGGTCAGATAAATGCAGCTCTAACCAGCTGCAAAAGAG
Source organism: Oreochromis aureus (assembly GCF_013358895.1). NCBI lineage: Eukaryota > Metazoa > Chordata > Actinopteri > Cichliformes > Cichlidae > Oreochromis > Oreochromis aureus. The sequence continues at coordinate 14,727,959 of NC_052962.1, forward strand.
CAAAGACCACTGTAACAGATTGCTGTAGCAATACAACTGTACAGATTTAACATTTACATATGTGAATGCTGTCATACTATGAATGCTATAAATGCCTTTCAGGAAAATATTGTTACAGCAAAGTGACTCATTTTTCATTCAGACTTTCATTGGATGTTTGATATGATTTCCAGTGTTTGCATGCCCAAGGATGGTATTATTGATTCTTGGATATAATAATGTACAAACTGGTTCTTCCACTCTTATAACTAACTCTTACAGTGCCTACCCAGAAAATTTAAAATGTAAAAGCAGTGATTATCAAGGCCTCAGTCACACCGAACCAAAGACCAGTCAGTGACTCCTTGATCTCTGTGGAGAAATGTTTATTGCCTGATTGCCTTGATTCGCTTTTGCCAGGTGAAATGTTATAAAGAAAAACCTCTTTGTGATCGCTTTGTTCACAAGCAGCTTGCTGCACTTGCCGGTAGTTTCCATGGAAGATGCCCACTGGTGTATCCAAACACTTGCCAGCTACTTTTACTTTGAAGACTAACGGCCTCTCTATCTGGTTTCCATTGCACTTTTACAAGTTTCACTTCTCTCAGTGAGTAGTTGGCAAGTCTTTGCAGACAAGTGGGTATTTTCCATACAAAATATGGGTGACTGTGGTGACCTGCTAGCAACCAATGAATTGCAAGGAAATTTTTTGTGCAGCACTGTATACCACATTACAACTAATTTTACCTAGTACCAGGCAGCAACATCCAGCAACCACTTGCCAACCTGTCACCAGATACACATTTATTCCCTAGCAACCAGTGGTTGCCAAAGGGAAACTGATTGATCTCTAGGCCTCTATCATTGGCCACTAAGCACAGCTCTGTTTCTCAGGTTTTTTGAAAGATGTTTATGTCTACCAGATATTTGCCACTATACTACATATATACAGTGCCACTATACTAAAGTGGCTTTGAGTCTTTATTGATGCTCTATAATATTCATAAAAACTCAAAACCACTACAGTATAGTGAAGGCTTTTTCTAGTATTTTTGAAAGGCTGGCAAATACAGGGGCAATTCTCAGCGACTTACACAAAGGTATCTCATTAGCATGAGATCAAATGTCATCTGAGTTTATGCCATTCTTAACATGGAAGAACAGCAGTTTATAGAAAATACAAAGACGTGAAACAATGTTCTTCCTCCGAATTCAATTGCTTCTGACATTTCATTGGCTGTAACAGTCACTGATAAACTTAATAGCATAGGGAACTGGGAATTGTGCTTTCTCTACATCCTGACAATAGGAGAATAATAATCAGTCTTGAAGCATGTTTGAGCAGTGGCAGTTATTTACATCTGATCCTTTAGCTCCAGGTTCCTGTTGACAGAAATGAGACATGGCCACATCACAGCTGCCTTCAGTTTTTGGCATTTCGGCTTTGAAAATAGTGACAGGTCTCTCTGGGCCAAGATTTGAGGCATCCTGATATATCAAGTATGCCTAATGTCTTTGATAATATTCTTCTTAGTATTTGCTGACATTCTGAAGAGTTTGTGCTGCGTGTTCACTGTCACGTTATTTTCCACCCTCGAAAGACTGGGTGTTTGCTAGGCATCACTCTCAGTGGCAGCAGCTAACAGTACAGGTTTTCAATGATTTGTAATGCTGTTTGGACAGTGGCACCTCTTTGATGGTTTAAGTCTTTTCTCTTTTCATTTTGACTGTCAAATCCAACTGCAACTTTAGAGGTGTGGTACCAAATGCTTTGCTTAGTGTCCCTCCTTCCTCATGAGTTTAGGACTTAATAAAATTACAGAGTTTCTGGTTGGAGTTTTGAAAAAGTGTTAGATTATTCACTTATTGCACTTTATTGGACATTCAGTCGCCAGTAACTTGTGCTAACAGCCCAAAACATCACCACAGACTTGACATTTTATTTTCAGCTACTGCTTCACATTTTCAAATGTCCCTTTGAGAATTTAGATTTTCACATTAAAGTGATGGCAGTTCCTGAGTGGAGCAGATATGAAGGTAAATGGAAGTTAAATTAAATTAATCTCTAACCAATCATTTCCCAAAGCAAGCTATTTTTCAGGTCCATAATCATAGGAGTATGCAATCCCCCAGACCCTTGTGCAGTGGGAGTTAGATTGCCTAATTTGTTAATAAAAGTCTTCTCATGACACCTTTTGCTGATTTTTAAAACAAGGTGATGGTGAAAATGAATACTGTGAAATGAGAAGGGGTTTTTTGCCAAGAACTAAAGATGTTTATTTAAAAATCATGATTTCATGAATGAGAGAAGGAGAATTTCAATGGGTAACTGAAGCACACATCAAACCTTCTGCCCATTATTAAGCATTGTTGCCATGCCAGCTAATATAAACCAATAACCCTAAAACATTGTATTTACATATTTATTTAATCACCTTTTAGATGTCCAGTGTTAAAGGACAGGTTTTTTGGTTTTTTGGTTTTTTATTACTGAGTTGATTAATTCCAGCCTCAGCAATAATAATCAGTCCTGGCCCAAACACAGGTCACTGTTCTCCAAGGCCAAAGTACAAAGAAACCACCGCTCAAAATCACAATTAACCTTTGCATCACTGTGGAAATTAGTTGGTATTACATCTGCTTCTATTACAAATTTTTGGATCCTTTTAAAACCACTGCACAAACTTTTCTATTCGATTTATGTTCAACCATCAGCTGGATCATCACAAAGGTTAAGTGGAATATCATCAACTTAAGTGTTCAGATCTATCATACAGGAATGTGGACACACATGTACAGAGAATAGTTAAAAATAGAGAGCACTGTACATAACTGAAAAAAATGAATGAAAACTAAACATCACTATCATCAGTCCAACTTTGCTAAAAGCTCTAAAGTACTTTGCATTAAATGGAAAATGACGCAGATTTTTCATGGTTTTATAAATGATGCTACAATGTTTAATGAAAGTATTCATATATTCTCTCTCTTTGTCTCTTTGACTATTTTCCTGACAATTTCCTCTTCTTTTTCCTTCTTCCAGTGCCTCTGGCCAGAGCCACTGTCCCGCTCCCAGATGACTGTTGAAAGATTAATGAAGTAGTGTGAACTTTTCTTAGGAAAAGCACTTTTGGGATGTGTCCACTTAGAGAAGGATTTTTTTCCTTTGTCAAAAAAATAATAAGAATGCAGGTAAAACAGAAATATTCCCTGGATACTCACTTCTTCAGTTGTGAGGTGCAGCAGGCCATCCACCGGTGAGGGCATCCTGGCTCCTTCAAATATGTCATCTTACTGAATGTGTCAACAACTTTACTGCAGTGTTTTCATCCAAAAAAAGCATTTTTTAGAAACTTTTGGCACCCCTATTTTCTTGTTTTCCTTAGTCATGCCTGTTATATTGCAATGGCTTCAAGGGGCTACCTGAGTATGAGCAAACAGCACTTAAGATTGCTGACTACCGCAACCACCTGACATTCGGCCTCACATACAGACAGAACGGTATTATCCCTAAAAGCCTGCAAATGAAATTGTCTGTTCAGGGCCACCAAGCTACCAAAGGCACAGAGTCAGGTGATGATCTTCTGCACGTCAAAGACCTTCTACACATTGTGTGGTAAAGCAACTCTCTGGATAAATCAAGAGAGTTGCAGGATCACACACAGTCCCCAGCAATTTCTTACAGAAGACTTTACCCTTATATCATAAACATATTGATCCTCCTCCAGCCTGCTTTCATTTATCCGAGCTGCCATGCTGTTTTCAGAGAGAAACACATGCATGAAACCTGTGCCTGCACTGAGCACATTACTCGCTCTCTTATTTTTGAACTGCAAATACACGTTGCTCTTGCTAGGATGCTGGTCATTAATGAAATGAACTGGCTGCACATGTTTGTTTATGCATTTATACATTATAAATTTCCCCCGATTAGGTCTGGCTGAGTCTGTAGCTGCGAGAATCAGACTGATGTGTTCCGAATCAACCCCTGGCTCTGGTACAGCACTTCGCCTGATGTAGATGGCAACATATTTGAGATTTGGTCACAGTTAGAGCTGTATTGGTGATTTTGGACAATGGAGTACTCAGAGATGGAGATGACTACGTTGTCTGTGCTGGGAAGCTGCTCGTCAATAGCGGGAATGAAACAAAACCGGTGAGTACAGAGTCTGCAGTCTGGGACCTGACACATGCCGCTGTGGTGTGCAGACAGCTGGGCTGTGGTTCTGCCGTTTCAACTAAAGCCATCAACCTACCCAACAAAACACCGATGTGGGGCTGTAAATCCATGGTTTACCTCCTCAGTCATTGAGGTGAACTGTGCAGGTGGCAGCGGGTAAGAGCTGAAGACACAAAGCTGGGCCAGTAAATCCTGAGAGGTCATCGTCCACAGAGGCACCAATAGACAGATGGAACTTTTCTGGGTTCTGGCTCAAATTCTGGATTTAACAAGCAGCCAATGAAATATGCTCCCTCTCTCTATTCCATTCATTGATTTTGAACTTCTGATGATTTCACTACTCTTTATACTTATTTACCAATACAGAGAGCTCATGATCAAAAATAGGTCAGAAAAAAAAGAGATTTAGTCACACTTAGAGCTGTATTATTGCAAACTGACTGCATGTACAGTAAGTGCCATCTTGACATAGTTCACACAGTTTACACAGTTTGAAACAGATAGCAACCTGACTTGCTCTTTTATCCCAGTTTTATGCCGTTTTGACTCACCAAGTCAGTTTGAAGATAGCTAATGACCTCAAATGGTCTCAGATATGGTCCTTATCTTTGAAGTAACCATTTTAGAGGTGTGGGAACTGAACATTAATTGCACGTGGTTATTGTAATTTTGGTTACACACCTCTTTTTGCTAGTGTGACTATAGCCTAAGACAGATTTCACCAAGATGAAAACACTCACCTTGAGACTTCACCAGTGGGTTATATTGTGCTATCTATGATAATCTTTTACCCGCAGATGGTTGGAAGGAGTGCCACTAAAGGGAAATGAGGAATTGTGTTTCCCTGTCCTTATATTTAACAATGATCTAAGTATTCACATCCACTTTAAACCATCAAGTAAAAAAAAGCATTGCTTTTTTTTTCTTTTTTTTTTAGATCACTGTAAAATACACTTTACTTGAAACATTTTCTGTTTCCTTATTAACCCATTTTAAAGGCATTTGGATGTGCCTTTGATGAGAGCTATTCCTATTTGGATGGAAGCTTCTCTCTGGAAATTAAACCAAAAACTTTAAGCAGTTGTACAACTTAAGGAAATCCCTACATACTTTTCATGTAGCCTTTAGTCTTAGGGATATTACTACTGCATATGTAGCACTGTTTTAAATAACAGTGTATTCCTTCATTTTAGGGAAGCCTTGTCACATAGTGCCACAACAATTGTCTGTTATTCTTTCACATGTTCTTCTAGCTTTCCACAGCATAAAGGGTTTTCTGTAGGATTAACTTGGTACATTTAACACTATAATTTCAAATGTCTGTGAAATAAAGTAGAATTGATTTATTTCCCCCCAAAAAAGAAAAAAAAAATCGGTGTGACTCAGTGAGTCTCCACTGTCTTGTACACACACTACTGCTTCTCCCTGTGCTGCAATCAATCCCTTTAATTACTCTGTCGTTGCTGCAACCAAAGCCTTCATCAGAGCCCAAAACATTGCAATCCTGACAGACTACACAGAAGAGAGGGGAAAAGGCGAGAGTAAAGGAGTTAATTCATATGTTTAAGATGTTTCAGGAACATTTAAACTGTTCCAGACTGGCAACCATCATTTCCATTCCTGACCATGTGTTACAGTAGATATGGGTGGAAGTTAGACATGCACGTTGACAGCGAGGCTTTATCTCTCCCTACTAACTGACGAAAATCATACACATTTTTTTTTTTAATTGCTGTCTCTAAAAAAGTGCATGAATTTAACCCTATTTTATATTCAGCTTTGATTGTCTGACACATAAAAAACCCCATCATGTTTTGAATTATTTTTCTATGGTGTTCTGAACCACCAGTGACTATCAAAACAAGTTTTACAAAAAATAACATCCAAGTTTCCTGTCTGTGTTGGAAAAGCATCTGCATTTTCAAATGTAAAGTCTCACACTTCATTTTAAGTATTTTCTTTGGGTAATTCTTTTATAGAACTAAGTACAACTCACAAGTGCAGTGAAACTCTTTAAATGTACTTTTAGGCAGGAGGCCGCAGTTTTTCTGAACTCTAGTTAACTTGCTGAGAGTGCAGTACTCTGCTCCCCTCTAGGCACTGTTCAGAGGCAGCCTCAGGGGTGTTACTTTGCTTTTCATCACTCTCAACCTTTAGAACGTGCCCATAGGAGGTGACAATGCTCTGGCTGAGAACTGGTGTTGTTCTACTTGTTCAACTCGGCTGCGCTCTTGTTGTGTCATTCTGTCTTTGTGTTGCTGATTTGGTGTAATGCGATCACTCATGAATACCACACAAAAGTGAAATGCACGAAAAGACAAGTTTGGAGTTTTGTTTTGATGCCTTATAGGAGTACAAAGTAGCTGATTAAAAACTAATTCAGATTCATACATATCACATTAGACTACTGTGCCATGTCTGCGGATAAAAAGCAGAGGTTTTGGCTCAGTAAGCAACACTTCTTGGCTGGCTGATAGATTAACTCGGAAATGATTATCTGATAGAAATGGTGAAAACAAAAAGTCTGATCAAGTCATCAGACTAATATCTTTCACTTGCATCTGATTGTACTTTGAGGCAGAAGAAAAAAAAAGAAAAAAAGTTCTCCTCTGTTGGGGATGTTGATCTATTTTTGTTTTATGACAAAAGATATTTGTCTTAGTCTCTGAATATTTAATTTGACTTATTATTTTGGTTACTGATCTCTGTGATATTACATATATTCTTTCCACATTACCAATTGTGGATGATATTTGCAAGATTATTAAGTTGTGTACTCAGTAATTGGTGAATATAATGAATAATGCTATATTTAAAAATAAATGCCCGGAATATTGCACGTAAGCCACCAGCGTCAAGATCACTGTATTAACTACGATAAAAGGCAACGTAATCTTTAAAATACACTTGATATAATGCATTGGTTGATATATTGCATAGATGGAAACTTTTTACACATATGGTATACACAACTATCAGCTTTGTTGATGTATTTATTTTAGTGCTGTCAGCGTTAATCTCATTAAAATGAGGTTAACGCCATAACCGCATTAACGTGGCAAATCTCCGTTAGTGAGTTAGCGCTGTCAACGCGTTAATGTGGTTAGCTCGTTAAAGCGTTATCGCCGTGCAGCCACTCGCTAAGGGAGATTTGCCGTGTTAATGTGGTTATGGCGTTAACATCATTTTAACGAGATTAACGCTGACAGCACTAATTTATTTCTTTGCATTAGTATTTTCACTCACTCACGCACACACACGTATAATTGATTAATGTGTGTGTGTGTGTAAAGTACTTGCTTTGTTGTTGTCAAAGTTGTTGTTAATCACTTTAAGAAAGCAAACGAAAAGGGGGTGGCAGATGTTATTTATAGTGTAAAAATGGGTCATTTTAACCCATTGCAAGGTGGTTGCTAGGTAACATGACAACATGATGCATAATTCAACTTTTGTGGACATAAATTAGATGAGAAAACATTCTAAGATGTTTTTTAAGGTGTTACAGGTTTAAAAAACAGGTCATTTTAGCATTTTGCTACCCAGTTCTTTCTGGGTAGCTTGATAGTGATAAGAAGCTGTGAGTCCCTAAGACTTACCTGTGTGCGAAATTTGGTTGCTCAACTACTAATGGTCTGGGAAGAGTTTGTGGACAAAGGAAGAAACACACAGACATACAGGATTTTGTTTATTATTGTAAGATTTTACTGATTTGCTGATTTTACTGATTTGGTGAAGTGAATGTGCGCTAATGACAAAGACAATACTAATGACAACATAAACGGTGTTAATCGATGAATGCAAAATGAACTGAAATCACACTGAGCTCATGAAGAGTACAAGTCGTGCATAAAGAGTCTTGACAACATGTAAGAGAACCTAGTCAGACATGCTTGTTGTTCTTCCTCCTGTTCTAGAAACTGTGCCTTCATAAGCCATAATAGGTGATACATTTGTGAAAAGGGGCAAGTAAATGGCACATCAATATCATACACTCAAGTGCTGAAAAGAAAAGCAGTTCAAGCTGCACTCTGCAGCTGACATCTCAGAAACCCTAACAAATCACAGGGGAATTTAGGATTTTGACCCAAATGCCCTTGAAAATAGTACAAAGCTTTTAAGTTTTCGCTTTCAATATCAATTTACTCTGAAGGAAATGCTCTGTAAATTGTCTGTGTTTGTACTTTCTTGGCTTTCTGTACACATTATCTATACCATACTGTAATGGACTGATCAGACACTTTCCTGTTTGACTTCTGGAGCCAGCATCTGTCTTTTGCCCACTTCTAATGAGCCAACAGTATTTGTCCTGTTATTAACCTATCAGTCACAAACCCCTGAATGAATCAACCCAAATCCTCACTCTGTCAGCTGTCATCAATCTTTAGCCATCATTGTCCTTTACAAAATGCACACATGCTTGTTTGGTGGCATTACTGTCATTTTGGAGGGGTTTTTTTTGTTGTTTATTTTTATTGACGACATCAAATATATGAAGCAAGATATATGGAATTATGTAGCACAGAAAAAATTATAAATAACCCTTTGCTTTCTTGGTGGCGCTGCAAACCCTTGGCCTTCTGTCAATGAGCTTCATGATGTAGTCACCTGAAATGGTTTTTACTTCACAGGCGTGCCTTGTCAGGGTTCATTTGTGGAATTTCTTCCCTTCTTAATGGGGTTGGGACCATCAGTTGTGTTGTGCAGAAGTCAGGTTGGTACACAGCTGACAGCCTTATTTGACAACTGTTAAAATTCATATTATGGCAAGAACCAATCAGCTAAGTAAAGACAAATTACAGTCCATCATTACTTTAATAAGTGAAGGTCAGTGAGTCAGGGAAAATTGCAAAAACTTTGAATGTGTCCCCAAGTGCAGTCGCAAAAACCATCAAGCACAATGAGGAAACTGGCTCACATGAGGACCGCCCCAGGAAAGGGTCACCGCTGCTGCTGCGGATAAAGTAATCCGAGTCACCAGCGTCAAAAATCAAAAGTTAACAGCACCTTGGATCAGAGACCAGATAAATGCCACACAGAGTTCCAGTAGCAGACACATCTTTACATCAACTGTTCAGAGGAGACTGTGAGAATCAGGCCTCAAGAAACAACTAAGGAAAAGCAATGAGCAGAAGAGATTTATTTGGGCCAAGAAACACCATTAGACCAGTCGAAATCTGTGCTTTGGTCTGATGAGTCCAAATTTGAGATCTTTGGTTTCACACACCGTGTCTTTGTGTGACACAGAAAAGGTGAATGGATGGTCTCTACATGCATGGTTTCCACCATGAAGCATGGAGGAGAAGGTGTGATGGTGTGGGGGTGCTTTGCTGGTGACACTGTTGGGGATTTATTCAAAACTCAAGGCACATCGAACCGGCATGACTACCACAGCATCCTGCAGTGACATGCCATCCCATCTAGTCTGCATTTAGTCGGACCATCATTTATTTTTCAACAGGACAATGACCCCAAACACACCTCCAGCCTGGAGGTGTGTGTAAGGGCTATTTGACCAAGAAGGAGAGTGATGGAGTGCTGTGCCACATAGCCTGGCCTCCACAATCACCTGACCTAAACCCAGTTAAGATGGTTTGGGATGAGATGGACCTCAGAGTGAAGGCAAAAGGGCCAACAAGTGCTCAGCATCTCTCCGGGAACTCCTTCAACACTGCTGGAAAACCATTTCAGGTGACTCCCTCATGAAGCTCATGAGAGAATTCCAAGAGTGTCGATTTTGAAGAAACAACAATATATAAAACACTTTTTGAGTTATTTCACACTTTTTTGTTTACAACATAAAATGTGTTCATTCATAGTTTTGATGCCTTCAGTTAAAAATCTACATCGTAAATATTCATGTAAATAGAGAAAAACCATTAAATGAGAAGGTGTCTCCAACCTTTTAAGTCGTACTGTATTTCACTGAATATTGTAAATTTAGTTTGTGGATTGTGGATGTAAAAAAACAACAAGGGACAAGGACAAGGGTAAATTAGTGTAGTAGAACCATATTAAACTGCACTGTCCCTTTTAAATAAATAAATTAAATTGAATTGTTCCTCAGGAGCGGTGCTTGCTCTTCTTGCTCTCATAGAGCCGATATAGCATAACTGTAACATCACCTCTAACCATATTGCACTTGCTGAAAAGCGACTGAGGCCAGTGAGTTTCACACAGACTTCTGTCCAAACACAACACTTCAACCTAAATTTGTTTCGAAACTGCAAGAATTATTCCAGACCCCCCTTGTGCATTCCTAATGTGTCTCAGTGATATAGCAGCACCTTTACTGAGCTTTGTTTCTTTTTTTCATCACAGAATTCATTTTCTCTCTGTTTGTAGAGCCCTGCCGTAGGTGCCTGTTTCTTGGCTGTGAGCAGCTGAGTCAGAGTGAGGAGAGAAATTGCAAGAAATGGGCTCCAAGTGCACTCATTGTTCGACATATTCTCCATGTGGACATCTGGGGCCAATCAAGAAGCACAGGAAGCTCAGGTGTGTGGAAGGCTTTCATAATAAGGGAAACGAAACTAGCACCCGATACAAGAATGCAAAGATGGGAGGCACAGCGTAAGTGCAAGAACTCGCCAAATGACTTGCAGAAGTGTTGCCAGCCCTCTCTTAATGCTACGCTTCTCTGTTTCTTCCCCTCTTATTTCTCATGCACACAGACCTACAGTAAAATGCTCCCTGACCCAGAAGTGCCAAGGAGTGAAGCTGCATTTAGCTGCTGCGGTGTATAATGCTCTTTGATCGTGTCTGATCAGAATTTGTGACACTTCCCAGCTCTTTCTCTTTTGCCTGTTAGGGATTTGAATAATGAAGCAACCATCTCTTAAAGGTGCTTTTAGGTTCTCTATTTTACATTTCAGCTAGAAAAGCATCTCCATCTTTCTGTTATGCAAGTTTATTTGAAGCAGGCAAGGCTTGAGGGGTTTCCAATTCTGGGTGAGCTTCGCAAGGTGGGGTTACATCAGGAAGTGATGCTTAATCTTCACTTTATTGTGTATAATGGTAAATAACAGTTCACCCCCACATCCCATATTTTCTTTATGTCGCTATATTTTTTTGTCCTGCCTTTCTTTCATCCCAAACAACCAGACCTGCCAATCAACTGTGGATATGCACTGGGATGAAAACTTTAAATGAGAAGCTACAGCCACCAACGCAACAATAATGAATCCTTTGAAAGTTGGAATCAGAGAATTATAACCTTTACAGAGTATTGACATGGAGACAATCATCCCACCTGTTATTTGTCGTCTTTCTTTGTGACTCCTTTCTCAGACTCCTATAGAGACGCCCACTGAAAATAAAAAATACCCTTACTTTCTTTCTGCTCATGCACTCTGTGTCAGACATCAAGAGGAGCAAAAAGTTTGTATCCAGAAAGAAAATGTCAAAGATTTATACTTTTGGACACACTACCTGTTGGTATTTTGGATTAATTATATTTTGTTATACTGTAGGTTAACTAATCTCTACAGTCTGTCTCTTCTTTTTCTTCTTTCGACCAGTCCCTTTACGGGTCGTCACAACGGATCGTCTGCCTTCATCTCACCCTCTCTCTGGTGTATCCTTCTCTGTCACACCAACCCTCTGCATTTCCTCTTCAACTACGTCCATGAATATTCTCTGTGGTCTTTCTCTTTTCTTCGTGCCTGGCAGCTCCATTTTCAGCATCCTTCGTCCAGCATATCCACTCCCCCTCCTCTGCTCATGTCTAAACCATCTCAGCCTTGCTCAGACTTTGTCTCCAAACTGCTCAACCTCAGCTCTCTCTCTGATGTACTCATTTCTAATCTTTTTACATTTTTGTCACTTTCAATGAACATCTTTAGTTCCGGCAACTCCTGCTCGGCCTCCTATCCTTTTGTCAGTGTCGCTGTCTCCAAACCATACATCATAGCAAGTCTCACTACCATCTTGTAAACCCTCCCTTTCACTCTTGCTGCTATCGTTCTATCACTCATCACCCCTGTCACTCGTCTCCACCCACTCCACATGGCCAGTGTTGGAAAGGTTACTTTTAAAATGTATTCCACTACAGATTACAGAATACATGCCCCAAAATGTATTTTGATACATATTCCGTTACGTTACTCAACGAGAGTAACGTATTCGGAATACTCTGGATTACTTAATATATTATCATGCTTTTTACAACTACATGAATGCACCATTGCTGTGTGATTTATTACTATTACTGAAGGCTACTTGCCATACCAATACCAACTAGATTTTTAAATCTTAATATAAAATGAGTAACAGTAGGGTGGACATTAGGTAAGGCTACACTTTTTGCAGCGATCTTGTATAGAAAACTATTCCGCGCGTATATGAAACAGGTTCACGGCTCCGAACCGTAGTAAAGGGACCTCTGGCTAATATGTCGGTTCCATGTCGGGCTCGTAGCTGAAAACTAGCTTTACTTTGTTGTCTGGGTCAACTTTGCCAGTGCGAGACAGAGAGAGGCGTTGAAAGGCTGCTCCAACGAGCTTATTGTTTTGGAGGAAAACACGAACACAGTGTACAGTCGAGTCTTAATAGCTTACTTACAACTGGGCTCATCAGGCACTCTTTTTGGCAGCAGTGGTTATTATTATATTTACATGCTTCCATCTCCAGTTTCTGGTCTGTGACAACTCCTACTTTTCGACTCTCCTTTTTCTCCCTCCCTCGCTCACAGACACATAACGGGTATGGCAGTCCATTCTCCCTGCAGCACGGACTACACTGCCCATGAGGCTACATTCTTTAGGGCTATGCCTGTAACACTCTGCCTATTGCCTTCATATTAAATAATCTTTTGAATAATAATTTTTAAAAATATTTATTCATGTCATTATGTGGGCCGCAAGTAGAGGTGACATGGGCCGCGAGATTGAGACCCAGGCATTAGAGCCTCTTAATACGTGTTTGGTTTGGGTTTCCACCCGCGTAGAATTACCAAAAGTAGAGAGGGCATAGCCTAACTTATGAAACAGGAAAAGACCACCGTGTAATCCATTTATTTCAACAAAGTAACTGTATTCTGAATACCACCTTTTTAAACGGTAACTGTAACGGAATACAGTTACTCATATTTTGTATTTTAAATATGTAACGCTGGTACATGTACTCCATTACTTCCCAACACTGCACATGGCCTGCACTCTCTTCTTCAGCTCTCTTCTTCACTGTCTAATGCTTTGGATGGTTCACTGCCTCTGCTCCCTACTGCTTCTAACACCTCTCTTACACCTGTGTCCCTCTCATTCACCCACATGCATTCTGTCTTGCTTCTATTGACTTCCATCCCTCTTGTCTCCAGACCACACCTTCACCACTCCATTCTCTCTTTAAATTGTTTCTCTTACTACAGATCACAATGTCATGTGCAAACATCATAGTCCACAGAGCCACCTGCCTAACCTCATCTGTCACCCTGCCCATCACCAATGCAAAAAAGGACTCAGAGCCGACCCCTAATGTCATCCCACCTCTACCCTCACATACTTCTCTACCATTCCTGACTTCCTCATCCGGTACCACAGTTCCTCTCCTGGCATCTTTCTCTGGATCCACAAAGACATAGTGCAACTCCTTCTGATCTTCGGTATACATCTCCATCAACACTCTCAATGCAAACATTATATCAGTTGTTCTCTTTCTTAACATGAAGCCATACCGCTACTTGCTGATCATCACCTTTTTTCTTGACTTAGCTTCAACAACCCTTTTCCATAGCTTCATCGTATGTATCATCAACTGTACCCCTTTCCAGCAGTCTACATTCCTCAGGCATTCTCTCCAACATTAAGTTCAACAGTCCGGTTAAAAAGTCCACTACCCTCTCTCCTGGACATCTCCTTACTTCCACCTTACTAATCCACTATACTTCTTGATTTGCTAACTGTCCTTTATTCATCCCCTTCACTCTCATTTCTTCATTAATTGGCTCCTTAAAGTACTTCTTTAATCTTCTCAGTACAATCTCTTCACTCTTTAGTACATTTCTATCTCTATGCTTAGTCACGCTAAACTGTTACCCATCCTTTTCCAGCTCAATCTCTCTGTCTAGTTAATTGATGCAAGCCCCTTTCTTCTTCCTTAGTGTCCAGCATCACATGAAGATCATTATAAGCCTTTTCCTTTGCAACCTCTCTCTTTGGTGTTTACCTAACCTCCTAGTATTCCTGTCTACTTTCTTCTTCCTCACTGACTATCCCACTTTCTTTGCTTTCTATCTATACCATGGAAAAATTTGAATGCTCCAATGCTCCTGGCCTCCTACACATAATGCATCCCTCTTCTCTCTATCATATCAGCCAGCTCTCTCCTCCTTTATTAATCATAGTCCCTATATTTAGTTTTCACCAACACCCAGCCTGGGTGGTGTCGACCAACAGCACCCAGACCTCAACCAATGTGTTATTATCAACATGTTTGATTTGGCCAAGAGTTTATGCACGGATGCCCTTCCTGACAAAACCATCACCATTGTTCCCAGCTTCAGACCAGCATTAAGAGTACACTGGCCTGTGCCCCCCTATGACAGAGTTCAAATCCACAGTCTCTCATTCTCTATAATCATAAGGACATGCTCATGTCACATGATTACTGTGGTCGTGTACTTTCTGGGTAAATGAGACAGAGATAGCAGGCATCAGAGAGAGACAGAAAGTGTTGTGGGTCATAATTGAAGCTCAGCCAGTTGTTTTTTTTTCCAGAACAGGGAAAGGTCGAGGCAAAGCATATCGAACTTACATGACTGAAATGCCAAAGACTGCTACTTTCCTCTTTCTTTCACCTTTTCTCTTAAAGGGAAACTAACTCAAGTTTTAAAGCCAGCAGCAGTTCCTTTTGCTATGGGCGACATCAAGAAAGGTTATTTGTACACTTGCTACATCAGAGTTTTTGATTTTATGTTGTTAGATGTTAAACATACTGCCCAGTAAGTCACGAAAGCCAAATGGAGAGTTATGTTTACTGCATTTCTCAAGTGGTAAGAATTGAAGTTTGATCCTGAAAACAACATGTAAATGTAACCTTTGCCTTGCTTGTCCAAGTGTCTTTTTCTTTAGCAAGCTCCAAAGTGAGTTATTATTAGCAACAAGAAAAGTGCTGCTGTACTGATTTCTCCAGAAAGGTGTCAGGAGAAAGCTTCTGCTCTCTTAAAAGAGCATGGGCGCACAAGACTCCTGGAACAATGTCCTTGAACAGATGATACCAAAATGGAAATGTTTGAATATAATGTACAGCACTATGTTTGACTAAAACAGAATATATCAACACTTCACACGCAATGTCAAGCACGGAAATGGAGGTTGATGATTTGGGCTTGTTTTGCAGCCACGGGACTTGGGCACCTTGCGGTTAGTGAGTCCACCATGAACTTCTCTGTATACCAAAGTTTCTAGAGTTTAATGTGAGGCCCTCTGTTCAAAAGCTACAGCTTGGTCTGAATTGGGTCCCACAACAGGACAGTGGTCACAAACACACCATCAAATCCCCAGCATAATGGCTAAAAAAGAAAAGATGAAAAAGAAAAGGTGTTGCAATGTCCCAGCAGGGCTCTAGACTAACTTTTTGCCACGGTTGCACTGGTGCACCTAACTATTTTTCTTAGGTGCACTAGCACAAAAGTTAGGTGCACCCAAATTTTTCAACAGCATCGCTTAACCCCACTGTTTTACATGTTCTCTTTTTATTTTGTTTAATTGCTGTCCATACAGACAATGTTGATTTGTAAATGATTAACTAACAGTCTTGTCAACACAAAGTTCTTTATTTGTAGAACAGTTCTACAAGAAAGATAAGTTACTGACAAAGTGCTTGTGCTTAAAGTGCTTTGGCACTCTTTGGCAATATTGTAGACTATGTTAAACTTAATCATCATCTTGGCCTCCTCTGACAACCTTTTTGCTGCTGCCTGCTGCTGAAAGGCAGTGGGGAGAGGGGACACTTGGGCCGTGCATTTATCGCGGCATATAATGTGTTTTCTGGATACACAGCATTCAGAGGGTGATGGCTCCGTGTCAGAGCATTGACTATGAATTTCAGATGGATCAGGCCTTAACGAAAAAGTCATCAATCGTACTTTTCATCTTTTCTCATTACCCACGGCTACATCCACTTCTGTCGGGCCCTGTGGCGTGTCCAGCGGGGTGGCCGGCACAGGCCACCCCCCCAACCAGACTGGCCACCCCAGGTGCCACCCCGAAGCCAAAACAATAAAATCCAATGAAATATCAAATGTACGATTATGTTTTCACAGTGAAACTCAGATATCCGAGTGTAAGTGAATGCAGCATCGGCTTCTGCGCTATGAGCATCATGTTAGCAAAGGTAGGAGAGCCAAGCACGAAAGACAGCATCACAGAAAACAGTTTTTCGGCGAAAGATTAACAGTTTAACATAGGTGGACTGGCCATCGAGCATGGCGGAGCTTCCACGGCGGCTAGCAGGTGGATGAGGGAAGGGGAGGCAGGAGGAGGAGAGACCCGAGGCAGCCGCCAGTCCGAGTGTCAGGTGAACTGAACTTCAGGTAAGAAGTTATGAGCTGCAGTCTATCTGGGTCAGATATAAACCAAGTTTAGGTGGAGTTTATTTTCGTTGTGCTGACTTTTTACAGTCAGTTACAATAACTCTTACTGCGTACTAGCTAGCATGATGGAGTTTCTATACAGCTGGGTGGGTGCTGTGATGTTATTGATAGTGAACTTTATTTTATTCATAAGGTTAGTTAGTAGAGTTGCCAATGGCTCCTTAAAAATGGAATGGTCCCTCATTCAGAGACAATATTACAAGTTTTGTATTGAGCTGAGAAGAGACGCAGTTTGTCCCGGACTTCAGCTAGAATGAAAAAAAGACACAAAGCTGGAGTTATTCTGTCTTTGCTGCACAGCTGCCTCTTCTTCTCTCATTCTCTCCCCTCTCTCTCCTGTTGCTACTTCAATCATGAAACTGATCAATGATCAGCTGATCGGCTTTTCTCTCTTGTTTGTTTATCGCCCACTTTGCGCCAGAAAGAGGAAGCCAGCAGATGTCGTGCTAAACAACAGCAGCACCTTTAAGCTTGATCAGCTGTTGTTATAATTTATTTAATATTAATTTCTAGTATCAGCTGATGTTTGTTGGAGCCACAGCTGTAAAAGCTGCTGGTCATGATGTCGGTTTGTATATCTGGTGAGAGGGAAACATGCAGATGAAACCAGGAGATGTCCTTACTGAATCATCAGAGCTGAACAGGTGATGGAGAAACAGGTTTACCTTTTAGGTGACATGAATGAGTTGAAGGGAAGTTATGAACTGTTTCTGAGAGACAAATAACACCAGGATCCTTTTCTATGTAGCTGACAGCTGGTAACTGTGCAGGGGCGGATCTAGCAAAGTTATGCGAGGGGGCCAGGTAGGGCATTAACAGGGAAAGGGGGGCACAAAGAAATACTTTTCTTACTTATTCTCATTTAAAATATCTCGCTTTTATTAAATAATTATCTGAATCTTGCGAACAAAGTTTTTATCTGACGTAAAATTTATAGAAATCATACATATACCAACAAGACAGTGTACATCACTGTCACAACAGCGTTTGTTTTCATTCAAAGGCTTTATGGCTTTAATACCTGGTGGGCCGGTCTTTAGTCAAAATGCCCAATTTTTTGTCCCAGTCCAACCCTGCAGGTTAATACTGGCAGTGTCACCATGCCAGCTGACTGAATTTCATCATCAGCCAGTGTTGTTCTTTATACATCAATATTACCAAAGTTTACCATAAGGCAGCATAGAAAGTATTTACTTGCTTTCAGGTTTCATTCAAATGTTAGTCTTTTCATTTGTTTCCCCACTTTTTTCCTGTTTCAAAATCAAACACCAGTTTGTAAGAAGATTATCTTCTTTTTTTTAATAGGCAGATTAAGTTTTGCATTGGCTAATTTGGCAATTGTATGTTAAAAATGTTTGTATTTTAATATTCAAAAATGTTTTTGCCCAAAACATATGTGCACTATATGTCCGTAAAAATACTATGCAAATATTGCTGTCCTTGAATACTGAATAAACACTGACAAAGCGCTGATTGTATCTCTTGTACTTCATCAACGCAGTATCTAAAAACTTTGCACCGTAGTGGTTAGAACCTCATTCTAATAAGAGTCAAAAGCAAATTCAGTTATTAGGTTTATAGGGTTATTGAATGATGGTTAACGGTTGGTAGATTTGCCAATTACATCTGCCACCCTTCTCCAAATCTGTCCCCCTACCTGGCCCCCCCAACAAAAATTTTCTAGACACACCACTGGTCGGGCCTAGGCTACTCACTAGGGCTGGGTGAACAAAGCAAACAAATAATGCAGAAAACAGAGATTTGAGATGGGAAACTGTTCTTGAAATATACTGAGCAAGAGAGAGAGCTGTGCAGGAAGTGTGATTTTTATCATGGTGGAAGCACAACAGCAAAAGTAAGAGGGAATTCATGACGATGTTTAGCAAATGTGAAGCGTCGTTTGAAACTTCTTTTGCTGCTGGTTCAGTCAATTTTGGTTGGAGAGAGACAAAACCTGCAGCATCAGAATCAAGCGCAAAAAAAAACGTAAACACAAAGCGCAGACCCGACGCATCCGAATCTGTGAGCTTTCGGCTTTCAGCCCTGATGGCGTGTCTGTGTACATGCAATCGGCGAGAAAGACGACATCTCACTGTTCACAACGTCTGTTTGTTTCTGGTCCTATAACTTATTTAATCAAAGAATGGATATAGTTTTTTCCTATACTGCAAAAATCATTTTAAAACTTTCTTTTTTAGATGGCTGTATTTCAAAGGGCTTCAAGATCTGTAAGCTTAAAACAAAATCGTCAGCTTTCAACCAACTCATGTTGTTAGCATTGATAAGCTATCGAGTGATAGTGTCTGTGACCAGCTGATATGTATGAGAACTGTCAGCTGAAAACAGGAAGTCAACTTGTCTTTATTTTTAGTTTGAAATCAGAAGACAAAATTATTCAAAACTAAAACTATGACTAATGCTTCAGAGATATACAAAAACTTAAAAAGCACGCCTTTCAAATGTTTTCAACAGACATCCAGTGTGGCTGATACCATCTGAAAGATTCATATTAATCTCTGGAGAGACTCTGTTTTCCACATTGTCAAGTCCACACTCAATACGATCCTAATTTGGACAAGATAGCTTGCGACTCCAATCAAGAATCATTAGTAGGCAACACCAAACACACAAAAGAGGAGTTACAAAAATAGCCTTCGACTTATCTCTTTTTGGGTTCCTTTCCCCTTGTGAAGATAATGGGAACCAAAATGTTTCAGTTGTACTATGAAGCATGTTTTGGACAATGTCAATGGTCCACTTGTAGGCTTTTGAATGAGGCTGAAAGAATTACATGAGACCTTTCCATCTCAACTATGCAAAGCTGGAAGTGACCCTAAAATGACTTGTCTGTCCTCAATTTAAATACAAATAAGAAGGTCAAGCTAAAACACTAAAGGTTGCAGGTTTTGTCATTCAAAACACTGGCTCTGCTTTCAAGGTAACACTAACACAGAAGCTCTGTTTTTAAATGGTAGCTTATGCAGGATTTGTGTATACAGGCACACACATCGGCAAGCACACACATGCTCTCTGTCACACACACATACACCACTGAATTAAAGATAACCCTTGGCCTAATCTTTACCCCTGTAATTATGCCCTGGTGCATAAAGCTACCAGTGTGTCCAGGTTTTCTATGCTGACAACACAACTGTTGCTAGGAGACAGGTAGCCCCTCAATGAAACATGGATACACTGTCATTAGTGACCAGATTCTTTTTCATTTACCTAAACTGTTTGAATCGCCTGGGCTCTTATCTTATTTAACTTCCATTTTGCTCAAAGTCACTATAGAAACCATCACTCAGGACAAGAGTGCATCAATTTGACCACGAAAAAGACCTCAGGTCAAAATGAAGAATTGTGTATTTCACTTATTTCTCTCTCTCTTTTTGGAGTCCAAGTGCATGGCAGCAGGCAGTTGTCCATAAACTGCCTTGTGCTGCAGCGCAGCCATTTTGAGCACTAGAAGAGAGCAATCTTAGCCACAACTGATGGCCATAGTCCATGATGAATTTGCCATGGGTGGTGTGGTTTCCCTTCTCTTTAGCCCACCAGTGGGCTTGATGGGAGCTGTTTTTGGATTATCGCTTTGTGAAGCTGTAAAAACAGGGCCAGGATGACCATTCAGGAGCTCATGAAGGGAAGGAGAGTTTGTTGACCAAGCCTTTTCATGGTCATTTGTGAAAGATAGCGTGTTCCCGTGCTTCTTGTAAGGAGTGTCACTGACAGATTTGAACTGCCAGAAAAATATTAAGACAATAAAAACTTTGACGAAATTGCAGTGTAAAGAATTATTGCTGTGGACGATTATCTTTTAAATGGCTTGCTATCCTAAAACTGTCACCATCATATCTAGACATCTTCATCCCCGATTCCTTTTTTGTTGTATTTGCTTTTGTCATTTTTTAGGACTGCAATCAGTATTTTTTTAAATGATTAAATAAATCTCATATCAACTACTAATTAAGCAAATAGAAATAAAGACAATAAAAATAAAACTCTAGAGAAATTAGTTACTAGCAAAATTATGATCAATCTGCTTGTTTTTTATTCCGTCCAACGACTATATCAGCAACGAATAATCGATTCTTTCCACAGTATTTCATGGTAAATGCTTAATGGACTGGTGCATATAGAGCATTCAAAGCGTTTTATACATGTACCTAAACAAAGCGCTTTATACAACTTGCCTCATTCACTTTTTTTTTTTTTCCTGTGTAAGTCACGTACATTGTAGGGTTAGTAGCTTGCCCAGAGAATATCTTGCACGCAGACAGGAAAGATCGAACCACCAACCTTCCAATTAGCAGATGTCCCGCTTGACCACCTGAGCTTTGGTCAGTTGGTCTGATCATAGGACACGGTGAGCTGTCAAGACACCGTTTTTCCTGAATTTATCAGGGTGGTTGCTGGTGTCCTACCTGGTCTCAAGGAAATTCTGACAAACATATTTAGAAAGTTTTGAGCAGGGGCAGAAATATTACTGAAACAATTTTTTTTTTTTAATTCAAGAGTTAAATAAATACATTTAAACAGGCTAACACCTGGCACATATTGAAACAGGTTACTTCCTCAATCAAAAGACACAAAAGCAGCCTGATATCAGACAACATTGTCCTCTATTTGCTCTTTTGTCTTTCTTCTTTCCTGTCTTCCTACCTTTAGATGTCAGAGTGTACATAATGCCAGCGCACATGTTGACATGTCACCGGTAATTAATAAAAAGAATAAATAAACAAGACAATGCCTGAGAGCTTCTTCACAATATAACATAAAAAACACCGAATTGTTGGTGGATCTCAGATTTTCACCATAAATTGATACAGAAAAGGTGGAAATTGGTGCTTAAAATCCATCCATCCATCCATTCGCTTCCGCTTATCCTTTCCAGGGTCGCGGGGGGCGCTGGAGCCTATCCCAGCTGTCATAGGGCGAGAGGCGGGGTACACCCTGGACAGGTCACCAGTCTGTCGCAGGGCCAACACACAGGGACAGACAACCATTCACGCTCACATTCACACCTAGTGACAATTTGGATTATCCAAATAACCTATCCCCTCAAACTGCATGTCTTTGGACGGTGGGAGGAAGCCGGAATACCCGGAGGGAACCCACGCAAACACGGGGAGAACATGCAAACTCCACACAGAAAGACCCCAGCCTAATGGTGGAATTGAACTCAGGACCTTCTTGCTGTGCGGCAACAGTGCTAACCACCGTGCCACCGTGCTGCCCTGCTTAAAATCCAAGCTTCATAAAACTGCTTAATGTTGCTCTAATATCAGGTTGACTGTGGTCTAGGAAAACTGCCTTAATATGCCTATGATCTTGCTTTTTAAAAGCTGTCTAAACTGTCAGGTTCTCTTCTTCAGCCTTGACGATGGTGCTTGAATACAAATACCTTCGCCGCCTCACAGCAAAAGCAATTTTACACTATTGATCCAACGCTAAATCCACAATTTTGTTATGTGTTATTGTATCAATACTCCAGATCTTGAACAGCCTGACCTCCATTTTTATAGCTTTTACTAAAAAAAGAAGAAAAAAAAAAAAGGTCTCTCAACTCATGTTTGGTAACTAAGTGAGCAATCCATCCAGCCTTTCTAAGAACACACATGACACCATCTCTGCCACTTTTTTGAGTAAACACAGCTTCGTAGCGAATGACAAAGATCTGCTGACCTCCTCTCCTCCCTGGCAGAGAGAGAAAAAGATTCAGAAGAAAATATTCGACTCGGAGCCAAAAGCCCCCTCCCCCCCGCCGAGCTTGATACAAGTTTTTGCTGACTGCTCAGACTGACTCGAGGAGGAAGGAACTGTTGGATCTGCAGACTGTGAGACAGCACGAGACCGTGGGAGAAAGAATAAAAGATTACAGACAAAGCAGGCTGGGTTCACCAATTGAGAACTGTCGATTCAGTCACTTAAGGTATTATTTGGCCTTATCGGAGAAAATAGAAGTCTAGGTGTGCACCTGCTCAGCAAATCTCTCTCTGAAACCAAGACCTCCATCCGGCCATTTCTTGAAGGAATTCAACTTACTGAGTTCCGCCGCTGGAAAATTTTCATGCTGTGTTTTGCAACTTGTATTGTGCATAGATGTTTGACTGAGAAGAAGTGATTAAACAAATTAAGTGTACAACAGACTGGCACAGAACAGCAAATAGCTAATTGGGGTGCTATCCACCAACCGAAGCTAATGGGCCAGACAAAAGGGAATATGTATCCGTTTTCTGTTTTTCCATTGATTTCCTCGTCTATATTTGTGTGTGCAGCATGCGTGTCCTGTGTGTTCTTCAGCAGCGGTGGTTTTGAACGTGGTTCCTCTTAACCACACAAAACTGAAGTGTTATAATGATGCGTAATGGACCAGTCGACGTGCTGACCTCGGCACGGATGATGAAAGAGATGCATATATTTCAAAAAGATCAAAGACATAACCAAGTGATGTTGACTGAACCATTAGCTGCCCCTATTAGCTCATTGTAATTTGCCCCCAGTTATACACAAACACAAATCACCGTCTTCAACGCTGAGACATTTCACAGTGTTTGCTCAACTGTGTGGATGCAAACACCCACACATGTACAGATAGGTGCAGGCCTTTTTTCCCTCTTTCTGTCAGTGTCTGTATATGAGATGCTTGTGGTGGTAAAGCCTCCACAGACTACAGGAATAGGAGCATTTGTAGCTGTAGCTGTGCAGAAACATTTTCCATTAAAAAAACACACACATTTTGGCTCCCAAACTAGGAAGGAAGGTAGGTAAGAAGGGAAGGAGAGAGTGACCCAGAAATAAAAGACTTTTAAAGGGTGTTCTACCAAGCAAATCATATATTTAAGTACATTTAAGCTGGCTGTCATTTGTTATAAACCCTGCTACACCACATACAGAATGTAGATAACAATGTTGAGTTAAGAGGTTTTTTTAATATGAGAAACTGTGCCACACCATACAGATTTGCTCCACACTGTAACCTCACTTACTAGTTTAACCCTATTGATCAGGGCTGCTAGCTCTATTGGTTTCCAGTAACTGATGCAGCAAGTCTCCTCTGGACTCTTCGATTCACTTGCTGAGCTCATCGCCAAGGGCATCCATCTATGACTATCGACACAGTCAGCTTCCTCTTCAGAGATGTTCCATCAGCCAGGACTTGGTAAGACTCCCACAACAGGTCACGTTCTCCTGGGAAGCACTGAAACCATATGTAGGGATGTGTGACATATTAGTGATCGATACATTACTGGTTAATAAGTGGGGGGGGGGGGTTTCTGGTGAGATAAGGTCAGCTAATAATTGTGCCTGATAATGCAGAACATGCGGCAGAGAAGGAAGGTTACTCGACCCAAATTCTGAGTTTGTTTATTTTTTTAATTTTAGCTTCTCTTCTTGTCAAAGCCAGTGAAGTATAACTTCTATACATTGGTTGTTTTTAAAAGAATCTGATTTGACTAGTGCTCATACACACAGACACAGTGGAAAGGAGAAACAAGCAGAGAGTGAAATGGGTTACAGTAAGTCCCACTTAAGTCAAATAAAAAATGGTCTACTCTTATAAAATGCCTTTTAACATTAGAGGTCGTACAACGTTTTACGTTAGTGTGCACTTCTCATTTGTCAAGTCACTGGTTTGCCTACAATCTTTAAAGAAGATGAGCTACAATCAAATTTGTACTGGTCGAGCCTAACAGGAGATTTATACCTCTGCGTTAAATCTACGCTCTAAGTGCGTCGTTACCGCGAATCCTTCAGAAACCCTACAACATAATCTGTGCTGTAACCTGACGTGCACCGCCATGGAAATAACCACGCATCGCATCGACGTGGCCTAACTTCCTCCTATACATTTCTGGTTACTTTTTCTACTGCAGAATAACAATCAGCGGCTCGATATAAGAACTCACAGATGCTCCTCCAGATGTTCTACAGGGAGATTACTGAAACTATCGGAATGAATGTGTGGGAATGTGCAAAGAAGTGGAAAAACTTCAGGGACAAATATGTTTTTCTGCTAAAAACAGAAAGAAAAAAAAAGAAAAATTATCACAATAAAGAGCTGGAACCCTGAAGGGAAAAAAGCACCAGCCTTTAGTTTATTTCTATAATGCTTTAGCACAGTGTTTAAAACACCAGGATATAACCACAGGTTAATTAACTCATAAAACACAATTCACAGGGATGAATCCTGGCAACGGCACTGGTCTCTTGTATAAGTTATGTCGTGGGCTCTGCAAAGGTTTTGTTTTATACATCATTTACATATTTAGAATCCCCAAATAGCCTAACTTTAAGAGGCGGTGTACCCTGTTTCTCGCCGTATGGCAGCGCCCCACCACCCTGAATTGGATAATCAGAAGAAAATGGATTGATGAATGGATGTTTTATTTCTTAAGCTTGAGCACGTCAAAGAGCAACTAACCCCTCTAACTGCAGTGCGTTTAAAGGAGCATGCCTTGACATATCAGTAGCAGAGGGTAGATTAGAATGCAAACGATTTTGAGACTAAATAGGTAAACATGATATACAACCCATCATTTGGACAAGGCCAGGAAATTGGTCGAGAAAAACTCCACATGGTTAAACAAAGAACTGCCTCATTTCACAGTTCACCATATCATCACAGGAGAACGGATAGAGCAGTTTTCTACTTTTAAGGATTTCAGGAGGAGAAGAAGCACAGTCATGTGAAATAACAACGTCCCATTTAATCACGAGCTTACATTTATAGTACCAAACTATATTTGGAAAGTGTCAACTTCAATTATATGTTGGATAAGGTGAAGCTAAGAGAAGTTCAGGTTGATGTGTACTTTTATTTAAAACATGGCGAATGAAGTCTGGAGGCTTGCTGCATGCTCCGGTGCCAGGTGATGATTACTTTTGCAAAGAACAAGGTGATTAGCATACATCTTTAGAACACCTGGGTAGCAAATGAAATATCTCGAACAGCTGTGGAATCATATACATTAACATTCACACATACCAGTACATAAACCACCGCTCAGAACAGCGTCTGAGATACTCACCATCTGCTGCGCAATCCATGCGTCAAATTGACTATATTTATGACACCTACCGTCTACAACTGCCCTGAAAAAAGAAAAAAAAGTAATTTCTGCAGCAAGCATTGGCTCATTGGTCTTTTCCCCAACCTGACACGAATGTCACTGGATGCTATGAATGTCACAAGCGTTGTCAGAGGAAGATGACAGTTCCATCAACACTTGTCACATGTGAGCTCAGATTGCCATCATCACTTTAAAGAAAGCTTAGTTTTTATTTCGCAAAGTTTGATGACAAACTGAACTAGGGGCCATATTGCAATCGGCTTACGCCAGCCGGCATGCCGATGAACTCTCGGACCACGCCCGGCGTTCAAACCCTGCCTTCGTTCTGATAGCGCAGGCACACTTGTAGAGCTCCATGGCTGCTTCTTGCACATTTATGACATCATGTTGACAAAATCTGTTTGAAGGACTGACTGACATATGGCGCTCCAAAGTACTCTTTGTGCTAACTCCTGCTACAGTTGGCGTCTCCAGAAACAAACTGTCATGACTCACAGGTTGAACATAAGCCATACTGTCCTGGTTGGTAACAGCTTATTGAGCGTTATTAGGCTTTCATCACATGCTCAGTGTAAATTCTGTTTTTGCTATGCACTCTTTTTAATTGTGTTACCCCAAAGAGGAACAGGTGGGCTTCTGCCTTCTTAACTATGGGTCACTATGACTGTGATGTTTCCTTTTTTTAAAATTCCCAAGTTCATCCACTGCCACCCTCCACACATCCCAGCACTACATATTTGACAAAGTGATAATTAGACTGATTTGAAGCAAGAGAGTCACAATCATGTCTAGTCAGATGTCTGTATTAACTTGAGAATATATATATATAAAAAAAAGAATGTCAACACCTCGTCATGGCCCTGTGAAGACAGTGGGGAGTCTTTCTACTAACCAGAGAACTTGTGAAAAGAAAATTGAAATACACTCATTACAGAGTTACCCAACGTGGAAATGGGATGATATCAAAGCAATGGAAAAGTCTTCCTCACTGAGCAGACACGGATATAGTAGCACATCCTTCATTTATTGTCTCTGCCCCAAAAATGCAGATAACATCCACAAAAAGCTGCAAACATGCCATTATTTATCAACTGACATGCATTTCAGGGTAGAAAGTTGTTGTTTTTTTTACCTGCGGACCGATTTTCAGAGTTGAATTGTTAATAGGGCTAAAGCTAGATTATTGACGAGTTCACTGAACACTATATTTCCCTGTATTAGTGGCAAATGCTCCGGTCAGATATCCACTTTCCTGTAAAAAATATATGGATGGTGGTGTAAATGATACCTGCCTGAGGAAATGTCAAAACAGTTATGGATATTAAGAATGAGCAGTGATAGCGATTGGGCTAAATGTCAGATAATCAACCTGCAGATTAGATTTTTACATCGCAGCTGCATCTGTGACACAAAAAGGTGTTGATATCGGTTTAAAATATCACCGAAATAACTGTGGAATCATGACACTCAGTGTGAAGGATGGGTTAAATTCTCGCTAGTGTTGGTCTAATATTCAGACAGATAAGTGAATTCAAAGGTACACTGACAGCATGATCTCTGCAATGCACTTTAAAATAACAGTGCTCATTTTGGGAAGTTTATTTTTAAATGACACAGTTTTCAACACATCATAGATTATTTTCAGGCACTAGCTGCTGTCCTTCACAGGTTTAATCTCCATGTGTTGATTTTCCCTTTAATATAGCTGCACTGATTAAAAATGGCTACAATGACTTAACAGTCTCGCACTATGATTTAGCAGCTTTTTGGAGCTTTTTGTTGTATTCACCAACCTTCCTCAGAAGATCGACATACCCCAATTGAGACGATAGTGATACAATTAAAAGCTAGAGAGCAGCGACTAAATAGACCTTGAATTAAGAGCGTTCCCTCAACTGATGTTTCCAAGTTCAAGAGTGGCCTTTTCATCTCAACATGAGAGGCGTATCATGGTTTAATGAAAGCTTCAGTCAGATGTCTGGAAGCGCACGGGTTATGTGATCTTTTTCAGCAAAGAGAAGTTAGAACCAACAGCAACACAAGTACTTACTGGCAGGAGCAACGCAGTCAATAATTTTAAAGAAATAACTACTTGAAGACCATTTTTCATATTTGAAAATGATTCAGTGTATCTGTCAGTACTCACAAACATGTTCTTTTCCTGGTCTGAAATTTCAGTTAATAGGATTTCTGAGCATGACTGGGGTAGTACTTCCAACATGAAATCAGTCTTGTTTAAATCAGGCCACAGTTAAAGAGAAATTGATACTGTTTTTAGAAACATGGCAGATGGTTAGCATTTAAAAAAAACAACTTCTCAACAAACCTGATTGAGGTGCAGGTTAGTTTAAAAAACACAAAAAACTGAGCGCTTTACACTATGTTTCTTATTGCAATACTTGTTTAATTTCAACGTTTCAGTGTGACAAACCAATGAGTACGAGAAGCATCTCAACACATCTATCAGTGGACGACAGAGATTAGTCTAAGTGTTATATTACCTTGCATTTACTATCTGTATCTGTATAGTATCATTAAGCAGCTTTAACAAGATACAGGCAATAACTCAATGCAATACAACATGTAATCTTGAGTAGTATTCAGCGTCTCTCAGCTTCTCAGTCAATTCCACTCCTTGCTCAGCTCCAGTTTTAACACTAAGGGCCACATTTACTAAACGGGGTGAAATAGCAGTGTGGTTAGGTGATTTACATAAGTTACATTCTTGTCTAAACACAGGTGCAGTCAGTTCATTTTTATTTCAAGTATAACAATATTACATGTTTTTTTGCTGTGTTAAATATCATCGTATGCCGCAAATTGGTTTGTATTCTAATTATGTCCTGTCTTCCTTCTCACACCCCAACCGGTTGCGGCAGATGGCTGCCCCTCCCTGAGCCTGGTTCTGCTAGAAGTTTCTTCCTGCTAAAAGGATGTTTTTCCTTCCCACTGTCGCCAAAGTGCTTGCTCATAGAGGGCTATATGATTGTTCGGTTTTTCACTGTATGCATTATTGTAGGGTCTACCTTACATTATAAAGCGCCTTGAAGTGACTGTCGTTGTGGTTTGAAGCTATATAAATAAAACTGAATTGAACTGAATTAATTCTAACATTCTCCTCCCTATATTTACACTTTGAAAAAGGAACTCCGAGAAATACATATGCAAAGCAACTTGATATCATGGCAAAATGTGAAATGGACACGCCGGTCCACCGTGTTCATTTCACACTTTACCTCTCCAAAATCTGAAATGTACTTGCAAGCAGAAGTTGCCGTAAGTTGCAGTAACAGCAGAGGGAGATATTTTATTTCGTGCCAACATGAAAATAAGCACAGAAAAGCGTTTAAAAAGACATTATTGACAAATTTGCATGTAATCTAGCTTAATCATTTCTGACAATTACCCTTCAGTCCATACGTTTTTTTGCTCACTTCTGCATCGGTGTCCATTTCACATTTTGGTGAGACAAAGTTTGAAGTGGACACGATGGGCCGGCATGTCTACCACATGTTTTGGCATGACACTGAGACAGTCAGTCGCAAGAATCTTTGAGTTCCCAACTCTTGTCACTGTGCTCTAGTGCTCTACTGCAAATTTTTGGTTTCGATCCGATACAATGTAAATACAATCTGCAAAATTCTGAAATCCTTTTAATGATCACTGCACCACATTACTTTTACTTTCCATAAAAATCAGTAACCTTTCAGCTTTTCATGTGGCTGTCTCTAAAGCACTTTGGGTCAACTTATGTTGATTAAATGTGCTATATAAATAAAAAATATTTCATAGTCAACAGAAAAGTTTATTATACACAGACATAATATATTCATAGTTCATGTTTGAAGTATTTTTCAGTTCCAGTAAAGTAGTTTAGTTAACACAGTTCAGTGGGCTGACTGTATTCCAACGTCTGGATATAGTCTGGAGGTAATCAGTCTGCTAAATTAACAGCTATGGCGACCAATAACGCTTTAACATTAAATAATGTTGAATAACTGACATGAGTCATGGCTGAAACATTACTTTTGTCACTGTATAAGCTAGCTTGTTATTCTTTACCTCTCTAAAAGGACTGTGAAAGTCAGCTCTGTCTCTGTGCTGGGGGTCTGGGTCTGCTTGTTTCTCTTGCTTCTCTTTCCAGGACAAAGCTATCTTTTCTGTGGTCTTTCATGACTTTATGTAAGTTATGTAAGGTAACGTTGCCAAAGTAGAGAACTTCCTTCCAACACTCATCATTGTTTGCACTGTTTTGTGAGAAACCTGTAATGTGCCGCTGAGTCACATGACAGAGGCCATCTAAGCACAACAGAACAGGAAAGAGGTGGTGGAACAAAGTGTGCCTGCATAACAGGAGGAGTGTTTGCACATGACAAACAAACTAAAGCACTGATGCTGTCACGCTAGTCTCAATCCAATACCAGCACCAGCTTTAGCATTGTTACTATCAAAATTTGTATCGATCTGCCCAGCCCTGCTCCGCTGTCTTTCTAAGCACTTTGGCAACAGTGGGAAAGAAAACCTCCCTTTTAACGAAAGAAACCTCTGGCAGAACCAGGCTTAAGTTCAATGTAACTGTCTGTAAACTCAAAACCTGGTGAGTTTGTTACAATAACTGTTTATATTTTAGGTTCATTTCACCTAAAATATAAACTCTATCTGCATGCTCATATCAGGCGAATGCACGAAAACAGCATTTCTGTGCTAAATGTGCTAAACGTAGCTTAATTGCTTCTATGACAAAAAAAATACAAAAATACTGGTATTCACATCTGCATGATACCAGGGAAACGTGGTGATGTGCTACTCGCTAATGATTGATGAAGAAAGTGGGATGGTGCCTTAGCAGTCAAAACTCCCCCATCACTAACTAACTAAATAAATAAACACAATACATAAAAAGGCACTTGTTTTTGATCACTGATGTAATGTTTTCGCTCGTATTCACATGCTTAAGTGCCATGTCTTTCCGGCTCTGCATGACTAACATTTTTCTGAGAAGAGCTTGCGTTTATTACCATATTAGTCTACATTATGATGAAAGAGTGTGTGTATGTGCATATGGCAAAATGTGCGAGCCTTCCTTGCTACAGACCGCCTGCTGCAATCTCATCGTAATACAGGAAATGCATGCTGCCTCACACACCTAATAAAGCTCTCTCTCATAAGCGCGCACACACAGGCATCTGCCCAAGCACCTGTAGAGGTTTTAAAGCTTTGCCAGCTGCACAGCACACAGTTCCAGTGCTTGTCATAATCAGCAATGCCTCCACACGTGGACACGTTTAAAGAAGATCTACCGCTTGTGTGTGTGTGTGTGTGTGTGTGCGTATGTGAGACCATTTTCATTAAGGACAGGTATATACTCATGCTGTGGAAAATCTTGTTCATTATACAGCTATCTTTTCAGATATAGCGTCATTTTTTTTACAACTAGGGATTGAGTCTTGCCTCCTTTAAAGAAGCGAAGAGTAAACACTTATCTAAGAAGCTTTGGCGAGCATAAAAAAATGAAGTTATTCCCATAAGTCTTCTTTGAAAGGGAGTCTATCCATTTGCTTTACTCGTGCGCTTGCACCCCTTTGCTCTTGCTCTGTTATCACAAAGAGGCACACACACAGTGAGGGACCCTGCTCGTATTCTCTATCTGCCGCTGCCACTTCTTCGCCCACCCTACAGCTCACTATCTGCACTTCTTTATTATTCCTTGTTCTGTCCTCCACTCATTTCTGGCCAGAAACTTTTCTCATCTGTCTGAGCTCCTCCTCCTATTCTTCCACTTGTCACCTCTCGGTGTGTGCCTCGTCTTTGCCTCTCGGTTTGGTGTTCTGCCTATCCAATGATTTACTTTTTTTGTTTATAGCTCTTGCATTCCTGTTATCCCTGTTTGTTTTTTTTGTTTGTT
This sequence comes from Oreochromis aureus, assembly GCF_013358895.1. NCBI lineage: Eukaryota > Metazoa > Chordata > Actinopteri > Cichliformes > Cichlidae > Oreochromis > Oreochromis aureus. Next base: position 14,759,683 of record NC_052962.1, read on the forward strand.
CTTGATGGAGTCATTCTCCATTCTTCTTCCTTGCAGAAAAATCTTATTCAGCACTCGAAGGTTGGAACATTTTCTATTACAGAATGTTCAAGACGCAATGTCTGCCTGGATTGAATAAGAAATTCACATTACTTTATTTGTTAAAATTAGTGACAATCATGGGGAATTAAAGATAGTACCATCATTTTTGTAAGAACATTGGATGGATTTTCCTTTTTTTTCATTCCCCCAGCTGAGAATTAATTTTTGAGATTAACTTCAACAATTTTCTCCCTAGTAATCTAGCTCACAGTGGAAGTTTCTGAAAAAAAAAACAACTTCTACCCATGTTCTCTTATCATCTTTGGGCACAAGACAAAAAAGTACAACTCTGAGAGGTTAAAAAAATAATGTTTAAATGGAAGCAAAGGAAAAAATCCTCAGAATAAAATGCACACTTATAGACCATTGACAACAGGACATGCTGGGCATAGCATTAGTTCAGGTAGGTTATTTAAAGGCAAGCTGGTTCTTTGTTATAAATGACATCAGTGATGCCTAACCCTCTGTTGAGTGCTGGGGTGTTGCTGCCATTATCCCTGCCTCTGGCTCTCCAAGTATGCATATGGAAAAGCAGGAGGAATGAAAGAGAAATTAAAATAACACCAAATATAAATGACTGCAGATGTATATAACAATCTGATCTGATCAACAATCGTATGGATATAGAAGTCCCGCTGACTGAAGAGACAGTGGGACTCTGCTATAACCCCAAAAAAACTGCTGGGTGGCCTTTCTCTTGGAATTTTTCTCTCAGTTCTGAAAAGAGCAAAATTTATAACTCCAATGTAAAATGCAAGCATTTTTGGCAGTTAGAGTCTAATGAGAAGTGACATCATGGAGCAGAATCACAGATGAAGGTTGGAGAGAGTGACTGGACCCCCTCCCCCGGAGTCTTGGTGCTGGTAGTGGTGTAGCACTATAAGCAGATGCCCTGAAGAATCTGGACGATCTAGCGATTGAGAAGAGGAGGGACAGATACACGATAGATAGCCTGAAAGGCAGAGTAACATATCACAATGTATTTAAAGAACAAGGACTCGTGGCCTTTTGGGCTCAGAGAAACAGGCAGAGAGCTCACTGTGTTCACTGAGTAGTGCACTGAAATTTTGAATCAGGTGAATTTGAGCGGAACAATGGAAGAAAGAAGAGTCCAAATCACCTAGAGGAATAGGATGTCAAAGAAAGCATCATCTTCTTTTAACTTCTGTTAAAAAAAGATATGTACTTGCTTTACAACAGATAAGATGCGATTCCAAATGTCCATTTCTTCCAGCATGGCATTGACACAAGGAGGATGGGGTGTGTTAGAGCAAACAGTGGAGCAAACCTTTGTGAAAATAATCGCCCTGAGCGAGTGGACAGCATCGTCACGTGTTTACCATCGCCTACTTTACTTCTGACAAAGGCACTCTTTTTGTCTCTGGGGCATTATCAGTCATCTGTGATCTCAACCACACTCTCTATACCTCCATAAGGGATGTAGCTAGTGACTGTGCTGTCTAGCAAAGCCAGCTTCCAGCAGTGGGAGGGACCTTATAACTGAAGGAGAGAGCTAGCCAAAAGCACTGGCCTGGGACCAGAGCAGTGATCCTGGGCGGCCCGTGCCCAGATTAGCCACTCCTCTGAGTGGCACTGGAGCTCCCCTGTTCCCTGGGCTCTAGCTGGAAGAGAGGAGATTAGAGTGAGAGGGAGTAGCAGATTGAGACACTGGAGATTCCAAGGCCCGTTTTTAGACTGCCTGTGAAATTGGATAACAGATTACTCTCAAATGTCCTCCTAACACTTTATATTAAGTAGAACTAATAACATTAATCTAATAAATTGCCACATACTTCAGTGGTGCTTTGAAGGCAGTGTAGGAAACTGGCTATGCTGTACTTAATGTCCCCAGTATGGTTGTGGTTGATTGTAGCTTGTAGCTTGCTTAGGCTGTTGATGATGTTTTATCGTGTACTTTTCAGGGGTTAATGGCTATTTTTTGTTCCAATCTGATCTGTATTTTACACACTAACAATAACAATAATAAGATGTGCAATGTTTTATTTTTCTTCTTTTTCTTGTTTTTTTTCAGTGTCAAACACATGAATTTATAAGTCTAATTTAGCTCGTTGCTTTGACTTTCTGGCCCCGAAACCACTATGAACCCCTTTTCAGGAGCAACAAGCAACTGTTTTGCAACAAATCTGCAAAAAGACTCAAAGGGCCTCAAAGAACTCCATGTGCAGAGAAGCCATTTAGCTAGGATATTAGGAAACTAGCTGGGACACTTAAATGAGCAATAACAACTTATGACAAAAATCTAAACACCTACATGATAAAATGATACTACCGTATTTTCCGCACTATAAGGCGCACTTAAAATCCTTTAATTTTCTGTGCCTTATGTATGAATTCTGGTTATGCTTACTGACCTCAAACCGATTTTATGTGGTACATGGTGCTCAAAAAATGTTTTAGTACTACTTTGGTAAGCTACGGAGCCGCACCGCTTGATGGATTGTCGGAGCATTATGTCTACCGTAGTCAGGAGCCTCGCGGAGTAATCTGGGTCCAAAACTCCGTCCGCTTCGGGTCCCAAAGTCAAACGAACACTGCGGCATAACTGAGAGTTAAAAACTGTCTAAATTCCTTCATCTTTAATAAAATGATGAGTGTTGCTGCTTTACCAGGTCTAACAATGAAGTTTAACGTCCAGGCATCCATGAAAACAGAATTTATTAAATTTACCGAAGTTAGAAGTTAGCAGGAAGTTAGCTCGCTAGTTTCCACCTAAACATGATATAGCATGTTCTGACTGAGAGATTTCCGAGAAAATTCAAACGTACAGCTCTGCTATCACTTCCAACATAAAAGAAGACAGAAAACTAAACAGCAGTGACTTTTGTAGGGTTACTGAAGTGGGACTAACTGGTATATAATGATGTGCTATGTGATCGCTAGTGACATAGCTATGTTAGCATAACATAAACACAGTGAAGCTGGAAAATGAATGCTAACTTTTTTCCACTAGATAAAAGTTCTGGATGGTTAGGGACCAAACTTCAGTCAGGAGAACAACTGAGATAATCCATCCACAATACGAGGTTAGTCATTAATATACTGCAACAACATGGGAATAGAGCAGCTGCAAGAGAATTCAACATTAATGAATTAATGGTACACAAGTGGAGTATGAAAACAGACACATTCATTGACAGTGCACCTTATAATCCGATGCGCCTTATGGTCTGAAAAATACGGTAAGTGAATTCTAATGAAACTAGTTTTTCCTTCTTTTTTCTTTAAGTTACAGACATGACCACACAGGGTGGGAAGACACACCAAGGAGAGACTAAGACAGACAGGACATTAAAGGAAACAAAATCAAACAAGAACTAAGAATGAGAAACATAAGTAACAAAACTGAACATTAGCATATTGATAGCTTGCAAGAAATGAACAAAAGGTTTATGCAAACTCAAAAATCTGAGTCGAAGAAACCTGGTACCTCAAGTTTAAAATATTGAGGTTTATTATTTAAAAAAAAATCAAAGATCATAAACTCGGCAGGAAAGTATTTTTACAACAAAACGTATTGCCCCCTGGTGGCCATTTAAGGGACTTCTGTGTTTGCTTCACCAACTTTTATACAGTTTGTTTTTGCAGTTTTATTTTGAAGGCAAAAGTCTCCGTTCCTGGTCCCCAGCTCAGATACTGGTAACATTGTAGTTTTACTGGTTTTCAAGTTATTTTTTTCTTTATGTCATTTTATTATTTTCTAATTTTGTGTAAATAATGAGATACAAGTTGCATCAGGCCAAGAAATGTGAAAGCCTGACACCCAGCAGCACTGGCAACCGCTCGCACTGTCAATCTCATGTCAGCGTCAAAACACATGGTTGCATCGCACATCTCACCTCCCACAGGATACACAGCATCTCATTCACACTCTCTTCCCTTCCACAAAGGGCTAATAAGAGGTGTCAGAAAAAAGAAAGAAAAAAAAAACCGCCTCCTCGTTTTCTATGAAAAATAATCAAATACACACACACACAAAAAATCACATTGGATTCTACTCAGGTGTACATGTGCACACATATCGTAGATCTGTTTACAAAAAAAGTCACCGACTCCAGGAGGTCCACAGGCCAAATCAATACAAATTCTTTAGCGAGGTGAATCAATAGAAAGAAGTAAAGGTTAACCTGCTTCAGACTGCATGGCATCATTCACTACACCTCTGCTTCTTTACACTTTTGCCTCATTTAGTATCCACAGATCTCTGTATATGCAAATCAGTTCCCACCTCCTCCCTCAGAAGATGCCTTCTACTTTAGCTGCAAGCTTTATTGCCCCTCAAAAAATTCCTGCTACATGGAGGAAGACACAGCGCCGGTCCACGCTGCCAAAGTGTGTGTTTTATTAACCAGAAGAGGAAAACCCAGTGCTTAATAAATCACTACATCTGGGATACAGAGAGGAAGACGCAGCGATTCAGGAGAGACAAAAAATAAAAAAGGTGATGGGAAAACCCACAGTGCCTGCAGCACATTAAACAACACCTGGGTGCAGCATTTAGGCAAAATTGTCATCGGACTTAAAGTATCTTAACATGGTGTCAACCCAAGTAATGTTATCTTCACTTTACCTGTCTCTCTTGTGCTGTGTGTGTGTGTCTGTTTAACTGTGACACAAATCAGTGGAACAGCAGAACACACACATACATGCACACAAACACAAACACAACACACACACACACACACACAGTGAAAAAAAGAACAGAGGAGAACAAGAAAACAGAAGGGAAATATGACCTGACTTGGGTTGGGATTTCTTCCTTAAGTTTGTTACACTGGCATTTTTCACTGTTATTAGTGAGCTCCAATTTGATAGCAAAAAATGCTCGGACATCATTCTGACTGCTCCTACTGCTCATGATATACATTATACCACCAAAAGTATTCACTCACCCATCTAAATCATTGAATTCAGGTGTTCCAATCACTTCCATGGCCGCAGGTGTATAAAGTCAAGCAAGTAGGCATGGAGACCACTTCTACCAACACTTATGAAAGAATGGGTCACACTCAGTGACCTCCAGCAGGGTACAGTGATAGTGCAACGACTGTGGTCATGAAATGTCCTCACTACTAAATATTCCATAGTCAACTGTAACGTAGAGGCGATTGGGAGCAGCAGTAATCAGCCACAATGTGGTGATTTTATGTGATTAGTGTGCAGAGGTCACCAACTGTCTACATACAAACACTACAGACCTCCAATCTTCATGTGGCCTTCAGATTAGCTCAAGAACAGAGAGCTTCATATAATGTGTTTCCATGGCCAAGCAGCTGCATCCAAGCCTTATATCACGAGCACAATGCAAAGTATCCAATGCAGTGGTGTAAAGCATGTCACCACAGGACTCTAGAGCGGTGGAGACTCTGGAGTGGGGAATCACAGGTCTCTGTCTGATAATTCGATGGATGAGCCTGGATTTGGCATTTGCCAGAAAGACGACACTTGTGTAACCGCATTGTGCCAAGTGTAAAGTTTGTTGGAGGGGGGGTTATGGTGTGGAGTTGTTTTTCAGGAGTTGGCTCTGTGCTTTAGTTCCAGGGAATAAATTCTTAATCATTCACCATACCAAGACATTTTGGACAATTTCATGCTCCCAGCTTTGTGGGAGCAGTTTGTTTAAGGCCACGTCCTTCTGCAGCAGTGCACAAACCAAGACCAAAAAAGAAATTGATGAGCAAGTTTGGTGTGGAAGAACTTGACTGGCCGCACAGAGTCCTGACCTCAACCTGATAGAACACCTTTGGGATGAATTAGCGCAGAGACTGTAACCCAGGCTTTCTCGTCAGTGTCTGACCTCACAAATGTGCTTCTGGAGGAATGGTTAAAAATTATGAGTGAAGAGGCGACTACATGCCACACCCAAAAAATGCCCCCAAAAAGCACACTCCTAAACCTCACAGAAAGCCTTCCCTGAAGAGTTGAAGCTGTTATAGCTGCAAAGGGTGGGCTGACATGATATATTAAATCCTATGGATTAAGGATGGGATAGCACTCAAGTTCATATGAGTGTACCTCCTAGCTCACTAATATATATAAAAATTAATATGTTAACAAGGTTAAAACCTTGATTCTTGTTTTGGGTTTTTTTGTCGCAGGATTAACATTCTTATTTCAAAACTTAGTATGTGCTCGCACAGCTTTGAAGCTTTAATGATGATGTTGGTAATATGGTAATATGAAGGGTAGCATGATGGTGATTAACACTGTTGCCTTAAAGCAACAGGATCCTGGGTTTGGATCCGATGGCTGGCTGGTACCTTTCTCTGTGGAAGTGTGCTCTCTCCAGCTTCTTCCCACAGTCCAAGGAAATGCATAGATTTGGGCTAATTAGCTATTCTAAATTGACCATAGGTGTGAATATGACAGGCTGGCGACCTGTCCAGGATGTACCCTGCCTTCCACCCTATATGATAGCTGGGATAGGCACCACGCCGCCCCAGCGACTCTGAGGATTGATGGATGGTAATGTGCATATATGCAGTCACCTGTAATAATAATAAGACAAAAAAGCTAAACTGAAATTGCTAATGAACTATCAAGCAGGGTTCCATTATTTCTGAACAACCCTCACAAGCTGTGACAAAAAACAAAAAATCTACTTTTAGCACAGTCATAAGAGGCCTGAGACAGTGATCGAAAAAGCCAGTCTGTGACACTCTCTTGCTTTTGAGCTGACTCAAGTGCTGCACTTCTAATAACTCAGCAAGACCCTTGACGTTCCCTTGGTATTTAAAAAGGATCTGAAAGGGGAACAGCTCAGTGTGCAGTTTTGATCCAGCAATTTGAGACTAATTCCAGCTGTGATCCTACACAGTCGTATTAGTTATTATGTCTTCTTTTATCATTGTAATGTCATCCTGCTCCACTCGGCGCCTTCATTGAGAGTGCTTGGGTTGATAACGAGTTAGGATGCATGCGAATACATACGATGCAAATCATGTCGCCTTCTTGTTTGTCACAATTTAGCTCAGTAGCTTTTTTATGAAGACTTTTAGTAACAGTAAGAGGCAAATGAAGAGATTGTTATGAAACACAGGGCAGGGAGAGAGGGCCATTTCGCTGGACCTGCCTCCAAAATTAAAATCATGGAGATCGTCAAAACACAATCCTTTTATCACGGCGACTGGTGTTCAATATCTAACAGTTATGCCTCTGGCTTATGTGTATGAACAGAACGTCCAGGCTTTTTTCTTTTCCTTCTTTTTTCTTTTTTTGGAGGTTAGGAAAGTTGAGAAAACTTGAGAAAGTTGTCCTTGCATGACAGCCAGAGTTGTTGTCAACAAACTGGATTATGGGATGTTTCGGCATTAAGGATTCATCCTTTGTGTACGGTTCTGGTAAATCGAGTTTGACATCGTTTGGGTGGAATTGCAATGCGGTATTTCAAGCCAAACAAATTCTGCAAAAGCATTTGAATTTAAGTCTTAGAAGAAAAGACAGTGTTTTGAATGATGAATAGAATGACAGCGATCTGAGGTCCTGTCTGAGAGTTCAGGAACGCTTTGAAGTTTAGCTTCAAAGGAGCTGAGAATCGCTGCAGTCATGGTCAGACCAAAAAGTAATAATATTAAATCTGATGTAGAGTGAAAGCACAAAATGATGACCTGCTGTTATACACTTTTAAATGTACTTTTATATCGCTTTTTTTTCTTTATCCACACAATGTAGATCTAATTTAAGGTGGACATTACTGTCAATTGCATCGAATAGCAGTGGGTTGAGTTAAAATTTAGACGGAAGACTCGCATAGATTAGAACATGCAGAGAATCTTATGATAACAAATTACTGCTCACAGCTGGAGCTAAATAAGATGCTGATATTAATAACAGAAATGATATTAGCTGGGGTAATGTGCTTGAAAAACTGACTATAGGCTATGCTTTAGGAAGCCATCTGTAGATCTGTGATCAAACACACAGTTGTGCCGATCGGCTACAGCTACAGTCTCACTTTCCTTCACTGAGAACGTCATAAGGTTTGCTGAAAACATGCAAGCATGAACATTAAATTGCCAAAGATACAGCGGTTTAATTGCCTCAGATGCTTCCGCTCTGTATCTTCAATCGTTAGGCTGGCAATGAGTCAGTGAAAGACACAGAAAAATTAATAAACGTTTCTCAAAGAAAAAAAAATGTTTTGATCCATCTGATTATGTTCGGCTGTCACTCTGAAACGTCTTTGAATGTATGATTAAAATTCTTTCAAGCCACATTTCCATTCACGTGGCTCGCATCTATTTAAATCGAAGAGAAAATAGATGAACCTTCGTGAACAACACCCTAACTTTAACCTTTTCAAACTTCTTAAGAGAAATCAACGTGACATGGAAATGTGAATGATAAGTGGTGTTCTATTTACCTGAATATTCCGTAATATCAAGTTGGTTGTGACTACTGGAAATACACGACACTCACTTGCAGGCTATGAATTGTCGGGACAAATACCTGCCCTGCTCAAAAATTACTCACTCAGACACAGACCACTACAAGGCTAAACGTGCTTTTAACTACCAAGAGATCTGCACACTTGCTCATTCGCTTTCTTAAATACAATTAAACTTGAGCTGAAGATGTCTGTGCTCATTTTATTTGACCTCTGGCTTTGCCGAAAACAGACTCCGTTCAGATCCGAGGAGAAAATTAGCAAAGAGATAGCTTGTGGCATTGTTTGTGAGCTCCCTTTTAGAAGCCACGCTCCGCATACGGGATTCTTAGCTTAGCTTTTACTGATGCAACGGATTATTCTGAGAAGATTTCAGCTGCAAGGTTTATGCGGATAGCAGCCTTTAAAAAGATCTGTGACGCACTCCACAAAACCTTCCCTTGACTTTTAAACAGCCAATTATTTGAAAGTGAGTATGTGGATCTGCTTGTGTGGGAGAGTGGAAAAAAAAAAAAGAGAGGTTCTGAATATGCGTGGAAAAGCAAAAGCGGCTCCAGCCATGCAATCACAGAAAATGACAGATGACATTTCAAACTCACTTTGTTCCATATAGCAGTCCTTGCTGTAAATTACCAAACCAATCACCCATGACTACTTCTTTCTTTCTCCTCCCTTCTTTTTTTTTTTTTTTTTGCGGGAAACACATGCAGATGGAGGGACAAACCTTCTCGGCATGACCCATCCGTAAAATTGGTTACATATTTCAAGGGCAAATGACAAATGTGACCTTGGAATGCACTCAATGCATGTGAGGTGAAATTAAATCAATGGGTTGCAGACTAATGGAGCCAGCAAGAAGATTCCTGGAGAAGTAGCATTAATACAGCTGGCCTTTAGTTTGACACCTTTTATCTCCACTGGAGCTAGTCCTGGTTTATTTTGGGTAACACAGACATTTTAACCAGGCTTCCTATAGATTATATATTTAATGAATTAAATTATCTCAGTCCATGAGATGAAGAAAAATTAGGACTTTAATGCAAATTCTGCCCAACGTTCGACCTCTACGTCAGGCGTGAGATGCCCAGAACCAAAAAATTTTTTTTAAAAAGCACTGGGCATGACAAACGCTTCTTTTATCCTATCTCTGCAGAAAGATGTCGAGATGACCCTCAAGTCGGGGGCATTACACCAAATTAATTCTACACCGGTGTAACATCACCTTCTGCACAGCGAAAGTGCGCAAATTCACTCGATTTCAACCAAATGAGGAGGAAAGAGACAGCTCATCAAATGATGATAAATTGCCCCAAATTCATATTCATTTGGAAAATGTGATCTCATATGTTCATCTCATATGTGGCTTCTATCGGGTGGAACATTGACGTCAGGCCCTGGCTCCTCGTATTGTGAAGGAGGGCAAACCATGACCGGACTGGTCAATCATGCAGTCCTCCATGACTCATTGTCAGCCAAGTATTTACTCTGTAATGGCACTAATCTGACAAAGTGACCATCTGTACAATGCAGAATTATACTATAGTCTGTTATTAGGCTAAGAGCAGGAAAAATAATTACTTCTTACTGCTCTGACTATTTCAAAGCAAAAGTAGAGACTGCGTCTAGAGGAGGAATGGTGTATAAAGACTAAGATCAGATCTCACAGTCTGTTTTTTGGGTTTTTTAATACAAGATCATTTTTAGTTATGAGAGCTGAGGCCTTTGGACAGAAGCAAACGCTGTCTTTATTACACAAACTAGTGCAAAAACTCAACCTGATTATCACAGAGGACATGTCTGCGGTATTGAAGTGTCTAGTTATGAAATAATCACAATTATTCAAACATGAATACATTGGGAGTTCTGCCATAGGCCTTAGAAATAAAGGGATTTAAGCAAGCTTTATTATCACTGCATTTTGCACACACAAAAAATGTAATATTGTTCTTGAAGCCAACCTAATCCATGCAGAGTGACTACATACTAGGGGTGCAACGGATCACGGTTTATCCGAAATCCGAACCGATCCCACTCCACGGTTGATGCACGTGATCCGAAGATTCGAAAAAGAAAAAAAGTATGTATGCGCGTGGTCAGTCTGTCAAGCGGTAGTTATGGTCAGCGCTAGCAGTCCAAGTAGCGGAGCAGAGGAGTTTGCAGCATTTAAGCAGCCCTTTGCTGCCCAGTCCGACCGGGCTAAAGCTAAAAGCTAATGGGGTGTTTAGCTGCAGACGGGAGGCCGTCATCTGTTGTGCAAAACAAGGTTTAAACTGTGATGAACGTGCTTGAGCCACGCTATGATATCTCGTTGCGCGTCCACTTCAGTGACAAGATCGTTCCAAGCAGTAGCGGTTTTAGATACGGGCGACACGGGCGGTTGCCCGGGCGGCATCGTGATGGGGCGGCATCACGGGCATCGGCCAAAAAAAAAAAAAAAATGTGCTCTGTACTCATGCTGCCCCGACGGCAGCCAGCGCATATTGGGAATGTCATAGGCACCGATCGGTTTTCTATCACCCATTTGCTCCGTTTGCAAGGTGCGCCTGCTGCAATGCACAGGGAGGAGAGGGCGGGCGGCGGGGATTCTCTGGCTGGCTGGAGCAGCATCTAATAACCAACTCGCAAAATAAAACAAAATAAAAACAGAACAACAAACACGAAAACACCGGACATTATGATACAGACTTATAATTTGCACCGATGTTTTTTCGAAATTCTATACACGAAAACTGAGCGCGAGAGCCCTCGGTGCGCCTGCGCGCTGCTGAAGTCAAAGTAAACTTTATTGTCATACAGTACAGTATATAGAGAGACGAGACGACGAGGCTCCAGTTACAGCAGTGCAAATAAACGAACAATAAATATAGTAGAGTAAGAAAATAAATATACACTTTAGGACTCGGGGTAAAGGGATCAATAACAATTTAAAATTTATAATTTACAGTTTGATGATTTAAAGTCTCACACATAACCCGTCGAAAGGGGAGGGAGACCTGCTGCTTCCAAATAGAGCACATTTCATTCATAATGTTGTAAATCCAAGCCTATTATGTATTCCTGATTTGAATCCTGGGTTGTGTGAAATCCCAGAAATACACCCTAGACAAAGTGAATCTGTGAACTAAGGTGTAGGTCTATTAGGTTATGTTGTGGTGATCCTCTGGTTGAGGGATGGGTGTTCATACTGAGTGCAAAATTAAAACCAATGGAAGATGGACAAGAAAAGTTCAAAGCCATCAGGTGCTCAGTTTAGAAAAAAAGAGAAAGAAGAGGAGGAGAAACGAACAAATGATACAGGTAAACAGATGTGTCATTGGATAATGGCAGGTCATCCTGAAACAATCAGAATCAGAATACTTTATTAATCCCTAAGGAAATAATGTGGGTTACAGTTGCCCCAAGAAGAAATGGTAAAAAGTAACAGTAACAGACTAAACTCCAAACAATACATTATGTTACAGATTTTAATATTAATTAGCCATTGTCAATTGTTGATTTGTCCTGTTCTCATTGTATGACTAATTATGATGGCTGTTTGGTAGCCGTTTGCATACTATCCATACTCTCTCTCTCTCTCTTCATATGTGTGTGTGGACAACAGTTTTATGTTAAATCCTTAACATGTTTTGTGTGTGTGTGTGGGGGGCGCCAGAGGAGTGTTCGCCCAGGGCGCCAAACAGGCTAGGACCGCCACTGGTTCCAAGCATGTATGAGCAGGAGAAGTTTAAAGTTATGGCTGAACTGTCCCAGGCATCTTCTGTTGCTCTTACTATAAATGGGTGGAGCTCCAGGGCAACGGAAAGCCACGTGACCGCTCGTTATATCACAGCGGAGAGGTAGATACAAAGCCCTGCACTGCCCTATAGATTACATTAGATTAGATGAAACTTTATTTATTTCTCGGGTGGGTTCCTCCGGGAAATTCAGTTTCCAGGAGCACAGCACCAACAGAAGTTGCAGAATGTGAGCAGAAATATACCATGTTTACACATATATAAATACAGAGTATACAAAAGGGATAAATAGAATAAATAGGAATAAGAATACAAGGGAATGGCACATTTCAAGTATTGTGAGTCTATTGTACCGTTGGATATTAACAAAAACTATTGCACAGTGAAAAGGCGCTACAGCTTACTTGTTTCCCCCTCCTCTGTCCCCGTTTCCCCTCCAGCGAGGAGTTAAACAGTTTGATGGCGTGTGGGACAAAGGACTTTTTAAGTCTGCTGGTCCTTGACTTTGGGAGAAGCAACCTGTCACTGAACAGACTCCTCTGGTTGTTTATGGCCGTATGCAGATGATGCAGAGGCTGCCCAGAATGTTCCATAATGTCCATATTGCACCTTAATTTGTTTTTATATAAGTGCGTGGAATGAGTCTTCAGTTGAATGTTTTTTTAATAGACAAAAAATACTTATATAAGTAAACGGCAAGTAGAATTTTTGTCTTTTTTTTCTATTTTTGCTGATCCGAAAATTGATCCGATCCGTGACTTTAAAACCGTGATCCGATCCGAACCGTGAGATTTTTGATCCGTTGCACCACTACTACATACCATAAGATATAAAAGCTCTCACTGAAACTGATGAGCTCTGCGTGTGACTGTGTTGATGCAGATGTCAAAGCGAGAGTCATCCTTTGCCCCGTCCTTGATCTCTCCTCCCGACTAGCAGATTGAGTCATCCCTTACGGCACGTGGGCCACTATAAAATGGCAGGACATGGCGTCGGAGTCAATAATTAATGGATGTGTCCATTTGCTGGAAGAGTGATAAGATGTTGTAATCCTTTTCATCTGCCCCGTTTTCTCTTTCTGTCTTTCTCGCTCCTGCTGCTTTTCTTTAAATCACAGCTATCTGTTTTGTTAGAAGCTGGAGGCTAAGAGGGAGGTGTGACTTGCTGTGCCTAAAAGCAACCAGCATCTGACAGTAAGACTCAATATTTAACACGCTGTCAGTCATCTGAAAGACAGATCACATCAAACTGAAATGGGAAGGGTAACAGAAAAAGAACTAAGAATTGAAAGCCGAGAGAAGCTGGTGAAAAAAGGGTGGAAAACTGTACAATCGTACACTTGGAGCGTCCAAAAATTGATGTCAGTGCACTGATGTCTATAGTGCCTACTGAGCGTTCATATGACCATACAGTAGCGTAGCTGATGTATGCAAGAGACGGGGAGCTGCGATGAAGCCAGCCATAAAATTGATCTGAACACAGAGGCCTTAAGAGCCCTCACACACACCTCAGCTGCTCCTGCGCACACACACAAATGCAGTCAGAGGAACAAGAGGATGCCTTAGAAAATGAAAGGAGGACCTGAGGATATTAGTAAAGCAATGAGAGCTGACCTTCCACGCTCGGGAAAGCAATATCCAACCGACAGGATGTAAATCCACAGCCTGAGTAATAACTGCTGTTTAGCTTACATACAGAATCCTTTTTATTCATGCATCTGTTGTATGAGTAATTTGGCTGATGTTTACTGCAGCCTGCATGTGGACACATTTTTGGGGGGGGGTAATCAAGACTTCATGTATATTTTTACTGATGTGTAAATGGGAGAGATGGTTGAACTCCAAAGACATAATTTCTAAGATGATACTATAAAGTCAAAACTCATTATTTCACAAAAGTTTGCAAAGACAAACTGCATGGTTGTGTGTTTGACTTTCTGCACCTGTAGCATTGCCACTAAATGTGGCCCTGTACATCTGTATATGCACTTACCAGGCACTTTATTAAGTACGCTTTACTAGTACTGAGTTGGACTCCTTTTTGTCTTCCGAACTGGCCTAATTTTTCTTGTCCTGGGAACATTTCTCAGAGATGGTCCATACTGACATGATAGCACTACACAGATGCTGCAGATTTGTCAGCTACTCATCCATGATGTGAATCTCCTGTTCCACTAAAACCTAAAGGTGCTGCATTGAGTTCTAAAGACTATCAGAACTCAATGCAGTCATCTAGTTTTGTAACATGCGTTATCTGGCACCAACCACCAAGCTGCATTCAAAATCCCTTCAATCACCTTTCTCCATCATACCGATGCTCACTTTGAGGACGTTGGTCTTGGTTTCAATATTTTGTTTTGTTTTTCTTTTGCTCTCCTCTTTAAGTGTATGACCCCTGCCAGGATTAAAGATTTATATTTTAGATGCTACTCCCCTCTGTGTTTCTTTCAATGTGCTCTTTTAACATCTGTACTGAGCTCTCTTTGCCAGCATAGAAAACATTTACACATCTGTCTCAATAGATTACAGTTTTATATTGAGCACATGTATACACTTTTTGTTTAATGTATCTTTGCCCTTGGAGACATTCTGCAAGATAGATAGATAGATAGATAGATTTCTCTCCCGAAATCAGTATTCTTCCCCTTTTGTAGTCCACCAAACAGGACACTAGTCCAAGCCTCCAATCCAGAATAACATAGCAAATTTGCAAGAATATATTATTAATTTCTTGTCTGAAATGGCAGCCACCATCTCTGACAAGTGCTTCTCACATTCGATTTTTTCTTTTTCATTTTCATTTTTCATTTCCTGCAGTGCACCTGAGATACAAATACTCACTCACTGCTCCCCCTCTGTGTTCCCAACCCTCTTTCCAACCATCTAAGTGGCCACATTGACAGGTCAGCTACACACACACACACACACTCAGCATATATGCACAGTCGCTCATGCAGACATAGACTCAATATCGTACCCTGTCATGCCGTACTCTGAATATATTGGAAAACAGCAACAAAAAAAACAAATCACAAGAAGAGAAGCAGAAAATACGCTCTAAGACTGAAGCAGCAGCGCAAACTGGGATGATAATTTGGGAATTTAGATGTTTTGGTTTATGCTGCAAAAACACTGTATTTCTCTCCCTGCTCTGTCTCCATCTCAAGCGTTTTATTTGTGAGCCTCTCTTTTCTTTCTATCTCTTTTCCGTAAATCAAACGTCTTTGTTTTATTTTATCCATAAAACTGGAAACAGCCCTCAGTTCTTTGTCATATTACAAGCATGCTTATTTCAGTGAACCTACACAACTCACAGCGACATGGTAAAATTCTCACTCATTTTTCAATCGTTGCACCGACGATTTTATCTGTGGCACAGGCTGGGCAGTTTTTATTATCTTCTCGCTGCTGTGTACCTACTTCAGACTATAGTAGTAAAAGTCACATGCATTTGCTAGTGTTTAGAAAGGTGACGATCTGATCTCTTAGCAACAGAACAAAGAGAAAAACACAGGACCGACATGATCAGTGAACGACGAGCATCTTTCTGTTAATCCTGCTAAACAGAAGATAAAACAGCTTCACTTTGGATGGTTTTATTGTTGTGTTTTGGAGTTTTTTTGTCAAATACTGACATATTTTGACATTTATTGAATGCAGCTACATGATTATCCTTAATGGCTGACAGCTAACTGTGTCTGATGTAGCATATAAATCTAAAATTACGAGACTGTGAAATTGTCCCAATAACACATTGACAAAAGAGCCAAAAGCTTAAGTTCATAAAAAGGCGGGTTATGGTTTGTGTTAATGGTCTGGGTTACTTAATAATAAATAAAATACTTTATGCATAATTTAATTGTTTTCAAAAGTACCTGGGAACTCGGTGACGTGAATGCTTAAATGTGAACTATACTTTTAAAAGAATGGAAAACAAGAGTTGTAAGGGATTATGAAAGCGTAAGAAAATAAACATTAAGAAGAACATTATATTAAAGTTTCATCAGATATAGCCGCTTTGGCTGCAGTGCACACGACAAGGCAATTTTAACTTCTAACAAACCCCTCACATTAAAATATGTGTGACAGCCAGATGAGCGTTTGGAGGACTTATCTTTCAAAATCAATGCATGAAACCACAGTGAGCAGAAATACATTATTCGACGTAATATGAAAGTATTTATACTGACAGGGTTTATATTGTTCTTTATCTGCGTTTCCAGTCATGACATGGAGATGTGGCCAAAATCAAATCAGAACAAATGTGTCAATTGCTGGCTTGTGTTGCACTATGGAAAGTCGTGTAGACTCACACACAATGTGAAACACATCTATTTCAGCATAATTACCAGCTAATTAGTTGTCGCAATTCGTTTACGATTCTATCCCAGCATTTCACCAGCCATCGCGTGTCCTTCCTTTCTCAGTTGTCACCGGCCAAACTTTTGAACATGACTGAAGTCAAAATTTGATTCATCCAGCTTGCTGTTCATTAGCATAGCGGCCCTGTGACGACTGATTAATCTGGTGCATCGCTGGCTTTGCACACAGCTGCAAAAATCTTTAAATAAATAGTTCTCTGAAAGTTGTTTTGACTCTTGATATTAATTGCAACAAGCCACGGGTTGCCTTCAATCAAATTAGTCCTGACAATCAAGCTGTTAAAGTGTGTGTGCCTGTGTTTCCCCCTACAGAAGAATCTTTTTAATGCATTTATATTAATTCATTATTTGTATCTCATTCAATTATTCTCTCACTGGCCCCAGTGGCAGTGTTGTGGCAAATTAAAGGCAGTTTGCAAAAAAAAAGGACACACAGTGACAGATCTTCATTAAAATGATAACGCACTGCGTAAGCAGCAAGGCACCAACATGCACACGTGCTCTGTTTATCAGGGGCCATCTTTGGTTGATAATCTGATTATTTACAACAAGTAATGCGGCAGTGAATACATCGTGGTTACTGGGGAGTAAGAGGAAGAGATGGGAGCGATGTCTCGTGCATGCCGTTTGAAAAAGGATATTAAAAAAAGGATAGAACCGTGGGTGGGTGACGGGGGGATGCAGCACTGATTGGATAATTCTGCAGCTCTTTTTGGAGGTACGCCATAACAATAACTGTTCAAACACACTGAACAGCGTCCAACCTTCCTAAGGGACAGGACAATGACTGTTTATGCACAATTAGGCAAATTGCTAACTAAAAATATGTTTGTTTAGGAACAAATAAAAAAGGAAAGAAGACTAATGAAGTAGTTAGGGCGCACTTTCCAGCGGCAAGTTCCCATTAACGATCCTAAGAGTATTAAAT
Organism: Oreochromis aureus; assembly: GCF_013358895.1. Lineage (NCBI taxonomy): Eukaryota > Metazoa > Chordata > Actinopteri > Cichliformes > Cichlidae > Oreochromis > Oreochromis aureus. The sequence continues at coordinate 14,777,211 of NC_052962.1, forward strand.
GGACCTGAAGACTAATGTTTTAAAGATAACGGGTCATCCCACAACCCTGATTTCCACATCTTTCTTTGCAGCATTTAGTTAATGATGAGGTGAGCATTATTTAAAGCAAAGTTCAAATGAGCTTTTCTCTTTCGCCTGGAGGCTGTTTCACTGGGAGAAGCTACTTATACTTAATGGGTAGAGGACTGCAGGGCAGGAATGAAATCATTTCCATTGGCTGGGCATCACTGCAAAAAGGTCCTCACCTCCATGTGGAAGGTCAACACATTCGCCCTGATAAAAATTTCCCTAAATCATTCACCAACTATTGTAATTAAGACACTCAAAGCCTTTAACTGGCAAATGCATCTCAGTCACAAATGTAAGCCTGTGGCATTGTGGGCAGAGTTGGCGAACGTGTATAACAGCACATGTTAATTAGTTTAGTGATCAATATTGTTTAAATGAAGACTTTGACAGTCAGAGGAATGAATTTCATGTTTCACTTCACCCAGAAATCTCAGAGGAAGGTCCCAGCATCTTGTTGAATCTGTGCCATGAAGAACGAAGGCAGTTCTGAAAGCAATCAGTAGGTGTCCTCCGCTAAGTCAACATCTGCCTAGTTAATAGATGTGGCATTAAGAAGGGTAGCAGTAGCAAAATCCACTCGATTCTCAAATGTGACACGGTTGAGAATTGTATCTAAACAGAGTTTACTGGCTGTCTTTGTGACTTTCATTACATTACATCACAATTATTTCTTTCATTTTTTCAAGCTATTGTTTAGGTTTAGATGGCCAGTAAAAATGGTTTGGACTAAAATGTACCTGCTTACAATGCAAAGCACAGGGTACATACCTACATTTGCTATCTTACAACAGCATTTAACTGTAGTTGATGTCTACATAGTCCTTGCTCTTTATGTCTAATTAAACTGTAGGATAATGGCCTACTGCATTGCTGCTAGGAGGTAGAGGAGATGGGGTTAAGGGTGATTATGACCATTCGTGAGCTGATTCAGGATTGATGTGTACAAAAAGAAATAAAGAATTCAAGTTGCATGTTATTAATTTCGCGCATATTGGAGGTAATTTCCTGAACTTGGGCTTAGCAAGTATGCTTTCCTTGTGACCATGCACACCTGTAATTTAATAGAAATGAAAACAAAGTTTGAGGTTAGTTTAAAAAAAACAAAGGTCAGAAAGAAATAAAACCCTAGACAAAGTTTCCAACAAAGTTTTGACACAAGCCTTAAGAGCAGTGAACAAATTAATCATGTAGGGTCACTCAGTTTGCATAGCTGAATTCCTCTCTGGGAAATCTCTGATGTCAGGTGCTGGTAGCACTCCAGGGAACTGGACAGGAACTTGTAATTGTGCCTAATTATGCACCTGACAGGACAGTTCATTTGCATACATTGCACGGACTATATTTAAATCTGTCTTTTGAAAGCGAAATGGATTTAGAGCAGATAAGAAAAGTATTCTTTCAGAAGGTGAGCTCAGGTTTCAACGTTTTCTCTCATCAGACTGCGAGTCATGTTTGATGATACTTCAAACAAACGCCAGTGGAAAATAAAACACAGCTCAAGCCCAGAGACGATGCCTAGAAATAGTCCCTGTGATCATAGAAATCAAGCAAAGGACATGCTCAAGGCTCAAGAACATAAAGCAATCATTCAGCATTTTAAAAAGAATTATGACGTCCGCTGCGTTACCTTGGGTACCGATCATAGGATGTATTTTTCCCTCCTGCTCAAACTTCGGCTGCAGCTGTGCAGGGACAGAAAGGACTCGAAGGATGCATGGCGTTGTATTTATTGAGGTTGCGGTGAACTTATTCATGTTAGGCCACCATGAGAAAGAAAGGGGGAGATAAGAGGATAAGAGAAAGAAATAAAGTAGCAAAGAATTAGCCTTTTCTTCGCTGAAATACTGCTGTTTCTTCCAATCTTTGTGCTAAGAAAGGTATGAATCTTCTCATTGGTTTCAGGGTAACAGAAAAATAGCTCTTCATGTATCTTTCTGTACTATTCCTGTATGATATACCACAAAAAAAGCCCAACTGAAACTGTCTGAAATGGTAAAAATAACAGCCTGAAAGACACGGTGGAGTACCGGAGTACAAGAGGAACACCCACTTGCCCCCAATTATTTTATACAAGTCCATGTTGAAAACAATAACAGAGAAAAGGTGCAGCCACTTTAAAAGGCCATTCTTTTGTGATCACGCTCTCACCCCGTCTGTCTCTAAAGGCTTGTGGGCTATTCTGGGTGCTGGCCTCTGTATTATCCAGAGCACGAGCCTGTGGTAAGGTGGGGTAATGTTATAAAAATGTCATGCAATATTGATGGGTGCAGGCGGTGGGATTTGTTATGTCTAAAGTGGCTGTAGATGCTAAGAAGCCAAAGAGGCACAAGTCTGTGAGCCCCTCGCGCCTGGTTTGTTGAACAAGAGAGAATGAGAGTGGCCGATATCGAAAGCAGGATGCAGATGACTACAGCGTGTGCGAGCGTGACACACACACGCGGCACTCGAACTTAATAGAACAGGAGTGTCAAGACAAAGTCACAAATCCAACAGACTAATCCACGAGAAGTGCGGCCGTGACAAGGCCCTCGGTTTGGGTGAGCACATTCTTATAGGCACACAATAACGTGGCATTTTGACAAACAGCCTGCCAGAGCTGCTCTGTCCATAGAGGAGGGACATGAGCCAGCAAAAAGTACTCAGAGGCAGCGCTACTCTCTGGGGATGAAATCTGCACAATGTCCTGGAAGGCTGCACAGCTTCAAGGACAAGCACAATGAGCACAATGAGCACTTGAGCCGCTCCTGTCAAGCCGGACTGTGGCCCAAAATTAGAGTTTTCTGACGGGTGGAGGGCGTGATAAGCCGATGAGGCAGTTATCAGAAAATAGACTCGAATTAGGGCTTTTTGGCGGAACTGTGATTTTACATGAAGGGCTAATTACGAATGTGGGAAGGCTGCTGTGTTTTTTGCAGACTCTTGTCCAACTCCGATGATGTGAACGTTCCATTATTGTGACTGCGCGGCAGCATCAGTAGCTACAGATGTAACAAATATTTTATATCGTCCCTTAATTGAAACAACAAAAGGGCCGCAACACAGTGCGCTTCTGGATGAATTTGATAGTTACATAAGTGGATTTAAATATTTTAGCCAGTTTATTTTCTGCTCAGTGCGCTCATATTGTTATTTGCACAGAATTTGTCTTGCATGAGTTATGTTATGGTTGAAGTTACTGGGGCAAATAGGGAAAACAATTCTGTAGATCTGCTTTCAAAAGACTGCAAAGCTTCTTTGAAATATTTCAGTATTCTCTTTAAGCTCAGAAAAAACTCTCATCTAATAAAAAATTCCTCTCATCAAACTGCTGGTTAATGCAAATAGCTAAACAAGTTCGGACAAAAACAGGAAAAAGTTGCTTTTTAACTGTCAAAAATAAAAGAATTTAATAAAAATAAAATAAATTGGTAAACATACTTCTTCCCCAGCCCACTCTCCCTCTTTTCCAGCCCTTGTTGATGCAGATCATTCCTGCTGAGTGTAGATATTTGGGCTTGTTTGTTATGGCTGAAGTGTATCACTCACGAAGGCTCTGCTGCGCTGCATCGCATGAATTAATGATGACTGGAAGAAGGGAGAGATGGAGGGAGGAGGAGGAGAAGGAGAGAGAAAGAAAACAGGGAGCTGCAGAGCAAAGGCAGAGGGAGATGGACAGGAAAGAGAAACGGAGTCCGAGATTAGTCCGAGACATTAGAGGAGGCTCATTTTGAGAGGCAAAATGAGAAAAAGGATTGGAAAGAGAATGAGACGGTGCGGGGAGGAGGGGGGAGGGAGTGGGTAGATAGCGAGGAAAAGAGAGGGAGCGGCCTCTCTGTAGATTAGGCACATGGTCTTATCTTCCCTTGTTGTTTCGTGGCAGGATAATCATGGAACTCATTTGATTACAAGTGTCTCATTGAAAAACATGGCTTTTCATGAGTGTGCAGCCAAACGCTTCAATCACAACTGCATGGCATTTGGTAACTGAGGTTTGTAATGAGGACTAACTTCCTCTCCCACTTGACGTATAGCACCGCAGTCTCGCACTTCCCAGCGATTTCGTCCTTTTTGGAGTGCGTTCGAGAAAATGGATGGAACTTTTGGAGTTTTTTTAGCCAGCGAGGCTCTGGCAAGTCTGTGTGAGGCTGCCAGTTGGTGCGTCTCTTGTGTGTCGCCACCATTTACGGTTTAGTCTGAAATAGCTCAACTGCTGCTAGAGGGAAAATTCAATTGGAGTAAAACATCCAAGAGGTTGGACACTGATGACTGGGAATGCTGACTTTTCATCTGGCGCCACCGCTGGGACCAGATATATTGTAGTCTGCACAAGACTGATATTTGTGGTACGGGGTGAAATGTTTTAGTGAGTGTTAGGAAACTGCCATTAAATTTGAAACAGAAAGCACACTGTGAATTTCAATAACTGACAATCTTGTGGCTGTTTAACTGGTGGCATCACCAAGTCACAATGTCTATTTGTTTTGTAGTACTCAAACAATGATCACTCGCTGAGCCCTGTGATTGTGTTTAGTGCTGATTAGCAAATATTATACCCACTAAAGACAGCCTAAGCTGTAGCAAATGTTAATGATGATTAACATTTGATAATTATATATAACAATAATATTTTCATATTGTGGATTTTCCCAGTTGAGGTGGTGGCAGCCTAAATTTACTTTTGCAGTTGTAACGCTATCAATGTGTAATTAGAATATGTGATTTATTCTTTTTAATAAACTGTTCTACCACTCTTAGCAATCAGGGATTAAAGAAAATAAACACTATAACTGACACACATCAGTAACTATTAATCCTTTATGTCTAAATCTTGAAATTTTTTTTGAAAGATATTTCTTTTTTTTTCTTCTTTTGGAAAATGAAGTGTTTTTATCAAAAGTTTATTTGTATTATTAAATTTGCTACATCTGGATTAAGGTTCAGGCTAGTGCTTATGATGGTTTAGACCTCAGAGAGATAAGGCAGTGTTAGTTAGCAGGTTGAAAGTGATCCTAATGTAATCTCAAGTTTTGTCATCTTATGTTCTTTAGCAAGAACATTTCTTTGCTTTCTCTTTCTCTGAAAATCAGTGTTGTAAAACTTTAAAAACACACTCTCCCTGCTTTCGGAAACATCTGTGAAGGATAAATCATACATTTATTAATATCAAAGAAGTGATTTATGCATTCTAAACTGATCGACAGTTCAACGTTTGATATAAACAATTATTATTAGAGGATTCTTGGCCCAGGCCAACCATGTTGCTATGATGTCCATGGACACACATGAACATTTCTTGCAGTATGTTTTGCAAGTTTAATGATTAAATAGCAGCTAAATACTGCCAAACACTCTGTAAGGACTTTCAAGGAATTTATGTAAAGCAGCTTTCACACTGTGAGGTCAAAACAGTAATTGAAAATTTAGAATACTGATTCAGTAGCTTGTTAAAGAAAGTTCACAAATCCTTCATGCATATATTACACCAGTGTTTCCCAACCACTGTGCGGCGGCACATAGGTGTGCCATGGAAGATTATCTAGTTCCACCTGATTAGTACTCTAAGCGATCTGCGTGAGTAAAGAGCAGAACAATTACATCCTCTTCCACTAGAGGGCAGTACAACTACCTGCTCTAATTAAATGGATTGCCAACTGCCAATGAAACAGAAGAAGATGAAGAAGAAATTAGATAATAGTCATGCCGTGAGAGGACGCAGTGTGTAATAGCAATAGATAAATATTTTAAAAGAAAAAATACTACTTCTGACCTGGATCCTGGAGAAAACTCCGACCCAGATGAAGGCTCCAGCGTGAGTAGTGTTCAGAAGAAAGCAAAAAAGGTATACTGAGGACCAGTGTTGGTCAAGTTACTTGAAAAAAGTAATCAGTTACTAATTACTGATTACTTCCCCCAAAAAGTAATCCTGTTATTTTACTGATCACTTATTTTCAAAAGTAATTAATTACTCAGTTACTTAGTTACTTTTTAAAAACACAATTTACAACCTGATTAGGTAATAAAGTGATAGATCTTTCAGCCCAATTCTACTTTTTCTGCATAATCCATTATACAAAATGTAATCAAATGGAAAAGCCTCTTTTTAAAACTTGTTTTATTAGTTTTAATATTTTAACTTTATGCATCAAGCAAAAATTAAATTATATGCAACATTCTCTGATTGGAAGAAATTTGTTTAACATTTAAACCTATTTTCTGCACATTCCAGCACATAAAATAAAATATTTTTTTTGTGTTTACACTCACTCTTTCAAATAGATGCAAGTAAAACACAGCAGAAAATAAATAAAGTCAAAGGCTAGTTGATCTATTTTCACCTGTAAAGCAGGACTGGGGTAGGCGGAGGATTACCCTGGTGCAGGTGTGCCGCAGCGGTCAGTTGAAGACTCCGCGAGTTTCTCTGTGAATTTCCCATTACAGTCGTAGCGCATTTGGTGCTTGCTTGGAAGTTTAGGGGTTTTTTCGCTGTGAAAAGAAGTTTTCTTCCCACGCACAACGGACACTAATGTTTTTGTCACTTTTTATGGAATCAGACTTAAAGTAAGGTCAGTACTTCCACACTTTAAACGCTGCATGCTCATACTCTCTCCCGCACTCGATATATCATCCATTGTTGATCTGCACACAGCTGTTGTCACGAACGTCGCATTTGCTTACATCACTGTCATGAGACATTCTCGCAAAAAACTCACGGGAAAGTAACGGTAATCTAATTACCATTTTTGCAATAGTAATCCCTTACTTTACTCGTTACTTGAAAAAAGTAATCGGATTACAGTAACGCGTTACAGCCCATCTCTGCTGAGGACAAATCAAACCAATTCCGCTAAACCTGGTGGGCGGGGAAAATTTATCAATATGCTTTTTATGACTTTATTTCTGTTTGGTGGTGCCGTGTGATTTTTCTAATGTGAAATATGTGCAGTGGATCCAAAAGGTTGGGAAACACTGTACTACTTGTCTTTGAGATGGTCACTATACTAAAAAAACAACTGTTCAATAAAATATGCAGCAATTGAAAGACGCTCTTAATATCCAACTACACTAATTTAAATAAAAACTCACAACTTCTCTGTATTGTCCTCATTATTGTTCCTCCGGCTACTCTGGGAAAATGAGAAAAAAATGAAGGCTAAATCATCGGCCTCCAGAGAGTGCCTGATCTTTGTTTTACTTTTGAAGTACGACTGTCTCTCAGCAATTTTAAGCAATTTCCTCTTTTAATACAAGTACAATTCATTTCTTACATTAAAACATTCTCAGGTTCCTCACATATTACTCAGCTCTTTGACTTTATGCGTTCACTGGGAATATAACATCACCGTCGTGTGATGTCGACATGCCAAGTGCTGTTACTGAGAAAGACAACGCTGGGGAAAGAAAAAAAAGAAAGAGAAACATTCAGAAGAAGAAATAAGATGTGATTTGTAGTTAAATCCATTTGTTAGATTCTGGAGTTTGCGGTTGGCTTCAGAACATGCATGCTATACACCCCTAATGATATATCTTTGTAAAGTCTCAAAAATCTCGAGTGAGATGACATTTAAAGAATGTCACTTGGTGTACATGGTTTAAACTCCAGTTATAACACAACTAATAAGAAAGCACATGTGGTAAAGGTCACTTGTGTTGGTAATACAGCAGAGATTTGCGTTTGAGGATCACACGTGCCACTAAGTCAAGTGAAAGGAATTCACACCCTTTGCTCTGTGTCTTTCTAATGTGTAAGAAAAAAACTGTTTTAGGTGGTTTCCTTTGTTTTTTCTTTTTATTTTATACTGTTGCTGATAAAAGATACCAGTAAGAGTTATTTTTTTTTAACTCATTCATACATATCCACTTTTTCAGTGATGTTAACAATAAAATTTCCTTAATAAAAGTAAAACAAAAATTTTAGAGATTCATCCCACTTACCAAAGTTACACTTTGTATACCTCCTTCATAACCTGGGTCCCTGTCATCATGTCCTAAACCTTAAAGAATGTGGTGTTATTCTTAAGATCAAATCTGTTGTTCAAGCTAACTTACACTAAGTTCAACTCGTCAGTCAACAAGGATATTTACTTATGATATTTGTTTTTTGGAAAATGTGAGATGACACTCTGGGTTCTTTTGTGACCTCCTGGATGAGTCACCAGCTTGCTGTAATGGATGTGGAGTAATTTTGGCTGGCTGGTCACTCCTGGGAAGGTTCACCACTTTTCCAAGTTTTCTTTATTTCAACATGATTTGGATAGAAATGACTGTCAACTGATGATTTGTTATAGTCCTTTTTGAGATCTTTTAAAAATTTAGAAATGGCCTTGTAACAAAATTCATCCATCCATCCATCCTCCATACTGATAGATGTCAATGACTTTCTTAGCATCCGGGAGACACCAAAGGCGTTTTTTATTGTCCAGCAGTCCTGGGTCTGCCCTGGGCCTGCGTGGGACATGCCGGAACACCTCACCCAGGAGGCGCCCAGGGGCATCCAGATCTCGAACCACCTCAACTGGCTCCTTCGATTGTTACTTTTTGAGAGCTTTTAGATTTTAAATTCCATGAAATGTGAAGTTTTGCATTAGACTTACATAACAAAATTACATGGACATTTCACATTTAATTAGATTACTTAAAGTTAACATTTTGGGCATAAATTTTCTTTCAATGTACTTTTAGCTAAATAAGCAGGCTTGCTTAAAATTTATGTAGATCAAAAGAAATTCTTCATGTGGCTGACAAAGTCAGACCGAGAAATATCCAGATATGGCCTTATTGTATTGGATATGTGTTCGGGGTTATTGTCATGCTGAAGAATGAAGCGTTTGCCCATGAGACGGTTATTATGATTGCCAGATATTATTAAATGGTGAATCAAAATCTGTTGGTACTATCCTGCATTCATAATTCCATCAATTTCGACGGCATTGCTAACACCACTGGCTAATGTTGGCAAACAGTCTCCAACCATGACACAGCCTTTACCATGCTTTGCAGGCTGCTGTAAACACTCTTTATTGAACCTCTCTCCTATCATACTGACACATTTTGGATTCATCTCTCCGTTATGAGTCTGCTTCTAGTGTAATTTAGAATACCCCAGCCTTTTCTCCATGTTTACCTTCCTTAAAAATGGTTCCTTGACAGCCCACACTAACATATCAGGACATGCTGAGACTGAAAATGTTTTCATTTTTGCATGTAGCACTACTGAAATCCTTTTTTTTTCAAAGGTGACGTCCAAATTTGTGTTAGATTACTGTGAAGACTCATCATTCCTTCCCACTAATCATTGCAGCGCAGATCTATTACCTCAAAGCCTGCTGGGGAAAACATTCTGCTGAAGACGCACTGCTCATCTGCCAGCATATTTTACTCTCCCCCTCTAGAGATGTCTCATAAGGTGAAAATGAAATATGAGAGTAATCAATATCAAAGTGTTTTTTTCTGTCTCGTGAAGAGTAATTACCATAGCCACATCTAGATAAGACTGTGATTTTTATTACTGGGGAAGCATGCTGTAGTTGTTAATGGCTCTATTCACTGTCACACTTACCTATAAAAATGGTTTTTATACCTCAGTAGTGAGGCTAATGAATCAGTACTCATATGAATATTTGATCTTAACTTGTTGTTGTTAACATGTCCGCATTAAGCAGACCCTTCAGGAGAATGTTCAAAAATGCACATGCTGCCTGGATTTGTTGCATTATATTAAATTTTACATAAAATAGTGAATTGAACTTTAGTTGATGCTTATTTCTTCATCAAGTGAAGCAGAAACCATTTAAATTGCATTCTGCAGAACATCAGGGTTTCCTCAGATGTGTAAATATAAACACTTAAATGCTTGTTAGCCAGCTGACAGCCATTTAACAATTTTAATTATTAAATGATCCTTTTAGAACTTATACTTAAAGCTGGATAGTTGATGAAAATAGCTGATTTAAAATTAATCATACAAGTTTGTTTTTTTAATATAATTATTTAATATCGATCATTTTTCTTAGACCCAGCATTTTACGTGATCATAAACTGAATTTGTTTTTGGCTACCTCTTTATGTATTGACTAAATGATTAATAGATTAATCAAGAGAATTTGTGGCCAATTTATGCATATTGAAAGGCTGTGAGCTGAAGCTCTAAATCATCAAGGAATAGTTTTATCTCTTGGGAAATTATCTGGTTTCAATTGAGTTTTGGACTGTTGCTCATATAAAACAAGCAATTTAGGGTCACACCATGCAGAGTTCCTTGCACTGCGCTCGAGCACGATTGTCCTTCCTCCCCACTCCACCGCTGGGCTACACTGAACACTGTGCTTAACGATCTGTGAGCTTCATTTTATCTCAACTTTTCTCTCTCCCTCTGTCTCTCGCTCACCGTTGCACACCCCCAACTTTTGCAAAGCAGTCATGCAGAGCACAATGAGAATCTTGAGTTTGTGCATTCTGTAGTTTAATTGGGTTTGTTTCTGGAAGCAGTGACACACTGTCCTCTAATATGCCCAATAGATTTATGAATTACTTAAGTTTCATGCTTGGAGCAGTTTTGTGTACCGTGACTGAACCTGATTTTTTCAAGTGGATCAGGGACTTAACCCTTTGTAGTAAACCCTTATTGGGATATAGCACCGCTAGGGGGTGTTGTCCTACTATTGTAGTAGTTGGGGAGACTCCTAGTGTGTGTGAGTGCAGCGGAGGCCATTACATGCTGCTTATGTGTCTGGGGGGCGGGGGCAAACGTGCCTGGGTATAATATGTATTGTTAAGTGTGTGTATCCTAAATTTCAAGATCTAGGAAGTTGTGATGGAAATTCTTTTTAAATAACAGAGCTAGTAAGAACGTTTAAAAAACAATAGAATGATAAATGATTAGTAGGGATGCACAATTCTGTGGAGATGTGAAAAAAATATATATATATCTGGCTAAGTTGCAACACCAATAGCAATATTTTGGCTTTTGTTGTTATTTATAGTACTGTAAAAAAAAGTCTTTCCCCACCCCTTGTTTCTTTATCGTTTGCTAGGAAATTGGGAAATAGGTGCAGCGACCATTAAAGCAAGAGAAAATATCTTTGCTGTGATATCAGGTTGAAAACTGGGTTGGTCGTCGGCTATGAAGATGATGCTGCTGTAATGTTGAGATCCAGGCTCTGGGGAGGTCAATCCATAACTCATAGTGTTCCACTGTCTGTTTTTATATCCATTTATGCTTTTACTTTTTTGTGTTCATAAATCCATGAGTGCTGAGAAGATCTTTTACACCACTGGCTGAAATGCAAGCCCACACCATGACAGAGCTTCCACTGTGTTTTACAGATGACTGTAGACACTCACTGTAATCCGGTCTTTAAGTGATGACGTGATGAACCCAGCTTCCGGGTCCAAACTACTCTGCGTTTATCAAGGCTGTTGTGGTTTTAACATGTTTTAATGCTTTGTATCTTGTTCTATTTAATCTGAACAAGCCCCTAAAAAGGCAGTGATCAATGCCAGCCTCTCTTGGTTTTTATTGCTGCTATTCATTTTAAAGCTCAGTTTTTAAAACCTTTCAATATAACTACAGCCCAGCCCATGCAGCAGTATATTAATGACTAACCTCGTATTGTGTAGATTATCTCAGTTGTTCTCCTGACTGAAGTTTGGTCCGTTTACAGCATCCTGCCATGCAATTGCATTTGTCCCTAACCATCGGGAACCCTCACGTTAACTTTTATCGAGTGGAAAGAAGTTAGCGTTCATCCTCCAGCTTCACTGTGCTAATGTGTTTATATTATGTGTTTATACCTGTGAAGCTGGCCACCATGTAGCACATCATAATGTACCAGCTAGCCAAACTTCACTAACCCTACAAACATCACTGCTGTTTAGTTTCCTGTCTTCACTTATGTCAGAAGTGAAATCCCTCAGTAACAATATGGTATATTATGTGTAGGTGGAAACCAGCGAGCTAACTTTCTGCTAACTTCTAACTCCGTTAAATTTCATAAATCCTGTTTTCATGGATGCCTGGATGTTAAACTTAATTGTTACAACTGGTAGAGCAGCCACACTGCTCATTTTGTTAAAGATGAAAGAATTGAGGCAGGTTTTAACTCTCAGTGATGCTGCAGTGTTCATTTGACTTTGGGACCTGAAGCAGTGTTTGGACCTGGAAACGGCTAATGACGTTAGACTTGAAGACCGGATACCTCTTTCCTGACCTCCTCTGTACAGACTGATGATGATTTGAACCAAAAATTTTGAAATTAGGATTCATCAGTCCATCACATCTGGTGCCATTCATTTCCATTCAGTTTTTGTGTAATTTCCACAATTCTTGACAGCCATCCTTCCACTGAGGCTATTTCTGACCATTTCATTTATGTGTAGACACAATAACAGACAACTGGTTCATCCCTTGGGTTGCAGTAGTTGCCTGTTTCTTGCTTGAATGATTCAGAGATCATTGCGAAGCACTTCTGTAATGAAAATGAAAGGAAAAGCAGCCAATGTCCAAAGAACAGCTTTGAAAGGTATTCAGAAAGCCTGGGGAACTATTCCTCAAGATCCTTTTAAAAATGACAAGAAAGTCCAACTCCTTGGAAGCAAACTATAAAGAGTAATTTAAGACACAACAGTATTACGCTTTTTATAATAGGAAACTATTTTTTTTTATTGTTTTCCAACATGTAAGTTAAAAGATAAATGCCATCTTATTTTAGATAATGCACCCCCCACCAACACACACACACACACACACACACACACACACACACATTCTTCCAAAACAAAGGGTTGTGCAAATGGGTAAAAAAAAAAAGATAAAAAAGAAATATGATCATAAGTATCCTCTTCAGTTTAACTGAATAAGAAGTAGTTATCTTCGAGGATATAAACCAATTTCTTTCTTTGGATATTTTTAAGGCCACGAATTATGCAATAATACAATTCAAGAATCAAATAATAAAAACAAAACAATAATAAAATCTAGTTGTTGTTGTTTTTTTTCTTGAAATGCCAAGTTCAAATGTCTTCAGCAGTGCTTCCGTCTCACTCTCGGTCAGTACATTTCTGTCAGTGCTATGCCCAGAGCTTCATCGCAATAACATTGTTCTTGAGAATCTCTGAGAGTTCGTCTTTCATCTGGCTGTCTAGCCGTCTGGTGTCTACAGAAGCAATCCTTTTAAAAGCCTCTATAAGAACTACAGTACACACAGCCAATGTAGCAGAGATGATTAAACGCTGTCTGCCTGTCTGGGTTTGTGTGTTAATGTGTGTGTCCATGTTCCCCTTGTATCCCTCATCCTGAACATTAAACCCTTTCCTCCTCACTCCTGCTTCTTACCCATTCTTTTTCCCTTCATTTTCTCCACAGCGTGTAATAATATGAGCAATGTCAGATCCACCGAGAAATGCTTACCATTTGCAAAGTGATGAAGAGAAAGACAATGAGTGGGAGCAGAATAACGGGAGCGATGGTGAAAATAAACCAGGCTTCAGGCAACGTTAGGGGCGCTCAGTGTCATCAAAAGTGACGGAACAACAGCGGCAATGTGGATATTTAATCATGGCCAGAGATGCAATATGCAAGTATTCAAATCCACGCAGGCGTTCATGCACGTCCACATTTCCACTATTAACTTTTCTTCTGCGCACTTCAAAAAGTGTTGATTTACCATAAATTCTATTTCTGTGTATTCACCAGCAACCTCAAAAATATGAGATACAGAGAGAGGGGGGAAAGTGAGGGTTGGAAGGAAAACTCCAGGCACATTTTGAAACATTTTGATTTGCATTTTTACACAGTGTCAGCAGTATTCCATCTCCCTCTAATCAAAATATGTCAAACTTAACTCCTCTCAATGCTCCGCTGTGGTGCAGAGAGCCTGTGTTTGTATTCTTCCTGCTGGAAAATAGCAACAAAATAAAATTCTTATGACATCTTCGCCTGCAAGCCATCAAGCCTTTGTCGCCCTAAAAATAACGCTTGGCTGCGGAGAATTCACCGTCGGTAATGCACATTCCCACCCCACCCTTCGCCCTCCGTCTCCAGCACCAGAAAAAGAACCTGGAAACAAAATTCAATATGGTTGCTGGTGCTGGCGTCAAATCAGAGCAGGAGGTAATGCTGGCGATACATCATCATTACAGAATCTCTAGGAAAAAAAAATAGTTCAAATAATGAAACTTCTTTTTTGCACTTTGCACAGGAACACCTTATTATAAATCACACCTAACTCATCATCGGATCGTTCATTTCTCTCCCCACTCTAATTCTCAGCTCCTCCTCATGAGAGTGAGGGGAAGAGTAATATATATGGAATCCGGTAGATGCCAAAGGTGTTGTTTTGACAGTGCGAGGGGGAACAAGAGCGAACGGGGCGGTGGGTGGGGGCACGGTGGGTGTGGAGTGACGTGGAATGATAAATGCATGGCAGAGGTGGAAATGACTTCCACCTGATTTGATATGGAACACTCTGCCTGTCCCTCTTAATCTCACAGAGCCGGTAACATATTCATTGGTACTGTCAGACACACTGCGTTATAGGCTAAAGGTGGGGAGTGTTGCCACCTGCTCTTATCTGTATAAACCCACATGCAACTTTTGGCATCTCAATACAGCAAATGCAAACTGCAATATAGATCTTAGTGCAGGTGAATTTACCTTGTGTATAACCTGATATGTAAGTCTTTTTTTAACTTAAAAAGTTGTTTGTTTGTTTTTTTAAGTAGACATTAAAGTGTATTAAAGCTGAGCCGCTCAACTATCTATAAAGATAGCTATTCTCGTCAGAGAATCTCTATTTTTATACTTTTGTGTAGCTCTCCCTGTGTCTATGTTTCTCTGAGACACACACATGCATGCTCAAATTCCCTGCCTCTGCATCAAGTAAGCTGCTGCCAGTGATATAGAGAGGCTGCAGAGGCCCCAGCTGACCCGGGCTCCGCTGCACTATGAATCTTTTATCACATCACCTCTGCAACAGTTGCTCTCTCCACTCCGCCCTCTCCGCCTTCTCTCCACTCTGCTTCCTCTTCATCATCAAACTGCAGAAACACCCATATAAACAGGTTGCGCACTTTTTAGAGAGCATTTTAAATAAATCATTACCATAGTAATCATCGGCCATTTGTGTCATTTCCAGAAGATCGCCACCCTCCATCAGCCTCGCGAGCACCTTCGTGTTACCTTGTTTCTGCCCACTTTATGATAGAATCTTAATATGAAAATTCATTTTTGTAAATAGCTTCCTTTTTTGCCCAGAAGACTATAGCTAGCAAGGTGCAGACGCTGCTTGTAGCAGCACTACCTTTCATATTTTGAATGGAATCAGCTTGTGAGTGTGTGGAAAAGGTGCACGAAATGTAAGCACGAATTAAAAGTATAGAAATTATAGAAATCATTTGGTTTACTGTTTTGGTCTTTAAAATGTGTAAAATCTGTTCTTAGTGTGGACCCAGTGTCTGCATCTGTTAAGTCATTTCCTGTTTTATTTTGTCAGTCGCTTTCTTTGTGAGGTTCTGCTGATTTTACTTCCTGTCTTTGTCTGTTTCCCTCCAATGAGACTGTCTGCCTTGGCCTCACTAGTTACACCTACTGTTTGCTTCTTGTTGATATGTAGCCCTGTGCTCTCCTTGTTAGCTGTCAGTCTAGTGGTTACCAACTGCTAATCTGACCAGTTTGCCTCCCCCTATTCTTTTTTCTAATGAGTCATCGCACAATTCATACCTTTCTTTAGTTTTTTTTTCCGTATCATTCAGCTTTAATTTTGTTTGTCAGTCTTGGGTTTTTTATTTGATCAACTTTTATCAGCATCAGCACATAGATTCCTTACTGTATACTAGAGCTGGGCGATATAAGATTTTTTCATATCACGATATGTTTTTTTCATTTCAGGCGATAACGATATATATCACGATATAAGCCAAATAACTATATTTGTAAGATTTAAATGTGCCGTTGCTCACAAGTAAAATGTGAAATAATCAGCAGCTTGTTTTGATTTAAATATTTATTTCCCATAATAAGTTCAACAGGGTAGATGTACTTAAGGAACATGAGACTTCAATTTCAGATAAATAAAGGCAAATATTGCAAACTACACAAAAGGCAGCCGCTAAAGCATTTAAGTTTCAAAATAGAACAAACAAAACAGACAAAACTAAATTGTCAATTCCACTTAGAAACAAAATTTTAATTCTAAAATAAATCTTAGTTTGTTTTACAGAAGAACAGACAAAATTGACTAACTTTTGTCAATATCAAATAAACTGAGAACTAAAAGGAAATTCTCAATCTCTCCTTGTTGTTCTTAAGCTTTTCAAACAGTTTTAACAGTTACTTTAGTCTGACAAAAGCCGATATAATTAGCGCTTTCAGTCAGAGATTGAGCATGCACCGGTTTATTGTATTTCCAGACTTGCTTTCGCACAATTTACAGTGCGCTACTCTGTTTTTTTGTCAGACTTGAAATAGCCGAAATACCTTCACATACCACGGAACTTCTGTGGCCCTTCCGTTCGACAAGCTCTCCAGCATTGGAACCATCATCGGTTTTTTTGGTAACCTTCGGTCACGCTCTCAGTTGATTTTTCTCTAGTCGGCGCACTCATTTCCTCCATTACCTGGGCAGCCCGGCTGGCTGCTTCCCAAACAAATACACATGTGCGCCTTGGCACTTGTGCTGTACGTAACAAGTCACGTGACGTGACGCTGCGGCTGTGATTGGTTCAGCTCTGCGCTACTTAATTTTGATTGGCTGTTCTTTTCTTTTTTTTAAGAGGACAAGAGAGATGAGGCCTATCGCAATAGTTTAATTTTTCTATCGAGAAAAAGTTATTTCGCAATACATATCGTTATCGTTCTATCACCCAGCTCTATTGTATACACTAAAATGACTACAGTTACTACAATTCAGTACTTCAGTTGTGCTAAACATGTAGCCCCCTGTTTTGCAAGCATTACATTTTTCTTTCATCAATTTTAAATCTAACTTTGGTTCCTTTTGTTCTTAAGTCTAATTTTGCAATATTAAGTAGATATAGGCAGATAAATCCAAACACTGATCGTATCTATCATTGATATCGATCTATCAATACTAATCAATCAATCAATCAATCAATGCCGATATTGGTACTGGATCGATTCTAGTGCGATAGGATTGATACTTTTTGTTCAATATTAATTGAGTCAATTTTTGAGTTAATTTTTGAGTTAATTTTTGGAAAAAATGAAAACACACCTCAAACGTACACTATAAAAAATGTCTGAACCTTTTTGGTGTTGACTGGCATGTCTATTTTATTTATAGCCTATAGCACATTATAAGAACACAAGTTAAGCCAAAGTGCCTCAGAGACAGGCACATTTATATTCCAGGTTTCCAAAATAACCCAGTTTCAAAATACATAAAAAGCTCAAAGGTGTATTATAATTACTGTGGAAAGTAAAAATCACAGTAATTTAGTGTTCATTAAAATGTGTTCAGAATCTGCAAACTGATGGTGATTCATCTCAGAAGTCATGACACGCTGCTCTGCCCTACATAAGCTGCCTTTATACGTTTAAAATATTGCTATCTGTATTGGTATCATCAAATACGGGCCCTTTATTTACTTAGTATTAGATTGATGCCAAAGTTTGCAGTATTACACAGCACTAGTATTTAGTTTGTATTTGTTACAGAACCTTAAATTCACAGGGGTAAAGACCCAGGTATGTTTTTGAGCTGCAGCTTTTTCAGTTCCTGTATTAATGCCTTTAATTCAAACTTTGATTTAACAGCAAGTGACAACCTCAAGAGCTGAAAACTGAAACAGGAATAGAAAAGCCAAAAACAAGTTCTCCTACAAGCCACTTGAGGCTGGTTCCAAGAGAAAGTCAAACCCTACAAACTCTACCGTTCACCCTCTAAGGTTTAAGTCATCGGTGACAGCCCCAACCCTAAACCTGATTCTAACTCCAGGTGATACGAATATGTAATTTTGGGTGTTTTACACTTGTTCTCCCGAGTCCTGGCTGTCAGGGAACAAAGACAATAATCATTGTAAGTGATACACATGAAAAAACTGTTCCCATTTTGCCTTTCTTCAAAATATCGGTGTTAGGGTTAGGGTTAAAACCTCAGAATACCCAACTTTAGAGCAAAACAACAGCCTCATAAAAAAATAATAATTTCTGGTCTTTTATTGCCAATTTATCCCTTAAAAATGTACAAGGGGTAAATGTTTTTATGTCTCACCCTTTTAGACTGTATTAAGGCTCTAAGTTATGCATTAATAGGGGTGTGGTACTTTGAATGGCTGCCAGCACAGGCAGGCTTAGCATCTTGCAGTTTGCTTAGTGTCACCTCAACTAACTCATGTCATTAAATTGGACCTCTCAACCACATTCATGGCATTTGTGGATTTTGGGGCATTTTTAATGCAATTATCTGTCATACAAATGCTAGCTGTTTGTTTAACTTTAAATGCCCATCAATGTAGTGTGTATTCCAGTTCTTTCAGAGTCATTGTCATGCTGAAAAATGAAGTACAACATCTCAGAAACCAAGATATGTTATTGCTTAAAACCACTTTTAAAAATATCAAGAAAGTCTGGCTATTGGAAGCAAAAATATAAAGAAATGAGTGTGGTTCTGGACCTTTGCACAGAACTGTAATATTTTAATATTAGCCAATAAGTTATTGTAGCACTCTGGTCACTTCTGGTTCCAAAAAACTCAAAATGTCGACAGCCACAGGCGTCAAACCAACAGGTGGCGTCACAGTGGCTATGTAAATCTTTTAAACACAACTTCTGCCTAACAGCAGTATCATTGCAAAGTTCGAGCTGTTATGAGCATTGAACAAGTTCTGTTATGGGGAGAACTTAATGATGACATTTTTCATGAGCAGAGACTTTAATAAAACACATCTGCTTGAAACATCTATTAATGAATGGCTTGAAGGTATCATATATCAATGCAGAATATAAAATACACATATCCCTTAATGATTTCATTTTTATTCACTTAGTCTTGTAGCTGAAATAGACACGTCAATCACATTTTGAATTACAGAGTTAAAAATTGCAGCTGTGAATTCACATACTGTGCACTGCATGCAATAACTGTTGGGCAAAACATCAAACCCCAACAATAGCTGCCTGTTATGAGCATTTTATGTTGCTTGGGCCAAGGCTTATCACAAAAAAAAAAAATAGGCACTGCTTTAAAGAAGAAAAGGATGGCATTTCTCCTCTGTTTTCCTCCAGTGTTAGATGGTAGAGGAGGAAGAGGAGGGACTGAGAACTAACGCTAGGGAAAATGATAAGCAGGATAAAGAGTCACCCTGAGCCCACGCACAACTATGTAAACACTCAAGCACCACCAACACATCTTACAAGCCGCATTCAAATTCAAATGCCTATCTTCTTAACCTCCACTCATTCTTGACTCTGCTGTCACTCCATCCCGTGGCAGTCCGGAGAGAAGGTGTGGTGTTCAATTATCCCTCTCTTTACAGGACAAGTGTGGCGACCTTGGCCACCCCGGCTTAACTTTAAATGAATAACAGAGACGACTTTTATGTGAAATGTGAAACAGTACGGCACATGACAGGCAATTACTCTTGGCGATGTAAGTCTGTCAAGAGGTCACTCCTGCCGCCATTGTTGTTGCGCACGGCTCCACCCGTTTGCCTGACTTTTGATAGACATTTCTTTAGAGTTCGGGCCGAGCGTTGCTGGCAGTTTGTGGGTGTGTCTGGACAGAAACTCGATATGTGGCCAGTCCAAGTATGAATGAACTTGGAGATAAAGATGGAGGGAGGAGGAGAGAACGTGAGGGAGGTCGAGGGAGTGAGACAACAGCTTTAGAAGTGGCAAAGAGGGAGAGATAGACTTAAAAAAAACATGACTCCCAAAGACTTGAACAGCCTTTGTTGTGAGGTTTTAGTGAAATAAAGCTGTAATTTATGCATGCCAGAGTCTTTTAATCTCTATTTACATGCATAACATATTATTCACAGTTAGCCACATCCAAGTCCTCGGAGACATCCCAGACTGATGAAATCTTGAGTGACAGCGAAACACCAACGGCTGATTACAAAAGCGCAGTGTCATTTTGGGAGAAACAGAAGACCCTGCATTTTAAAAATATAAACACAAGCAGGCGTATTATGAAAGCACGCACTGTCCTTCTTTCTTTTTTTTAAGTCAGTGTAACTGCATCCCATTTCCCTATTGGGCATCAGATTGCTGCTCATCGCTTCCATAAAGAGCAGAGAGAATTTGCAAAAACGGGAGGAGCTCTTTTCCCATGGGCCCCAATTAAAACTTCCTTTGGCAAAGTGGCAGCTTTTTATCCCTCGCTTTCCCAATGTTTTTTTTTTTCTTTCTTTCTCTTTTCGCCGCATCTCCGAACAAACTGCGGGAAAGAAGCTGTAAAATCAGGCTTTTAGAAACTGAGAGCCAAGCGAGAGGGGAGATAGGGTATAAGACGGAAAGAGCAAGAAAGCTATTAGACACGCATTAGTCAGAAATTATTGAATAATTTCAAATGTTAAAACTCCATATCTGGTATTCAGAGGCATTATTATACAGTTTGCTTGAACCTTAGGGAATGAGTGGACTGCTTATGTAGAACAAGAACGGCAACTAGTGACTGGAGTGCAGTTTATAATGCCAAGAAGGGGTTTTTCAAGTTGAACTACAATACAATTATGTGTTCCAGAGGCTGTGTGAAGCAAAAGGAAGTTTGCACATTGACAGTTTGTCATATTTCAAACGACGTGAAGGATTTGGATCCAGTTGCGAGTTGCTGTGAGCTGTTCCTGACAGATAGCACATGCCCAGATGTTCGTATTCACAGCGAGATGATCCAGCTCAGGCAGAAAATTTTAGCTGATTGATTTTGTGCAGGTAAATGCAGCGATGGTCTATATTTGGGCACGCATACCGGTGCCTGTACGTCTCACACAGTTAAACTTCAAATACAGTGAAATCTTAAATAAAAAAGTCCCTCCGTGTTTCTGTTGCTTTGATAAAACGCAGTAAGCTTTGCAATGATTAGTCATGCTCGTGGGGTCTGGATGGCTAGATGTTTTTTTTTTTTTACTTGCTATCTCGGTAATCCAACAGCTCAGCTTGCTGTTCCTCAGAACACAAAGTTTCCATCTGGACCAGAGCATCAGATTCAATTACTGAGCACAAAGCACACAACCACACAAAACCCACAGCTTTCATTGACTGATGGAAATTAACAATATGATTCAATATCTTAAAAAAAAGAATAGAGAATTCAAAGATAGTGGAATTGGTTCATGAGGTATTTTGATTAAAAATACCCACTGATTGCTTCCTGTATATTATTTTTCCATCCTATTTCAGTTTTCACATCATTTGTAGCAGTTTGAAAGGCCTGGAAAAACATCTCCCTTCTGACTAATCGGGTTTTATGTATATGGCTAGAGACTGGCCACATACATAGTACGCCAAAAGTGAAGGAGTGCAGAACTCGCAGGCGTCCGCTTGCCATGAAGGGACATTTAAATTCCTCTCTGCACCTTCAGACTGAAGATATGAAAGATCATACCCATGTTTCATCATCTGAGAAGGGGTCACCTTCACCAAAGAAGCGAAAGCCCGAAGGAAAGTGATAACACCACCAGCATATTAATAAAACGTTGTGCTCTTTCCGCTCACCTCAAACCTCCTAAACTGAAGTCAGGGCTCTAACACAGAAAAATGTGCATAAATACTTATTTACTC
This sequence comes from Oreochromis aureus, assembly GCF_013358895.1. NCBI lineage: Eukaryota > Metazoa > Chordata > Actinopteri > Cichliformes > Cichlidae > Oreochromis > Oreochromis aureus. The sequence continues at coordinate 14,798,995 of NC_052962.1, forward strand.
CTGACATTGGTGCAGTTGGAGCTAACAGCAAGCCAGCTAAACGACAACAGCTAGGTTTAAGCTAACATTGTGTCAGCTAATGCTAGGCTCAGTATCATAAAAATGCATTTTCCCTCTGATAAACAGATTGATAACATTCTCACTTTGAGCAAGTCTCCAACTGTGTTAGGCTCACTTCAAAGAAAGTTTCACTAACGCCAGTGAACAGCGGCTAACCGGAAGCTAACAGTGGCAAAAACAGCCGTGCTTACCAACGGAAAAGTAAAGAATATCCTCAAAAACTCTCTTCAGTATCTTTGTCATCAGACAGAAATGAGCTTCACTGACACATTGGCTCATGTCAGACTCCTCCAAAGTAAATAGATGTGGATGATCCTCATCTGGCATATTGACAGCTGAGTTAAACAGTGGACTGAGAGCCTACCCAGATACCGAAAGACTCTGGGTAAACTTGGTGAGTACAGCTGAATATGAGGTTTTTGAGGTGATTTGGGGTAAAAACGTAAACTAGCACAAAATATTTTACAGACGCATATCCATTTTTTCCCGATTTAAGTCACCATCCTTTTTTTCGGTTTAATGGAATAAGTATTAAAGCACCCATATCTGTGAAAACATTAAATGCATTCAGTGTGATTCAGAGCGTTTCTTTTATCACACTTCCAGTAACGTGCTTGACAAACTCATCAGTCAACAGCATAAAAAGGTCAAGTAATAGATAGTGATAGAAGTAAATGGAACTCCACAAGTAATTATCCACAATTCATCTTCACATATGTGAAAATAATCACTCACAAAGCCCTTCCACAAATCTTGGCTTAAACACAAGAAAGTCACGCCCAATAGTGGCAGCTTACTGGAGTGAAAATCAGATTCACGTCAGTGTAAAATGAAGGAATGCCTACATTTATGTGAACTTTCCTAAATTGCTATAGTTACCAAATGCTCCTCTGTAACTCCCTACAGCGTGTAAACACTCCATCAGTTCGAGACTGACATATTAACGGTACTGATCCACAGCTATTTCACTGCAGCACTGATAAGAGAGCCACCATTGCTCCACATAAATGAAATCAGGGACCATATCTCACACTGCTACATGACACATTATGAAATATAGAGGCAACCATGCAAACTGGGGTAGTTTTGTTGGCACCAAGATGTGTGTGTATATATGTCTGTATGTATGTGTGAGTGTGTGTAGGGAATGTGACAACATGGATCAGATAGCAGTGAATGCATCCCAGACTGGATTTAGAGTCAGACTGATATAAGGGTGAAAAAGGGGAGATTGTCTCAGATATTTATTGACTGCGGCGCTTGTGCAAGTAGTGTTTGGTGCTGCAAGCTGAAAAGGAAACTTCTGTGCTTTGTGTTTCCACTGTTCCAAACTTGGATTGGATTGGACTTCTTGCACACAATCTGATGGAACGACGATAACATGCATGAGATGCCCCGCAACACAATGGGTGCCGGTATCGAATTTCCTCGCAGAACATGTTGAGCCCATTTGAAGCTTGGATTGAACATTCCTGCTAAGAAGTCTGTTCCTTAAAGCCACTGATTTGCAACTTGTCAGCGGATAATTACAGTTGTCAGAGCCGCACTCGATCAAGTCAACATCCATGCGCCACCCGTTTGTGATCGTTCTCCAAAGGATGTAAGGCCTCTGAATCCTGTCACTTGAGATTAACCCATGCCACTCTGGGTTCGCTGGTGATGGAGTAATGAATAAACTGCGTGCCGTAGGGAGAACAACAGCTAAGGAAAATGGAGAATCAAGTCTTTTTGCAGTGAGAATTCAGCATGCTTCGAGGATAGGTAAGAAGAAAAATTTGCATGATTATGCTGTCGCCTTTCTCTGTGACTGAGTGTACTGCATGCAAGATATGCGCAAGCCCCCCTAGAGTAACAGCACAGTTTGTCACCAGGAGTTTACATCCTTAACAAGTCTTTGTCTGTAGTCTGACAGAGGCAAAGGCCTTGAATGGGCAAGCAGCCTGGAGAGAGACTTGATTAGATACAAGAGGCCAAAACCTTGGCAAACCTTTCCCAAGAATCTTCCTCCACGTGTCACGGAAGGAGAGAGCCTTAGGTGCATGGCTCCAAAGGTAGAATTGTAACCTACAAGTAAACACTGCACGGCGGCATGAATTTATTTAGCAAAGACTTTGCATGACATTTTTCCATACATATATATTATGCAAACACACAGCCCTTCCTGCAATTCCTGATTTGCCCTCCCTCTTGAGTTTATTTCAACATCCTGCTGTTTATGAGCTAGGAAAATTGCCTCCAAGTCCCAGCATGGCCAGTTCATATTACCATCAAGTTGGTGCTCCACAAACACTTTCACAGAAGCACATACAGAATAGCGCACTGTTGCATTTGCATGAAGACAAGTTCATCAGCTCCCCAACCTCTCCCGACCCCCTCTGATTTCCTGCCCAGCCACTCCTATTATCTGCAGAAACAGGAAAATGGTTATACATCCTCCATACATCTACAGTGGTGCGTGTTTGCCATGCAGTAAATGGCTGGAATATTAAATGAGTTTATTGGATGCTTCTATACAGGCGCTGCTGCAGAAATAGAACTGAATTATACATAGATTTAGAGATGTGTGTGTGTGTGTGTGTGTGGAGTGGGAAAATAGGGGGAGAGAAAAACAAAGCGGCAAAGGTCTATGTAGAATCAGCTGTCAATTATGCTGGCCTCCTATTCAGCCACTCTTCTCCCTGTCTCTGGTGCCCTCTGGCAACAGCACTTGTTGAATTTGGATGTATTATTGTTTGTTCCCTCCCACCATCTCCCTCACTCAGACCCTCTGATTGCAATCGGAGTTCCAGCCTTCCGGCATTAAGTATGCAAGCCTTGCCTCATGCAGTGCGTTCACTATCAGCAATCAGCAAATGCCACCGTCTCTTACAAATTTTTCCTATAGACAGAGTAAGAAAAAAAAGTAAAAGTAAAATGAACATGCGCAAACAGAGGAAAAAGTTCACACTGTTGAGGGGGGATGATGAAGGAATAAAAACATTAGGAACATTTAAGCCATCAGCAGCAGCTTCCTAAACCTTAAACTGTCATCTCTGAAGCTACAGGTTGTCTGAGTTTGATATTGCCAAAGGTGGCTTGCACATTTTTGCAACAGTGATTAATTATTTAACATTTAACAGGCTTTTTGGACATTTCCTCAACATGCATCGCTTGACTACAAAGATGCACGTGTGGTACTTGACAGGTTCAGAAGGTTGATGTCTAAATCCCTTAAGGAGAAGGAAAGCAGCCTGAGAGACTTTGGCAGTTTGCAAAGATTAAAGGCATTTTTTTTCCCAGACTGGTGCACAGTGTCTGTGACCTAATGAAAACATCAACGCCTGTACTTTCATCTGGAACACAGGCAGACATCACTTATGATCATAACTACAGACTGAAAGAAGCCATGAGCTCCTACATGCAAAGTGATAAACTCAATGTGCACTGTGGTAGCTACAGTTGAGCCTTTAAAAAAAACAAAAAACAAAAAAACAACTTTGTTTCAAAGTTTCACAGTTTAGCAGATGAGAGCAGTTTGTTCTAACATGAATCGTTCAGTCGCGATGTTTCTCTTGTAAAGCAGAACACACAGTATGAAAGTTCTCCAAGCAAAGGCGTGCCTTTAACTTCATGACTGATTACAAGTGAACATTGTAGATTTTTAAACTACTTTAAGAATAAAAGTAAAAAAAAATCTTGTTATGTTGTTCTCTTTGCTTGTGATGTAAAACAAAAAATGAAGCTTTCATGTTAATTTCCAGTTTCTTTTTTTTTTTACTGACTCCACTAGAGTTGCTTTGCATGAGTCACTCCTAAAAATAGCCCTCATTTTTCTTATGCTGGGCTTTGGTGCAGCCCCTGATTTCATCCACTGGCTAAAATAAGCCCACTCCTAACACCCCAAAAGCCAGGTGCCATGTTTATAGCAGCCAAACTGGGAAACATACCCAGCAAATCATGTTGTTACACTGGAGCCAGCCCATGTATAGTGGAATAAATAACTACCTGAAATAACTGCCATAAGGGCATAGCCAAGATTACTGCTGGGCAGTGATGGGAAGTGCAGACCGAGCAGCATCTCCAACGACTGGACAAAACAAAGCAAATGAAAAAATGTTTTCAAAAAGTAACATTTTTAAAGTGCCAAATGTAGCAGTTCCTGTAGTGGCCTCTTGAGACTGGTTACAACTGACTTTCATGTTAAATTGCTCGTGGTTAAATCTGGTACAAAATGTTTTCGTCCTCTGCAGATAGTTTCATAAAACCTATAAAACCTATATGTTGTCATCAATTAGGATATCTGCAAGGCTTTGATCAATATGCCAACAGAAGGAGCTGTAGCCCATAGCGGTCTAGTAGGTTTCACCTTAGCTAATTTAAGTCACCGAAGTGGAGCTCATGGCTGCGTTTGTGGTGTCGGTGCCCTTTTCTAAGCATTTTTAATCCACATGTCTGACAAATAACGGACAGTGCTGTGTGGTACAGCCCATTCGAAAAGTTCCTGCTTCAGTTTTGCTGTGTGAAATGTATTAGTCTGTTAGTTATGACTAATGATATGCATCCATCTGTGCATTGAACCTGTATAGTTTATGGATGCCACTCACTACCATCAGCTTAGATGATCGTCTTTTATGTGCAGTCTAAAGTGGAGACTCGGCACCCATAAATAGTAGTAGAAAATAGAAGATAGTAATAGAAATAGTAACAGACTGTGCGCTTAAGAGACCTGATTTTTTTAATTTTGGACAGCCCCAAGCTAGCTGTTTTTCTAAGTTTCCAATCCTTTGTGCCCGGATAGCTGATAGTTGCTATCAGGATTATCTAATCCTCAGCAAAAAAAAGGGAAAAAAAGTAAGTAATTTTATTTTTTGACTATTAAGAAAGGGGGCAGCCTTTTGCATGTTGCTGATGCTTTGGAATAATAACACTGGATTGCTCGGGGCCTGATTAGCCCCAAGCAATCAGGCTTCCATCTGATGATTTGGGCCAACAACCTTTCATCCATTAATGGGGAGGCTTTCATATTGCATTTGAGTATCCTTCTGTACAGCAGTGTGGCATGCACATATCCAGAGGCCTAGCATAAATACCACTTTGATCTGCCCACAATAGAGGAGCATCTAGGGGATAATAGTGAGATCACCTCTCCAACCCCCTCTCATCTACTTTCTGGAATATCACTAGCAGGAGTCAATGAGCAAAGCGTTGTACCCAGAGTCAATAGTGGAAAAGGGCAGCACTGAAAAGAAAGCATTATTGAGTCATTGGTTTGACCATTACTGTGAGATTAGCATTGCTTGAATTGTGACTCTAAGCAAGGCTGTAAGACGGCAGGAAGAGCATTTTCTGTACGCTCCTAAAGAATAGCTAATGCCTTTGTTTTGATTAGCAGTTTGACCCTCGAGATGGACTTGGCTCACTTGTTGTAAGTGAGAGACTAGAGGGGAGTGTTGGCATTCAGACCAGATTCCTTGGCAGACGCTTCACTCAGCAAGGATCAGCTGTCTGCCAGAACAGATTACACTGGGGATACTGACGCCGTCTCCAGAGAGTGTTTTGACAGCTGACTCCGAAAGGGTGATGTCTCATGGAAACACCAGTGTATCACAGGGAAGCAGAGTTAGTTCATATAAGTTTTAACACTGGCTGAGGTATGAGGACTGCACATGGCTCTAAAGAGCAAACAAGAACCACGACCTCCAACCATATGCGCAGCTGTGTCTTGACAGGTGGGGGATAGATCAGGACCAGTGTCATGGAGAAGAGGCAGATATCTGTTCACTCAAAGGCTTGGGCAGTTCTTTTGGTGCCTACGAGGGTGGATGAGGATGGGGCATGGAAAACAAAAACAAAGAGGCAGACAGGATGTCCATCTTGCTCCACCTATCTAATTCAGGGTCACAGGAGGGCTGGAGCTTATTCCAGCTTTCCTAGGGTAAAAGATAGGCTACACCCTGGACAGGTCACTTCAGAGAGAAAGGATTCAAGCTTCTTGCATGTGAGGAACAATTTGCATATAACCCATCGGGGACAACTTCAGGTCCCGTGTCCTGACCAAGGATACTTTGACATGCAGACTGGACCACCACCACTGGACCACCAACCTTCAAGGAGGTATAGCCTACTGTATTGCCTCATAAAACATGACTATATCAGAAAGAAATTTATGGCCATATAAGACCAAGTGTATACTGCTTTAAAGACTTTTTGCCAATGGACTGATCTACACAACCATTGTGTATTTTACATTAACTAATCATATCGTTTTACCTCAGTATGATCTAAATTTCTTTAGTTTTAGAATATGAGTTACAAGCTCTACAAATAAGGATGGATGGGTTGTGTTCACACAAGAACTCAATCCGCTATACATATGAAAGTTCTGATTGCTCAAGTAATCAAGCATTTGCTCGAAAGCCAATTGAACAGCAGCGATTCTCATAATCACCGAGTTATTTAAGTCATAACTTAAATACAGATGCCAAAGATTTGATGGTATTTGAGTAAATGTTGTATTTTCTACTGCTTGTACACAATGCATTTCAATGCATTACTTGTACAGTGTATGAAATCCTAAATTGCCATGGAACTTCTTATAGTTCTGAAAATCTGTCCAGTAGAGGGACAGCAGCTTTCCCAGTTCATGACCCCAAACTCTGAAACAACCTACTCAAAATATTAAGGAAACAAACTCTACAGACAGTTTCAACAAAGTGACCCTTTGAATTTGGCTATTTAGTTATTGCAGCCACTTTTTAATAATACTAATATAACTGCACAGTCATGCCTGCTGAGTTCAGCCACGTTTGCTAATCTGGCAGATACAGACCATATGCATCATTGTCATATTGGCCTTATACTTTAGTTACAGACAATTTTAGTATATGTCTGTGTGGGTGTATGTGCTTTTATGCCTGTGAGGCCATTTGAACTGCCATATATGATACTGGGCTGTACAAATATAACAGAATTAAATTAAATTGTCAGGAAAACAAGAGATTTAAAAAGGTCTCCGTGCACTCTAGAGTCACTGATATTCTCTATCTTCTTTTTTTTTCCCAATTTGATTGATTTGATTTGGTTATTTGAGACATGTGATTTACATTAAAAAGACACATATTTAGTCTGTATACTACATCCGTGAATGTGACCATGTATTAATTTATTTATTTCATTTAAAAAGGTCAGGTGTCATTTCTCCATGTCTTCATGTCTTCACGAGCTGTGAAGGAATGAAAGATGGCTGCTAATTAGAACGTGTAATGTGCAGCATGCGCGTGCTGCATGACACTTTTTGCACACTGGTTTTTCAAAGCTAATCAGATCCGTGCTGAAGTGGAGGGCACGCTTACAAGATGCAGGACGCCTCCTGCGAATCACAGAGCACGGCAGAAATAAAGTCAGGTAGAGAGAGAGAGTGAACGATACGACAAGGAGGTGGACACACCTGTCTGCTGGAATGGCGTGACCTCAACTACTAATGAATAGAGAGCTCAAACACAGCCAATTAGTTGCGGAGCTTGTTAAAACAGCCACTTTTACACTTGCTGTGTCAGGATAGATTGGCCTTTCATGGCTGCTTTGGGGATATTGATATGGCTGCTGACAAGTGCAATAAAAAGGGAAAATGCTTTGGGGCTAACCAGTCCCACTTCTTTTCTGTAGTACTTTTGTTTCAGGCGGCAAACGAACTAGGCTCCGCTGGTTAAACCGTAAGTAATCTAATGCTTCAGTGCTTCTTTTTTAGGGTTTTTTTTTTTGCTGTTGTCCTCTTTTGTTTTGTTTTTTGTCTTTGACCAGCTTTTTTTCGAGGGTGAGAACAAAGAGGTGAAGGAGGGAGGATGATGCTCGAGAAAGAGAAATAAACCGGTGGATGAGAGATCAACAGGGTTACAGGGTGTCGCTGTGAGCCACTGCAGAGCTGCAAATCCACAGGAATAGATGGGAAGATGGGAAGCAGCAGGTTGAGCTGATGAAGGATGGGCTGATAAGGAAACAGGAAGAGAAGAGAAGAGAGGTAGAATTGTGCAGACTAACATGCAGAAACAGAGTAAGGTGGAGAGGACTTGGCACAGTAAAGGGCGGATGGAGGCAGCGCCTTGGTGAGATGCCTCATGGGAGAATGACACATATCTTATCCCCCAGAGAGTGAAGGAGAGGGGCCAGACAACCCTGCTGATTGACTGGCAGCGTCTCCGCCTGTCTTTCACCATCTTCTCATATTCATCAACACTGGCTTGGCTCCCTGCAATGGAGCCAAGGGCAGAAAGCTAGCAATGCACAATAAGATTCACCCACACGAAGCTTCTGTATGCCAAACCACTGCGCCACTTGAAAAAGAAGCGTTTTAAAACACAACATACCCGGCTCAGAGTTCTGTTTCAATACGCATCTGCGTTCTTCTTGGCAAGACATCTGAGAGCTGCGTTAAGCACTTCTGATATAAAACAAACAGCATTAAAGTCACCATCCCCTCAGTGAAGGGGTTAAAAAGCAACATAGTACATTTTTTATGTCATGTGGAAAAGAAGAAGAAGAAATGTTGCTGGTGCAGTCAGGGGAAAAAAAAAAAAAGGTTTTCCTTGTTTCAGTTGCTGCTCACTGAGGTAGCTGAGTCACAGAGGAGATAAACATGCTGCCCCCCACCCACCCCACATCTTGTCGTGTCCCAAATGTAAATATGTGGTTATTAATTACTGCATGGCCTCTGTTGCTGGATTCAAACATCCTGAATACAGTGGCAGAATGACTCACCAGATTGCTGCTGTCCAAGGTGCTGCCAGTGAGAATACATCACACTTCTCAACACTGCAGCCCAAAACTGGCAGATGAGAGGTTGGTGTGATGGCATTGCACTCTCGTGGTCATTTCACGCATTACTGTGTCGTTCATATAGGTCTACATCACCATCTGGTGGCCAAAGGACAGAATGCATTTACATTCTTTCACTTTTAGCCGTTCTGTACATTACTGTTAAAAAAAAGAAGAGGTGGTGTGTGTATGTGTGCCCTCAGATAATGCTTTTAAGAAGACATTGTTGATAAACACCTGAAAGAATGGATATCAGAGAGGTAGATTTATGCATATGCAGTTTTAGGCAAAGTCAAATCTACCGAGGACCAAAATTGTACCTTACTTTATTGCTTCACAATAATATAAAACAGATATATATATAAAACAGCACAAATCTAGTTAAAGGTCAGTCTAAATAAATGAGTCTTAAGCTGCTGTTTAAAAGAATAAATGCAGTCAAGACAACGTAATGATGGAGGCAAGGCATTCCACCGCTCTACAAGATCTATCTCCTCTGGTCTTAAAATGTGTTCGTGGGACTACCAGCATGATCTCAGGCTGCGAGAGGGAGCATGTCTGGTTGTACTGTATACTGGGTAGTACTGGGTGAGACCCCCTTTTGGTTTCAGAAGAGCCTTAATTGTATTTTGGCATAGATTCAGCAAGGTGATGGAAATAATCCTCAGAGATTTTGGTCCATTTTGTGAGGATAGCATCACACAGTTACTGCACATCACAGAGGTGCTCTAATAGATTGAGATCTGGTGACTGTGGAGACTGTGGAGGAGGAGATTTGAGTACATTAAATTCATTTTATGCTCAGGAAACCAGTTTGAGATGGTTGCACTGTGATCACAAAGGGGATGCACATGGTTAGCCGCAATACTCAGGCAGGCTGTGGTGTATAAATGTACAAAGTCAGCATGGACCTCCACATGTGTGAAGAAAATATCCCACACACCACTACACCGCCAGCAGCAGCCTGAACCATTGAAACAAGGTGGGGTGGATCTATGCTTTCTTGTTGTTTACACCAGATTCAGACCCTACCATCTGTAGCTTCAGTTCTTAGCTGACAGGTGTGGCACTTGGTGTGGTCTTCTGCTGCTGTAGTCTGTCTATTTCAAGGTCTGACATAGAGGTGCTCTTCTGCATACCACTTGAATTTGAAAGCAAATTGTCATCTTGTATCAGTAACTCAAATTAGAATGGATTATTTGTTTTACTGTTGCCTTACAATCAGCTGGAAGCCATCTAGCCATTCTCCTCTGTCTTCTGTCATCAACAAGATGATTTCTCCCAGAAAACTGCTGCTCACTGGATATTTTCTGTAAACCCTAGAGACGGCTCTGTGGGAAAATCCCAGAAGGTCAGCAGTTTCTGAAATATTCAGACCAGCACATCTGGCACCAACAAATACGCCACATTTAAAAGTCACGTAAATCACCTTTCTTCTCCACTCTGATTCTCACTTTGAATTTCAGCAGCTCGTATTGTCTATGTCTACATGCTCAAGCGCACTGAGCTGCTGCCGTGCGACTGGCTGATTAGATATTTGAGCAAACAGCTCTACCTAACAAAGTGATGGGTGAGTGTGTGTGGTCACAGCCACAAGGAGTATATTATAATATGGTGACATCATGAGTCCGAGTCCCCTAAACACAGTCCCTGTTTGTTTTGAATACTACTGTTTCATATTTTGATCCACCAGATGTTTATATTGTTATTCGCTGTTTGTAATTGTCGGCTGGGCCTAAAGTCCTCAAATATATGAATATAGAGTTTCCAATCATTTAAAAAAAAAAAAAAAAATGTAACATATGAACTTCCCTTTGGCTGCCAAAACCTCAAATACAGGTTCAAACCTGATTGTAAGCCTTGAAGGCAAAATCAGTACTCCATTATCATAGTCATTATCTGCGATGGCACATTAGTCATCTTTGTATTCCTGTTCTTTCATCCTTCAAAAAACACATTTCAAAGTGACAAACATCCATTTTGCAAACTGCCGAGTGGAAATGCATGACTTTTTTTCTTTTGGAGTGTGCATAGTCTTAAAAGATGCTAAGTCCCACTTTGAAAATTAAATGGTTTCGCTCTGAAGCACCAGAGAATGATATGCAGCCGAGTAGCCTGTGGGGAGTTACTGCGCGGAAACACACGTTCTGCATTCGACAGAGACAATTGATCAAAACAGACTAATTAATGTATGTGTTTTACATATATTCATTTCCGTATCAAATATTAATGAAAATAAACGTATTTGTTTTACAAATGAGCACAAGGCTATCAAATATTTCAGACACACTTCATTAAAGATACAGAGCCGAGAGCGAACATGCATTTTTAAAGGGCCGCGATTCACAATGGCGTACTCTCCAGGGCTGCCTGCTCAGTAGTGTGGCCTAGATTGGGCAGAGTGCTGCAAGACATCAAGGTCTTCTCATGGAAGGACCTAAACCTTTTGGCATTTTTCTCTTGCACTTTTTGAAGCTATCATAAAAGTAGTGACTGAGCTTTTGATGTCCAGTTTAAAGCAATTCAATTCAGCTTCCATCAATGAGTTCGCTATAGGCTACTTTCCTCTACACGCGAGCACAGAGGATTGTGTATAATGTGGACCGTGAAGCAACAGTTGCTTCTTTATTAGATTCACTTTGGTCAAATTAATTGCAACAGCCCTGCCTTTCGCCGAGGTTAGAATATTCTCTTTTTACTGCGCCTTTACACACCTCTCAGATTAACCCGGAGCAATTCAGCAGCACAGCAATGACATCCGCAATCCCCAAGATGACACTGACTTCACTCAGCACTCATTTAACAACTTCAACAAAAGTCCACTTACAAACTTCACGAAGGAACAGAAATGTTTGAAATATGGCAGCCAAGTGTGAAACAGAGTGAATAAAGTAAACATATACAGACAAGGCTGCTAGAGTTCCAACTCTCTCCCATTACTGTTTCATAAAACAAGAAACAGATAACAAGAGAAAGAAGAAAATATGCAGGCAATGGCAGATGATGTAGAACAATAGATGATGTGCCTTATGCTTAACACAGACCTTAAAGTGACAGCCGTAACAACCCCCAGTCCAGATGTTGGCGCTCACACAAGCCCATTTGGCCAACACATGATAAACAGAATCAAACAAGCAGAAATACAGATTTTTTTTAAATAAACCAAAACCAGACAACAGGAAGCTGCAAACTTTTGTTTATTTAAATTGTCCTGAAAGACACATCATTCATGCTGCAAGACATGAAACACTAAATTGACTCCTTACTCTGCTTTAAAAGCCCTTTAAACAATGCTTTAAGAGCAATGCCCAAGGATACTTTGGCATGCACATTGGAGCAGCCAGGGATTGAACCTCCAACCTTCTCATTAGCTGCCCTACTTCGTTCTGGGTTTTCTGTGGTGGCTTTCAGACTATGTGTGTATGGGTTGGGGTCAACTGCCAATTCTAATGTGAGTGTGAGTGCGAATGATTGTCTGTCTTTCTGTGTTAGTCCTACAATAGATTGGCGATCTATGACAGCCCTGCAAAAGCTATAGTAGGAAGTAGTAGTACAGTATTGTAGTTCGAGGGGTAGAAGAGGGAATTCACCTCTTCTGGTTCTATTTTCAGGCTTTGGACAGGCCAGGCTGTGATGGAGGATTTTGGTCAATAGCAGTTTTTTTTTTTTTTTTGACCCGATCAGGTATGAGGTAGTATAAAAAGCACAAGAAGAAAAGTAATCCATACACGGCCTAAGACAGGGTGATGGGATGGGTTAGGCTGTGAGACTGGGGTTTTCCATCCCTCCCCTCACTGTTTCAAGGATCTCTGAGGTACATGTAACATGCCCGATCTCCTCTGGAGGAAAGGGGACGCAGTACAACAAAGAGGGGGGGAGGGGCTTTCTATTTTCAAATTCTGGCCTACTGCTGCTTTAGCATAACCAGTTTACATTTCCCCTGAATCATACAACAAGCAGAGAAATTTACATACCTGCTGGCATGATTGTAGTTTCTTTTTTTTCTTTTTTTAAAAAGAGAGAAATATATTTCAAGTTGGAGAAATATTAAAATGAGGGGTTGGCATAGGTGTTTTCCAACATCCTGCAGGGTTCATCAAAGTCATGCTGTTAAAAACTAGTTGAAGGTAACAATCAACAAATTACATAAAACCAAGCAGCTAAATGAAATGCAACCGCCGCTGATTAATTACTATAACACCCGTTTTGTTTTGGCTTTTCTTTTCGCTCCTGTGCCATTTACAAATGTGTGTGAAATCGAGAGTGTTTGTAAGTCTCACATTTACCCAAACTAAATAATTTAATCAATTAATCATCATCAGATTTACATAAAAACGCAACTCATTTGTTTGCCTCACAGCAGCTCGATCTTTGCCTCAGATCCACAGGCACTGTGGGGTTTGGTATCTCTACGTGGCCACCTGTCAGCTTGATGCTTTTTAAAGCTTTCAGCGCTCCATGTTATCCATAGCAACAAACACTGCGACGTCATTCAGTACTTCGTGTCAAAAGAGTGTGAAAGGGTGAGATGTCTTTGAGCAGTGCTAAATAAAAAGTGAAGTGAGGGTGGCGTTTTGTATCAATTACCTTCATACAGAGTGCACTTTGAGAAAATAACATCTGATCTAAACTTACCCAGATTTCAAGGTACAAGGCAAGTGGGTGGCTCGAAGTATCATCATCTTCTTCATTGGTGTTTTCTTTGCTTTCTGACAATCATAATGTTGATATCAGGCCTCTGGGTGGCCCATGGACTCAACTGTCCTCAGATTGTCTTTGTGGCTGTTTGCGCACAAAGCGTTTGAGGCTTTATTGCACATTCTCACTCGTCTAGTCCAGTTTCTGATCAGCCTGTGAAACTAACCTTTAGGGTATTTTAAGACAAGTGGACCCAAATTGTGATGATGGTGTGATGATGTCAGTCTCAGACAAAACTACATGAGTGTTTCTGGTGCTGAGGAAGAAGCACAGGGCAACAGGATTGGGCCTTTGTACCCAGCAATGACGACATTCTGAGTCATTTATCAAGTGGTTGCAACCTTTTTCCTCGTGTGTAACAATCAGCCTCTTGCACGACACTTTCCTGTCCTCTTATCATAGATTTGGAAGTAAATGACGTCCATATTATTCAAAGCAAGCTATGCACGGAACAAGGAACTGGCAACACAGTAATTAGCTTGCTGTAGGCAGTCGCAATAACTGACATACTCCATTGATGTCAGTGTCAGCAGAACATCAATGTCAGATCACTTCATTATTCCAATTTCCTCACCGAGGACTCTTAATAAGTGTTTAAATATAAACAGAATCATGTTTGCAGAAAGAACTATTATGTATGTGGTGAGGAAAAATATATTATACAGGAAAAGATTATATAACATTAGCAAGTAAATGAGCTTCAGTGACTTATCATGGTGACAGATGAGTTTCCTCTTGGTAACTATCTTGGGTAACGTGTGATGTAGAGGACATGGCGTATGAAAAAGTTGTTAATAACTTCTTTAATACATTAACAAGGAACGCTCTGAGGATGATGGAGAGGGGGAAGCTGCTCTGACCATGTCTGGTCTAATAAAACAGGCAAGTTGAGCAGGTGCAGGCTCAGCAGCATTTTCAGATTAGCATCTCTGAGAATGTCTGAATGTAATATGTTTAATCAGCTGCTTTGCCAACACTAGACATTCATTTTTCATTCATATTTTTAAACCTCCCTGGAGATAGCTGTTGACAGTTAACCATGTCACACATTGCTCAAGCCTTTTGAATTCAGCTGATTTTTGTTACCACTACAAACATATGACTTACAGAATATGATGCTGGACAGTAAGTTTAATATAAAGTATTTAAAATGAGCTCAAGCTTCAACATATGAATCCACTTGACACTGATGGGGAACATATTTATGCAGATTAATTATTTTTACTTTTGCTATCTTATGCTTAGTTTTCCAGTAATACAGTTTTGTGTGTACTGACGCGTTTTCATTGTGTTTTAGTGCTTCTTTTTCTAAGGAATGGAAACTTCCAGCACTTGCCATTTTTAGGTAATAGTAAATGATTTTGGGCAACATGGATGCCCATGTAGAGTGCAGACAGGCACAAGTGGTAGGTTTTAATCTCATCCAATTTGTGTTTTTGCAAAGGTTAAAAAATGGAGGAAGACACACATTGCAACTTCCAATGAACTGTCATCGCTCTCAGCGTGACTGCAATGACTTCACTGTTCACGCTGTGACACCGTTTGAGCAGCAGAGGGGGCACTTTCAATTGTTTGAGGTATTGGCAGGAGTCGTGATTACCACTTGAGATTGTGAGTCATCGCTCGGTACCTCGGTGTCCTGTGCTTTCCACGTGGTGCTGACTCACCCTCAGATGGGGAAAGGACACGGAGGAGTGCCTTTGACAGACATGTCTAATGAGAACATACTGTCTAGGAAGCACTGATTGTGTTTATCACTAAGTGCAAGGTGAGAGACGGCGCTGTTGCTCAGTTTAGGAAAAAAAGTGTTTTTAAAAAATTTAAAAAAGGGGGAGGACAAAGATGACATTTTGCTTTAAAGATCAAAATTTTCCAAATAAAATGTAATTTTTTACCCCATGACTAAACAGATACCCACATATGAAAGAGTATGTAGAATGTGTAGGTAGGCTAAGTGTGGCACTCAAGTATCAAAGCTATTCTAAGAACAAGTCTCACCTCAGCACCTGTGTTTGTAACACCTCCGGGCACTTGTCATTTCATGTAAAAACATTAAAATACATGTACAGAATCACCAATCAGATCAGAGAAAAGGCTTGGAAAAAAAACAAAAACAAAACAAAGCTTTTAAAAAGCTTTCCGCAGCCCTGGGACAACTTCCACCACCTCTACTGTTACAGAATTGTTCCATAGATTTCAATTCAGGATCCTTGGAGTGTGATGTGTCTCATGTATGCCTGTGGAAGTACTGACTCATCCTGGATGGCACTGTCTGACATTACATTTCAAACCCACTGACTGTTATGTGATGATTTTCAATGCACACCATCTTCATACCAGAACTTTTAACAATGACTGGCACAGGAAGTAGGAAGTCTTGGTTTAGATATCCCGTGATATCCTGCTGTATCCAAGTGTGTCATACTTTAGCATAACGAAGCAGGCATTTCACAAAGCACGGGTAAGGAATCAAGTATGGGTAAAGAGGGATTGGGGGTTTGTGTTGGCTTGTCGGGACTGCAGCTGGACCCTTCCCCCGATATCAGCCAGATACACAGGAAGACCAGAAACACTGGCCACTGCCCCCAGAGGGAGAAGGGTCAGGCTGCAGCCTTGCAAACCCAACAAGACAACCGCACAATCCAACAGGATGTACAACCCCCCCCGAACTTTATTCTAAGCCGTCAAACATAAGGCCTGGGGGCCAGAGTCGGTGCAGCTAAGTCTCTAATTCAGCCACTGAATTGTTTTGAAAAAGTTTGGAATTTTTCACTTTTTCCTCATACATTTTCCAGCTTTCCCTACTTCTAAAGAACAAAGTAACTTACTAATAAAGATTTATTTTTTTTTGTTTTTTTAAATGCATACTATATAAAGATATCTCAGGGATTGTGTAGGTGAAATGTCTTTACACCGACTTCCCATTTAAGCTCAAAGTACGCTGCATGTGGCCCAAGAGGTGAAATTAGACTTCACTGCTCCAAACAAAGGAAACCATGCATTCCCATGGTTTCCTTTTAGATGGATCTCTTGTAAGCTCCTCTGGTTGAAGTGAAATTTTAGGACAGTGGCATTTAGGCAGGGACTTCTTATCTGCCCTAAGCACCATACGAAACACCCATTTCACTACACAACACGCCCGTGCCCACTCAGATTGTGACAACTGCAAATCTTGGGGGGGGGAAAAAGGAGACAAGTTTGCTTTTTATTTGAATTTATTTATCTTTAAAGAACCAATATGAATTGGGGATGTTTTCAAAATGGGTACAATGATAAAAAAACTGACCACTTTCATCCTTCTCCAGCTTGACTTTCAGATTGAATCTTAGGCTCTGTGTAAGAGTTTAAATATGCATATCTGGAAAAAGTCCTATTGTAGCCCCAGAAGGGAGAGAGAATGAAATTACAAGTACCTGTTGTAGTTACATTTTTGTTTTTTGTTGTTGTATTTTTTTTGTTTTTTTTGTTTTTTGTTTTTTTAAACGGCCTGGATGATAATCTGAAGTTTGTGTGTATGTGTGCGTAGGACACTCAGCAGGGTTTGGCGGACATATCTGAGGTGGACTGATTATTGCACTCCAACAAGATTTAAAGAAACAAAAAAAAAAAAAAAAAGACAAAAAAAAAAGAAAAAAAGAAGAAAAAGAGGAAAAGACATGGCTCTCAAACAGATAAAACTAAAACTATTGGATGACAAAGTGTCCTTGCCCCTGCCAAACTCTTAACTGCCACACATATATCTTGTGAATAAATATTACAGACATATTCAAACTCAGTGACCCCCTAAACTGAAAGTGACATTAAGCAAGTGAAGGGTAAGAAGAAGAAAAAACATTACTGCATTTTTCAGGTGAACCTTTGAGTTTTGTGCAAAAAAGACAGTCACAATGTGTGTTTAAAAAAAAAAAAAAAAGAAGTATGTCGTTCTGGCCCAATTATAAAATATCAATAATTAGTGGAAATCAAAATGAGAATATATAATTTCATCACCACGTTTGTGTAAAAATAAACATTCACAAAAAATGGAAACTGTTATCCCATGATTAAAACTGGAACAAAAAAAAAAAAGAAGAAAAAAAAGAAAAAGTAAAATAAAAACCCCGTAACAAACAGGATGGACTCAAGTTGAAAAATTCTGGCCCGTGGTTGAACAGTATAAACCGGGTGGCGGGCCTATCTGTGTGCTTTAACCTTCCATTCATTGGTTCGGCTGGTGGATCCCCAGATCTGGATTCATTCATTTGATCACTCGCTTCCTTCTCAATTAACCATGACTCAGTGTTAACAAATCATCACAATAATTACTGATAGCACTCTCCGTGTTTTGTTTTGTTTTTTCTTTTTAAATCTCTCCCGTTATCGGAAGATTCCCCACTAGATGTGCATAAGAAAGACGCACTGACAGGCAGCCTACTGCACGCAGCAGTTGTGGCCGTTGGTATCCTTGAACCGCAGACGCATTTTGGGTCTGTATTTCTCGAGGTAAAGAAGCTGTTTGGAGTTGAAGGCTCCACGTCTCTTCCTGTGAAAACCAGAAAAGAAGGAGAGGCCATTTAAATAACGTGACAACAAAGAACGCAGCACATTAGAACATGACGGTGATTACAGGAGTTATAAAAGATTGACAAGCATTTTCGAGCAAGTCAGAACTAGTACTTCTGAGTTCCTAGAACTCCATCTTCTACTTCGGCCTAAGGGCTAAAAGTGGGAATTTTTCACTGACTCAAGTGTACTGTATTGGTCTAGATGGGATCACATGATGTTTTGGTGCAGCACTGGCAACTGGCATATTTAAAGCAAACACAACACACCTATGTAAACAGCAGACATTAAAGAAGGACTTTGACATTAGCTGTGTAAATGACAAATAGCCCTTTAAAAAGGATAAAACAAAACATGCTAGCATTTTCCTTCAACTCTTTGGGCCATCCAAACACAAAAAAGTGATTAAGATGAAGCAAGATTACAGGAAATAACCACCAAGTGAATTGGTATAGTTTACTGGATGCTATCTTTGGGCAGAGAGCAGCAAATGCTGGTAATGTGGGTGAAAAGCACATATTAATCAGGCATTTCAGTCCACCTCACTTGCCAGGTTATCTAAATTAAAACAGCATAAAAATAGGTCCCTTTTAACTCTGACTATCATGAGTCCATAGCTCTGTTCACAGCATCCTTTAACTTTTTGTTGACAGCCCAAATGTTGCTATGCTATCAACAAACTCACTAATACAGTGCATTAGCTTTCCAATGATCACGTGAATAACCAGGAAAGGAAAAACAAAAAACAAAGTTCTGAAAGCACCTTCCTCCCAAAAGCACCTGTGATATCACCTAGCAGAAAAAAAGTTCCATTACTCTAAATCCCTCCAACTTAAATGCATTTAATCATTTCTTATGTTTTTATAAGGTCTGAGTTTTCAGTAGCAGCACACCTTGTGTCTGATTTACACTGCAAGTTTCTTAAAAAGGCAATAATCTTTGATAAGACTTGGGATCCTTTTATGGTTCTAGTACAAAAGCAAAGAGTATACTTACTGTCTTATGAACTGCACAGCATCCTCATACTTCATCCCACACTCAATGAGGGCTAAGGCCACCAAGACTGGAGCTCTGTGAGGTGAAGAAATCCAGTGGACCGCCAGTTCAAGCAGACAGAGAGCATCCAAGGAAGAAAGAAGGAGAAGAGAAGATTAAATGCCAAGAGTCACATGGTTCCACAGTAATACGGCAGTGAAGGAATGAGAAAGGGGCGTTTAAACCTGAAAAAGAGGCCTGGGAACTCAACAGGGGTGCACAAGTTCACTGTTGCCCTGCTGGGGCACTGTGCTCACACCCTGAGCCTCAAACACAAAAATAACTGATGAGTTACAGTAAAAGGCTTCTCCTTTCTCACAACAGAAGATAGGGTGAGAAAAGACAAACATAAACACTTTCCAGACCACTCGGCAGGTTAGAGCTCAGTGCTGACAGCAGTTGTTTTAGTGGCTTTTTTCTCACATACAATTCAAGACAGACAAAATGTGAGAATGTTGTGTGGACTCTGTCAAAAAGCGGCACATAACTGTGCCTCCTACACTGAAGGCTTAAGTGTTAGCCTGTGTAAAGCAGATCACACTGCAAGGCAGAAAACTCATATGACTGCAGTAAACAAAGTACAGGGAAGAAGGAGAGGAGACGCAGTCAGAAAATGCCAGTCTAACCAATATTGGGAATTAGAAAGTCTCTGGAATGCCACAGCAATGCAAAACGCTAGAAGCCATTGAGAGCAGATTGGCTAACTGTGCACTTGTGGTCAGGAAAGACATTTTCACACCAACACCCCCCACGTCATGTGCTTCTGCCTTATTTGTTTTCACACTTGGGTTGTTATTCAGCATAACTTGTTTGTAATTCACTGTCACACTGGTTTGTGACTAAGAAGTGTGCATATCTTCGCCTCTGGAACCTCATGACCAGACAGAATGTATTCGAAAGCTAGAAGCCCCCGGAAGCAGTGCCCGGCTGTTGTAACTAATGATAGTGCTCTGTAAACAGACAATCAGCTGCTTAAATGATCTCTAACAGGAGGAGAAAAAGGAGACAAGCATTTGAGTTACTAAATGAATCACTAATGAGTATTGAAGATTCAACTCAGGAGGAGGGGGTGAGGGGCAAGACCAGCCAACGCTGTGTGATCAATAGTGAAGAAACAACAAGTGAATGCTTTCTCTGACCACATCTCTCTGGAGCTACTGTTAATACCGCAGCAATGAAATGGTCCCTGGTCACGCTAACCAGATTACTAACAGGGCGGGAAAAAACAAAAGGATGAGACACTGGGTCAAATGGGCTGCGGTACACAAGGGACAGGCTGTGTTGCTGCCTTGGAAATGGCACGTCTAACTTCGAGAACAGATGTCTCAGTTAGCTCTGCCGCCACTTTGATATGGACCCAAATAACCACTTTCTAACACTCCAACTTAAAACACACCACTACATTTCTCATTTATTGCACGCAGGACTGTTATTTGGGCACGTAAGAAAAAAGGGTTTTGGTGAAAAGGGGGCCAACTGTACACCATACATACCGTCCGAGGCCCGCCACACAGTGTACGGCGATGCAGCAGCCGGGTTGCTCTCGAAATTTGGTGTTGAGCAACTTGAGCCAGTTATCCACGATCTGGGTGGGAGGAGGGGCACCATCATCAAAAGGCCAGTCCTAAAGCAGAAAACACACATCATCAAATAACCTAGTTGAAAAGTACAAACATCCAGTAAGAGACTGCCGCAAAAATGTATGTCAACACTTACCAAGACCTGTATCCCCTCTTTCTCTACTGGAGCCTTATCGTAGGTGGCATCGCAAACTCTCACCAGAGTGTTCACCTCAAATTTTTTCAGTTCCTGGCAGAAAAAGTGAAAGGGAGCATTTGAGACAAAGCCTTGGCAATCTGATAAACAGTTATAACACAAACAACAGCATACCTCAGTGAACTTGTTAAGTGTGGCATTGGTGGGGTTGTGGGTGATGAGGAACCTCATGCACTCGTAGACAATCTCAACTGCAGCGGGGCGGTTCATGTTGGCGAGACGGCTTTAAAAAACAATTACAATACAAAACTCTTACAAAACAAAAGCGACTTTTGGCTCAGAAGTCAGCAAAAAAAAAGAAAAAAAAAAGAAAAACCCCAAAAACTGCTAGGAAATGTATGTTTTCATGTAGGGTAGAATAAATAAAAATGACAACACGTGGAGGGGGTCGCTCAGGAGGACAACAGGTATTCACTATGGGATGATGTACACAGAAGGATAACAAAAAAGAAAAGAAAAAAAAATAGTCCACAGTACTTTGGGATGTTTAAAAAAAATTAATACAAAACCCCCCAAAAAATTTATAACAAAAAAAAAAAAATAACACACAGAAGAAGATGAGGAGACTATCCAGGAGTCATCCAATCAGTTTACCCCATTCAGGAGAGCTGTTTGTGATTGGCTGTTCAAGAAGAAAGTAGAAAGCAAAGGTTTTCGTATCGGTTGGGACAGGGCAGAGCAATCAGGCCAAGGGCTACGCAATATCCCAGGGGGCCTTTGGGAAAAGTCAGCAGTTCCTAGTGCGCTGGCAGTCAGGGGGGTTTCTGGGTAGCGTAGTCCCTCGGGGGGCGGCCGATTCACTTCTCCACAGAGGTGAGGTGCTGTGCCTGGCAGAACTCTCCGCTCACACACGCCATATAGGTACGGCTCAAGTCAACACAGAAACCCTGTGAAGAGAACACAGAAAGGGAGACTTAAATGTAACGAAATTGCACACAAACAGCACCCATTTATTTAAAACAGATAACCAGTGTCTGCACAAGCAGGAGGCCACCGATTCAGGTCATTACAGAATATGGTACTTGTTAAATTTGCACAGCTGCAGCTGATTAACAGTAATAACCACAATACATTTTGCATATCATGATTATATTTGACTATTAATTCGGAGATTAAGTATACCACATATGTTGACTTTTGAGCACTGGGTGGACAACAGTACAGATTAAAGGAGCCTTTAATAGGCCAGATATAAATCTGGAATTTCAGGTTATACAAGATTATTTTTTCCTCCCCATCAAAAAGGCTTTCTATAATAACTAGGGATATATGACTACATTAAACACGTGATTCAAATTAACAACAATCTAAAAAGGACAAAGTTAAACATCTTCAAACATTGTTAAACGTTTTACGGAAACCACCAAAACTGTTGATCACATTCTTCAGTGGCTCCAACAGCATTTTAAAAGCTGCTGAAATATGTGGCACTTTGCAGCCTTGCACAATACTGTTCACACGCAAAATGTCAGATTAGTTCACCAAGTGTGGTTAAGCGAACCGTGCTAGCATCAGCAAGCCTGTTTCCTTGCAAGCTAGCTGCCACACACCTCTGCTGAAGTTGGGCTATGCCAGATTAAACTACATACAACAATTTAGATCAAAATAACACGCCAGTGTGATAGTTTGCAGGTCTGTTCTTCCACATTACTCATTTACAACTCTCCATAACAGAGTCACAGGTGGCAGGTGACTACCCAGGAGCCCAGACTCATACATGCAAACCATTAGTTAATCCAACAAGTATTTCTGATGCTAACCAACACCACCACCACCATTACTGAAGTGTCTAGCCAACAAGCTTACTTCCCTAATAATTAAAGGTATACATTTCAGTCTTGATTAACTGAAACATGATCTGCAGTCTGCTTGTAGTTCTTGTCAGTGTTTTCACTTCTCAAATATCAGCTTCTGGAATATGTAACCAAAATGCAGAGAAAAGTTGCTCCATGCTGTAGAGGTTTACACAGTCACAGAAGCAAAAGATACTCTTTTTGATTCCGGGGGTAGACAAACCCCTTGGGGCTGCATCTGGAAGGTCACCTGGTGTTAAAAACTAAATCATATGGAGCTACTTGCTTGGGCGACCCCCTGTGAATAACAAAGCAGCTAAAAGTAGCTTAAAAAAAACCAAAACAAAAAAAACAAAAATGCAACAACAACAGTGAATACACACTCAAAAATCCCCATCATGACTGTTTCTACCTTCCAGCCAGTTAATCCTGCAGTGAAATGACAGCACCTTTGGATTACATCACTGTCAATTCACCACCTGTCACTGAAATGGAAAACTAATAATATTCACAGCATGGAGTGCAGACACACTTCATAAGGGTGTCTTTCAGAACAGGTAATGTCTGGCCTGTAACTAGCCACGGAGCAGTCAGCTGAACTGTGCCAAGTCCTTGACAGTCTAAACCCAGCCGCCACAAACTGGCTTGAACTGTCTCATAGCAATGTAAGAGAGGTGGGGAGGTAGCGTTTAAAAACAAAACAAAAAAGGCAAGCGCTGACTATCACTAAACCTACCACACACATACCAGTGTGTGTGTGTGAGTGGGCGGTAACTAAAGAATAAAAAAAGGGCTCGGACTTTAGCACCATGTCACAGGCAGTAGTCACAAGGTGCGGATTAACGGGTGGGCAAAGCTTCAAACAGCCCCAGCATTTCAGTCCCACGCTCCCCCTTTTATAAAAAAAAAAAGGAAGAAAGAAATCCTTTTGAATGAAACAAGACTCTGTACTCTCAGCTCCTTTATATTATACACTCAAATATTAAATAAATTGAGTGACAGCTTTTTCCCCATCTTTAGCCTGTCTCAAGTCAACCAGCCCGATATGTACTCATATCAACCACACCGCCACTACACAAGAAGTGTGTCAACCCATGGAACAGCTGCAATGGCACTCAAAGCAGCCTTGACTTTGTTTGCGCCTGTGTGTTGGTGTGTGATGGCCGAGATCATCTGTGATGCCTTTAATTACCACCTCTGAGCCCGACAGAATAGAGTGTGGCATGGCTACAATCTGACAACTGAAGCTTGGACAAAAGGCGGGCAGGCTTCTAAGGTTTGTTTTCATCAGCTCCTAATCCTCCAGAAATGAAAAGGACAGATAAGTGGAGAGACGGGGCAGCTAGCATGTGCGTTTCACCTGAGAAACCTGACTGAAAAGGAGGAGAGCAGACTAAGAGACTGAAAAAAAAAAATTAAAAATAAAAAACCACCAAAGAACAAAAGAACCAGACACGCACACAAATACACACCAAGGACACCACAATGACAGCTTATGCTAAAAAGATGAAAAGCAACTGGATTGTGGATAGCTGCCCAGATGGACCAAGTGACTTCATACAGTCTGTGTTCCAAATGCTGCCACAAGAAGGGCTACAGAGGGAGGGAGAGGGGCAGATGGGAAACCCGGTTTTAGAATTAACACAAGTGTATGTGAACTGAAGCACCTCAGGGCCAGGTGCAGAACATGAGTTGTGGCTAAGCAGCAAGTATTACACTAAATGCAGCCTCAGTCGAGCTAAATTCAGGCGCTTTATGTTTTTGTTGCAATCCCTTCTCACTGTACTCACTACCCTAGAGCTGTAATGATTACATAATTCACTTGTTGATTGACAGAAATCTATTATGTTTCTGCTATTCTGTTTGTACGTTTCGAGTCTATTTGGATTCTATTTGTGCTGTACGGTCAAGAGTACACACACAGTCAGCTTTGTTTGTGCAAATAAGACCAGCGCATGTGCTTTTTAAATGAATTATTAAGTCATCATTCATAAGTTCTTCCTCTGTGAATATTTTATTAACAAAGCACTTTGTGATCAATAAACAACAACAATATAATGAGCCGCCTAAGGTGAATTCCAACATCATCGTTATAGGGGATGTCGGCACAGGAACCAACTCCAGGCCTGAGACCACAGAAAGTCTTTGACATAAGGTACATTAAGCAAAAAAGAAAAAGAAGAAAGTGAAAAAGGGAAGGGTACCGTGCTGAATCTTCTGAACTTTCAACTCAAATCCAACAGCCATACCTGGCTATTTGTCACCTATTCATAAATTGCATTACATAACAGAAGATAAACAGGAAAGTAGGAAAGATGAAGAAATGTTTTGGCCACCAGTTCCGACTAAGCCTCTCAGAGGAAGTAAGCAAACTGTGGTAACACTAGGCCAGCCCAGCTGCTCCCCAGTCTGCCATCACAACATTGTCGGGAATGCATGCAAATTACTGTTGAAATTTGCAAACTGGTTCTGCAGTTATGCACTGCTTAGATCAAGGAAGACAGAAGAAGAAAAAAAAAAAAAATGCACAGAGATACACACCAAATGTGTTTGTACAAGCAAAGTATGTTTAACCACACAGGAAGCGAGCAGCAGTCTACAGAAAAACCTTCAAACTGTAGACCGAAAGCGTGTAAGCGATCTCTCTAGTCGCTTCGACATGAATGGCTGGTATTACTTAATGGAAATGTTGTAAGAAAGCTAGGACAAACTACTAATTAAAAAAAAACACAGGCTAAAAATGTTAGCCTGTACTTTGCTAAATACAGGCTAAACATTTTCTGCAGCTGCACTGCCACAAAACAGGGCAGCATTATACACAATTTAACAAAACAGATATATGTAATAAAAATAGAAAAAGTTCTAGAAGGTGAAGACAGCCTGAAATCATCAGAGCTCATGATGCTAAGCTTTTCCTGTCTGGTTAACCCCAATTTTATTTACAAATACCAACTAAACCAATACCATTGTATTTGTATAAATTGGCAACAAATGAAGCAAATAAAATTTCATTGCCATTTTTAAACCAGACCAAAACACCTACTAAATGTGAGAACCATATTCAAAATGATCAACA
This sequence comes from Oreochromis aureus, assembly GCF_013358895.1. Taxonomy (NCBI): domain Eukaryota; kingdom Metazoa; phylum Chordata; class Actinopteri; order Cichliformes; family Cichlidae; genus Oreochromis; species Oreochromis aureus. The sequence goes on from NC_052962.1 coordinate 14,824,765, forward strand.
AACATTAGTTAAATTAAATTTTAAAAAGTAAGATTGCAAAAATTACTACATTATTTAAATGTTGGACCATTTTATAAATACTAGAAACAGTATTATAAAGAACTTGGGCTTACAGCTGGCATTTTGCACATGTGTGTCCATGTATAAACATATATTCTAAATTGGGAGAAAGGTCACTGAGTAAAGGCAGAGGCCCACACATTGGCTCAGAGAAAGCTCCCTTGGTGCCCTGTTCAACATCACGTGTTCACTGTTGGAACAGGGTTGTTGGAGCAAGAAACAGGGGAAAGGCACTGAGGCTGGATGGGAAGAACTTCCCAAATCGGTTGGTCCTCACCAGAACCCTCTTAAGAGTAACTAAGGCAAAGCAATGGCAGACAGTGAGTAAGACTGTGAGGATGAGAGAGTGAGGAGTTCAAGTATTAGCTGATAAGGACTGCAGTATCTCAGAACAGAAAAGGACACGCAAACCTAAACAGGTGATAAAAAAAAATGGCAAAAGAATGGGAACCAGGGTGTGGGTATCCTGCAGCTGCTAACTCATCATTTTTTCACTTGATTCATCAAACTGTCTGGTGAAGTACGAAGTCAAGTCAGACATAAAACAAACTGAATGAATATGGCATTATCCTGTAGTGCAAGATAAGTGGTAACTAAGCTCAGAATATCAACAATAAAACGCTGCAGGTGGCAGCTGTGAAGTTATCACAGCTTAAGTGCATGAAGAGTAAAGTGCTACAGTGGGAGCGCTAATTAAAAGGCTTTTGCCATGTTAAGGATTTCACTGCAACAAGACTCCATAACTGCAAAGCTAAAGCTGTGAGAAGCTCTTGTTGGCACTTGATAGCTATCAGGTGGCCCGTCTCCATGACTCTCCCACCAGGACTACTATATACACACACACACAGTGTTCACATAGTGTAGATAGCCACAAGCTTAGGGAGTGGGTGAGGCGGGCTGCTCTAAAATTAGAAAGACAAATACATCAACACACAGAAGTGAGACATGGAATACACAGAGTGGAACACCAAATGACGAAACAGACTTTTGTATAAAAATGTCTGAGTACACCCTCCCGCCATAGTGAAAAATATTAGTTTTACATGCATCCCAGTCTGGTGGTTTGAGGTTAGCTTAGGTTCTGCGTCTTTTACTGACGCTTTGTCTGGAGCCAGACTGGGCATGACCAGACTGTACTGCCTTGAAGCAGCTTGAGGCCTAATTTTTGCCATGAGATCCAAGTCGAAAAGCTCAGGAGCACACCTGTCACGTGAGGAGGAAAGGGTGAGAGGGCAGGCTAGAGGAAACCACGTTCACTGACGTGACAGCAACATGCAATGATAGTGAAAAGAGCTCTGACACACTCACCTACGTGCTTGCTGCACCCACCTCATTCTTAGAATGCCTTCACAAACATAAATACAATACTGACACCTTGTATTGATAGCAAAGTACTAAATTCTCCCTTTACCTCTCTAATATGACAGGCACTGATGTGAAACTTGAGAAGATTGAGAAGCATTGACAGCTGCAAACAAACGTAGAGAAACCACAAACCAGGAGGAGCACAACCGGAGCCAAGTATCATTCCTGTGGCCTTCATGAGAGCCAAATAAAAGATAACTAATATACTTGGAAATGTCAAAGAGGACAGAGACAAAGAAATAGTACCAAGAAGAAAGCCAGCAAGATGTCATTTGGAAGAGACATCCTGTAAGGACATAACAAGAGATTAGCAAGATTAGAACAAGAGGGGAAAAGAGCAAAAAGAGTAGAGAACAGAAACAAAAAGTCAATGGGTAAAAACTAGCCGAGTTAAAACAGAGGATCACACCTGCCCAATGGTCCAGCTGGTTCCTAGTAGTGACGTCAATACAAGCGATAGGCTGGGTGGGTGTATGTCACCTCAAACTGGAGGAGCCCTAACAGTGTTCACACCAAAAACCCAAGATGAAGAAAGCGCTACACTCAATACAACACTACTGTTACTGTAAGTCAGTGCTAAGATGAGAAAAAAAAAGAGAAAAAAAAAAAAGAGAGAGAAAGAATGAAGCAGCAAGAACTTAATGTTTTAGTAGGAGAGAAAAAAGTTGATAGAAACACCCATACTAGCACACGCACAACAACTTTTAGAACTTAAACAAAATTAAATTTTAAAAAAATACACTTAAGCCAATTACAAATTGCCTGCAGACCTTTGGTTTGCTTGTGGGTGGGTGGGTGTCAAACTCATATGTGAAGCCAGAGTAGGTAATGGTTATCCATAGCGAGCTTTGATGATGTCCATTTTCCAAGATGAAAATGTTTACTGTATGGAACACTTATTTGTTTAACACTGTAACAAAATATGCTCTCCCAATATTATATTATGTTATATATTATATTATATCATAATCATCCCTCCAACGAGTTTGCCTTTGTTTATTTTACATGTCACATGCTGGGTAAAAACCAATCATGAAAAACAAGGGTCTAGCCTTCAGGTGCAGCTGCATGACGACTGTTTTTTCCTGTTATTTTGTTTTTTGTTTTTTTTAAATAACCCTGCCAGCTGGACCGGGAGAGAAAAAAAGTTCTTTTCCCCCATTTACACGAGACAAAAGCTTGTTCATGTTGTTACAATGAAACATTCTACCAGAAAACTTCAGGTCCTTTTCCTCTAGCAGAACAATGTGCTCCACCACACTGCAAAAAGTTCTCAGGTTCCCCCAACCCCTCAGATCCAATTCAACTGAAGGGCCACAGCAGGTGCCAGATAAAGCCCAGTACACAAGAAACCCCAGCACGCAGGACCCAAATGATCTGCTGAAATTGTTCCATATGTCCGTATGTGTTCGAAAAATACTTCATTGGCATCTCTTGATGGTTTAAAGTTATGCAATTAGAAAAAAAGAAAAATGCTAAATGTCTATCACACTAACTCACTAGATTGAGATTTTGTGCTACAATGGGGGAGGGAAAAACAAAACAAAACAAAAAAACAACTTCTAATAATTCCAAGGACAATGCAACACCCATGTCAGTGAAGGTTATGATGACAGGTCACCAAAGTATTCAACAAACAGTACAAACATTAAAAAGAAATGGGCAGCACAACACGCCCTTGTCATCAGTCATGCTTGAAAACGCAAAGACAAATGCTTGCAAGCAAGCATGCAAGCAAACGTGTGCACAAAACTACAACCCCCCCCCCCCCCCAACAACAACAAAAATAAATAAATAAAACACAAACCACCCACAAAACCCTACTCTAGTTCAGCTTCTACCCCCCTTTTTGCCTCACCATTCCCTTTTTTTCTTTCATAGTGTGACAAACAAACCAAAATCCCCAGACATGCTTGGACAAGACTGTATTAAGGGAGGGCGGCCTGTATGCAAAAACTCCACTGGGAACTGCAATAGTGAATCCAAACTGTTGTGCCTCCCATGAGCTGCACACTCCTGGGGATTTACAAAGAGGAGACTCAGGCTAGAAGTGGGAAGAACTGGTGCGCGCCCATTCAAAACATTTCTGAGAACAGCAGAACATTTCTTCACCTGCCATGCTGGTTGAGGTTGGAGTATCAAAGCTGGATTATACAGTAATGCGCAAGCCATTTTTCCTAGTACTACCAGCACTAAGTGCAGAGCAAAATATTGATAGGACAATACGTTTCATTAGTTGAAAAACACTTAAGGATATTCTGGTGTTAAAGTTCACCAACTTGGTGAAATCAATGGGAAAGTGAATTAGAAATCTACTCAACTGAATTGACAAACTGAAAAGTAATAACACAAACAATATAATGATGTAAATAAAACACTTTGAGTTATTATACGTCATCAGAATTGATAGAATAACAGGACAAAACATTTGATGGTTTCAGGCTGAATGAGACATCGCCGGCCCTTGAATATCATAACCTTGTTAAATCCTTATAATCAGCATGTGAATCATAGCCGGTCATGTCTGTGTTTACCTGTGTCAAAGTGGGACTCCACAGACATTGTGACAAAGACCTATGGTGTATCTAGTTTGAAATATAGCAAAGATGGGTATTTTAAAGGGCTATTACTGCAGTCCCCTTTTGGTACTACTACTTAAAAACCCGACTAAACCTCATGGAAAGGCACCTGCTCTCCCTCTCTCCATCAAAAAGTAAAAGTGGTAACAGCAAGTGGAAAGGAAAACATTCCTGTTGTTAAAACCTGTGTGTGGATTGCCACGGTTTCATCAGGCTACAAATAGGTTGGGTTAAAGAATGACCCTCTATGAATCTGTCAACCAGCAGATACACACATCCTCAGGACTGCCCAGCAGCTGGACTCCTCAAGCCACAGCAGACCCTCTTTAAAGGGTTTATAGTCAGGGACATGCACCAGATAAGAAGTTGCAACGCGCGTTTGCGTACATAAGATTTTCTGGAGGAGGACAGACATTTGTTTAGAACTCTTAAAGCTGTCGAAGAAGCAAGCTCCTTTAAGCAATTACTTTGGTGTTCCCCCACCTCCAAAGAAATGTCAGGAGGAGTCCGAACCGCAAAAGAAACGCGTATTCTCGGAAAAGTGGTTGTAGGAGGTGAGCTGGCTTCAAACAAATGATGACCGCACAGAGATGTGGTGCAGAATATGCCGTGTAAATCCCACTCTAGCGGACAAAAACAGTGCCTTTTATATGTACGCAAACACGCGTTGCAACTTCTTATCTGGTGCGTGTCTTTTATTTTGACAGCGAACGCGCACCTGCGGACCACTTATGTGCACCCGTTTATAGACTCACTTAAACATCTCATCTCACCTAAACTTGCTTACATGCTTTTAATTTTCAAACAGTATTGAAAATACATGAACTGCCAAAAGGTCTAGCACCTGCGTAGCAACTAACCCAAAAAGAAGAAATATAAAAAATAAAAAATAAAATAAAAAAAAAATAATATGCAGCTCTCCGGTATAGATGATCATTATATAAAAACTAGTTCTGTGCCCATTCAGGATGCACCCATTCTAACAGTTTCGCCTTTGATATGGCTGCTTTCATCAATCATAATAAAGGGTGTAACAAGACTCCAAAACCATGGTTAGATTCATACTTGAGTTTCTTCCCCCACCCCCTCCTTTTTTAAAATCAGAGGCCACTTGATCGCCATAAATGTTTGAAGCTCAATTATTCTGATACATTTGCACTTCCTTCTTATCTGAGCATGCTTCAAATATTACAGCTTTCGCCCCATTAGCACGTGCTAACCAGGTATTTAAGTTGTATAGCAGTTAATATGGCTCCACACATAACTTGTATAACTTAAGTGTAGGATCGATTGCTTAATTATATTTTTAATTACTCAAAACCCATTTAGACATATAAAAAATATCAGAGCTCTGTCTTAATATTTTAATACTGTAGCTAATCATCATGCAATTGCTAAGGCACTGTTATAATATTAATAGATTCTATTCATCAAAAGCTGCCCATACCGGACCTCAAATTAAAAAGGAATGACTGTGACACTCATTAATTTAATCGCTCTATAGCAATGCTTCTTAACTGTAGAATCAGTAGTTTTATTCAAGCATACATATAAAATGGTTATGACATGGATTCATTTCATCACTGGTCTAATGTGTAGCTAATATAAACCCTGGCAAATACTCTGGGGAGATGAAAATGACTCAGGATTGGGATATTTTCTCATTCACACACAGTCCTTACAGTAAAATAAAAACAGAAAAAAATAAAATAAAATCATACAACATAACTGGGTGACATGATGCAACATTAGCATAATAGCAGTAGTGCAGCAGTACGTTTTTAAATGATTGTGACAAACATCTAGAAAATACATTTTAAAAGAGTGCATTCTGCTTTGTTTGTAAATAATTATCATGCTAAGGTGGTAAACAGGATGGTGTTTTCCTGTTACGGTTGGAGTGTTTAAAAGAGCTATGGTATGTTTCTTATTTAAGCCTTTAGAGAAAGGTGATATACTGGTTAGGCAAGGCATTTTCCAGTAAGCAATGTTTAAAGACAAATGCATTGTTGGGTCTTAATAATTATAAAAAACAAGAACAACAACACTGATGTAGGTAAGTCATGGGACTTCACATCATAATCACCTGTCACTACACATTTTCCAAGAACTGCCCATCTAACCTCATTCAAACTGTGACAGCACTTTTCTATTTATCCCAACAATAACCACTGAAAGTAGACCAGACAGACACTCTGACGCTGTCCAATCATTTTCAGGCTTTAATGCATGCCCCCACTCACTGCGACCCTGAACTGGTTAACTGAAAAATGGCTGGGTGCAGGTTAACAGCTAGATCATTTCCATAAGCACAACTCACGATTCTGCTGGTCTGTCTGAACCATAAACAATCCGTGATCCTGTAATATTTTCCAATCGTAGAGCAGTCTTCTTTAGAAACACCTGGTTAGATGTACATACTGTAGAACAGAAGCTGCATTGTTTACTCACAGTACCTAGACATCAGCTAATTCCTCTTTGTAATTAAATCACAAAAATCACTGCTGATAAGCTGTAACAGATTAAACTGGCAAGCGACAAATTTGCTTAACTGGTCAAATGGACTGGTTTCCAAAGCAACTGATCTAATCTTCACAAATACTGACTAAAACATTTTTAATGGCTGGGAGTAACTTCAGCACATTTATTAAGTGTCTCTTGACAAACCATGGACCTTGGTAAACCTTGGTACTCTAGTATAGAGTAGCGCTAATACTGCTGACCTTTAAAAAGCGGACAAACATTTTTACTTCTTAAAACTTGCAAATCATACAAAGAATACACGTGATTTTTCAGAACAGTGACAGCAAAAGTTTAAAAAAGAGAGAAAAAAAGAGGATGTCAAATGCAGCTGTTAGGTCTACTTATTTTGCATCTTGATTAGATCTACTTACTGGCAGCCAAGTATGTTATGTTGTTGTGAGCGGGTGTAACTTTTATCAGAGCTTATTATAACTGCTGTGCAATAGTCCTTAGAGCCTGTGGTGTACAAGTCTATATGAATTTTTTCTACATGAGCATTTCCTCATTTATATATATTTGAAAGTATGTGTAGTATAAGAGTTTTAAGATATTTGAATAAAAATATCAGTGTAATTGTCGGTGCTGCTTTTAAATGCCAAGCTTATTTTGCAGACATTGTGATAAATGGGCAGTCTCTTTCCAATCCCTATTCAGAACAGCAGGTTAGCTCTCTGTAGCCCTCAAGCACAAGAAGTAATCTTCCTGCATGGAACTTGTTGTACTGCCTTTTTTTGTCTGTGTAAACTGGGTTTGAGAGAGGGAGGTATGGGAACATGTAACCCCCACCCTCTATTTCCATGAACAGACGAACACCCACAACACATGCACTTGCACATGGCAAAGCCCACTTATCACACTGCTTTGCTGCCTCTGAGTGAGCACAGATAAACAGTGTAACGATCAAAGGCTTCTGATAGAGCTTAGAGGGGGAGGGAAAAGACTGATCCATCTCTGGAATACACTGAAAGAGACCAGGGCTCAGTACCTTAGAAATGGGAATGAAAAGGTGGAAAACATTTAAACAAAGGTCTGTTCTGCCCTCGCATAATTGCCCTAGGTGCACTTTTAATCACAGTTTTCACAAAATAGGAAAAAAACAAAACAAACACAGACTGCCCAATTATATGTCAAACAAAAAACACTTTTTTCCTGTTATTTCAATGAGAATCAAAAGTGCAAATACACAAAGGAAACGAATAAAAGAGACAAAAGGTGGTAATATAAAGTGTTTGTGCCAATCACGTGTGTCAACAAAGGCTGGGCAAGTTACCAAATCGTACAAGATTGAGATACAAACGGCAGGAGCACCAAATCTACAACTGAGATTGTGGACCAGCTCACCAACTGAAAAATCCATATTTTGAGATGAAAAATAGCAAATAACAACAATGAGGTACAGCAGAAATTTCTACTTACAAAATCTCCAATGCTGGATGTAGCAGGCAAATTTTAATGACGTGCATACAGAGATGAACTAGCAAAAAACGTTACTGGGGAGCTCCAGTTAGAGACCAGAAAACTTTAAACCGTTTGTACCCGAATCCGTTACACATTTTCCCAAAGTTTTAAATGATCACTAGAAGACTGTTAAAACTCATCCATTCAGAACAACTCAGATGCTGATTACAAAGTTCAGCATTCATCAGGCTGACGTCACCATCTGCACTTTGACTCCCGCATTTTAAAGTTATACTGTGGAGTCTTGGTTCCAGAAAACTTGTGGAGCAATAACCAATTGCGAATACAAAAATAACATTTGTTTACAAGAAAACTCTAAACCTTCAGTACCTTTACGATTCTATTTACATAGTATATAATAATGTTTATCGTAGTTGCCATTACCAAATATGACTGCAGTCTCCAAAGACGAGGCGCTAGTTTTCTGGCTTGATCTGGAATATGGGTCGCCAGACTATATTGAGCCATCTGAGCGCCTTTGATAAGTTATAATCTCATCTCACGATCCTAAATCTGCTCCAGGATGACATTTCTCAACACAGACAGAACACAAAGCAGCAATGAGACACCTTGACCTGCAAGCTAACATGTGAAATACGCACTGAAAGTCAGCATTAAAGACGCATTTTAACAAGAAATCTAAAGTGCTGTAGCCAAAGAGTCAACTATTCATGGAATAATTTTTTAAGAATTTGTTCGGTTTTCAATTCTGGAATTTAATCCCACCCCCCACACGCCTCCCTTTTTTTAAAATATAGAAACTTAACCTCGTATTCCTTTAATTTAGAATCATGACGCAGTAAACAGTCTCATTTACCTCACTGTTCCTAATTGATTTGGCAAATTTTTTTTGCTGTCTATCAGAAGCATAATGTTGACTCATCTTCTCTGAGGGATCACCCGAGTGTGCCCCTCCCCAAAAAAAACAAAACCATTTCTATAGTGACTTTTTTTTATGATTAAACACATGTACCCCTTCTTGCTGGACAAAGTTTTGAACATTTGCTGTGGTCACATCTTCTGCATACTGGCTACACAGCTAGTATGCAGAACATGTAGCTATTGATAAGTATAAGCCGCCACTGGCCTTGCTAATTGTTGGTCCACAAATAGTGAGGCTATTTTGTGCTGACCATTTCTAAATCTACAAATATATATACACGTTTTACTTCCTTTTCTGGAAACGGGGAAGGCCTTAAATATTCACAATAATGCATTTCTTATTAATTTTATTGCTTAATGTGACAGTAACCAAAGACCGATTAAAAACATTTGCTAGAATAACCAACAGTAAGTATAACTCTAAGACTGCCAAGAACAGTGAAAGCTTCTAGTTTCAGTTAATTCATTACACAGAGTTCCAAAATAAGAGCTAAAACAGATACAGAAAAATACAGATAAAAAAAAAAATCATTTCCTTTTGATTGTGATGATTTTTCCCCCCCCTCTAGCATATATGGGTAAACAAATAGCAGACTTTCACAATTGGTGCATCCTTAAGAACAGGCAAGTTAAAATACAAGGTGTTCCTTCAACATTCCAGCTAACAATTACTTCCACTCTAGCAAATAACTGACAGCTGCTCCCTGTAGAAGTTAACTGCCTTGTTGTTTAAAGGCACAATGGTTCTTGTTTACAAGTGTGCCAGGCTTATGGGTTCATTTAGCTATAATTGATATGTGCAAGAGTCAATTCATGACAGATTTGCAATTTAAAAAATAAAAATAGAAAATAACCCAACATTAAGAAAAGTAAACTTCCATGACTGTCTAGAAGTCAGTTTCTGTGCCGAGACCAACACTCGGCAACAGACCGAGCCAGTAAAGAGAATGTCTGCTCGCATTTTTGCCGGGAGGTGCTGAGTCCCACCACAACATCAATTCTTCTGACATTTGGAAACCAACTGCCTTCTGACAGCAACATCAGGGGATGCCTGTTGCCATATCAACAATTATCCCTGTGGTAGCAACAAGTGCTCCTGCGGGGAATATGGTGTCTCTTGATAAGAAATCAAAAAGGAGCAATGGTGCTTAGTAAACGCTCACAAAGCTAAAGAAGACCTAAGACTGCAGTAATAATGACAATTAATGCTTGTTTATACGCTGTCATCGAGGAACTTTTTTTTAAACCTAAAAACCAACGGCCCTTAACATAACTATAATACACCCTATGATCTCAGATTAGCTCATGGTAGCAAATCCATCTTTTTGAGATTATGACCACAATGAACACATTAGTTTGCGCTCATGTTGCGAGAGGCACTCACAGGGTGGGGGGTGCAAGTAAAACACACACACACACACACAAAAACACCTAGGCAATGGGCAAACACAGAAGGTTTGTTGTCTAGACCACCAATGCTTCAAAAATAGCACTGTTTCTAAAATCTGAGAAAGCAAGCACCTACACACAGCTGCTCAAACAACAATAACACATATTACTATTGCATGTTCTGGCAGAGAACTCCGTGTTCCCCTGTTAACTGCAGCTCTGACAGCTGTAGCTAAACAAGGCAGGTGTAAACACAAAAAACAAGGAAGATCCTATTCCTACCTGTTGCTATAGTTTCAGCGGGAACCCCTGCAACAGCAATCTAGGAGAGGTGTCAATCTGTGAAACGCTGCCAGTGCCACTGAGCCTGCGCCTTTGCTTTATCCCAACACTGTGGCAACAACAGTAAACACTGTGCCGATCACTGCATGATTCATTAATCCACACACTTTGCAATAAACGAGCTTCTCACAAAAAGGTGCCCACTAATGCGTAACTACATATGGGCTTCACTTAATAGCTTTGAAAAGAGGTAGCACAAACAGTGGCCAACTAATCTTAGCTTGCCACTTTATACCAATTTCAAAACAACTTCTACTGAAGCCAAAGACAGGAGGGAGCCCATTGTAAAACCAAAAACCTCTGGAGAGTAGCTAAATTTTAAAATCTGTTAAAGCAGTCAGTATGGAATGGCCTCCTCTGCTCTACCTTTCAACACTCAGTGCCGCCCCCCGCCCCCGTGGCTTGATGGGCTGAAAGCCAGCAGGCTACAACATAGGTGTTCTTCTCCCCCAGTAACACTCCTTTGTAGGCTGATATCAAGTTACTGCACACTGGGTTCACCTTTCACAGTTACGGTAACCAAGGCTGAGAACTTCCCATCTTGTCACAGGGCAGTTTCTTTTTCTATGCTCCTAGTAGGCATAAATTAGCAACCAACCAGCGTATTCAGTCTTTACACAACAAGTTTGATTTAGCTGAGAAAATAGCAAAACTCAAATAAGGATAATTCAAGTTTGGCTTAAAAGTTACAGGTAATAGAGGTTTGCCTTGCAGAGTCAGATCACAAAAATGAGTGTCCACCCCAGCAGTACAGGGCTGACTTTAGCTGAGGGATGTGCTATATAAGCAGATTGAGTGAGAGTTGCTATTTCTAGATTGGCCAGAGCATCATGTGTCAATTAGCTACAAAATAAAGCGGGTCATCTGTTCAAATGACCTACTTCCACAAAGAATAAAATGCCAGTGGAGTCTAAAAACTCCAAAGCACTACAATACTGAAGTTGTGAAAGTCTAGCCTTTTATGAAGCAAGAGTATAGACCTTATTGATTACCTCAATTTGATAGTACGATTACATTACTCACTGCAACTTTCTATTATTTCTGTTGTAGTGTGCCAACATTCCCTTAGCTTGTTTTCCTGAATGCAATCACTCACCTCATCCTCTCAACAGGCAAACCAGGTCACCTTGCAGTGACTCATAAGCGGGAATATATAATTAGCTTACCTGTTACACCAGTTACTGATTGACTCATCCGCCCTGTTGGTAGGATGGCTATTCGCGTGTATTAGCCGCCCACTAGAATTTACTACCAGAGGGGAGCCTCAAATCAGTGGAAGGTCATAAATTGAAAACTGAGAGGCATGGGAATGTGCCGCGGCCTTTAGTGTCACAGCTGCTCTAGGCAACTTCCTCCCGAAGTGCATTTCCTCATTTCACTTCAACCCACATGGCTAAATGGCTGGGCGCTTTCTGTTTTAGGAAACCAGACGAGGCTAAATTATAGACCCACCTAACTCCAGTGTTGGCCATTTTTTTCTCTCCTTTTTTCGTTGAAGCCGAGCAAATTTTCCGACTCCAACCAGACAGCCAGCAATAAAGGCAAGGAGCACGACAGTCCAGTCCAAAAGGGAACCGCGCCGACAAACATAAGCAGACATGCCATATCGTTTGTCGGTTTAAAAAAAACAAAACAACAACAACCCGTCAGCCTGGCAATTGGCCTTTAGCATATGGGTCAACTATACTGCAGGTCAAGATTTTGTCACAAAGGGCGGAAGGCAGTTGGCTAGCTTAGTCGCCATCTAGTTACCACGCAGCTTTTCACAACTACAAATAACTTAACGCATCTTATACACGTAACCATTAGCACTACTAGCCAGGACAATTGTTAACGTTAACACAAGTATTCATTGCCAATATGATACACGTTGTTCAGAAGAAATTCTACGGTAACCTGTACACCCTTGCACCGTATAGCGCTAAGGTAGCGCTAGCACTTGTGGTATTCCGAACGACGGTCAGTTTAGAAAACACCACGTTATGAATACAACTAAACGTATCCTGTTCTAAAAGAAAAATACAAGCCACGACACAGTCGTGTCAGTAGTCCTAATGCTAGTCAGAGATTTTCTTCTTTTGGGAAATAGCCATAGCCGCGATAGCAAGCTAGCGCAGCTACGTTAGCTAGCGGGATAGCTAACGCACTTTGCTTTCAGCAGCAATCTTATAGACCAGCAGCACGGCAACACTCAAGACAAAGGTAATTAACTCAAGTGTAGATATCACAGATATCTGAGGCAGTGAGAATGAACATTCATACCTTTAACGGGATTTTCAACACTGATTGTAGCACACGATTAAACCGTCTTAAGCTTTGCTCTGCGAGCTACCATTAACGTGGCTACATACTGGACACTCTTCTCGGATGACCCCTCATGCAACTTACTTTGGCTGCCCGGCAGTGTGGCGATCACCTAACCTAACATATGGAACTCAACTTTTAAGTGGGCTCTAACGGATCTATAGCGCTAGAATTACATACAATCGAGGCAGAAAGAAGTTCCCAGAGGTTTGCTTAGATCCGTCATTGAGTACTTACAAAGACCAAGCTGAACATTGAAATCCCGTGACTACCCCGGAGAAAGTAGAGGGAGTGCAGAAAGCGCTGTCAGATCGCCTTTTTGTTCCTCTTTAGTGTGGCAGCCTGAGATCTCGTCGGAGGTCGGGAACTGTTGTCGGGGAGGAGCCTCCTCCTCAGTTTGTACAAGACCTTCAGGGACCGTCGGAAATATGTAGACCAGGCAGTGCGAGTTAATAGTCAACAAAATGAGGGCCACCAGAGAAATCTGTAAACCTCGGAAAACTTTAAACGACAGACACGTGTATCCAAGATCATCCTAGCATTTTTTTTCTTGTTTGTTTGAGTGTTTCCTTGACACCAATTTAACTATCAGGAAGCGGAAACTGGAATAAATTTCAAGTGACATGCATGTCAACATCTGAAGGGATTAGCTTTAAGATCGTTCCTCACTTTGCTTTAGTGTAGGTAACTTTTCATATCTTCTATTACCTCTCTCTATAACAGCACAAGTATGTGCATCAGGTCGTATCTGCGGTCACTGCGCCAGAATTACCGGGATCTCTCGAATGCAGCATGGATGGTCTGACGTCAGTACGACGTAAGAAGAATCCGGTTGACTGATGACAGCTCACCATGGTGACGACAGTTCCAGAAAGTAATAGCACCATATTATCCCTGTACTCATGGGCTGTTTTTTAAAAATAGATTTTACTTTCTTATCTAAGCACATTTTGGATTGGCTACAGGATCCGTTTTGTTTCGAAAGTATAGACTGTTGAATCGCCTCCAGTCACGCATCAGAGTTAGTTTAGTTGTTTTCATTAAAATCCAGCTCATTCATATGTTTGTTTATCCGCACTTAATGTAGTTATCTATCCATCCATTTATGCTCTTCTGTTTATGTGATAACCCATATATTCAACATGCAAAATATTTATGCAAAGATTTATGTTGCTTCCATCTACATCCAGCGAGCTGACCTGAAAAGGAAAAGCCTACCTGTTCCTCTTTTCAATCCTAAACTTACTATCCAATCACCCTTCTGTCTGAGGCCTGAAACGCTGTTTATAATTGTATATCTCCCTCTAGTGTCAGTTCTTTTACATGCAACAGATTGCTCTGCACACGAGCTACTGAATTTTTACCTAGTGTTACTGATTTTTTTTAAAGATGTAGCAGTAGCCTCTGTATTCCAGTTAATATATATTTTCTTTGTTACATAACCATACAATAGAAAGTCAATGAAGTTTCACGCCAGCATACAAGGCATTTTTTTTCTTTGTTTTTATTGACGTGGTATCAATACAATCAAGTACTGTAGATTTTGTATAAGCAGACAAACATTTTCAATCAAAAAGGAGTGCATTTTATACCCAAATTCTATTGCATAGTGCACACAATAGCCTTGTAAGACAAAAAAAAACAAACCTATACGTTGATACATTGTACATTACACAAATAGAAAATAATACAAATAATCCTTCACAAACAACTCTAGAATGCTAACTACAAGTTGTAAATGCTCTTAACTCATCGATGCTGTTAAATACCATTTATATGTCCCAGGCTTCGGTGGTCAGTTTTGGCATCCCTATTAAATTATCATAAATGTATAAATACATCTTCATTAATTTCATGTGCAAATGGGAATGGCCGTTTGTATACTGAAACTAAAACAAACAAATATCCCTTAAGAACCGAAGCAAGGCTTGTGATTTTTTTTTTCTTTTTTTCTTTTTTTTTCTAATAAAGAAAAACAAAACATTTGATGCGGTACATGGATCTCACTGACACTTGTTAAATGATTTGCACACAGAGCAAACTCAGCAAGCAAGTGACATTGTCTATGAAAATATGAGGACAGAGCGTAACAGCCGCATGTAACTCTCATCACCGTTTCACCGTGTGTCGAAAAAGAGGAGGTGATTCAAAAAAATAAAAGGCAACATACAGTACATAACGAGACTGCTTTGTAGACTCACATAGCAACAATGATACATAGCAGTTGTCGGTGTGTTCATGTTATGAGACAGAAAGGGCTAAGAGTAAGTGCATTACATAGATGTAGAAATACTGATTAAGCCTTATCCTCACACTAATTTTCCAAAGCGATGTGAAGAGTTACTGTTTATGCACTGTGACCCACCATAAAACAGTCAAACATTATACATTCATTCTAATGGGAAGGCTAAATGTTTGGCACCATGCTCGTGTACATTGACATTCTTCCATCATGATGTAAGGTAGTCATAATTCAGTGTTTACGAGCGTCAGGGTGGCACAAATTAGATAGAAGCACCAAGCTTTGTTCTGTTTTGCCTAGGTCTCGTTATCTTTTGTGATTCGTAACTGAAACTAGTGAATAAACATTTTGTACATTTCATAGTATGTCTTTTTTTTCTTTCTTTTTTCTTTTTTTTTTGTTGGTTCGTGACTTGGCACAAAGTAGTTATTGCACGCCTTTACACCTTTCATCTTTAGAGTGTTGTAAAGTAAATCTTCTACAAGATTCTCTTTAAAACTAAAAAAACCCTCAAAACCTTCTGGTAGAACATTGATGGGACTGTAAGCCGTTCCTACAGTTTTGTAACTTAATTTTAGTTTATTATTATCCTCGCTAAAGTTTTCGTGACCTGAATGCCAAGGGGACATTGTGACAAATCCGCACACACAAACGCATGCAGTGACACAGTGACGGGCTGAAGGGTATACCTACTAAGCATACAAGTGCACGCATGCACAGAGTGGATCTTTAATACTTCATCCAACAGAAATGAATAAACACACCTCTGACCTACCACCTCTCCCAGAAATCTGGCGTGGTTTTGTTAAAATGTTACACAACCTGCATTTCACAATCTTCAGGCCCCAGTCAGACCCTTTCACTTATTTATGGACTAAAGACAAATTGATTCTCATTTCCAGCCGTGCACTTTGACATTATCCAGTTCTGAAACATCCTGGCCACAGATGTTACACTAAGCTCAGCAATTAAACAGTTTTTGACACATTTGATTTAGAAATAACTAGAAAATCCTGTCATTCAGAGCTACAAATGATTAAAAATTGCTCTCATTTGCCTAACATCTATCATAAACAACACAGGAACTGGCAGTGAAGGAAGTAATTAAGTTGTTGTTGTTTTTTACTTATCCTTTTGCCTCCTTGTTTTCTCAGCAGAGTCAGGCTTTCAAAATCTTTGTGGATTTTGCATCATGTTGTTAAAGGATTATATTTTCTTCTAATATGGCAGTGCAGATTGCTCCCTTGGAATCAGGGAAAGGGTTTTTAATGACATTAGAAATCAGTGACGTGATGGTTAGAATATGTGAACAGGATGCCTGGGATAGTGATGGGGAAAAAAAATCAGATCGATAGAAGGAAACAGGCCATTGAATCAGCAGTATATGTGTCCTTACTGTCCATTTGTCCATGGACAGTAAGGACACTATCTAGTTTCTGGCCTGTGAACACTGACTGTGTACATTATTAACAATGTCCTAAAGAATGATGCTGGGGGGTGATGCGGGGGTCTTGCTTGATGATGCTGATCTCTTTAAAGGGCAATTTAAAGGTGTCTGCCTTGTTAATGTGAGGTCATGTTTATTTGTAGAATTAATTGTTCTGAACTGCACGTAAACTAAATTACAAGAAAGAGGAAGACCTATTATCTGAAATGGTAGGTTACTAAATGCATAATGAAGCAGAGAAACTCCCTGAACAGGTGCTTATGTTCACTATCAATAAATATATCTCACTCTAAAACCAACTGTTGCTGAGTTCAATCCTAACTTTTTTTTTATGTAGCAACAATTTAGAGTCCCCAAAATTTCAGTAAAAGTAAATAGTAACACAGCACACCAAATACTTAGTTTTGCTATTGTACTGTATGCCTATATTTATTGTGTTGTATTTTGGCTCTTCAATATAATTATAGCAATTCATGATTTAAATAATACACCAGGGGAACATGACTGCAGCGAAGACCCCCCATCAGAGTTTGGTGATGTCGTCCTTGTGTCAGAGCATGTGGGCAGGTTGTGCAGTCACACGGGAAGGTTTCTAGCACATTACAAAGTAAGGCACTAAATAGTCTGAATCCAATAAACAACAACAACAATGATGACATGGACCAAATAATAACAATAAAATTATGACAATATAATAATTAAAATAAGCTAAAAGCTTAAAAAAACACCAACATAAAACACAACTAAAACACACATTTGAAGGACACTGAAATAAAGAACACAGTATGAATTTCCTTCCCCTGCCTTTAAAAACTCACTTCATTCACAAAGTTTTTGTTTCATTTGTGCTGTTGAGGGCGAGACAGATAAAGACTATGGCAATAATATTGAGTATTTTATGGGTTTTGTGTTTCTATAATGGCTGCAGGTATTTTAGGTTAAGGGCTGCACTGAGGTGCCAATGTAGCAACATCTTTTAAGGAAAAGATAGGGTTATGTGGGACAGAGCAAGAATCCTGAGAAGGAAGAATGGATGTACTCTGTAGAATATAGGCCATTTGCCTGATCTGACGGCATCTGGATCCATACCTGGTCACCCTCCTTCAGCTCTAAGACTGCACTACCAGATGCCTGGTCCATGTAGCCTTTCTTGTATTCATCATATGTGTAAGTGGCTGGTACATTGTTCTTATACAATGCTACCCACAGGCTAGTTCCCTTTACATGCATGTGGTATGCAAAGTAGTATATACCAGATAAAGGAGCAGTGAATATGCCAGTAGAAGAGCTGTAGGCATTTTGCCCATTGTAGAGGGTCCTGTCAAATTTGATTGGCATGCCTGAAGGAGGGAATGGTGTGGTAAGGACAGCTGTGAAGGCTGGTGCCACAGAGGCAGACAATGGAACTTGACTATATGCAGGGCCTTTCCTGTCATCTGGAATTTCTCCCCCATCTAACTTTGAACTCTCTGGCCCTGCGACAACTGTATGGCCATTTCCTGGAGGCCCAGGGGGTCCTGGAGGCCCAGGGGGCCCAGGTATGCCATTAAGTCCAGGGGGGCCTTGTTTCCCTGGAGGACCCTGGGGACCTATAGGACCTTTCTCACCCAACTTGCCCAGCCCTGGAGGCCCTGGAAGTCCTTGTTCACCCTTTAGGCCAGGGGGACCCTGTGGACCCATGGGACCCATGGGCCCCTGAAGACCAGGAATACCCGACTGGCCCCTGGGGCCTGGAACTCCCATAAACCCTGACTCCCCTTTAGGCCCCGGGGCACCTGTTATACCGGGATTCCCAGGAGGGCCAATATACCCTGCCTCACCTTTAGGTCCAGGTTTTCCGATAAGACCACTGGGCCCAGGGATGCCCTTTTCCCCAGGGATACCAGGTTTTCCAGAGGGTCCATTGGGGCCTTGGTCACCTCGAAGGCCAGGCAGTCCAGGAGGACCCCGGGGCCCCAGCTCTCCCTTCTGTCCTGGTATTCCATGTTTTCCTGGCAATCCCATTGGACCTTGAAGTCCAGGTGGTCCTGGTTGTCCATCAAGTCCTGGCTTCCCAATTGGTCCAATTGGTCCTTGTTCTCCTTTATCCCCCGGGAGACCTGGAAATCCACCATGTCCCTTTTCTCCTTTTAGTCCATTTGGACCAGGTTTTCCATAGCCATTAGTTCCAGGCATTCCAGGAGTACCCCTGGTCCCAGGTTCACCTTTTGGACCTTGTGGACCTGGTGATCCAGGAAGTCCATCTAGCCCAGGCTTCCCCAACCCAACTGGCCCTGGCAAACCTTGTAGTCCTGGGGGCCCTGCATCTCCTGGGAGTCCTTGATCACCTGGGCGTCCTTGATCACCTTTAGGACCAGGTACTCCAGGCAAACCTTTTAGTCCTGGTGTGCCAATACCTGAAGGACCAGGTGGTCCAATACTCCCTTTTGGGCCAGGAGAACCCCTTAGACCTGGAAGCCCTGGATTCCCATTTCCATTCTCGCCCTTAGGCCCACGATCACCTGGTGGGCCGGCTATACCCTTTATTCCTGGCTCGCCACGGACCCCAGGGGGGCCTCTCATACCTGGAAGCCCAGGTTTCCCATTCAAGGACAGTCCAGCTGGGCCAGGAAGCCCAGGATGCCCGGGAGGACCACGGGGACCTGGTTCACCACGAGGGCCTACCTCACCATTAACCCCAGGCATCCCCTTTGGCCCAATCTTTCCTGGGAGTCCCGGAAGTCCAGGCTTACCAATTCCCGTAAAGCCTGAAGGTCCCTGAGGACCTGGTGGGCCTTGGGAACCAGGCTTTCCCAGTCCGGGTTTCCCTGGAAGGCCTGGTGGTCCAGGGGGCCCTCTTGGTCCTGGTTTCCCTTGGGGGCCGGGTTCCCCCTTCACTTCCATCATGGGTGGCATATCTAGAAAAAATATGTACAGGTTGTTAGGACTACTGTTACGGGTATTATTATTATTATTATTATTATTATTATCATCATTAGTATTACTAAGTACTGTATTCATTTCTAAGTACTTTTTTAAATTGCTGATGTCCGAGAGAAAAGATGTCATCTCAATCCACATTACTATGGTGACTGGATTATAATAACTATCTCTAATTTTTCACAATTAGCTGAATTCTTTGAGAAGAACAGTTAAGATTCTCTAGACTACTTTATACTACTTTGTACTTAGCTGTTATGGAAACTGACAGACTATCCATCTTTTCAATCAGCAAGTCTCTGTGAGTTTATCATTAAAGTACTGTTTGAATTAAAAAAATATTTTTTATTAAAGAAATTTTTCATTTGTAAAAACACAGGGTAATTTTTTAAACAAGAGTTAAACTAGTACTACAAAGAGAAGGCATAAAACCAGGCTGGTTGTGTTTTTCTGTTGTGAAATTAACAGAAAAACAGAATTAATTATCTACATACAACAAACACTGAAAATTCGAGAAATAGACAAAATATATTACAAGATTATTATCTAAGAAATTAATACTTTGCATACTTCAGGATGAGTTTAGAGATTGAAAAGTTATATCTTAATCAGTGGCATAATTCATTCCCATTTCATTTCTTTTGTTACTTTATCAGTGCTGAGAGTGGCTGGATATTACCCAGTCTGAAGGTACTCTATTAGACTAAATTCTGGAAAGGTCACCAGTCCATCACTTGTTATGTAATCACAAGTGACGAACACAAACCAGTGGGCATGGGTTACCTTTGATGTTGTCCTAACTGACTCAGTTGGAGTTCCTATTAAGGTTATTGGAGTTTACTTTTGATTTTGAAACATAGAGGAAAACAGCATGAAAGTGTGCCACAGGTTGTAAACTCTGTCATTAATCTTTCCTATAACAGTGGAGTGCAACACAGCCAGGCTTAAACAGGAAAAAAACAAATAACACAGTTACTTAGCAACACAGTTCATGTCTATTACACTCCAAGTCTGATTAAATGGTGAATGTTAGCTCATAACAAGGAGATCTTTGTTAAATAGAACTGCGGTTGATTGCAAAACTTCTATTACTTGACGAGGCTGCCCTATCTGATCCATTTAGTCCTTTAGTCATGTGAATTGTTATTCTTAAACCTTGGTTTAAGGTTGATGTGGGTTGATGTGGCTTCCTGTTTGCTGCATCCTGTTCATCCCTAGAACGTCACCCTTGCCAGGCCTTTGAACACTTTCAAGAAATCATTCATGGCTTTCCTAATGGAACCATGGACCAATATCGCCCCCTACAGACAGCTGAAATTTTCAAGCAGTTTGCTATTGAGCACACCAGAAAGATCATTGTTAGTGTTTGCAAATCACTTAGCACAATTGCTGACATTTGAACAAGCATTGCTGGTATATGTCTTTGTGAGCAATACAGATGACTATACAACGTCTGTTGAATACTTCAGACTTCCAAAATATAATACCAATATTTTCTTGTGTATGTCTTCACATGCAGAACAGTTCATCCAGTTGTCAAAATCAGCCAAGCCCACAGGTCCAAGTCATTTATATGAAAATTAGAAAACATATTCATAGAAACTCAGAGCAAAAGAGTTACAGCATTTTCTAAAGATATAGGAACCTGCTCAGATACACATTTTACAGGGCTACATTCTGGCCAGGAAGGAGGACGAGGATGTGTCAGGGTGTAAAACTAGGCAAGAGGATGGCAGAAGACTGCCAAAGACACTGCTTCTTCTTCTGTTACACTGCAAGGGATAGCATAATGTGTGAGGTCTGTGAAAATATGAGGCCAAAGAAAAAGGACTGACAGGCTGCATAGTGATCCACTGAGCTGTTTTCTTCCTGTACATAGCAGGCTAATGTTTTCCTTTTTGCTATTGTTATGCTACATATTTTGTTCTGTAGAGTGTTGTGTATATTAACTTTTTTTTGCTGTTACTGTAGTTTAGTGTACTGTGTGACCATAGGAGGAAATGGTTTGGTACAATAAGAATTTGCTGTGACAGCTTGCATGAAAAGACTTTTAGGAAAGTAGAAGATGAAGATTTCAGCATTTCAGAATTTGACAAAGTGTGTAAACATTTTGACCACTATAATTTACATAGTGGCTAAAACTTATTTACTGACAGCTCCCTCATTTTGACACATAATTTAATGGTTTGGGATGAGATGCTGCTGTTTGTGGGTTGTTTTGCTACATGTACGAGCTGTTATGTGAAATGAAAATTTCAAAAATGTTAAGACAAATATTCCAAAATAATTCAGAAAAACTGCACCGTACCAGACTATTATTTTTCTGGGGTAACTGACGTCTGTTGTGTATCAAAGTGAATGCTATACTACGCTGATATAAAGAGCACAAGAGGCTTTACATGCTGCTTTGTAATGCAAATGAGCACTTACATTTGCATGTACTTTCAGAGAGAGATTTTATTTTTCCTGCAGTGGTCACACAACAAAGTAAACAGAAAAAAGACAGTGCACAGAACAGAACTAGTCCACAGCGTCTCACTTACCTCACACAGGAGCTTATCCCTCCTTATGTCTTATCTATGGGCATCCGCTTTCCTCTATAAAATGTTTACCTGAGTACATGGTCCTTTATGTTGACAAATTTTCATAACTCTGATCTGCTCAAGTTACTTCTTACTAATCAACTGTGGGATCACAGATTTTTTTACATGACATCAGATGACTCACAGAAATAATTCTGGAGAATAAAGAAGTTCAACTGAGAAGACATGACCTACTTCAAAAAGTGATAAACAGCCAAAAGCTGTTCACACTGTAGGGAGCTGAGCTGAGAATGCTAAATGCTCACTGTTTCTCTTTCATTTCATTCATTCAAGACTTTCTCTAATTATTTTTGCTAACTTCAACTGTTGCTTGTTTGAGAAGTGAGTCAACAAATCTGAGAAAAGCTATAAAATCTAAATCAAAGTAATAAAAGCATGCTATGCACTGCACTGTGCACACTGTAGTATTGTACATTTATGAATGTTTACATTTAAATAAATGTAGTCCCTCTGACAGGATGGGGAGAACAAGTATTCAGAAGATTAGGTTGTTAGGAAAAAACTTGAACATATAACATTTTACAGCACCTTTAATATATCACGGTTGTGCCTAAAACCAGAGATAATGATATGGCTTTTTTTTTTTTGAGATGCTAAGCCAACAGTGGGTAAGAGGCAGTCAGCCGGTCCATCAGAGGACTTAAGACTGAATAATTTCATTAGTAATGCAGTGTGGACAGATTACCACAGAGTGGCAGCAAAGTCATATTCAATGTACCACATATATCAGAAATCCAACTTCTGCCACATTCTTTCCAATTCCATTTATACAAAGCATGCCTTTAGTTGAGATACACTCCCTGTATAGGTCTTCTATTTTTCGTCTGCCATGACTGGGACAGTTTTCATCTTATTAGCCTGTCTGTATGTCTGTCAGACTAAGTGCAAAAATGTGGTTCTGGTGACACCTACTGAAAGGTGAATTCCAGCAAAGACCAATGACACATTCCCATTTTATGCTCTATTATGCCCTATATCTTTTAATTATGGTGCCACTGGCCTTGCGGATGGTGTAGTTAGAGTTAGATTTGAATTCATTTAATCTTTTCTAGATTTTTTTTAACATCCTCTCCTGGGGGATATGTAATAAATTGTGATATCCAGTTGGTAAGAGGAGCAATTTCAGTACACAATGTGCAGTCAGAGCTTCATGTGATTTGGTGCTTTAGACATAAGATTACATTTTATGGAGGTACTTTATAACCCCAGTTCCAAAAAAGGGTGGGATGCTGTGTAAAATGTAAAATGTGTGTTTTATAAAACACTGAATGGAATCATATGCAAATCTCAAAACCCCATATTTTATTCAAAATTAAAAAAAAACTTTTAGAAAACATCAAATGTATAAACTGAGAAAATGAACCATTTTAAGAAATGTTGTCCCATTCTTGCCTGATAGAGGATTCTAGCTGTTTAACAGTCCTGGGTTTTTGTTGTATTTTTTATGAAAGTGGTCTGGACAGCAGGCAGGCCAGTTCAGAATCTGCAGTCTTCTACTACAAAGCCCCGATGTTGTAACAGATGCAGTATGCAGTTCAACATTGTCTTACTCAAATATTCAAGGCCTTCCCTGAAAAAGACGTCATAGAAGACAAGGTGCATACTGTGTGTTTCTCTAAAACCTGTATTGTACTTTCAGCATTGATCGTGCCTGTCCAGGTCTGCAAGCTGCTAGTTCCATAGGTGTTACTGCACCTCCATACCAACAGGGATGCAGGCCATTAAACTGATCACTGAAAACAAGCAGGATAGTCCCTCTCCTCTTTAGTCCAGAGGATGCATGTTTTCTAAAAACACATTAAATTTTTGATTTGTTTTAACAGAAAACAGTTTCCCACTTTGCCTCAACACAGGAAGTGTTGATGAAGTATTCCCCATGCAAGCACTTTTCTGTTTTTAATGCAGTGTAGCCTGAGGGTCCAAAGATCACAGGAATCCAATATTGATTTCGACTTTGTCCCTTGTCCACAGAGATTTCTGCAGGTTCTTTAAAGCTTTTGATGATATTATGTACACTAGATGATAAGATATGCAAAGTCTTCACAAATTTTAATTGAGGAACATATTCTGAAAGTGTTTTACAATTTGTAGACACAGGTTTTTGAAGATTGACGAACCTCTGCCCATCTTTACTTCCAAGAATCTCTGCCTTTCTAAGATGTTCTTTTTATTAAAAAACTCACCTTTTTAAAACTGTTTTTGGTTAAATTTTTGCCTGTTTTATATTGTCTGTTTTACCTTTTTATTATTTGTTTATCTTACGTGCAGCACTTTGTGATTCTGTCTAGAAAGGTGATAAATAAATACAATTTTATTTATTTATTATTTCATTTATACCAAGTTGTGTTTCTGTAAAATAAACCCATTTTAGCCTTTTATTTTAGTACCACTAACTTTTCAACCTTTTGTTCCCTCATTCCAACTTTTTTTAAACATGTGCGGCATTGTTCTTAAAATGGTCCGTTTTCTATGTTTAATTGTGAATAAAATGTGGGTTTATGAGTTTTACAAATCTCTACAATCTGTTGGTTTGATTTACATTTTGTTTTGCAACTGGAGTTTTAAAATGGCAGTTATCAGTGTTTTCCAATGACCTAAATGACCAATCAGTAAAGTGTGAGGGTCCTATTAGACTGCTTTTACAGGACCAAATGAGACATAAAAGGGCTACATATGCCACACTCACAGGAACTACTCACCAACATAATGTCCTTTCCCCTCGCGAAACGGAGGTCCAATAGGCCCCTTCATCATGGGCTGAATGTACTTCATGTGGGGTATGGGGGCGTACCCTCCGGCAAAAGCAGGTACCACAAGCATCAGTAGCACAGAGACAGAAGCCAGCAGCATGGTCAACAGCATCCCAGGCTTTAGGTGTCACACGCAAAGAACTGAAAGGAACAGAGAGAGGACACAGAAAAATAAAACTCACTTTCACTCTTTGGTCCATCTTACTGAATATTTTACAATGCCAGACATTCAGAAAATCACCTAAGTGATGCGAGAATTTAGCTCTGTGAGTGTTCATTTATTGGTAATGGCTGTTAAATGAATTTACTTCAGATTTCTGAAGTAATGCAGTGGCATCTTTTTCCTTATGTCCTCTATAAGAAATTGATACTGTGTGTCTTGCTTTTGCAGATATTTTAAAGATAGACACTGGGTATGTATAAAAAGTTATACTTTAAAATGTATATGAGCAAACACATTATTTAGGCGCAAAAATAACAAACAGTTATTACATTATAGTATTTGTTCAGCATAGTCGAAGGCTGTGTTTGGTTTAGATGGCACTTGGCAACTGCGTAACTTTCATTTTTTACATGAAATCTTTACATTAAACTCCCCCCCAGATATTTTCACAACCACGATCAGACAGCTGACCAGCAGACAACAGTTGGTGCGCTTGTGCGACAGAGCCACTGTAGGTATGCTGGCTTCAAGCAGTGTATTAAAGACTCACGTTTCCACTGCAACTCTCCCGTGAGTTCTTTTAGTCAGATGTCTTTGAACAGATGACTGTCAGGAGTTGTTTTGTGACGGTGTGAGATGCAAAATGTCATTTCAGGCTCACGCTGTTCATTTTTAAATGCCAACCATGTCATGCTTTGATTAAGCATAAAAACTCTGGAAGAACAGGACAATGCACTGCACAGCCACAGAAAACTATGTGCCTTGAATTGCTTTCCTTAAACTGGCTCATCATCCATTTAGGGCACAGAATAATAATAAGGCTTGGTGGCAGTACTGGAGGCTGGTTTCATTTCTGCAGTTACTTTGATAACTTTGGGTCATTATTTTAAGCACAAGCAAAATTCAGAACCACTGTAGCCATGCTATAGCAGGTCTCAGTCATTATGAATCATATAAGGCTCCCGGTCAGTGTGTTATAGCAGCATCCTGTGTAGTTACATGAAAAAATAAATAATAACACCAACGAATCTCTTCTTTTATTACTAATACCTGTCTTGTCATGTTCATTTTGTGAGTTTGAAGCTTGTTAGTCTCTGCATTCAACAGCAAGAAGAGCGATCACTCTGAAAGCACACGCCAACACTAACTGACGTTTGCTAATCTGAAAATTGCACATTGCTGTTAATTGGCAGCATCATTAGGAGTAATTGGGGGTATTCACAGTGGTTTTTAAATCACAAATGCTCAGAAAAAAAGGTGTGTTTATTGCCACCATATGTGCTGACTCCAGGTCTGCTTTACAGCTTTTCTCCTGCTGTGTTTTTTTTTTTTTGTGACTGTTTAATAATTGCATAGCTAGATTGTTCAATTCCTGTTTTAGAACAATTTATCAAAGTGTTTGGGGAGTTTTGGGGTTCCTTTTACAAATTATGATTAGTCTGTGGTTTATGCTTGCTTATGCTGTAAGGAAGAATCAACGATCTCTCGAAAAGTGTTCAAATCAAAATGTAATCTACGGGAAATCACGAAAGCGCAGAAAAAGATGTTAAGAGAAATAAACAGGAGAAAAAGAGCCGCGTTGGTAAGACGCCGTTTGGTCGTTGGCCGACTTTCTGGCTGGCTGGCAGGGGAGTTCGTCTGGTATGGGGGTCTGCGGTTTTTGGTGCAGATGCAATTTAACAGGCAGCTCTGGATGCCCACCATTCTGCAAGGCATCACAGAAACTGTGCATGAACAGGGACAAGTCACAGACAGGCACTTGGGAGACCTTTACGATCTGTTTATCAAGTATTTAATTTGTAGAAAAGCTCTGCAGTGGATGTTAAAAAAAATGCAATCCCGTCTGTCTGGCCACCGTGAGCCACCGCTGGACTCATACGAGCTCTCTCTCACACAAGAACACCCACGTAACAAAACACACACTTTTGGTATGCATGAGAAAGCACAAGACTTCTAGAAACCAGTTATCCAGGGTGGCTTAAAAATACTTGAAAACCTGTTAAGTTTCACCCATTTTCACATGAAATCATTCCATTCAAAACACATCATAACAAACCCCAAGTCTGAACGTGGAGTGGAGGGGGCTCATGATGAATTAAAGCCTCTTTCGACCATTAAACAACGAGCGGGATCCAAAGTTACAGCGCGAAAGCTTCATCTGGCAAGATGAGTGACGCATTATACAAAACAGATCTGACCGAAAAAAGACAGAATACAGCAACAGAGCCAAAAACACACAAGGACAGAGCACAAAAGGAACATTAACGAAGAAATAAAAGAGAGTGTCGCAATGAAAGGTGAAAGGGCACCACTCATTCATTTTGTTACAGAAGTGATCATCAGTTCTGCTTTATATCTACCTTTTGCAGCTTTGCACCTCCCTGTGGCCGTTTTAAGCCATGCTCTGATGGTTTTCTTCATCTCTCATCATCATATCATTTCTGAGAAAAGCCAACAGTACCTGTGGGGCGTACTCGCATTCTCCACATAACTGTATGAACGAGAGGATTATTAGCTGTGCTAATATTATCAGATGATTATGATGATAGCATATGGAGTCATAATTACAAGATCATTTTGTTTGCATCTCTTTCACCGCAGCTTTGCAAAAGGAGCATAGATTCCCTTAGGTAATCACCTTTCTTGAACATGCATTGGACGTCACTTAAAACGAGCCAAAAACCTTAATCCACGCAGGCTCTGAGCTGCCAAAGCAGACTCGGCATCTTCCAAACCCAACTTCAGAAGCATCTCAAGTGGCTTGCTCAGACAGGCGAGGAGACACAATTCCCTTAATGCTGCGTCTGCCTTCTAATATAATCAGCGCTGAGGAGGTGAGCTCCAAGGTACTCTGCTTCCATTTCCCCTAAGCTGTGCATGTGCAGGACCAGACCGCCAGACATTTCCTAAACCATGCGGCACAGACAGATTACAGTAGGTACACTGAGTGTGAGGGTTCTGTGTCATGGGGGGAAGAGGAGGTGATTGTTTTTGTGGTGAACATTTGAGCCGCTCCCTGAGTGGAGAACTCATCACCTTAACATCATGTAGGGCATTATGCCGACTTTCATAAAAAGGAAAGAAAGAAAGAAAGAAAAAACACCAAATGGTTCAAGAACAACCAAGGCCTATAGCGGTTAAATAGTTTGGTTAAAACCACAAGCCCCGCAGGGAGAACGGCACTTAAAACCTGACCAAATATTTTAGCTGATTCATCCCATTCTGACAAACCGTAGCCACAGCCATTACCATAACCGTTCCTAACTCCAACCATGAACCCACAAGTCTTACCCAGCTCCTATTCCCAAGCTCTCTTCCATTATCAGCCCAGTTTTCTGTGAATTTAACAAGCAAATGTTGGAAAGAGAAGACATTCTGATACTATCAATGCCGCTTCTTTACACTTTTGGCTCTGTGTGATGTCAGTTAAGAGTGGATATCCTTAAAATAGTCATCTCAGGCAAACAGCTAGAGCCCAAATCATGTTCAAGTCCTCTGCTTGTGAGGGGAAGTCAATGAGATGAAAGATTGGCGCCCTTAGAGTGAGAAAGGAGCTGAGAATGGGCACAACAGCCATTGCAACCCTAGACCAGAGAGAAAAAGGAGAAGATTTTTCAAATTCAGTTTATACATTTGTGGTTTATTAATCAATCTGCAGTCTAGACAAGTGAGTGTTAATGCCCTTAGCAGATTTGTAGTTGAAATACATGCACCTGGAGATGTCAAGACAACAAATGGACAAAGTGCTAGAAATGTGCCACTTTATTTTACTCAAAGACAGAGGAGAAGGTCTGCACAGCAGTCACGAAACACAGTTTGTAGTGAGTCTAAGGGCTTGTGTGTGAAGGGGCGAGAAAAGCGAGCGTGTTTTTCTTCGAGAGTCACCTTCTTCAGTATGAGGTAATCCCTCCAACAGCCTCGGTGGCACGTTAAGGTGTCAGCTCCGAGCGTAATATTTGAGCTGCGGTCACACTCCTGCTGGCTTTGAAGAACTCAATATTGTGCAAATAAGCAGCAGGGAAACAGCACGGCTGTTCACATAACATGGCTGCGTGTGTATAAAAGTGGCCACAAAGCTAATGCATATATAATTAGACATTAACATCTGTTATTTTAGTTACCAGCAGCTGGAAAAATGCATGAAAAGTTTTGTTTGGTTGTTTCTCAGGAGAAAAAAAAAGAAAGAAAAAAAAGTCCCCTTTGACCCGCTACAATAAAAGCCCCAATGTCCTCTTATTTTTGTTTCCACTGAATCATAAGTTAAGTATAAAGCAGCCATAAGAAACACTGTAAATAGTTCTTTCTAATGTCGAGACATGAGGTAGACTATTTATACTGATCCACATGATATGTACATGACCGCACATTTACAAATACGCAGGCACACCAAATCAAACAGCTCTCAGGAAGGCGCTGACGCACAGACATCACCCAATGAAATACACCTTACAGGATGAAATACCCTTTATATCCCTTTACATTTACAGGAGCCGTGAGACGTTCAAAGGGGAATGAGTTTATGTTGACGCCGTTGTTAAAGAGGGAGAACATGTGAGAATAAAGGAAATGAAGGCTGAGTAAAGTGTGGGGAGCTGTGGGGAGAGTGAAGAGGTCACACAGAGGGTTTTCTTTTCTTGATGACTTCACTCAGAGGAACACGTCTAATATCCTAGGGCACTTAATCTGAGTGCAGAAGCAGACACGCTAATCATAAAACTGCAGGTTGATGTATTGTACTCACGAACATGTCTCTGTGTGAGGGACAAAGGGTTAAAGCAGTGAAAGTGAGGCTAATTAGTCTCAGAATTATAAAGCTCCAGGACCTCACACATGTACAATTGCATGGGAGTTTTACAAGGGACCATTATATGCTCTTCAGTTCGTAGCAGGAACAGCTTCAGGCCCATGAAAAGTAATCCATTCCAGCATATTAGCCAGACTAACCCACATGCTGCTTTAGCAATTCATGCTCTATCACCTCATCTTTATATGTAGCATTTGGAATCAGGATAAAGCAGAGAGAAAGAGGGATTTTGAAAGTCTGCAAAACACCCAGAGTTACCCCAGACCTGCCAAGAAGTGGATTACAGTATGCAGAGGAATCGGTGGGGGGCAGACACCAACAGCTACACCTTTCCGTCTGCCCCGCCAATGCACCTCAACTCAATATGAGTACCTGATTAGGTTATCGAAAGGAAATAGTAAAAATAATAATCTTATAAAAAGCAATCTGCTTCCCTCTCTGCAGACCAGTAAATGCTCGATGAAAGTGCACCTCTAAACTCTCCAAAACTGACGTTACATTAAACTCCTCTCATCATGTGCAAAAAAATTCGACGTTAATATAAAGTTCGAGATTTGCACATTTGGAATGCAACAACTGTGAAGGGTTTGGTGTTATAAGAGCAATGTGCAGGTGACCTCACCTCAAAAGGAAAACATTGAGGATGCTCAGTAATGTAGCTAATCTTTAAACTAAAATGATGACTCTGGCTCTATGCAGCTCTCAGTTGAATAAACTCGGCTTCCTCCGGCCGCTCGCTGTCTGTGCTGCTCATTGCTAGTGTGAATACTTTTATTGTTTGCTGCCAGAAGCAAGCAAAGCGGAACCTTTCCTGCTGTTTATTTGAACGTAAAAGTCAAAGTAGAGGGAGTCCACAATGAAAGAGCAGCCGTTTCATCAATTAAGTGTTATTGTGATTTTTTTTTAACAATGTCTTTTAAATATAAACCAAACTTAAACAGCAGTTTCTCCCTTTTTAGTCGAGGACTATGGTGTGTGTTGGCTGAACACACAGACTAGCTGTGGCTTTGGAGAAATGTGTAATTTCAAAGTTAGTGCAAGAACTTCTCCAACAAAACAATCGTATCGGTTGAACGGTCTTACCACAAACACCCAAACTAATTGTTTCTATAAAAGTGATTCCACTTTAAAAGCTGAAAGAAGGCAATATGAGAAGGCTGGAGACTGATCATGTGTTATTTTCATGTATAACATTCAACTAAATGGTTGCTGTTTGAGTCTCATCTGAGACTGCAGTTTACCTTTACTTTTATTAGTCTTTATTTAAATTTTCACTTCCTGTTTATCACAGGAAGTACTTTGGTTAGTAGTAATTATGGTTTGAAGAGATGATTTTTTTATTTTTACACAACTTAGGTAACAAAAAACTTTTTTACAAGGTAAGAAAATTTTTAAAAAAAAGAGTTTTCTTTACCCCATAAAGATGACATTTGATGACCTCCCTCATACCCTGAATGAATTCTGTCAGCCCAGTATATAGCAGTAAAGGGGTGGTTTCCGGACCATTTGAATAGGTTCTGGGTTTTTCCAAGGGTAGCCCTGGCAAAGTGTATAGGGAGAGATCGTATTCACCAACTTCTGATGCACAGCCAGTCATTTTGTTCTGGAAACGGGCCTGAAATATGACAAAAACTCAGTTCAGAAAAGAAAAACAAGGGTTACCCCGAGTAGCCATCTAAGGGGGTAAGAGTTATGCTACAAGGCTCGATTTTCCACCCCATCTAAGGCAGGTTTGTGGTTCTGCGTTAGCGCCCACTTGCATTGCTCGTTCTATGCAAAGAAAGGGAAGTCCACCAATGCAGAGGTTACCAAGAGTCAAGCGTTGTGAATGATCATTTACAGCTGGTTAGGGAATACTCATTCTTCCCTAGCAACCGGTGGTTTCCATATAGTCGCCAACAGGCCTCTAGGACTGTGTTACTGAGGCTTTAATGACAGCATGTACAAACAAACTATGTTTTTTTCTCCTGCAGGAGGAAAACTCATATTCCATCTGACCTGTTGAAAGTGAGTTTTGTCACAGGGTTGTATAAAGTAAAATGACTGATGTACTTTTGCATGTACTGGCTTTAGTAAAGTTATGTTTACTCCATGTTTTAGTATCTCTTACACAATGTGTGGTTTGGGTTTTCTAGAAGCTGTAAAAATGCTGTAAAAAGCATCCTCCAAAATGTTTTAATCTTAGTCTTATTAGAGGCCCATACAGTACATCTTAAAAGGTGACGAAAAGCTAACCAGGACAGTCTATTCACTCTGAAGGGGAAGGGCTTAGTGAACACGTATTTGTTAAGACAGGATGGTGTAGTTCAGGATCAAGGATTGGACACAGTAATCTGTATGTCTTTAATGTAATGGGCTGGGTTTGGTCTGTGTTATGTCTCCTGCTTCTGTGCCAGTGTCTCCAAGTAGCTGTTACCTTGTTCCCTTCACTGGGTGGGTGGCTTTGCTTCTGCCAGAATGGCGCCTTTGAAATGTTCAGCAGACAGAGGTCAGGGAAGGCACAGAAGACTGACAAAGCCGGGACCAATAAAAGAACTCAAAACAAGCCACCTTTCAATGATTTATAATTGCAGATGATTCATAATTTCCCTTTAATGAGTTTCTCTGTGAGGTTTTTGCTATACAGCTTTGTTATTGCTATGTGAGAAAATATTCACGGTGGCAGTTCATCCAGAGTCAAAGCTGGCTGTGGCAAGGGCTCAAAGCTCATGTGGAGAAGAAGCACATGGGTCTATTTAAGACTCGGGGCTCTGAAGGTGAGAAATGTTCTGGGGCCCTGAAATAAGGGGCCTAAACCCGGAACAATCACAAACCATCAATTGTTCCATTCTTTTTTGCCAAGACTGGAAAAAATCCCAAGCTGCACGTAGCTGGGGCTAACTTCCAGGAAGGAAAAGCCCAGAAAAATCCTCTGGTAGTCTGTCTCTATCAAAGGATTCCACAGTTTGACACTCCACGAAAACGGAGAGCAATAACAGATCACATTGTCAAAGACTACCACTTGTGGTTGTGTCGAGGGACGAGGAAAAAGGGTAATATGTCTTTCGACTGTAAACAAGAGAGAAGCGACAGACGGGGAGAAGAAAACAAGAAGCTGCGAAGGATGTGAAGTCATTAAGAAACGAGGGGCAGATTGAAAAACGGGGAGCTGCAGAAGAGAAATAAAAAAGAAGAGGAAAGCAACAGCTTTGGCTCTTGAGCTCCCTGTTGAGCGACTTCAGATGCACACTGCTTCTGCTTGCATCTGAAACAGATTCACACGTACGCGCACGTGTCAAGCGCACACAAATGCACAAATCAGTTGGCAGCGAAACAAAGAGGGAGACCTATTTTTCTGTCCAAAATGGAGGAAAATGGAGCAAGGGAGAGAGAGAACGGAGGCAGAAGGGAGATTATAATTTAATAAGGGGCAGGAAATCTTGGTCAAATCCCCCTGAAGGAGTTGAAATGCCTCTAAGCTGGAGGCTACTGCTCTACAGACTGACTGAGCTCCATCTGAATGGGTTTCTCTGCAGGCAGGCGGACAGACAGCCGAAAAGCAGACAATAGACAGGGAGAAAGAAATTCTGCTGTTTGGCACCACACAGAAATTGAAGAATGAATCTGCAATTTGTAAATAAACATGAGCTTCATCATTTCTTATTTGTTTGGGGCCTAAATATATGTAAAGTATAGTTAAATACATGTAAACAAGACCAAAGTAGTTGATCGTAACTACTGGAATTTTTCAGTGTTGATTGGCACTGAAATTTTACTTTTCCCTTTCTGCTAATCTAACCCAATACTACATAGCACCATAACCTAACTAACTAAATAAATAAATGCATAAATCATTAGTTATTATTAAACTCTTCCTCCTGTCTCCTGTGAACTTAGTTCTGCCTGAAGTTTCTTCCTGTTAAAAGGGAGTTTTTGCTTCCTGGTATCGCAAAGTTTTTGTGATTTGGCAATATCAATTTAAATGAATTGAATTGAACTGAATTTTGAGGGTGTCTGGAAGTTTGCCCAACAAATCTACATGTGAGAACAATCTGACCTGTTGCTACAAGTCATTTAGTCCCTGTATAACCATTGCAGGAGCTTGGCAGAACCACCTGCTGATCAACGCCGGGAAAACCAAGGAGTTGGTGGTGAACTTCCGGAGACGCAGACCCACCACACTGACACCGGTGAACATCCAGGGAGTGGACATTGAGATAGTGGACTCTTATAGGTACCTGGGTGTTCACCTGAATAATAAACTGGACTGGAGCCACAACACTGATGCTCTTTACAGGAAGGGTCAGAGCAGACTCTACCTGCTGAGGCGGCTGAGGTCATTTGGAGTCCAGGGAGCGCTTTTAAAGACCTTCTATGACTCTGTGGTGGCATCTGTCATTTTTTACAGTGTGGTATGTTGGAGCAGCGGTTTATCGGCAGCTGAGAGGAAGAGGTTGGACAAACTCATCAGGAAGGCCAGCTCTGTTCTGGGATGCACCCTGGACCCAGTGCAGGTGGTGGGAGACAGAAGGACTCTGGCCAAAATAACATCTCTGATGGACAGAGTCTCCCACCCCATGCATGTAAACGTTGCTGAACTGCAGAGCTGCTTCAGTGACAGACTGCTGCATCCTAGATGCATGAAGGAGCGTTTCCGCAGGTCCTTCCTCCCTGCAGCTGTCAGACTGTACAATCAGAACTGCTCCCAACAAACACAGATGTTTACATCAGCGCTGTAACAACTTTTACTGTTATAACTGCACATTACTTTTCTCAGCTTATATATACACTAACTTATTGAAAGTTACATGTTTACTTTTTAATGCACGGGTACAATAAACAATCTGCACTTTTCTAATTATTCTAAATATTCTTAACTATTTAAACATCTTTCAGTATCCTGCTATGTTTGCACACTATGTGTACGCTAATTTAAACAACTGTACTGTACTCTGCTCTGGTAACTATTGTCCATGATGTAAATATGTAAAAATTGTGCTTCGGTTCTGTGTGTCCTGTTCTGTTTGTATATGCGTGTTTTTTTTGCTGCTGATACAACCAAATTTCCCCTTGTGGGACAATTAAAGGATTATTCTGGTAAGCATAGCCAGCAATAAGTCGGACTCATTCCCAGTGGGTGTGGACACGCTGGAGAGATTACATCTCATCTGAAACACCTCAGTGTTCGCCTCACCCTTCCCCTAAGTTGGAGGAGGTAGCTGGGGAGAGGGAGGTCTGGAGATCCTTGCCTAACCTGCTGCCCCCACGAACCAGTGCCAGATAAGCAGAGGAAAATGGATAGATGGATGAATTTGGATGTTCTCCCCATGCCTGAGTAGGTTCTCCCTGGGTACTCCAGTTTCTTCCCACAGTCCAGAGATCTAAACACATCTAAACACATTAGGTTAACTGGTAAATTGGCCGTAGGTGTGAATGTGAGCATGAATGGCTCTCTGGCTGCCTGTGTTAGAGACTTGTCCAGCATGTACCGCCAGCTGGGATAGGCTCCAGCTCAACCACGGCACTAAATAGATAAGTAGAAATGGATGGATAGATGCTAAAGATGAAAGTTTTGCTGCCTGGAACCAAATTGGTTCTTTTTTTTTCCTCCATTTTTTTCTCTAAACATTTAAGGGCAGAGAGAAATCTGTTAAATCCCCCTCTGTGCAGAATCACTTGTTCGTTCAGCCACCCACATGTTTTAAATCGATATTCATTAGACGGTTTGAATCCCAGTTGAGGACCATTAACAATTCACTGGCCCTCGTTTGATTGATCACTCACTTTAAACACCGCTGACTCCAGCTGGTTCTTTCAGGCTTCAGACATAACCAGCTAAAAAGAGCCCACAAAGCACACCACACACACACATGCATATGAACCAGACCACCAGCATACAGCACAGAGCCCCCTCTGACTGTGGTCCTTGCTGAAGCCCACCCCACCCATCAGGATCAATGCAAGTCTTTATTAGCTGCTGGCTATGACTGTTGGCTATGTAAGAAGATCCTGCCAGTTCTGGCCTCACACCTCCCCGAATCTACTGCTGGATTGTATAAACAAAGCTTTGTGTGCTCAAGCATCTGTGTTTGTGTGGGTGGAGTATGTATGTCGTTGTAAAGATGACATTAAAGTTCGATTGAAAGAAATTTAAAAGGGTGGGATGCAAGAAGGACTTTAAAATCCTGCCATAATTCCCATTTCACTCTAGAATTTAGACTTTCCAGCCAGTGTCTAATTCGATTGATCAGTGTCAGTGAAGCAAGCATGTGATAAGTGGGATTTTTAGTGCGGCTACATCTGTGCAGTCATAATCAGTCTGCTTCTTGAGTATGAAAGACATAAAATGAGCTATTTGGCGGCTGAAACACACACACTGGGCCGTGTAAAAATTGTAAGAAAACCAAGTGATATGTCCCGTTGGAGTAATTGTACAGTGGGCCCACACCAGCTCCTATGAAGGCTATAAGAGCCACAGGAGAGAAGCATAGGTCAGACTAGACGGCATTAGGAGCTCTGGGAAGTGTCAGACGATGACAAGTAGAGTGCAGAGCTGGGTTTGTGCCCAGTCCTATTTCACGCCACTGCGTATTACTAGATGTCTGATTTAGTTTGTGATTTCACACTGAGATAAAGCCTCCAGGTGCCTACAAACTGTACATTGTGTACTCGACACATACATAAAGCTGTGTTCAGTTTGAACAATGGGGGTCCACATTAAACCAAGTCTGTGTTGGTCGTCCTACAAAAAGCATCAAATACATTCTGGCATTCTGGTGAATTTACAGTGAAAGCCACTTATAATGCACGGGAAAACACGTACTTCAGGCACGACAGCAAAATTCAATGTGCTAGAATAACATTCAGTAAGGCTCAAAGGTATATGCAATACATACTTTACTATAGATCAGCTTTTATTATCATCTATTTCAGGGGTTTCAAACATAAGGTCTGGGGGTCAGAATTGGCCCAGCAAAGAGTCTGATCAGTCCCACTGGCTGCCTTTGGAAAATAAGAAGGCGATACATTTTGGACTTGTGGTTTAATATGTTTTGCAGCTTTTCCCCCATGGCCATTCATGTGACACCTAAGTAATCAAGTAGTATATAAACGATAAAGGACAGAAAATTCCTGTTTTTTTACTCCAATAGAAATTTCTGTTTTGTTTTGATTTTTTATGATGGGTATAAAGTAAAAAAAAAAAAAATTCTGTGAATTAACAGAAACTTTCTCTTTTTCTATACTTTTAAACATTTCTTTCTTACAATTTAAGTCATGTTGACACATTTTTTTCATTTACCGTAGTGGTATTTCTTTATCATGTATTAAAGAAATAAGAAGGAGAATATGAAAATAAAGGGGAGTTCCACTGGTCCAGCCCACCTAAGATCAAAGTGGGCTATATTTATCCCACAATGTAAAATAAATGTTGCATACTTGATCTTTTCTGTTTTATGTAATTTATTTGGGAAAGTAACCTTTAATATTCGTGTACCACCTTTTAAATGTCAGTAATACATTTATTTAAATAAAGAAATAATACAGCATTTTGAGATGTGTGGCTCAGATTCAATCATACTTGAACACTAAAGACGTTTCCCTGAGAACATCTGCACTGCTCTCCAGTTCAGTCAATCCAAAATATCTCGACATGTAAACCTGGCAATGTTGTGGCAACAAACTTCCAAAAGAAAAGAAAAAGCCAACGCGTTTATTTATCTCAAATCATTTTTGGATTATATATAGCTGACATATAGTGGATTTCACACTGAAGATAGCTCAGACGAGCTGCTTGCTAATTTCCTCGTGATCAAGTGCAGCTCTGCAGATGCGTTTGTTAAATATCAAGGACCTGAGAACAGACGGAGATACGCCAGTTTGGCAGCGGAACCGCATCTTGCTTCAATAATCATGTGGCGCAGATCCGCAGCCAGGCCAAGACAAAAAACAAAAAAAATACAAGGCAGCATTTCAGTTCACCCTGGCAAACATTTGGGGGAAAATGGACTTCCTCTGAAAATGGCAGCTTGCTCGCTTGCCTTTACCGCACCAGATTACTCCGGTTGCAGCGATAGCGTTCAACAAAAGTTGCAGTTAAACTCTCCTGGCGTGCTCTCTAACAGCTGTCATGTCTTGTACGTTTTCCTGTCTGTTGAGCTGAACTGAGGTGAACAAGGGACAGAATAAAACGTGGAGATGTTGGACGACGAAGTGTGGGAGGTGAGACCGAGGGGAAGAGGTGAAATAAATCAACTCGAGCTTGAAGGAGGACAGGGGGAAACATGTCTCAAGTATACAGGGGTTAACTCAATATTTCCTCCCTAAAAACTTACGACGCAGATGAGAAAAAGATGGCGGGCTTTCTCTTTATCGCTCAGCCTCACTCTGATACTCTGCTTCTCCCTGTGACCTCGCCTCCTGCTCTGTCAACAACCCTCCACTCTCTTGGCAGTTAACTCAATGAGGGTGACTCCCTGTTTAGTTCCCTTTCCTGCAATTGATTACATCGGGGCTTCTTTTTATATTAAAACCAAGCCTTCCTCATTCTTTCTCTCTTATCTCATATCTTAGTCATCAGGAGGTGATCAGAGACGCGGAGAGAGGAATGTTCCAGATGAGACAAGATATAATGAGCAGATCAAAGACGGCGTCGGCCGACGTTGTCAGTCGGGGCCAGTTCAGGAGAATGGATAAAAAATCTGCAAACTTTTATACATCTTTGTTAAAGCATTTTATAATATTTGCATGCTATGTGAGGCTTTAATGTGCAAACTTTGATTTAATTTAGTGATCTGTTACTGCTGCAAGCACAAAAAATGTATGGTTACATGGACTATAAAGTGCCTGGTCTGAGCCCAAGAATCAAGCTCGAGCACTGCCCATCACGAAGAAAGGGGGGAAAAGCATTTGACAACAAACATTCAGATAATTGCGTGGTGTTGAATGAGCTCCATTTCCTTGTTCACCTGCCTCACAGAATTCCTGCAGCGCTGCCAAGACTCAATAAAACAGCACATTCAACCACGGTGAGGCTAGACGCAATAATAACCGTCTCGTTTTGCATTGTGTAGCAAATGGTTGGAAATTAGAAGGAAATAAAGCAACACTCGGCACATGTTTTCTCTGGTTTTGAATAGTAGGATCTGTGCTTGCTGCTTTTAATCAGATTGTATCAGTGCATCGAGCAATAATGGAGCTCCGTTTTGGAAGGTTATGATAAGGCAGGCGAAGGCTACATCAGTCCGCATGCATTAATGGTTCATTAAGGGCTGATTCTCAAGATCAGATATGTGTTTATCTCAGACCTGGCAGCAAGAAGAAGGGGACATTCTTTCGAGTCTGGAGTTAGTTTAGATTGATGGGCCCTCAGTTAGATAATCACCAGACCAAAAGAGGGCTGAAGCAGCTTCTTTGTCTGCACTTGGCAGCTGGAGGGGACGGGAGGATTGGTGGGAGGAATATGAGAATTAGAGAGGAATAAAACTTACACCACAGACATGAGAATGAGACACATCCTTGGATACTAGAGTAGCAGCGGGGGAGGACAGCCCGATGCAGAGAGGCGGCGGAGGCCAGGCTCCTAAAACAGACCCTGTCCAGACCAAATAAATCAAAACAGACACAGAGATTGGGGCTGTCGGCTTTACAGGCAGCGCAAGGTGCACATGTCTTGAGAAAATACCTTTGAAGTATTTGGATGATGGACATGTTGTTCTGTCGCAGAAAATAGCTCTAAAAATGCTGCCTGCATACTGTCATGCCAGCACCGAACAGCAGTCACATAAAGTTATCGACTAAACTGAAAAATCAGAGACTTCCTTTGGGGAAGAAAGGTTAAAATAATGCATGAATAGGCAGAATTTTTGCTAAACAGAGGCTGATGTTCGAATCTGACTCTGGTACTGCGTGTCTTCCGCTACGATTTTTCCTAGACTTCCTGTTCAGACTCCATCGTTATGCTACAATAAAGGCTAAACCCCCCAAAAAATCTTTAAAAAAGGAATTTTCTAAACTATAAGCTATACATAAGAGGCAATGATGTGTCAGTGTTGTGTTTACAACTTTGAATGCTGACCTCAAGTGGATAAAAATAGTTAAAGAAGTTCCATAAGGGTTCATTACCACACATTCATTCCAATACAATAAGTCTTCTGTTCAGTATGACACATTCTACGCAATGTGGAACATTAATAAAGCAAGGGGAGTGAAAGGTATACCTTCATGAAGTCATGTTCAGTGCTTCCAGTGGACCAAACCTCTCGACGCTATGTTTTCACTCCAAACAAACCTAAATGACCGACCTGCCAAAATAAGGAACCGGCAGGACAAGAAGAGGATTTGAGGGAAGAAGTGGATGTTGAGCACCCTCTTAAACCCAGTTTGTTTACAAGTTGTTGGTTTGCAAACACATGCGAAGTGAAGTAGGGTCCAAGGGGCCAAGCGTTGTCCTGTCAGTCAGATTAGGGTGATCTTGCCCTGCCTGGGCAGATGCCTCCAATCTCATGTGCGCAAGTGTGTGAATGAGATCATAGATGAGAAAATGTGTCATTTCCTCTGGGATACACCCGTGTTAATGATCTGTCAAATTTTACACACAGCAGAAGTTATGTTCTGTTAAACACCTGACACTTTAACAGCCACAGAAAGAGAGCGAGTCGGTTCTTCTGTGATTTATTTGAAGCTTTTCTCAAGACGGTCTTGTTATTCTTTCTCATGTGGAAACAAGAGATAGTAGTGCAGGTCTGCAGGGCTGACAGGTTTAACAGTGTGCCATTTTAACTGTCAGAACAGAAGATATCATCTACATGCTGATTAGGGGACTTTAACTGCTTTCTGCCGCGCCAAGAAACCACTTCCAGCAACTGACACAGCAGCTTAAACGCGAGGACTGAACAGACAGTGGAGAAAGAAGAGAGGCAGACGGGGAAAAGCTGCTCTAGTTCTTTGGATGACAGAGAGCAGGCCGCTGCGGGAAACCTCAGCTCCTTCGTTCACTGTGGTCTGAGAACATAAAAAGCTTCACATCCTTTGATCTGCAGACTTGAATACGTTTCTCAGCTTCGTGAAAAAATAATACAGCTTTGGAAACCATATTACTCAATTATTCCCCCATTACCGCCCCTTCCCCCTCTCTTTCCACCTCCTTCCCTTTCCTCTTCCATTCCTCCCACATTAGCGATTCTGTCTTTGGTATCAAAGTGAAATAAAGATTAAAGTCTGGGTGAGGGGAAGAGTTATGTGGTATGGGGCAGCCCGGCACTTTGCCACAATTTTAGATGGGGGTTTGATCCACCGAGTTATTCGCCCTCTTCCTGCCCACTGGTGGCTCCGTGCTAGCGACTGAAGACGGCAGGAAAATAAAGAGGGGCTTTTGTTACCTCTAATCCGAGCCCGACATGTTAAACATGAATTGACAGCTCAGCATTAGCGTTGTACTCGAGATGTAGCCGTTTTCTGTTCATACCTTCTGCTCTAACTTCTCTGGCAGACTTTAAAGGTCTACGTCAGAGAGGAGTCTGTGATTCTTTAGCATTGTAAAAGGAGGCAAAGTCTAAGCTTCTCTTTGAACCTTCAGACGATTCTCCATCTTGACATTTATCACCCGCCATCTGCCCACCAGCTAAGCACCTGTCAGTCAAAAGCCACCAGACCATCACTGCCTCCTCACTTCCAACTGTGTGTACCCTGTGACCCACCATGACCTGGGAAATGTAACCAATCATGAAGCACTTGGAAGGTTCAGAAGGTCAAATCTCATGCCACTGCCAGCAACTCTTACAGATCACGTTTGTTACCCTTGTCACTTAGCTAATCTGTGTAGACTCCCCCCTTTAGACAGAATGGTATTTCTCTTTGCACACACACAAATCTGTAGGATGTGTGATGTAAATGTGGATAACATTCCCATTTTCATGTATGTTTTGCTTTCAATGTATTTTTGAAGGCATAGCATCACTCCTTAAAATCACCTTAAACATTACTGCTTGACTGTTATGTTTCTGTCTTATTTACTCATACACTGAATAAATCTTCAGTTTTTATAGCAGTCCAACAAGATGCAGAAGCATAACTCATTCCAGCTGAGACGAAAAAAATAATCAGTTTTTGTGGATCCACATACAAGTTTTCAGAAGAAATAAAAGCCCCAGGTAGGCTGAATGAATGCAGTTTGAAATGATGAGTTGCAAGCCACAAGACAAATAGATATGCACAACTCTGGCTGGTATTTTACACTTTTTTTAGGCACAGTGTTACTCTAATTAGCTTTGTGTGAATAATATTATCTATTAGTAAAATTTACCCATAAAGCACAGAACTAACCCCCCTAACCCAACCCTGTTGTAAATCAATAAAATGTTGATCACAAAAAAGCACAATACTAAACACATGTAAATCAGATCATGTGGTGATATCACCAAAGCTGAGCCATTTGTAACAAACAAAAACATCGACCTCAGGTGGATGATCGACAGAAAGTCTGAGGATCAACCATTTCAGGACACACTGTGTGGGAAACATGAGTGTCTGCATACAGTTCCAAGAAAAAGGCTTGTTTACAGGACCTTGAGCAAACTGTAGACGCCCGTCAACAGTGTTGATTCTGGAGAGCAGTAGCTGTTGTCCTGCCACGCACACCCATTTTTGTTTTACTGCTGATGACGGATTCATGACCCTTAGCATTAGCCAACTTGAGAGAGGAATTTCACTGCTTAGAAGTTACCCTGGATTCCTTTGTGACCAGGAATCCAGGCTAGCCTCTTTGTTGGTTGACCAGTCCTGGGGAGGGTAACACTGGTCTTGGATTTTCTTCTTTATATGTACAGTACAGTCTCACAGTGGATTAGTGCAGAACAAACACTTTAGAGATTGTTTTGTAACCTTTTCCAGTCTGATGAGCGTCAACAACCCTTTTCCTGAAGTCAGCCAGAATTTTGCTTGTGGCATGATGACATTCCTAAGTGTGTTGTAAACAAGGCACTGATAAACCCCAGTGCTTTAAATAACAAAGGCTGCACACTCACATCTGTCATGTCATTGATGAAAAGCACTGGATTCTAATTTTACCTTCAAATTACATGTTAATACTTAAGGTTCAAATACTTTTATCTCTGACTGAAATAAAGTCTTGGTAAAAAGAAAGTTCACCCCTAGTGGGTTCTAAGGATTTCAAGACATAACAAGAAATGATCTGTTCCTTGACAGGTCTTAAAGTAAGGTAAATGCAACTTCGATGAACAACAACACAACATGCCACACTGCGTCATTATTTATTTAATGAAAACTAAGCAGAAGATGTAGAAGAAGTGTAGAAGAAGAAAAAATCCATACATTCCATGATTCAATAGCTTGAAGAATCAAGTTAAGCTGTAAGTTGAGGTCTGAACTTTGACTGGGCCATCGCAACACCTTGATTCTTTTATTTTTCTGCCACCTTACTATGCTTGGGATTTTTGTCCTGTTTCACAAGCCACTTTCAGCCAAGCTTTAGCTGTCAGACAAATGCCC
Source organism: Oreochromis aureus (assembly GCF_013358895.1). Taxonomy (NCBI): domain Eukaryota; kingdom Metazoa; phylum Chordata; class Actinopteri; order Cichliformes; family Cichlidae; genus Oreochromis; species Oreochromis aureus. The sequence goes on from NC_052962.1 coordinate 14,868,080, forward strand.
TCACATTTGACTAGAATACTTTGTTATACAGAGGATTTCATGATGGGCTCAGTGGCTTCAAAACAAGCCAAAATCATCACACCTCCACCACCGTGCTTCACAGTTAGCATAAGGTGTTTGTGCTGATATTCTGTCTTGTGGTGCTGTGAGTCATGCATTGTGCATTATGACCAAACATGTCCACAAAGAACATTGTTCTTGTTTTTTGTTCAGAAGTAGCTTTGCAAACCTAAGCTGTGCTGCCATGTTCTTTTAGAGAGAAGCACTTTCTCTTGGCAATCTTTCCAAACGAACCACACTTTTCAGTCTTTCAATGTTTTCCACTTGTGAATCATCTTTCTCACAGTAAAACGACTTAAATAGATGACAAAGTATCTTTGTTTTGGTTGTTTATTTTGATTCTCTTAATCTACTTTCAGGACTAGTGTAAAAATCTGATGATGTTTATATGTATGAAAAAATATACAGGAAAATCTCAAAAGCTCCATTTCTTTTATTGTGCAACTGTAGATGAGGGCATCTTTCAAGCATAAATGAAAACTTTGACCAAAAGTCAATGCAACCCATCCAACTGTTGCTGAAATATTTGACTTTAATGGCTTACGTGCAAACTTAGCACTGCAAAAGACCTTCACAGCCTTAACAGTACAATTCACTCCATACTTGCAAAGGCAAAGGGAACATCATCATTTGTGTTAACTGTTACCATCACTGACTTCAAAGAAAGAAGTGGGGAGCAACTGAGAGAGTGTTTTCATCAGTGGAAAGCCTCAACCAATCCCCTAATGCTACCAGGCCCATTTCCATACCACATTCTGGCTGCTTATCCTCTCTGACCTTATAAAACCTTTAAGCATATCACAGTTGTCGGGTAAAAGCAAAAAGTAGAAAAAAAGTTGCTTTTAGCGAGAAAGCCAAGCATTTTTTAAGCAATTCAATTTGCCACAAAAAACAGGTTTCATAAGCAATGAAGACATGTGTTTCTCAATCCACAAAGAGATTTATACTTTTCATTTAGTTTAAAATATGCAGATGGCCACGGCTCTCAATAGCGAGTGACGCAGTTTCCACAAACATACACCCTGCAAGAATGACCGTATGCTTTTTCCCCCCCCCTTCTGATAGATTTGCCAGCACACGGTTCAGAGCGTGTCTATGAGTAACAGGGACAAAAGTGAAGATGGGCTTCTAGAGACTCTGGAGAAGATATTATCTTGTTCCTCAAACCTGACGTTTAATGGAAATCCTATGCCTTAGCCAAAGTACACGCCTGTCTTTAGGTATGAACCTCCAAACAGATTCCCCACCCCCCATCCCTCACTTATTCCACCAAATATTTTCACAGGACATCTGACTTCAGTAGCTCACTATTGGTTCCACAGGTGTGGAGAGGCAAACTCTGTTAAACACTTAGGGACATTCTACCACTGAGCTTGCCATGGGCTTGGTACATATTATACTTTCTATCCCTCATACTCATCCTGTCACATCACACAATTCTTAATTTTATTGCCATCGGAATAGCTGTTTATTTTGAGATTCTCCAGAATGTAATAATTCAGCAGACTTCCGAATTATATCAATTTAAGAGTTGAACCCATGGATTTCTGTGCTTGAACATGTGTCTGTGTGCATCTGAGAGAGAGTATGTTTATTGCTCCAGTAGCTAGAAATATGCAACCAGTCCCCTTGACTGTGAGCTGTTGTTGTTTTAAGCCTCTTGGAGGTTTCTGTATCACTCCTACTCAAACTGGCACAGGATCCAAACTGCAACCAGATGGAGAACGTCTGCTATTGTTTTTCGGTTAAGCAACACTGTACTAGCAGGCAACAAAGAGGCAAGGGAGGTGGATATGTGCATCATCAACCAAATCTGAAAATCTTCCCTCTGTCTGCCCATTTACTGTAACTGCCCCCCCCCCTTTCATCCCAAATCTCTCTCCATCGTGAAGAGAACTTTTTGGGAGCAAAATAGTGAAAAAGCATGTTATCAAACAGAGATATGATAGCTCATCCAGAGGAAGAGAAATATCTGCCTGCGCCCCGCAATTGACCCCAAAGTGACTCAAAGTCCCGTGTATGTAAATTGCCCACAAATCCCCTTTTTTCCTTTCAATCACTCATCTGTTGCTGAGAAAGCATAACCCCAGGCCCCAACTGACGCGTCTCTTTAGCGCGACTGTGTATGGTTTGGAAACCAGCATGTTTACTTAGGTTTGGAGTGTTAGGAGTGAAAACCTCAACACTTTATGTGTGTGTGTGTGTTTTTATTTCTATCAATAACAACATGAGATAGGTACAAGAGACACTGACTATGTTCAAGTTCAAGAAAACATCAGGTGGGCTGAAGGTGACAGGTGATGTATCTCCAGGGTGCAGTTTGTCTTGGTCGATAGAACAAGCTCTGTACAGTAGATCTGGGTAATTGTTTTTGAACAGTCTGTAAAAATATTATGAGGAATGAGCTTTAGAAAATGTTTTATGTCGGTGTGCATGGATGCAGTTTCAAACATATTTCCTCAATTACATATAGTGGTTTGTACATAGCTAGATGGCTTTGGTTTTATGTGTATTAGATTTTAATTATTTTGTCTTGGAATTTTTCAGACATGGAAACCAGAATTTGGCAAACGGTGGACCATGACGATTCCTATGATGTATGCTTGTACTCTCAGATAGCAGTGTCACATCAGTGCAAACCAACTGCCAACCACAGGTGTTACCTGATATTGGTTGGCTAGTCTTGGCTGAAAATCAGTGTTTACAGAGTTTAGTATACGGATAGTCTGAATGATGTATCAGTCTATCTAAGGGGCTGATTTATAGCTATTTGTCAATATATTGGTATAATGGTTGATACATTAAAATGTAAATAGTAAAGGAGAGATGGGAGAAGCACCCTTCAACCTTGTTATGACCATGATAATGCATAGTTTGTCCACCAGAGGGCACTCTGAACATGACAACTAGCTGTGGGTCAGGTGGTTGTCATGTAATCCAAGGTTTGTTGTGATAAAAAAAAAAAAAAAAAATTTAAAAATGAAACTTTTTCGATGGAAACAAAATATAATCTTAATAAGGACTCAAAAATACAAATAACAGCTGGTAAAAAAATCTATTTATACTTCACGTGTTTGAAAGAAAAAAAATATCAGCTAATATGTCAGAATTTTAAGTCTAAATATTCGTAATGGTATCGGTCTTAAAAATCTTATACTGATCAAGTTCTAACTATGGAGTCAGCTGGTAGCTGAAATTATCAATCAAGCATGTATTGCTTCCCACTTTGAGCTCTATAAATTCATTTAATAATTCTGCAGCTGTTTGATTAGGTGGCTTAAGTTTCTGTTATTAATTAAGCAAATTGGCAGCAGTGGGCAGGCAAAGCACAGCCATGTTAGCATAAGGCTTGGCATGCTAGGAGTTTTCCTGCATTGATAATTGGTTCTTTATATAGTATGCTATACAGCAGCGGTCCCCAACCTTTTTTGCCTCACGGACCGGTTTATGCCCGACAATGTTTTCACGGACCGGCCTTTAAGGTGTCGCGGATAAATACAACAAAATAAAACTAGTACCGGTACCGAAAAAAAGAAGATTTATTCATAACACACGTGAAAAGACCCAGGAAAACCGAGTTAACGATGAAAACGATAACAAAATAACACTGAAAACCAATAAAAACCCAGAAAACCATACATTTCACACCTGAGCCTCAACTCTCGCGGCCCGGTACCAAACGACTCACGGACCGGTACCGGTCCGAGGCCCGGGGGTTGGGGACCGCTGCTATACAGTGTTGAAGTGATTGCATTACAATTACAAAGTCACTCATCAGAGTACTCAGTATTTTTTGTAATGTCCTGTAAATTTGAGGTGGATTTGTTTCTGATTCTTACCTTCTGCTGTCAAGAAGCTAAGGCGCTGTCGAGGAGGAGGAGTGTCTGTGCACATGTCTTGCTCAGCTACCAAAATGGCAGAAAGGACAGAATTTACTTTATGTTATTTTTAATTTGTGGTAGAAAAGTACAAAAACATAATCAAAGTGAAATGCTAATGCTAATTTTAAGAAGCACCTGCTAACTAAACATACGGCATAACACCTGGTGGCCTACAGAGGAGCATGACGATAGAGCTACAGATGCTATAAGAATATCAGCTAGCTATTAATTTCGACAAAGCGGTCACTCTGAAGGAAACTAATGACCTTGTTGTTTGTTGGAGGACATGCTAGCAATATTGCCATTAAAATGAGGCTGAGTCAGTATGTTCAGAGGAAACTACATAACAGGAAACGTACATTCTGTGCAATATAATCAACGTATTCATGGAACTCGCAAAGGTTATTTATTTTTGGTAACTCAAAGTTACTTCAACCAATCCCCTATAGGGGCATTCCCCATGTACCCTGGCCTCCTTCAGTCCAAAGACATGTTGTTGGGTTCAGTGGTGATTGGTGGAATATGAGCATGAATGGTTGTCTGCCATGCAACTGATTGTACAAAGTATACCTCTTGCCCTATTACAGCTAGGATAGGCTCCAGCACCCCCCAACAGCCCTGAATTGGATAATCATAAGAAAATGAAGGATGCTTTCCAGGTGTGGCGGTAATCTTCTTAAGTATTGGGGTATTATAAAAAGTAACATAACTAACTGTGTAAATTAAAATTATTACTTCTAAGCACTAAAAACTGTCTGTAGTTTGGAAAGTTTGGGTAGACTCCAAATTGCACATCCTTTGTAATGAAGTTGTTTATCTGCTAAACACTATTGATGAAATTTCATTTACTTTGATTCAGAAAACCCAGACAAACATTATGGAGAAGTAAAAAAAAAAAAAAATCTGCCTAGTTATCCAACACAAAGGGTAACTGAGAAAATATGTTTTTGTCATTTGGGTTAAACGAGCTTTTACAGATTTCACAGAGATATACATGCCTCAGAATGTGACTGGGATAGAGTGAAAAAGTAGAGCAAAAAAAAAAAGCTCAAGACACCCAAGAGCTAAAGAAGGATATAAGGCATGAAGTCGCAGAGCATTGCTTATCCAACATCTCCATTTCCCTGGACCATATTTGCACTCACGCGGCTTTCCTAACGCTGGCCAGACTTGCATGGTATGAGAGAGCTGTGTTTAGACGGCTTTTCACAGCTCCTCAGTTGAGAACAGTGCAAATAGACGTAATGCCAAAATAACAGTCGTCGGAATGCAATGATGCATATGTGGTTGTTGGCCTTGGATGGAGATTTAAGGTCATGAAGCAGACAGATAAACTCCCCCTACTTTCCTGTTACATGCTGATCTGGTCTCACATTTTCAGAGGCGGTTGTTGTCAGAGAGTACTCTGGGGTCTCAGTGAGAGAGCTGGGGATGACTAAGCCATAAAAAAAAACAGTAGCACACGGGTGACACATGGGTCACACATTAGGGGATATAAGAAAGGTAGCAAACGGAAGCAAAACGCAACAGGGTCAAATGTTTCCCAGCAACAAGTTGCCAACATGGGATCAGTACTTGAAACTGCCTACAAGAGCACAAAGAAAACCAGGTGGGAAAAATCACACTGTTATCTAAGGGAGGTATTAAAATGATTGCTGATAAGCGTGGTGGTTATACCAAACTTTGCACCTTATTTGTATCTCTAAATTATTTTTCCAGACTGCCAAACTTTCCTCGTGCTCGCAGAGAAAAGCAGAGAATAAGAATGTCTTGAAAAAAAAAGGATTCAAAGCACAGACTTGAAAACAAACATTGTCTGACTTACTTTTCCTGCATTTTCTTTCTACCACCTCTCACCCCTGCCCATGCCATAACTTAGTCTCTTTCTGTCTCCCGTGGACAAGGTATTATAACGGCTGCGGTTTTTATTGGAATTACTTAAATGGCTCTTAAAAAGCCGTTTGAATGATGAGTGCCGGTGTCTGGACTGTCTTGGTGTGCGTATGTGCGCACATGTTTATGTGCGAGTGTGTGCCGGCTCCAGGCCCCTGTTTCCATCCGAGACGCCAAATTTCTTTCACCCAACCACCCACCCTCCCATCCCAACCCCACTCCCCCCCCATCTTGATGTTCACCACATCTCCCACAGTGGTCACACTCATTTTTGCTTGTGCACGTTTTTTACTTTTCCTTTTTTCTGACCCACATCCCCCACCCCACACCCGTTCTGCCTCTGCTTATTTATCCCCACTGTGAGGGGAGAAAAACGAAACACAGTTGCCTTCTCACACTCATACGGTAATGGCTATAATTTGCTTATCGTACAAGCACAGATGTGTAAACAAATGGAGTCTAGACTGATAGCGGAGACAAAACCTTAACATGTGCGTTTAAAACTGGGTTTCCCAAAGAATAATAAGAAAGCAAAGCAAAGATGTTTCTTTGTTCTAACACACTTTTCAAACAGTTAAGCTCTACACAGTCTCAATTTCAATATCTGGGGATCAGACCATTTTCTCAGCTAACAAACAACACGATCCATTACTTTGTGTCCTCTGTATCTATGCTCCCACCCACCAGAGATGCTTTGTGTTACTGTCTGAATTCTCTTCTTGAATCTGAAAAATGCAACGAAAGTGGTTGCAGACGCATTCCAGACGCCCTCTGTGGAGTGAGTGAAGCACCAGTGGGAAAACACAGAGAAGATGCAGGGAGTACATAGGATGCAGCAGATCTAAGGTTACAGATGAGTCATATATCGTCTCTGACGTTTACCTGAATGTGTTCAGGAGCGCCGCCAAACTGGCTCACATGCACTTTGCAGAAAATGGACACGGACAACGGTGCCACCGTGGCGTCTCTTGACAATAGACAAGCAAGATATGTAGGAAGTATCAAAAAATGCCAAGCAAAGCAAAATGCCAATTTTGCTAAAAGACTCAACAAATGCAGGATCAAAATGTGCCAGACTGAATAAAATCCACAGGCAAGCAGAGACTGTGAATATGCTGTTGTGTCTGGCAGGCCTAAGAACTATTTGGACAATTTTGAACACTGGCAGCATTACAGCTAACCCCCCCTCGCCCCATCTAAATGACTGCATTGCAAGCAGTGTAATGTGTAGGGATAAAGGCAGGAGAATTTTGTCACATGGAGTAGATTAGCAGATTAACAGACGCAGACTCCGTGGAGAGCATTTCTACCATTTGTTTGATATTTATCACTGGTCAAGAAGTATAGCAGCAGTAAGAACACCACTGATGCCAACCTCTGCTTGGTGGAGCTCTAACTACCTTAGCTTTCACACCAGTTTGTGAATAAACAAGCTAAACTAGCCTGTAGTGGTATGTGTAGGAGTTTGACTTCAATGCTATTGTGTCGCCACAACAAAGGAGGTTGTATCTCCTCCTTAACGGGTGGGGCAATCTCAAAGAAACCTTGCACTGACGTCTTCACACATACAGCAATTATTAGCATCTGTATGTTTTTTTAAAAACATTTATTATACTCCTAGTTCTTTTGATATTCGTCCCCTGCAAAGGTGATGTTATGTTGTCTGTTTGTGTTGGTTTCTCGTGTCACTTTAATGAGCATTACCTGTACGTAACTTAACAGTGACTGAATTTTGTTCAACCTACAACTAAACATGGAATGAAGACTAGAGAAGACAGGTGAATCTGCATTTGCACAACTAAAAATGTTTAAACTTATGCAGAAAGTTGCTTTACACTGGATTGCAAAGACACATCAGCTCTTCTCACCTCAGATCAGACACTGAGAACATCCTTACTCATGAGGTTTGCAGGCAGCTGGGTGTTTGTGTGTACTTTCAATGCCACTGTATTCACACAAGTAATGTGACATGAAATTTTGCTTTGTATTTGGTTTGAGTGCTGCTCCAAAGTGACTCAATAACACAACATGATGTAACACCCTAGTATTGGTGCAAATCATAGCTTATGCATTTTTTACATGTTCTTATCACAATGTACTAATACATTTTGAATTTCACAGGTCAAAAATTTTAAATGCCAGCAAACAATCACCATCTGAATCGTGGAAAAAACCTGTGAAATTAGTGTGACTAACAGCAGCAAGAGGATAGAAGTAAGAATGTGTTCTACAACAGAAGCATTATTTGCCTTAGGAAAGAAGTCTGGAATAATTTGAATCTCATCATCACTTTGTGCACACTGGGAGATCGCCTTTCAACAACCAAAACTCTGGGGAAAACAGCAAGACATTTGCAATCAACAGAATTATACACAGAAATAAAACGAGACACAAGACAGAGAGAAATGTCAGAGAAGCTGTTTTTTGGATCACATGCATGCATATAAAGACCCCCCAAGGAAACCCCTACAATTCATTAGGGCACTATAAGAGTGTACTGTCCTGCCTTTGACAGGGCATCTGCATATTTCCAACAAGTGTTGACATGGTCTGGATTTATCATTGTCTCCACGTGAGAGGTAATGGCCTGGTCTGTCATAGCTAAGCTTCCTAAGCATACCTCGAGACAAGACATCAGACTGCAAACAAAAAAAACAAAGCTAAAACACAGATTCTGGCAAAAATGTATATATTTTGTAACAAGTGAAAATGTTTGCAGCCTGGGTATGGTTTCAGCATGAAGAACTAATGATAGAAGAACCAACCAATATGGTAGACTGTACATTCTCCTATTATTTCATATTCTTATATTATATTCAAAATTTAAAAATTTTTTTTATCATGTGGCAATGTCTAAAAGACTTTTTTAAAAAGTCTTGAGTTTTGTCACTCGTGTAGAAGCCTGGAATTGAAAGACAAATGATTAAGTGCAAATCTATTAGTCTAGTATGTCTCAGAGGCAATTTGATAGACCTGCAGAGGTATGAAAATCAAGAATGAATTAGCAATCAGAGCAAGGAAACGTGTAACGTGCCATTAAGGCCTCGGTCACACTAGCCTAGAGACTTGTCTGTGACTACTTGACTACCACTAAAGAATACGCAGGCTGCGCGTGGCTGCTGAAGATTGCTGGCAGTTGGTGTGAACTCAATTGCTAAAAATCCATTCATGCAGGCCTGGAGACCAGCCAGTGGTCACTAGCAGTGAGTAGTGAAAACTGTGTATTCAGGGATTGGTTGGCAAGTGGTTGCTCGATGTTGGCAGCAGTCACTGGTTACTAAGGAAAAATATGCATTCCCAACTCGTTTGCGAGTCGTCTATTGTTGCTACGTGTAACTGGTCGCAGAATAGTATTCGATGCTGCCCCAAGAACCTCCTTGCGATTCCTTAGGTCGCCTGTTGATGTGGTCACCAGTGGTTTGCACTGACTTATCCATGAACAATAGTCACCAAGCTGTAGTGAAACTGTGAAAAATGCAAGACAAACTGGAAACACGAAACATTCACTTTAAAATTAAAAGCTGTGCCTTATGAAAAGTCAAACTTTTACTTTGAAAGCAAACACTCTCTGTTTCCTGTTTGCATCACATTTTTCAAGTGTCACAACATCTCAAAGGGTAAATAGTGAGTGGCTGCAGACAAGTCTTCTGTAGTTTGTGTCCACCATGCAAACTATGAGCAACTGCAGCAATCTGCTAGTGAACGAGTGAACAAAGCAATCACAAGAAGTATTTTTGTGCAGTATCTGCTTTCGCCTGGTGACCAGTTTCACCCGTCCGCAACCAATCTGGGAATACAGATTTTTTCTCACAACCAGAGGTTGCCAGGTGTTGTTGTTCAGTCTCTAGACCAAAAGAAACCAAAAAATATTTGCGTCAAACCTACATCATTGCAGCAGCTCGGTGACCCCGGCAAGAGGCAACACCAATTAGAAACTGGTTTTAATAAAAGGAAATGGGGGGAAGATGCTTTCTGCCAGGTTAAATTAACCATGCACTTCTAGATTTGTGTGGTTTCCATGCTACTTTCTACTTCTATTTCTGGTGTGTCAGATAATGCAGTTCTTGTCAAAACTGCTAGTGTGTGTCAGTAACCCACAAAGTGTTCTTTAGCAGTATTGCGTGACGCACTGGGTTATGGCATTAGGAAAAAGAGCTGGCTCTTTCACTCTTTCACTTCTCTTTCAAACCATTTGTCTTCTCCCAACTCTCCAACTGTAAGGTGCTGGACTAAATATGCGTGATTAGTTTAGCTGATTTTTTGCTTGAATCTTCTGCAGCACCTAAAAACAACACTGATGAGAGTTAGCATTGTTGTTAAAACCAACAATGCTTAAAAGAAAAGTCCACAATGCCAGGGGTATCTGCAATAATTCACTGTAACACTGTCCCTATGTGTAAGTGGCCCTTTGCAAATTCCAGACTGTAACAACGAAAAGTTCAGAAAAACAAGGCTTCAGTACAAGCGAAAGCCCTCCTCAAATTTTTCTTTGCAATTTAACCGTGAACAAGCCTCTAACACTGGAGTCTGCTCATTGTCTCTCTGCTTCCAGCATAAGGTTTGAATCAGCGGGCTGTCATATGGCAGGGACGCAGCATTCAGGACACGTTGTCTCACTATATTGATCTGGCAGACATGTCTGCATCCTCGTCTTCCTCCTCCACCTCCTTGTTATCCCTGCCTCTTCCTTCCAGACAATGACAGATACAGAATATCTAGTGACAGTGATTGGAGTAGAACAAATTAATCCTGTATGACAGGACTAAATGAGACCATGTTGCTAAATTAAATATTAATACAATATAAAGGCAGCACTGTGATTCATCAATTGTGGCTTTTAAATCTTAAAAGAAATACTCAGACTGATAGAGATTGATGACATGTTGATTGCAAGAGTTCTTGGGTATTATAAAGGTTGTTGGTAAATTTGAAAAATGGGCATAGTGGGTGAACACTTATTGGAATAGAAAAAAGGTAACTTCATATTTAGTAATTCAAAGGAAATGATGTGCATCTGGGAGTAAACAGGTGACCCTGCATGTTTTTGCTGACCTTCATTCAAAACTTCAACCAGATCAAAGATGGCACATGGTTGCTACAAAGTGACGTGCCCTCATACCGAGCTTATTTTCTCAGTATTATGTTCTTTACCTTCATCTGTCCATGTGCTTTCATCTCTTCCTACCTCCTCCTTCCAAAAGCAGGCCCTTCAACTTTTCTCCTTCCCCAGTTTTACTCTGTCCAACTTCAGTCTTCCAAATGGATGTTTCCATCTCTCTTTCCTAACTCGTGCTGATGTTTCCCATATCCCTATCACACTTTCACCACATGTCAGGAAGACTAGGGTTTGTGTGGTTTCTGCCCAGTTTTGGGAGCAATCCAGCTGAGGCTCCATTGGGCTGGTTGTTGGTTCGGCCGGGGCCCACTGTTAGGAAATGACCACTCCTCTGGTTCAAATTAGCAATGAGGCAACGTCTTTCTTTTTTTTTTGCTTTTTTTGGGGTGCTTTTTTTTAACTGGCGGCCTGCAGATGAAATAGATGGAAAAGTGTAGAGAGAGAGTGCATAGCCATCTGCAAACCACATGAAGGTGAGTGGTAATTGATTCAATGCCCTCCCTAATTAAGTATTATGTTGGTTGGCCAAAGAACATCTTCCCAGAAGTGGTTGTACTTCTGTAGCGTTCACTGTCCAAACAATCACAGACTTGCATGGTTAATGTCTGGTTAGGCATGTTTTATTTCTGTCCGCTTATTCTGTAATATATCACCTGCAAAATATCCAGATTTTAATCAGATCATGTAAATCTTTGACCTTCCTCAGTTTTTAATAAAATAGTTCATGTCTGCGTTGCTTTAGAGCCAACAGCAGTTCTATATTGTGAACGTATGCACAGTGGAGAGGCAGCCGATAAGGCTGTCGTGCAGGCAGTCTGGTGTTTATCTTGGTTTTCACTGCGCAGCATCTCAAATGTTTTCCATGAAATGCAACTCCACATGTATCCGTCCTAAATTGTTTTCTATAGGCAGAACCTTTCCTGTGAGCATGAAACACAATAATTCTTCCACAACAGCTTCTTTAGGGACTTAGAAGCGCTGCCAAACAGCATCGCCTCTGCTGTCTGACTCCAGAAAGCATTACATATATTGTTGGGATAAACACAAAAGAACTGCAGTTAGGACCATGCACACACACACACACACACACACACACACACACACACACACACACACAAGAACAGTAGAGCAAAGCTTGCACTGCATGCACCTCAGACGAGCTGGAATGAGCACAAAGCTTTTTTTTCCATTTTGTCGTTTCACTACTTTGCTGCTGATTACAGGAAATGATCAAGACAAAAGCCTTGAAGGACTGGTTGTGTTGTATGCTGCCTAAAGCCTTTGAGCATTTGCATTATGAAACACATGTTGCTCAATGGGCTCAAAGTTTTTACAGAAAGGATTAGGTCTCTAAGCCAAAGCCATTTAAACATAAAGTCTAAGAGAAAAAGCACCCTGCACTGAACAATCAGGGGATAATGTAAGAGCTTTCTTTTTCTTCTATTTTTTTTTTCACTTCATACGGGAACGGAGCCATGGTAAATATAAATAAGTGTACACAAAGACAGTTTGACCCATTAGCGGTGTAATTTGTGCTACTGAGATGCCAATATAGTATGGTATAAGAGCATTTTCAAAAGACACAGCTCAAAAGCGAGGGGGTGGTCCGCTGAAGGGATAAGTTGTTTTAAACCCACTTCCTCGAGAAACACTGAGAGCCAAGTTAAATTTCAGGTGTTTATCTGGGCAGAAACTGGCAAGCCCTGCTAGTTTTTTTAAGGTTGGATAAAAGATGGGTTACATATGTTTGTGGTCATGTGGTCAGTACCTGCGGTCACCTGCAAGTGAAAGGACATAAGGAACACTGACAGTCTAATGTGTTTTCATTTTATGTCATGCTGAGCAGCATTTAAATGATCATCATTGCAATATAGTTACTTAAGTTAATAAATCTCTCCCATCTTATGAGCATAAAAAATTTAATATTTTGAAAGCGTTTTAAGACCAACAAGTGCTGCAGATGAAATGATTGGCTTTAGAGATATTGACGAACTTAATGCTAAAATCTGGATACACAAAAGTTCCAGAGAAATCTTGGTTTGTTTTAAAACTAGTTTTTAAACTCGCCTCTGTCAGTCTGCCCCAGGGCAGCTGTGGCTACAACCGTAGCTTGCCTCCACCAGTGTATGAATGTGAGCGTGAATGAATAATGGCATTGTAAAGCGCTTTGGTTGCAGACTGTCATCTACATGTTGTAGCTGTTTAATGGCACCAGGGGGCAGTGTCACAAACAACCAGTCTGTGAAGTACTCTTTCTTGTGCTGTTGTTGGTCCTTCAGCATGCTGCAGAAAAGTAAGCAAAGCTAATGTAACGATACAAAGAGCTAAAATACACTGAGAGTTAAGAACAATGAAACATGTTTCTTGCAGTCACAGCTTGTGCTTTTGTGTAATTTTTTAAAAATTCTTTTAAACATTTTTTCGCACTTCTCCCAGTGAACTCCATGTACATGCACAGGTAGGCTCTTTATATACAAAAACCTACATGAAGAGAGACAAACATAAAATTTTGGGTTCTTCCTTTTCTTCCTTATTACCTGTAAGTTCTATGTATGTTGGTCCTGATAGTTTAAATGCACTGCAACTTATGAAAACACTAGCAAGGTGAAATATGGAAATATATTGGAACCTGAATGGAACACAATGAAAGTACAGAAAAGCAAAATCTCACAAAACATAATGGAAGTGTTGATGCGGAGACATTACTGTGACCCACCAGTTGTGGAAGTGACAGAAACCAAAACATGTGAAGGGTCGCTCCGAGACAAAAGACATGGAGGATTCTTCGTGTTGTGAGGGAGGAAAAGATGCAGGTAGTGTGTGTTTTAATCACATGACTCATATAATACTGCACATACATGTTTGCTGCTAGCCATTTACTGTTAGCTTGTCACTTCCGCTGCTGTTCCGTCACGTTATTGGCTTCCCAAAAATACTTCTGTTGTGTTTTGTGAGGGGTTTTGGTGAGCTTTTGGTGCTTTTTTTCCTGTTGTGTTTTGTGTGCTGTTGCCATTTTTCTATTTTCTGGTGTTTTCTTAAGTTGCAGCGTGTTTGAGGCCACCATACCTGTGACCACTAGATGGCGTAGGTCAAATGGATGACACTTTTGTTGCTCCAGGGATCTGGTTAATACACATTTCTGTGGTATAAAGAAATTAGAAACTACAAATTTAGCAGTGTGGTTGTTTGTTGATAGCAGACGTTGTTGTTGTCTACAAGTGGTCACTGGGAAAACTCTACTCTGTGTTAGCATGTGATACATGTGTCACTTAGTAAGCATCCCCCTTTCTACTCCAGAGAATCTGGCTTTCTGAAATACTTTTTATTATCCGGCTCCAAGGGGATCATAACACCACAATAACCCTAGTCTCTCTTCTCCTTTTTTTTTTTTTTTTTACAAACACCTACGCACAAATCTAAATCAAGCACAGACTGAACAAAAACAAAGTCTGGAGCTTTTCAAATAGTCTCAGAAGAGCTGTTTCCAAACCCTTACTCACTATTGACCCATCAGAGAGAGATATATTCATCCCGCATCTGAAGTGAAATAATAAAAATAAACTGCTGGCCTTGGAAGGACATCTGCAACAAGATGAAAAGAGGGATAATGTAAGTTTTATACTGAGGAGCTGACCCCTGTTAAGAGTTGGCCAAAAGTCCTGCTTTTGGAAGCCCCAAACAAAACTCTCGCCAGACGTTAAGGGTGGGGGGGCGAGAGGGGGGCAGTGAATGAGAGGTAAGACAAATAGACTTGCCCACATGCACTGCGCGCACATGGTCATTTGCACTAACTCTCTGGACATACAAACACGTGGGCTACGCGGCCGCCCAAACATCAAATGGTCTTCTTGTTGGCTTCTCTCGGTGTTATGAGACTTTTGAGCAGCGACATCGCTCCACGCATCCACTGGAGATGCTGGGAAACTTTTGCATCCTTGCATCCAGAGTTAAAACCAAGGAAAACTCAGCCTCATCAGCAGAACAGCAGATGTCACATCTCATTAACTAGAAACAGCTCTGTTGCTGGATGAGCACCGAAGCTCTCATTCCTGTTTGTTCCTGTTGGGTTCCCTTTGGAAACACAAGCTGTCATCCCACAACACTCAGACGCACCGCTGGAAAAACATAGATGTGACTCCGGGAAGCGGTTGCTCAATACGTATTCCGTCCGCGGCTTGCTTCCTTACTGCGCCTTGTTCAGGCCTCACTGACTAAAAGCAATGTTTGGCATTGGGGAAGAACGCTGCTTTACCACAGGGGTTTTAGTTTGAGCCCAGTAAAGAGTTGGGGTTCAGTCCAAAAGGATTTGTAGACTAAACCAGTAAAATAAGACGGAAAGAAATGGGGAAAACGGAGAGAAGCCGAAACAACTGGATAAAAGTCAAGGAGAAAAGGGGCTGTTGGGGGGGTGGGGTAGTAATGCCACCGCCACTTTCTTCCTGCTGCTGTATGACTGATAAGTTTCTTCTGATAGCCGAAAAGGGTATGTTGTCAAGCTACTTTGAGCTTGCACGCTTTCTTTTTTTTAAAGATTGAACCACTGCTGACAGAGTCAATGGGAGGCGGAGGGAAAATAACACGTCTGCCAAGCCTCCCCACTGCTTGCTCTCCCCCCGTCTCTCTTTCTCCATCCCCTTGTTGCTGCCAGCCCAGTGGAAAAACTTCCTCTGGTCCAGACACAGTTATGAGGGAATAGGAGTGGGAGATCGGTAAACACAGATAAAGGGAAACAGGTAAATGAATCAGAGAATAATTCAAATAGAAAACTAAATAAGCAAAGCTGTCAAAATTCTAATCCACATGAAACAGAGCTCAAATGAGAGAAAACTGCATTTTTTTCCCCTTTCCTCGTCTTTCTGTCCTCTAGCTCTGAGCTGAGAGCCAAAACAATGTCCTTCAAAACAAGGGCCTGATTAATAACATGCTGTTCCATCCACTCTGGAGGGCCGTATGTTTGCGCAGATTCACTATCTGCCATTTAGCTAACTGACTTCCACATATATCAGCTCGCATGTGCGGGCCAAGATGGCTACTGTTGATGTTCAAATAGGCTTAGGCAGTATAAACACACGAGGTCAAAGGAAGCGAAAGGAGGCAGGATGCAAATCTCCATGCGTCGGCACGGGGAAACAAGTTCATGCCTTTCACTGTGTCTTTTTCTAATTCCCCTTTTAGCCGAAAAACAAATCCAGCCCATTAATCTTTAATGTTATGGGCCAGGCTCTGATTAAGACCAGGACCTGTATAGTGTTTCCCCCATCCTTCACTGCAATTCTTCATTCAGTATATCAGCAGCACCAGTTAGCATTCCCCATAATGAGTGCTGAACAATTGCACGCACAGTATTTGTGTCTGTTTGTGTACCACAGAGTCATGTTAGGAAAATCATGGAGGAAAGTTCTTAAGGCTGACCTAACAGCTGGCATACTGAACAAAAGAACTTTAATCCAGACTCACTAGGCAGGGAAATCTTTAAACTTTACGAGACGACAAAATAACAGAAGGGGGAGCAAGGAAGCAGACAACCTAACAAATACACACATCTGGTAGAAAAGCATAATATGGCGTAGGTGAACCCAAACAACACAGTAACAAGGGCAGAAACAGGAAGATAGGAGGGAAGTAGCGGTGGACAGATGGATCTGAATATCAAAGTATTGATATCAGTGCTGGTATTGGTATAGAGTCGATAGTAGCCTAATATCCTCTGAGATAAGTATGCAGTCCGCTGATTTGTGTTAAATAAATTATTTTTCTTTTGGAAATGAAAACATATATCTCAAACTATGAAAAATGCCTGAACCTTTTTGTGTTGACTGTCACGTTTGTTTTATTTATAGCCTATAGCACGTTTAAACAACAGAAGCTGACTCGAAGTGCTTTAGAGACCTTACATTCCAGGTCTCTTGATAAGATAAGATAAGATAAGATAAGATAAGATAAGATAAGATAAGATGGCCTTTATTAGTCCCACAGGTGGGAAATTTGTTTTGTTGTTTTGATGATTGTTTTGTTTTGTTGTTTTGATGATTATCTCTTAAGTCATTACACACTGCTCTACCCTGCATCAGCTGCCTATACAAGATAAAAGCATCGGCATCTGTGTTGGTATCGGCAGTACCAGAATTCACAGTATTGCACACCACTAGAGCAAACTAAAATCATAGAAAAAGTTTCTAAATAAAATAGGAAGTACTTGTAAAATACAAACAAACAAACAAAAGCTAGGAACACAGAAGGAAGAGATATGAAAAAAGAAAAATCCCCAATAAAATAAGAACAAAGTAAAAATAAGGATTATATAATAAAACCACAGACAAACAAAAAGACCACGACTCAAAAGGCTCAGGGAGAACTTGTATATGTATCCATTCATGTGATTTTGTGTATGTGTGTGTGTAGGAATAAGGTGGGCGTTTACTTTTGCTGGAAAATGAGTGGCATTCTCCTTCATTTCCTGCTAGCACTGAAAGTAATAGAGCCACAAGTGCTTGCCCACTCTCAAACACAAACACACATGCAAAAGCTTACACAGCCACGGCTACAAAGGGACTGCGAGGAAGCACAATCTAGCGCATGAAACTGATACAGTCTGTTAAAAGTGGTTTGGCATCATTTAACAGCACGAGAGGGGAGGCTGAAAACTGAGTACAGTTGGTAAGTGATGTGATGGACTGATATCCCCTCCCCT
The DNA here is from genome assembly GCF_013358895.1 of Oreochromis aureus. Classification (NCBI taxonomy): domain Eukaryota; kingdom Metazoa; phylum Chordata; class Actinopteri; order Cichliformes; family Cichlidae; genus Oreochromis; species Oreochromis aureus. The sequence goes on from NC_052962.1 coordinate 14,885,721, forward strand.
AAGTCAGGGAAAATGAAAATGAATTATGATCAGTTGTACTGTAACAGAGAATTAGGACACCTCTTTGAATGTTATCGGAGTTGTGAGGGAATTTATAAAAAGAATCATATTTTTAAGATTACTTGAAAATGTTTCAATAAAGGTTCATATGAAAATTAGTAAAGAGGAGGTATGCTTTTAAGTTTACAGTGCCAGGTGTCTTTGAAACTGCCTGCTATTCTGCCCCCTTGTGGCCACACACTTTGGACTGTTTTACAAGAGGGTGACACAGGTCATCGGCACAGCAACATTTCTATTTTCATTATCCTTCTGTTTTGCTCTTGGATCACACAAATACAGGACATTAGCAAAACAGATGGGTCTTTGTAATGAGGGCGACATCCAAGTACAGGTTTTCTGCTGGCCATCTCTGGTCTGTGCCGCTGTAATGGCTATGAAAGCTCACCCAGGAGTTTACAGATCCACAAAGATGTCCTTTATCCTTTTACTGCGACGTTTAAGGACGAAAATAAATAAATTCCCTTTAAACTACTGAGGGGAAAAGAATTCAAGAGCTGGTGTTGAGTTTGGAGTGTAAAAACTTCACATGTTACAGCCTATAAACTGAATGCAGTGGGGGATGAGAAGCTCAGCAGTATATGAGCAGGCAGTCTGGCAGCAGCGCTGACAGTGCGAGTATGTTCATCTGTTGGAAACGTGTGTGTGTTAGTGAGTGAGGTGTAAATCCACATGGAGGTGTTTGCTTTACACGGGGCATAAAGTGTGCCGTGTGTGCCGCTGTGTATCCAGCGTGACTGTTGCTTGTGTATGCTTGGTCACGCTTTTGGCACTCTGTATCAAAGGCCTGCATGGGCAGCTGGTTGGAGTCTGGTAACTGCGGTTATATAATGCACTACACACAAAACACACACTTGAGCTGCTTGTAACCACAAGTCAGCCACTGACTGACCAGTCGCCGCCCACTGGAGGGTGCAAATCGGTGAAAGTCATTTAGCCCAGGTTTTGTCAAGCGCTGAACACAAAACAGGCCGTTAATTCTTGAAGAAGTTGAGAGGAATGTAAATCTTTTAATCTATCAATTCTTTAATCGAAACAAAGCCGTGCACGTGTGGAAAGCTGACTGGAAGCTGGCTCACTGCTGCACACCAGCAGCTCTGCGCACTCCTGTTGTTGCTCACCAACAAAGAAGAGCGCTCACACTTCAGTGTGTGTCCCATACGATAGCTTACACACTCTAGTGGAGATCCAGTCACATAAGGGCGAGCATGTGGGGTTGCACACATACCAGCACACACACACTCACACATACACACAGGTACACGTTTAGTAGACTTTTCTTGCCGTAGGCCAGCGAAGTAGAGAGATGCTGCCAAATGTTTTTGGATTTCAGATCTCCAGACCGCTGTCTTTTCCAGACTCCCTCCCTCCACTTTTTTGTCTCTTACTCTCGCTCTACACCTCTCTTACTCTGTGTATTTTTCTACCTCCCCTCCTTCCTTTGCAAAGAAACTCTACTGCTGCCACCGCAAGCCACTGCCGCCACTGCTGCTGCTGCTGGTGCACTAAAACACGTGATCAAAAATGTATCTCCTCAGCAGAGCTTGCATTTTGGAGTCTTCTCTGTCTTTCAAATGTTTTATTAGCTTCAATAACGCGATAACGTCTTGCCCTCTTTCCCCTTTTAGGTTTTTTTCTCTATCTATCCCTGCTAGTTTGTCGTGCAGTACACCCGAGGGCTCGGAGTCACAACTGTCTGTCCTCTCTCTGTTTGCGATGGAAGGATGCCGTTACAAAGGAATGCAGTGTCGCCTGCCAGAGGTATCACAGTGGATGGACAGAGCAGAGAAGAGAAGAGCATGTGTGCGTTTTATGTGCGTTTGCAATCTTCCTTTGCACTTGCACATACCAATCATTATATGATTAAGAGCAGCTTTTGCATTACACAGAAAACACAGATCCATCCACATGGAGGACACCCTTGTTACATCTGTAACCTTGAACATATCCTGCTGCACAGCCGAGCCCCCCGATACACACTTGCAATGCACACCACGCCCCCTTCAACATCATCAACTAAAGTCCCAGATGTATGGGCATGGATGCATCAACAGTGTCTTAGCCCAGACCTCAAACTCACATACACAAAGCAACAATCCAGATCATCGCTCTCACGGGACACTCAAAAATCAACAGACGGTGCGCGGCTACAATTTTATATAAAAATCAGCATCCACACAGTGTGAGTGGAACACTTGAGTGTGCTTTTGGTGTACTCAGTTCTTTTTAATCTGCAAGTTGTTACTCTGTGCGCTGGCTTGGGACTGAGGAGAATTATGCAAGTCCCATGACTAACAAATGGAATCTGTTTTTCCTCCTTTCCCGCTCTCTCTCTTAATTGCTTTTAGCCACCTCAGGCACAAAAAAGAAAAGATGACAGGCCACGAGGATGCTAATGGATTCAGAGGAAACCTGCTTACCTTTCTTTCCTCAGAGACTCGGTGGAAGAGAGCAGGGGTGGGGGGAGGATCGCTGGGCAAGGGCAACGTTAGGTGTGTGCGTCAGGTGGTTCGGGGTCTCTTCTACCTCCCTCCTTGCTTCAGCCACTCGTGTCTCCCATGGGATGTGATGGCATCAGGTTTTCAGTGAACAAGTAGGGTCCTCCCGGGCAAAGATCTGGCACTCGGAATTGGTCCAGCGCTGCTCGCAGGTGCAAGAATAACAAGCAAATAAAAAAAAGGAAAAGAAAAGAAAAAAAACCCAAAATGCAAAAGTTAAAAACTGAAAATCTTCAACTGTAGGTTGAGATAACTGTCTGCTAAACTTTTAATTTTCTGCTTCCAGCAAAAACAAAAACAAACAAAAAGGAAGGAAGGAAGAAAGAAAAAAAGTTCTATCCATGTACTTTTTTGGGGGGCAGAGGTGGCAAAAGTGACAGGAGTGATGAAAGGGTGAGAATGGGAAAACGTCCTCTCTGTGTCGTCTTCGAGCTGTCCAGACGCAGGTCTGAGGAGCACCTTCCCAATCTGTGCGCTCTTGCTCTCCAGGGTGGAAAGTAGGAGGGAAGGAGCAAGGGAGCAGGACACAGAGGGAGAGAGAGTGAGTAGCAGTGAAGTGGAACTCAGTCAGTTAGTCACTCAGGTCAGTCAGGCAGGCAGGCAGCGAGGCAGTGTATCTGGGTCCAAGCAGGTTGTGCTCCCACTCCAAGGACTTATAACCCGAGGTGGGGCGGGGGGGGGGCTGTGCACCTCGCTGCTCCAATCTCTCTGGCTTACTACGCGATCCTTCTCCCACCAGCTTATTTTGGGAAAGACAGACAGGATTGTTCATTGGGTTAGCCCCCTTGATACAAAAAGCAAGTGTCTGTGGCTGGCTGCAGTGAAGAAGGAGGGGAGTGAGCAGGATGGGGTGGGGTAGCAGCCGCACAGAGAGGGGTGGGGTAGGATGAAGAGGAGGGAAGGGGAACGAAAAAAGACGAGAAGAGGGGAATTCGGAGGCGTCTCATGTTCTGCTTCTCACTGTTCTCCTCGCCTTCCCAAACTCACCTCCAGGAAATCACGCTGCCTTTTTAGCCTTTTACTGTTTTGAAACATGCTCACAAATCAGTCCTGCAAATGAGATCCAGCTTATGCTTTATTTCTTTTGCAGCTTTATTGATAAAGTCTGTGGATGACATGAGAGTGGACAACGGTAAGGCTCAAAGGGACATTGCACCATCACCTAAAACCTGCTGTAGATCGTGTGCAGTTGTCACATGATGCCACTTTCTTTGTTTTGATCACCAAAGTGTGGTGCTGAATCAAATCTTTTCACATTTCTTTAGTCCGCCTCGTCTATTCATGGCACGTATTACAAGTATCAACTATAGCTCGTCTTTGAAGCCTGCCAAGTGTTTGCCGGGAAAATGAGCAAATTGTCATGAAAACTGGTAATGTTTTGGATGTTTGCTGACAACCTGGACGAGCCACAGTCATCCCTTATCATTTAGTACAGGTTACTTCCCACACAGCAGCAACTTAGTAGGATCAAAACAGACTTAGCATTCAGTGTTTAACTGGCAGCGTGCTAGCTGGCTCTTTGCTATGGTAGTGGACCTTGACGAGCATGCTGTTCCACGCTTCTGATTGGATGCACTGGGAGGAAAGCTGGCCTAGCCTTTTCCTGAAAGACCTACTGGGACAGAGCCATTGGCTGATTTAAAGATCAGATAGAGACTGGGATTCCAAACAGATCCACAGCAAGAGGAAAGAGAGAGAGGGGGGGAGAAACAATAAAGAGGATTTTACAGTTGCCCAAGTTCTTCCCTCATTATGACGTTGTGCCAGTTACTGGTTTATTTAAGGCTCTGTCATTTCGGCAGCATCCACTGATTCATTGCCTCAGTCACTCTGCAAGTAACAGAGAGTTATCAAAAGTTGGCAGCCCCGCAGCACTTTGTCTCATTCATGTTTTGCACATGAAGAGTAATAAACGTCCCCAGACTGTGTAATCTACCAACTTTTATAAGCAAAGTCGGGCTGAAGTCAGCTTTTCCTTGCATGAGAGCGTCTCAAAAGGGCATATTTGGATCATTATTATAATATTTAATGGGGATCTGCTTTTTGAAGGGTGCCATTATGGCAAAATTTATAGTTCAGATGGGGTTTTATGCGGGTTTTTTGCACTCTTTTCAGCAAATATCAAGATAGCAAAGTGATTAGACGTGCACGAGAGGGCTAAAAAGGAGACATCTGTAGTGATGGATGGTCATAAATGTGACTGCTGATAATTGTGCCATCGTGATCAGCTAAAAAAAGTATCCTGTTCACGACTGGAGCCGACCAAATTGAATAATTTAAAAAAAAATAAGCAACAGGCGTCATTCCTGTGAAAGAGCCATGGTGCAAGTTGAATGGTCCTCTGAACATGTAAAGGGTGGAGTAACCATATGCCCAGTAATGATGTCATCAATAGGAACCCTGTGTAGTAGTTAGGCCTGCCATTCATCCCCCGCCCCCCCAGGTGTGTGTGTTTCTGCATGCATGCGTGCCGCTTGTTGATCACGCCCCGCCGCACAAGCGATCGCTGTTTGCAGCTCAATGAGGAAAAAAAAAGAATCACTCAGCGGAGGCTCCCACACAACCACAAGAAAGCCTCCGCCTCTTCCAGTTATGGCCATGCTACAGTTGCACTGAAGAATTCCACCTCGGGCTCATCAACAAATCTCAGCTCACCCTCTAATACTCTCACACACACACACAAAACACACGCTTATGTTCACTCATTTGGTCAGCCTACACTCACCCCCTGAAAAGTCCCCACACCACTCACCACTATAACGTGGTACGAAAGCCCCCTCCCACTCGCTTTGCTTTTACAAGGTGAAACATTCCCGAGGAGAGGGAAAAAACACCTGGTCGTCATAAGTTTGCCTTTTTTCACTCCACTTTTTCCCTCTCCGCTCCATTCCATTAGTAAGAACAAAAACAAACAGTGGCTGGAAAATCGTTGCATTGCATCACACGGACCCGCTTTGCCCTTGATGTTGGTCAGAAACCCCAAAAATAAGACATCAGGGACAGGTTGGCGTCACAGATGCACTACGCCCTACACCACACCTAGTGTGCCCAAACATAGACTCCCTATGTGCTAACGTATGGGGGTCTGTTCTCAAAGGTGGTGTGTTAAGGGTGGAGTGAATTTGTTTGGGGGTGCACTGAGCATGTGTATTCCTTGTGTGGGTCCTGTGAATGGCTGGAGTGTGTTAGAGGGTGGAGTTGCTTGTGAGCTTGATTGAAATTAAGTTTGGGGTTGTAATATGACCTTGTTTATTCGATTCAGTGGTCACTCTCTGAGTGAAGTATTGTATGGCAGTGACTGCATTGATAGCATAACCCAACATGGGTAACGCTTTAGAGTGTTTGGAGTCATTATTCTGATTCACAGCGTTCATTCACTTTTCATAGCAGGATTAGGAGCACCTACACCTAATGCACTTTCCTTCAGCTAAGCCCCTTTTATTCAAACAAGCCATTGATATCCATTAGCGAAGGTCAGAGTTGAAGGTTCACACAAGGACAGCAGAGGACAGGTGTTCCTCTCTTCCATCCTGCTCTTTTCTCCTGTGCTTCTAAAGTCCCTCTTTTATTCACTATCAGCCTCTCTTTCCCTTGTGCGACAATTCAAAAGGGCCGTTTTCTCTCAGGTGATGTGGTCCACCTTTGTCTGTTCTAACCTTACAAAGGAATGCCTGGCATTCACCAGGCTGTGCCTGCACAAGGCAGTTTAAGATGAGTGAAAAAAGCTGGTGAGGGAGGAAGGGAAGGGATAAGGCATAAGAAAAGGAAATTTCAAGAAGGGAATAAGAAAGCAGCACAACAGAGATGCAAAAAACATTAAAAAGCTGATGCGAAGAGGATAACCAAAAAGGAAAAGACGGAAACTTTTAAAGAAGGTGCCATACAGAAGCAAGGGAGGAATGGAAAGTGAATGCTAGAGTGAGATTGGAGGTTCAGTAGTTTCACACACTGTGGATAAAACTTGAAGCCTCTGAAATTTATGTGAATTTCAACAAGGAAATTCCTCTGAGATGGGCTTGGGGCTCTGCCCTTAGTTGGCATGAGGGTGGAGAGTGTGGGTGGGGTTATGGGAGGGCACGAGAGAGTAGAGAAGCGAGAAGAATGGATAGGTGGATGGATAGAGCAGGTAGAGGAGGAGATTTTTTTTTTTTTTTTTGGCTAGACTCCTCTTGGCTCACCTGACGCATATTGTTGCCGAGCTCAGTTTCCCCCAGGGGTAATCATTTGACACTGATAAAAAGGGGGAAGGGGAGAGAGTGGAGAGAAAAAGGATGACAGTGTTTCCACCCTGGGAAAAAGCTCTCTATGGAGATTAGAGGACAGCTGGGGTAAATCTTCCGTCTGTTGGACTGGGGAAAGGGAAGACCGGGGGAAAAGAAGAGAAGAGTTTCGGGAGAGAATAGCGGGAATTGTTCTGCATTTTGGAAGGTGTTGTTGGAGTAATTCCCCTCACTTTCTTCACACGCGCCACACATGCACCAAAATGACTGGAGACAGAAAGAGGAGAGGCAGGGGGTGTTTGGAGGCAGGGAGGTGTGTGCACATTTTTAAGTGTTTCCACAGTCACAAGTCCAGATTTCTAGCTCTGGCACACCTATGTTCACATGCACACGTATACACACACACACACACACACACACGATGCTGCAGCATGTGCAAATAGAAGAGTGGCGACTGAATGGTATTTTACTGCTTCTGTATTTATGGCAGGTTATTTTGACCCTGGGTGGTCCCCGCTGAAAGACTTCTGGGGTCATTAATCATCAGTCAGGAATCAGATGTCAGGTGTGTGAGTGTGTGTGGGAGAAAGGAAAGAGAGTTGGTCAGTAACCAAAGAAGAGCGAGCCCATTTACTGTACTGTACTGTATTGTGCTGTATGAGCAGGAAGGGTAGGAAAAAAAAACAGCAAGTGTATACGTGCATGTTTGAGGTTTGCCTCGCAGACCAGTGGATATCCTAATCAGCTGAGCTGGTGGTGAGATGAAAGAATGTGAAGATTATTGCCTTGTAATTGTTTCCAGAGAGCAACAGTGCTGCTATATCTCAAACACAGAAAAACTCTCACTGCACTGTTGTACATATCCCCCATACCACACATATTAGGGTCATGGGATACGTGCATGCCCCGAAAAGGAGCAGTCCTTTGAGTTAAAGCCAGCCCACCAGATCATCGGGCTATTGTACGTCCAAGAATCCAACTTCATTATTCTTCTTTGTCTTTTACTGACTGATCTCAAAGGTTCATCCAAAGACAAACACACTCTGAAACGGCAATTTCCCTGCCCACTAACTTTTTTGTCAACATGCTTGCACACAAACAGCAAAAACAAGACGCCCAGAGATCTGCGCTTGACTGATAAGCTCATCACTCTACCAGCTAGTCGGCTGTTCGAATGCCGTTTTCTTTCTACCGCTTGTTGACAGCCCCCCGTCTCGGCTAGCCGGCCCTGTGAGGGCAAAGGGAACTGAGATCAAATAGAGACAGAGAAATGTTTAGCTTTTGTTTTATTACATTTTTTAAACCCGTGTTCCGTTTCCGAACCATTGGGCAAGACAGCTATTTCCTTTTTACAGCGGGAGCAACAGAATCACGAAACCTAAACAGTCAGGTTACAATAAATAAATTTGACTGCTGGAGTTTAGAGATTTCAGCAGAACATCCAAAGACTCCACTCGAGTTAGATATGTGGCGCTAATGCTGTGGGTCAAGGATGAGCATCCAAGTTCACTGAAGGGTATCCTAACTATGATTGCTTTTTATAAGAAAATAAATCAAATGTCTTCTGTGTAAACAGGACTTCCACTGGAGGTAAAATGCAACAAAGCGACAGCTGAATCTGAATGTGTTATCCCTCTTCCTCCTAGAATAACAGAATTATCTGAATCGGTCTCTGATTAACCTGTTTCGCAGCTGTGACTTAATTATCTTATTATGTAGTTATATAAGATTTCACTTGTGTGGCGCCAGTTGTTGCATCTCTTAATCGCATTCGTTTGCACACATGATTTTAATCATGGTATCAAACACACTGACTAGACGTATTCTCGTGATCACTTAAATAATTCAATCTGACTCAAGCATGTTTTTGTTTTGACTCTATTGAAAACACTTCAAAACAATGAACGTACCGTCTGGTTATTTTCTCCTCGGCAGCCCTGGTAGTTACTGAGTAATCACGGCTGCTCTTCTTCCGCTGTCCGTATCCAATGGGTCAGGTCCACAGAGCACATTTATTGGTGCAATAAAGGGTTTATTTTGACATAATGATACACTCAGACTGTAATTACAAGAAAAAATGTGTTTGATATGTCAAGATAGCAACCTAAACTGTTTTCTCAGGATAACTGGCAAGACACAATGCATATTTGTTATCTCTAGATAATTAGATAAGTAATTTGCCAGAAAAAAAGGCCGATATGGAAGAAAAAAAGCTAATTAAGCTGTGATCTTGCGATAACAGGCTAAACAAATATGATAAGTAACCATTACAGAATTCCTGCTCTGAAAACTAAAACACGATTGGCGGGTTAGAGTTTAACCCAGATGAAGTGTTGCTCTTGGTCTCTCACACAATATACAGTTCAGTGAAAACTGCTGTAATACTGGTCTATGTAACACTTCTTGGTGTATGAGCCTACTTGTCTAAGCAGCAATGCAAAGATATTGAACTAACTTATCCAGTTGCCAAAATTACTCATCAATTCAGCTACTCATTTCACCTCACTTAAATGTGTAGTCATGTGAAAAAGAAAATGTCTCTATGCAGTCCTATGAAGAACTAAGCCTATCCTCACCGTTTCCATAGGAATTGAGAAGATAAGAAGTAGCTAAGTTGGCTTGTTAAATGTTAAACTTCATAACAGTGGAGTTAGAAAAGGACGGAACAAGCATGACTGGTTTGAAAGTGTTGCCACGAGAAAGCCTCTTCTATATAAAATGACCATGATAGCGCGACGAAGCTTTAGAGAGTTGCTTCTGAACAAACCACTGAACAAAGATTGGAACAAGAAAGATGTTTGAACATGATGTGCAGAGCCATGTTTGGTGAAACCCAAACACTGCATTTTAGCGCAAACACATGATACCATCTGTCATGCACGGTGGTGGAGGGGTAATAATTTTGCATTTTTTGCATTTTTGCAGTCAAACATGAGTGGACAATGATCAGCAAGTTCAGCAAGAAAATTTACAACAAAATGGCTAAAAAGAAAACAATCAAAATGTTGCACTGGCCTGATCAAAGTTCAGACCTCAACCTAACTCAAATCTGTGGTGGATCTTCAAGAGAACTGTGCATAAGTGAATGAACATAAACCTCAAGGGACTGACGCAAAGCCTTTTGACCCAGTCGTGAAGACACGTGGGTCAAAGGTCATCCACAATGATGTGAAAGTCTGATAAGGTGTTTGATGTACTTATTTTTTCACACGACAGTATATTAAAAACTAGAATTCACTGATACACTGTAGCTGTAGGGTGAAAATTGAGCTGAAATCTTTATCTCTCCCTTCTTAGCCATACTGGATATTAGCGATGGGAATCAATAACCAGTTCTTGTAGAGAACCAGTTCCTGGTAGTTCAATTCCTTTGAATTGTTTATCTGCCTGCCTATCAATTCTGTTTATTGCAGCGGTCCCCAACCCCCGTTTGGTACCGGGCCGCGAGAGTTGAGGCTCAGGTGTGAAATGTATGGTTTTCAGGGTTTTTATCGGTTTTCAGCGTTATTTTGTTATCGTTTTTATCGTTAACTCGGTTTTCCTGGGTCTTTTCACGTGTGTTATGAATAAATCTTCTTTTTTTCGGTACCGGCACTAGTTTTATTTTGTTGTATTTATCCGCGACACCTCATTGCCGGTCCGTGAAAATATTGTCGGGCATAAACCGGTCCGTGGCGCAAAAAAGGTTGGGGACCGCTGGTTTATTGGTTCCGCCTACTCTTGCGCAACAATTAGCTGATTTCAGTTTGTGTGCTGGAAGAGGAAAATAGTGGTGCAGCCTACAGGGTGGATATCGACATTACTTTTATTTTTACTGAGCAAAGGGACAAGAGTGCAATGGTAAAGTTCATCCAGAACAGAAACATCTGCATGCATCTAAAGTAGAATCACTGTGGTGATCGCTTTATGCTAGTTTCCATCTGTGCTTTGTGTTGCTGGCTTTGTGTTTATACCCAAGTACTTTGAGAAAAATCATGCATGTGTCCTTATTAGGATAAGGATTTGTGTTGGTTTGTGCGACTGTAGACTATCAGTGTATATTGTTAAATGGTAATTATGAGAAAAAATGCATTTGAGGTCATTTTACAGAAAACACTAAACCGACATAAGGAGTAGTATGCATTACTTTTAGGACAAGTGTTCTGTGTAATATGTGTAACCCATTACTTTTTTTGAGTAATGACTCCAAGAAGCACAAACATGCGGAGCCAGTGAGAACCCAATGAAAATCAATAAGAGAATCGATAAGGAATCAAACCGATAAGTGAAATCAATAATGGACTAGCTTCTTATCAATTCCCATCCCTGCTGGATTAGCAGAATTGTTTAAAAGGAAGCTAATAGAAACCTAGAAACATTAACTTTATACAGCGATAAGACAACAATCCTGACAGCCAGTACTGTGTTTGCAAGTATTGCTTTCCCAAGCATTACAACAGCCTGGGTTGTGACCTCTTGAGTGGCAGCAATCCTTTTCCCTCACCTTTGGCCTCTGTACTCACACTAAGCAGATTCTGTGCTCCTGCTGCAAATGCCTTAGGTCTCCTCAGCCCCCTCAAACAAGCTGTTGTAAGTTTAGTCCTATTATAACAAACTAATTTATTCACTTGACCACTTGCTGACCCTGGATGAGCTTCTAGTGTTGTTTGTTTTGTGTTTCAGTGCCTGTGAAGCCAAATAAGCTTTCGTCTGCACATGCACACTTGCTCACACTCATGGGCTGTATACTGCTGCCCCGTCTCACCTGGCGTCCTGTCTGGCTTTGTGAGTGCGTCCTGACCTTGGCGCTTACAGGAACCTCCTCCCTAAACAGCTGTTTCCACGTGTCCCAACACCCAATGTCGTATATACACAAGGAAACAGAGAAATTGCACTACAGCCTCACGGGTCAGTTCCCGCACAGTCTGTGGATATCACATCATGAATTTCGCATTCGGAGTGGGTGATATGTCCTGAGAAATGCATCTGGGAAAGCGGTTTGAATAACACAAAATTGGTTCTCAGTGGGACATTAAGAAATATTAACTGTCGGAAGGGATTGTTTTTCAACTTTCATCATTGTGGGAGAATAAATAGCGAACAATATGACCTTGTTCAGATCGGGGTGAATTAGCCATAAAGCACCAGTGACTGAGTGACTGTTTCATGTGTAATGCACTCTTTGGGGACACCCTTTTTTCATGCAAAATTCATAATGCTGACTTATTCCTGAGAAACAGAGAAGACAGGGCGGAGCAAGGATGGAAATATGTGTGTGTATATTACACAAAACAAGCAGTCAAAATGAAGGATAAATAATGAAGCTGTCAACATTAGTGCCAGGCCTTTGCCTGCAAACCACAGTTTATGTCAGAAGAACAGGGCTTACACTAACTCTCACATACACACCTACTGGAGAATGTGGCAAGTTAGGTTTAAATGCAAAGCATTTCTGTTATTCTGCCTTGCTGATCCTCCGCCCTACTTTTGTTCTCCACTCTTTTGCCCAGTTTCTCCTCGAAAGCCTGCAGATGTGTAGATACGCAAAAGAAAACAGGCAGCGGGCCTCCGGCTTTGGTTAGCATGGTAAGACACGCCAGAAAAACAAAAGACCCGTGAACTGCACAAACACCACAGTAGAAAAACTGCAGCAAGGACCACCCATGACGGTGGCAAGTGAGCAACTAAGACCTAAATCAGTTTCTTGGATGTGGGTGCTACTAGATAAAGAGTATGACATGCATGGATGGGTAAAGAGGCAGACACAGATGTGCCACAAAACAGTTGCAGTAATAAAGAGGAACACAGAGAGGGGAGTAAATGGACACAATGCAGTTCAGCATCTCCAGGAATTATGTTAACCTTGGGTATTCTCCACCTCACAATTTATAGCCAACTTTCAGTGCAACTACGGAAAGTAGTGTGGCGCTATGTAGTGATGCATAAAATAAGGGTGTGAGGGTGTCCAGCAATTATGCTGTATTCAGTATAATTGCATACAGTATAATTACATACTGTCAGAGACATGGAAGAAGTTTAGTTTAGTCCAGTGTACTCTTAAAATTCATCGAGAAGAGTCTTTATTGAAGGAGATACTTCTTCCCACAGACCCCCACATGTCCTGGTTATCTCAATATAAGCAGGAGATTATGGATAAAAGAGTTCAAAGTCATTGACTAGATATAAAAGATCTGAAATAAGGCCAATGTGGAAATTGCTTATACCTGTATTTTCCCTAATGGCCAGCAGTGGGCGACTCCTCTGGTTTCAAAACAAGGACCATCTTGTTTTCTTGAGCCACGATGTCAGTAAACATTCTCAAACACTCAGAGTTTATAATCTCAACCACTAACTTCAAGTCTTGTCCATGTCTTTAATTAGGTTCCCTTTTCATGCTTGAAAGATTCGCAGATCAGTGTTGATTTGTATGCTTTACCGCAAAAGTAGACAATGTGTTACTAGGTACATGCTGTAGCCTTAGGAAATGTTGGGATTTAAGTAGTAATGTAGAGTTATGGGACTAAACAATAACAGGCTGACATTGGGTAGTATAATATTACAGTGCCACTCAATTACACACATATAATGTTTATAAGAAATACCTCATGCACATGAAGGCAGTCTGAATCTAGCCACCTAGTAACCATCAGTAATATGTACACACTGGAAAGATGACAGTCTAAAGAGGTCAGTTTTATTTACCTCTTAAGGGGAACCAGAGGTTACCTGCCAGGAACACAATCATGTCCTAAATTTCTCCATGTTTTCTACATCCTGATCTTGCAGAGGAAGAAAGAATCTGTAAAACAATGGCACCGAGTACTGAAAACAAAACGCTAGGATTGTAGCAGAATGTAGTTTGTCTAATAACATGCTTTCATATTCTCAGGGCCAAGAATGTCACCAAAAATCTTCTCTAGTTACCACTGCTCATTGCAGACTCAGGGATATAGCTTATCTCTCCTCAGGCTTGTGTCTTGTCCGTCTGCACATCTAGAAGTGTTTATGGGTGACAGCTGTTGGCTTGAAAATGTGCAGGATATCTACATTTTCTCTCATAGAATTCCTGCTTTGACTAGCTGCTACCGGCAGGCGTGTCTTTTCTTTCCTGAGACAGATGAATAAACATTATTGTTGGAGCTAAGGCCAGCAGCTTGTATAATAACTAGGTTGTGACTTTTGTCAGCTGTGCATGTGTGTGCTCAGGAAAGAACAGAAAATAGAAGAATGAAAATAAGCAACAGGGGATAAACATTACAAAAACAGGCATTAAATATGGTCATTTAAGCACCTGCGAGGCTGTGAAGCTGTGAATTAGGAGTTATTCGAACGGTAGATAATTGTTTATTCAATCAGTAATCTTGACAACAGTTTGAATAGGCTTCTAATTGCAACCTTTTATTGCACAGCATGAGTAGAGACTGCAGCCATTTTCAACAAAACCATAGTTATCGTGTTGTTAATGTGGCTAAAATCCAGCGCAATCAAGTCCAGAAGAAATTCCAGGGGGGAAAAAAAAAGTTTACACTCAGCATCCAATATCGTGCTACTCTTGAATGGCAAAATACAAATAACTTGCGGAAGGACGGAGCTGAGCCTGCGCACGCTCGCGGCCAATTTCTCGTGGGAAGAGAAGCTGAATAGAATAAGAACATTTTGAACAAAAGCATATTAATGATTTGTTAGCGTTGCAATTACAGTTAAATTGCGTGAAATTGCTGCTAACACAGTTGGTGTAATTCATGAAGTCTCGAATTTAAACACAGCATGCAAGGCTTTTATGATGTTGTTTAATGTCTGAGTATGTTTTAAGTGTTTGTACTAGATTTGGGGGCATGATAGAAAGCTGTATAAAATATATATATACATGGCAATGATATTTCCATATGTACCTCATGAACTCTGATTTATATACATCTCAACCAATATTATGCTAACACACATATATATAGATGATTTCTTACATAAATATTTGTTTTCTTGCATGAGGTTGATCTTTCTTCCTCTCTTATTGCTTATAGAGATTAAGTCATGCTATCCTGGAAAAGATATTTGTCTGTGTTTTATATGAAACCTAAAGCCACTAACTGTATTTGAATAACCACTTCAACATAATATTCTGCAATTCAACATTCAATTCACTAAGAGCTGGCATGGGTTGTAGTAGGGAAAACAAATGATAGGTTCAAAGTGGATTAAACCTTATACATACAGCACTGTATGTGAAGTCTTTGGCTTACTTCTGATCTTTTGTTCATCATCTTTCTCCTTCTAATGCTCGTGTTCTCTCTGCTGCAGCCTCTTGCCCTCCATCCTTTACATATTTCTTCCTTTGGTGTGTGTATTATAAAGCCTTCAACCCAACCAGTGGGTTGCGGTTCCCTCCTAAACCATTCACATGGAACTGGTTAAGAAGACATTCCTTCCATGGAGAGAATGTCTGGCACCAAGCGCCTGTAATACAGAAATCATAAACGGGAGGTCCAGCCTAATCACATCCCGTGGCACTCTCACCCTCTCTGAGCTCCCTTTTCCTCCTTCATCTTCCTCTCGTCGTCTCTGAGGGGTTATTAAGAACGGGATTGGGAGACCAGCAGCTTTTCCTTTCCCTGGCAATCTAAGGGTGTAAATCAATTGTGGATACTGATCTGAATCTGGTGGTTGGCAAATGTTCCTGCTTATCTGATGCTCTGTATCCAGTCATGAAAGATGAGTTTTGTATTTGGGTAAATAAAGCAATACAAAGAAAAAAAGGATAGAAGGAAAAAACTATTTGTGGTGAATTGTTTAGTTATTGGCCAATGCTAGCTAGCTTTGCTAGCAAGATGGATTCAAAGATCATGTGGGTGATCGCCAGTGTTGGGTAAGTTACTTTATATTAGTAACTTAGTTACATTACTAGTTACTTCTCTAAAAAAGTAACTCAGTTACTTCAAGTTACTCGTTACTTTCAAAGTAACTAGTTACTAGGGAAAGTAACTTTGGTTTTACTCAGAATTCTCTTGTTAATGTGTTGCTTCCGTAACTGGATACCCAGCAAGATTGTCAGTCTTCTAGCTTGCTTACTTGCCACAAGTGCACTGTGCCACCTACCAATAGAAAGGAAAAAATAATGTGCACATTTCCACGAGAGAAATCCCACGCCTGGACCGTCGTTGACCGCCCCCATGATTCTAGCCTGCATTTTACATCCAACACAAAAACTGCAGTCGTGGTGCTTTTGATTGTACTCAGAACTTGGAAATTCTGCCTTCTGAATAGGAAGATGTAGGTAACACCAGACTGCAGATGAGCTGCATACAGAGCTGGAATGGGACAAAAAAATCGTCCCCGGCATTTTGACTAGAGACCGCCCACCATTATAGGAAAAATCATAAAGCCTTTGAATGAAAACAAACACTGTTGTGACAGTGATGTACACTGTTCTGATGGTATATATGTATCAATCTATCAATCGTTTGTTGTAAGACTCAGATAATTATTTTTTAAAAGCGAGACATTTTAAATGAGAATAATAAAGAAAAGTATTTCCTTGTCCCCCTTTCCTGTTAATGCCCTACCTGGCCCCTGGCAACACTTTGCTAGATCCACCCCTGCACAGTTACCAGCTGTCAGCTACGTAGAAAATGATCCTGGTGTTATTTGTCTCTCAGAAACAGTTCATAACTTCTCTTCAACTCATTCATGTCACCTAAAAGGTAAACCTGTTTCTCCATCACCTGTTCAGCTCTGATGATTCAGTAAGAACATCTCCTGGTTTCATCTGCATGTTTCCTCTCACCAGATAACCAAACCGATATCATGACCAGCAGCTTTACAGCTGTGGCTCCAGCAAACATCAGCTGATACTAGCAATTAATATTAAATAAATTCTAACAACAGCTGATCAAGCTTAAACGTGCTGCTGTTGTTTAACGCGACATCCGCTGGTTTCCTCTTTCTGGCGCAAAGTGAGCGATAAATAAACAAGAGAGAAAAGCCGATCAGCTGATCATTGATCAGTTTCGTGATTGAAGTAGAAACAGGAGAGGAGAGAATGGGAGAAGAAGAGGCAGCTGTGCAGCTTCAGCTTTGTGTCTTTTTCATTGTAGCTGAAGTCCGGGACAAACTGTGTTCCTTTTCACCTCAGTACTAAACGCGTAATATTTTCTCTGAATACGAGACGATTCTGTTTTTTACTGGACGGTTGGCAACTCTAATAATTAACCGCATCGAACAAAATAAAGTTCAACATCAGTAACATAGCACCCACCCAGCTGTATAGAAACTCCGTCATGCTAGCTAGCACGCAGTACGAAAATGTCAGCATACCGAAAATAAACTCCACCTAAACTTGGTTTATATCTGACTCGATAGACTGCAGGTCATAACTTCTTACCTGAAGTTCAGTTCACCTGACACTCGGACCGCGGCCGCCTCGGGTCTCTCCTCTTGCCTCCCTTTTCCTTCATCCACCTGCTGGCCTCCACCACTTGCTAATGTTATTGAATCTGTGGAAGCTCCACGATATCCACCACACGAAGTAACGAGTAACGAGCCTATCTAAATCCCAGTAACGAGTAACGCGTTCCTGGTTTTGGCATAATAACTAGTTACCGTGCTCGTTACCACAATAATAACGTAGTTACTGTAACGCGTTACTTAATAACGCGTTAGTCCCAACACTGGTGATCGCACAGATATAAATATTTGCTAATTCCTGCTAACATTAAAGAAAACTATAGTAGAATTTCATAGACAAAGAAAAAAAAACACAGCACAAACCTCTTGGATGGGCTGTTGGTACAATTAGCTAGTCATGCAAGTTACTGTTTCTCATCATCTGGAATAAAATGGTCAAAAAGGCTCCAAAACAGTTGGGAGGACTTACTTTAGGCCTTACCCAACTTCAGAGCGTAATGAGTAGTGAGTTACAAAAACATAAAAAGAAAAAGAAAAATCACCTGGTAAAGTTGTCATGCAGGGAGACATTTCCCATACAAACCAAAACCGCTTTTGCACCAGGCTGTAAACATGTTTATTTCTACTATAAAGTTGGGCATTTTAACACGAAGGTCTGTGGGGACTGACTCACTTTGGAAGCCAGACTCAAGTGATCAACGAGCCTTAGTTTTTGGCACTGATCTGTCAGATGCAGCTGACAGGATAATAACCCAGTGCAGTGGCGCATTCCCAACAATGTCTAGCACCATAACAACCAGTTACAGCTGAGTGTCACGCCAGCTGATCAAATTTACCACCATCACTAATCTCCTGGTTACTAATTTCTTGTTCCCTGTTTATTTTCTGCATTATTCAACTTTGTTTGTTGCTCATTCCCTGAACCTGTACCACTCATCCTCTCCATCATCATGAATTCTTCCTTTAAAGTTTCTTTGTTCTATGGCATATTTAACCTGTTGCTGAGGTTTCTTTTTGTGTAATGCAATGAAACCTCATTTGAAACTGGATACTAATTACACTGTGGCATGCAAGGATCGAGCCGGGAGCAAAGGTATCAGAACATGAAATAGGGAGTCTGTAATTTTGGTCTCACCTACACCATTTACAGAATAATGGATCATAAAGATAATGTGGATAGTGGGATCAGGTTTGGTGTGCTCCAAGTAAGTGCTCGTGAAACATTGTTAAACTCAATATAAAGCATCTTAAAAGTACAAACCCAGTGAAAATAGAGTGCTGTGCAGAAGTCTTGAGCCAACCCTCATTTCTTTGTATTTCACTTCCAAAGAATGAGACTTTCCTGTTATTGTGAAAGCGGTCTTGAGAAATAGTTCTCCGTGTTTTCTGAAGGTCTTTCAGTGTTTTACTTTGTGGTAGTGTATGTGGTGCTTTTTTCACACAGTTCAAGTCCACTTCTTGGCCTGTCCAAACATGAAAAAGATACCAGGAGTAAGCTTTGTTACCAGTAGCCTGTAACACAAACATTTTTCCCCATTTCTTTAGTTCAAATTAGTTAAAAAAATATACCAGAAATAACACAGTTTCACAGGTATAAGATAGTGTTTTGGCATGAAAAATGTGATTCCCAAAGAGCTATTAGACAAAAACTGAAGAAATTAAATAGACATGGCCTAAAAACAACTATATACAGCAGATGGACAGTATCTGAAAGTCATGTTCTAAAGAAATAGGGAAAAATTAAAAGACCTGAAAGACACAGGACCTGAGAGATGTACATGGCTCTATTTACTGATGCCTCATTAAATGCTCTCAATGGCTTAAGAAGTCATTACATATAAGGAGAAAGGGCTGAAAAAGGCTGGACTGAAAATTGGTACCAACAGGTCTCATGGAGTGATGGATCCAAATGTAAAGTCTTTGTTTGAAATCATCAGCGAGGAAGAGATTAGGAGAGAGATACAATAAAGAGCGTCTACAGCTGTCTGTAAAACACTGTGGAGGCTCTGTCTTAGTTTAGGATTGCATTTCAGCCAGTGGTGCTGGGCATCTTGCTAAAATTGTTGGAATTAAGAACATAGAAAAGTGATCTGTGTTGATCTACCATGTAATACCAACTAGAAAGAAACTGATGGGTAATATCTCCACACACGTCCAGTGGAGTAAAAGCATAGCTTGATAGAAATACACATACTGGAACATTATTAGTCATGGATTGGCTTCCCCATTGCCCAGACTTCAAACATTACTGAAGCAGTGAAGGATCATCTTGGGAGAGAGAAGAACAAAAGGCAGTTAAAATCCAAAAACAAGCTTTGAACGCCATTGAAGACGCTTGGAGAACTATTCCCGAAGACTACTTGAAGAATTTACAAATCATTTCAGGCTATGTTGACGAACTCTTTTTTTCACCTGCTGTACTGTAATTCTGTGTGTGTTTACACATTTTTCAATAAACTGCTCCACCTATTTTGCATTTTAGGAAAATCTAAAAAACTGAATGGTGGCTTGGGAATTTTGCACAGTGCTCTATGTGCATTTTAACATGGGGTATTGTTGGCATTGGCATCATTTGGTATCATTTTGGGTATTACCACTGGGGGTCTCCAAAGCCAGATATTTTCCAAATATAAACAAAGTCAGTAAAGAAAAACTACTTTAGAAAGAAATTGTTCTTGATGAGTTCCAACTCAGTTAAGCCTTTTTAACATAGCCACATTCACTAATACATGACTGATGATGAAATAAAGATGTGGCTGTAAATACTGCTTTTTATTGTTTGTCTAACAAATCAATTCTCTCCTCACAAGTCCAGTTTGTATAACTAATAAGCACAAATCTATATTTCTTCCAAAAAGGATAAATGAGTAGTTGATCTCTGCCCTGCTCCTCTCACTCTTCTTCTGTCTTCTTGGAACTGTGTGCCCTCCCTAATAAGCTCCAACAAGTCTTCGTCAGTCTTTCTGGCTCAGTTTGGGGAACCTACAGATGTCCCTGCCTGTGTTTCCTCCTCCTGTTTCTCCACTGCTGCACTTGGCCCTAGTTCTTCCTCTTGGAGAGAGGCAATGAGAAACGGGGCGGCAGAGGATTGCCTCTGTCCCAGTGCCTCATCCGAACGCCAAGTAGAAGTGGGTTTCCACTTGATGTTCCCACTCCTGACCTTTGGCAATTGAAATCCCAAAATAGAGAAAAATCAAGCTCAGTCTAATTTTTTAGCTGACAGCTTTAGAATTTGCTGGCTGAAATTTAGGCTTCAGATTTTATTAGCTTTTGGTAATTAGCGTTAATTACACAAGTTTGTCAAATTGTAGTAATGACTCTAGTATGTTTTAACATGTTGTAATTTTGCATGGATATTTAAAACAGGTCGCTCTTGAAAATGAGACTTTGTGTCCCAATGAGATTTACCTGTTTAAATGTTATGTTTCAACATAATGTTTGTAATATTCTGGCCATTTTCTTTGAGAATCACACACAATTCTGTACAATTTCACCAAGTAAAAAATCATCATTACCCACTGACGCTGAAGCCAACTGACCTGTTGATTCAACAGCAGTAGTTCTGACATTTGTTTTGCAGAGAAGGGGGGCAAAAACAGCAAAGACTGAAATCACTGTGATGCATTTCCAAGTAGGTTACAAGATTGGGTGCCAGATAATTCATGCTGTCATCGAACACAAATAGTATATTTCATAAATGTATGAAGAAAACAAGTAGAAGGTAAGCAGTGATTGTCCTAATTTCTTTCCTGTCTCAACCTTTACCATCTGTCTCAGTGATTTTAGGTCTTTCTCATCATTTTGTCTAAACACTGTGGCACCTCCACATCTCTCTAGGTTTGGGTTTCTAAAGGAAACACCCCATCATTGAACCCTTGAAAAACTGACCGAGGGAAACAATGGTGCCCTTGAATTTCTCCTGCTCATTTTGCATGTAATGATATCTAGATTAAACACAATATTATTGTTGGCCCATGCAAGCCAATCGCGATTTTCTCTCACCCGTGTATCAGTGCATGGCGAATGTGGAAATAGTCCTTATTTCAAAACATCAGCTTTACTTACAGCTTCCTGACGGTAGTTTTGGGGAGAGGGGCAGGAAAAAGAGAGGGTAATTACAGTGTAGAAAGGAAAAGAATACTGAAGCAGCAAAGGAACAAAAATGCATCTCCAAGATCAACTGTTTCACTGAAGATGGAAAAAGAATGAATTTATGCATGTTCACTCGGACATCAATGGACTTTTTTAAGGTTTATCATGATCCATGATTATTAGTAGCACAATTTGTGGTTGAAAGAAAAATACTCATTTACTTTCTTGCCAAGAGCAAGATATGAAGACTGAGATCTCTGTCTGCCCTATAATTATCTTGACTAAGACTGAAAACACAGCAACAGAGCTGTGCTCTCACCTATGAATGCACCTACCAACATTTCAGTAATCTGATTCATGTGCATTGAGGTTTGCAGTCCAGCATTCTATCCAGCTGAATAATGGCTCATGCTTTCCATATGTAACTGTAAATGTGACTGGCAGCATATTTTGGGCTATATACGACCTCAAAGCACTTCCAAAATGAGAGCGACCCCAACACATTGTGCTGAGAAGCAAGTGAACATCAACGGGGCTGGAAAAACCCAGCTGGAGAACAACTGAACTATGTATGAAACAGCACAAGAAGACCACCTGAATGAATGGCAAATAATAAATGATGGAAGTGTTTGTTTCTCAAATGGAGATAGACTGCATCCTAAAGTGTTTGCAAAAAATGCGTTCTTCATTTTCTTCATTTAGAAAAACCTGAAATACTCAAATGATCTGATGTAGATCTGTGATGGACAATTCATCTCACCAAGATGAACTTGGTGAAGCTCAGGATGCTGCCATAGCAGTAACAGCGGTAACAATAGGAAATAACTTACTTTAAATTATATGTTTAAAAACTGTGTTACTGTCAGCATGTTACAAAAATACAATTTGTTCCCATTTCTTTAATTCAGTTCAGTTCAATTAAAATTTATTTATATACCACTAAACAGATCAACAGTTGCCTCAAGGTTCCCTGATTTTGTAAGGCAAAGACACTGCAATAAGAGTAGTTTCATTGTTTAGTTGATTCTAATAAAAATGCCAAGGATAACACAGTTTGGCAGGCATAAAATAGTGTTTCTGCACCAACAAGATAATTCCCAAAGAGCTATTACAGTAAAACTTGGCATAGCTTGGTATGGTGTGAAATGTATCCTTAAATAAATTCAGGAAACTGGACAAAAGAAGAAGCAGTACGCCTAAGCATGTATGTTGCACTTAAGCCGATCATCACTATGGTAAATGCTGGAGGTCTTATGAACACAGAAAAGTATTGTTAGATTAGATCCTCCATCCAATACCATCTGGAAAGTGTCTGATTGTCAGTCAGCATGACAATGATCCCAAACACACTGCTAATGCAGCAAAGACCATACCTAGATAGAAAAACACACAATGGAACACTGACAGTCATGGATTGGCCTCCCCAGAGCGCAGAAGAAATGAGGGCTGGCTCATGTCCTTTGCACTCAAGAAACATTATACAGTAAACTATGTATTTGACTAGTCAACTAGACATATTAACAGTGCTGCCCTTAACAGCTGCCCTCCAATGAGAGTGACATGATTAACACGGTATGTTAGATTTAGAACTAAGACAAGATATACACATGAATAATTGTGCTATGTTGACTTCATTGTAAATAATTGTCAATTTTAATTTTCTAAATATCTTTTATAAGCCTTACTTTGTGCTGAACTAAACACATTTTGGAAAACTGCCACAAGCTGAATCCAAATTTGAACTCAAGGACCAGCAACTGCCACACAGAAGCAACAGCTTATTGGTGATTGGAGTGATAATGCAAAAGTGAATAAAGCTACAATATAACTGATAATGATGTTAAAAAAACAAAACAAACTCCATTGCCTGTGGGATTTTTTTATGGTCTACCAGGCTGTGCTACAATCATGCACCATTACCACAGGCTTCTACAGAAAGAGATCTGCTGCTTTAGAATTAGTGCTATGACATCATGAAACAAAGCTTTAGTAAAGAGGACTATTTCTATCTTTAAACAAAAAGCCATGATAACCACCTTGCTTAATGAATGGCATGTACAGCATCCTTCACCACTGAACCAACAGCCAGCTGTTGGTGGGTGTTGGTAAGATTTTGTCCAATGGGAGAAGACACATGAAGAAAACAGCATCCAGTAATTTAAAGACAATAATGATGTGAATTCCCCTCCCTTTTATTACAATGTGCCCTCTACCACTACTAAGATACCCACATTCTGTCCTTAATTTCTCCCCTCTTATCTTATGTGTCTCTTCTCTGTGGACCCCTGACTAACAGGAGTGCAGAGAAACATAGAGTAATCTGTCTGGGTCAATGTGCTGGGCTATGCTGGGGCTCATGTTGAGGCCAGCCTAATCACCTTTCAGATCAGCTTGGAGAACAGAGGCGACTGCACCTTTTATCCCAAACCAAAGTCAACAAGGCAGGATTCTTGGGAAGCATTGCAGACATTCTTGAAAGCAAAGTGGAGGGGTGAAAAAAAGAGCAAATGACCTTTCTCTCCTAAATTTTTGAGGGCAGTAGACAGTGAGGAAGGAGAGAAATAAACGTTTTTTTGCCTGATGTGAAGGACGCTCCAAATGTTCCAGTGATTTTTCTTTTATCACATGTCATGAGTTAGAAATTTGTAGCTGATACTTCCTTTGGAAATATCTTTCAAAAAATGCACAAACATTTTGACCTACGTCACTGCTTTCACCCCTGGTTTCCCCAAGGGATAGTTAATAACTCCAGTATAGGTGCTGTTTGCACAGATGGACCTCCTCCTTCAGAATTGGCCAACCTTTTGACCGATGCTATTTCCTCTCTACTGTCAACCTGATCTATCACATGCTGAGTAAAAACTGACATTCACTAAAGACGCCAAGCACAGCAGTACTCCTGTAGAAGTATGAAAGTGATAGTTCACCTCGTGGTTGTCCATGTAGTATTTGGGCCTTTGGATTTCCTATTTGTGCATCTTACACCTAACAGATTACAGAGTTCCAGCTAACCTGAATCAAAATATACATAAATGTTTTAATTACATAAAAACAGCATGAAAAAAGAGAGAGATGGCTAAGATATCTCATAAGTTTTGAAAATGTACACCCCATGATTTAGAACAGGGGTGTCCAACTCCAGTCCTCGAGAGCTACTGTCCTGCAGCTTTTCGATGCATCCCTACTCCAACACAGCTCAATCAAATGATTGGATTACCTCTTCAGCATGCCATCAAGTTTGGCAAAGGCCTGGTAACAAGCCATTCTTTTTGTTAATCCGGTGTGTCGGAACAAGGATGCATCTAAAAGCTGCAGGACAGTCGCTCTCAAGGACTGGAGTTGGACACCCCTGATTTAGAAGCTTGTGGAACCACCGTTGGCTGCAATAATTGGAAGTAATCATTTTCTGTATGGATTTATATTTTTTCACATCACTGTAGAGAAAGTTTGTCAAACTATTTATACAGCAGTGCTAGATCTTGTTTCTCTTTTCGTTTCATTGAAGTTTCCAGGCAGTTGTACATGCACAGCTCTCTTAAGGTCCCTGACTTGGATTGGGTCATTGCATGTTGATTCTTTTTCAGCCACCCTGTTGTAGATTTGCTGCTGTCCTTGGAATTATTGTCCTGTTGTATGATCCAGCCTCAGCCGAGCTTCAGCTCCTGTACAGGTGGCCTCACATTTGATTCTAGAATACTTTGGTATACAGAGAAGTTCATGGTCGACTCAATTGCTGGAAGGTGCCCAGGTCCGGTGGCTGCAAAACAAGCCCAAGTTATCATCCCTCCACCGTTTTTGACAGCTGATATGAGATGTTTGTGCTGTCTACCAAATGTGTTGCTGTGCATTACTCAGATCCAAGATTGCAAACCAAAGCCATTCTTCCATGTTCTTTTTAGAAAGAAGTGGCTTTCTCTTGTCAACCCATCCAAAATTGTACTGACATGATCTTTAACCTTTAATATACTAACTGAGGCTGAAAATTGCTCTTGGGCTTTGTTTACACTTTGTCTGAGTATTGTATTATCTGACCTGAGGGACACTTTGTGATGTCAACTCCTGGAAAGACTGGGCCATGGCATTGACACATGTCTGAGTTTTCCAGTTTGTAAGCCATCTGAGGTTGTATGTACCTAATTGGGTGAGGATAAGGCTATTTTTTATTATGTTTTGATAGGTTGGTAAAACCTTAGAATTCTTTTTACCATGACTCTAAGCAACACAAGGCTCAGCTCTGCTTCATGTTTGGTCTGAACACAGCATTATGTTACTGAGTGCAGTGTGCATTGATTTGACCGGTGAACAAGAGCTGGTCCATATTCAAATAAGACACCTAATCAAAAACATGTCAGCATAAATGTATTCCCTCTAGACACAGATACAGCTCCTTGTAAGCAATCCTATTCTTGATGATCATCCATGCTAGTTTATCCCAAGGCTTTGCTGACTACACTTTACTGTAGTGCAGTCTGGAAATCTGCCAAAGGAACATATTTCTGTACAGCAAAAGGATGCAAAGGAATTCCAGAAACATAAGAATCCAACACATTAACCAACATTTTGATTCGAAACAGTAATGTAATTACATGCATGTAACTAGTTATGTGGAGAAAGTTAATTCCCAGTAGTGCTCATACCTTTGTTAATTGAAGCGTCTGCATTCTCTGAGTCATAATAACAACTCTGACCACATTCAAGAAGAAAAGAATGAGTGAAATTTAAAGAAAATTAACAGAAAGCAAAAGGATAAGTGGTAGAGAGAAAGTGAATAGTGGTGGCCGTAGGACGATGGGATTGGAGACATTTTGGCCAGGGATGTCAGAAAGGAATCAGTGAATAACTTGGCTCGTTTCTTTGTGGTGAGAACAGCATGGGCTGGAAGCTGGAGCCAGAGCCCACAATGTCTAGCCTGGAAGGTTCTCTCATTAGAAAGATTGGAGCGAGCAACCTCCTGGGAACTGCAGCGCCAGAGTCCTGGGAACGCTTACTCTCAAGGCCAGCTCAGGTATAATGTAGTGGAGATTGCTGTTTTCTTCATTATTTTTTTTAATTGGTTGTCACTCGGCTCTTTTGTCTCTGTCCACCATGTGTCTTATGTTTGTGGTGATGCTTGGATTTGCCCACCCCTCTGAGTTTGTCAATTGAGAATGTGTCTGAGAGTATACAATGAGACATGAGTCCAGTCTCTGTACTGCCTCCGATGCCAGAAAAGTCCACTTTGAAGGAGTGCAAAAGCATGCCAGTGTTTTTTGTTTAAACACTCATTTTATAGCTTTCAGGGAGCGGAGCAGAGCTGGTTGGCAGGAGCAATGACAAAATGCAGAGAAGGAGCAAAAGAGGGAAGGGGGGTAGAAAAGCAAAGGGTACAAATATTCCAGTGTGGGGTCCTCGGGCCTACAGATCATTGGGACCATCTGTGGCAAAGCCTCAGAGGCGATCTTTACTGCTCCCCCATAAATTGGGAGAAAAAATATTTGAACCTGTGTACTCAGCCAGAAACTACAAACGGTCAGAAACCTTAACAAGAGCAACGCACATGTAATTGCAACAATCAAAAAGTCACAGGGGTGCACATGTAGAAGTCCGTTCTTTCCTAAATGATTCCTGACATGTGGTTCCAATAGCAGGCCATAAAACACCAGTATCTTTAACTTTACGGAACCTCACTTAGCCTCTTTGGAGGGATTCCCGTTTGTTTTAAAGATGATGAGGATGCTTTTTGTAGGTTATCGCTGACTTAGCTGGTGAGTTTAACTCGTGGAATGGCATGCGTGCGTGGGTGTATATCCGCCTAAATATCTGACTGTCAAATGGTGTGATTTCTGTGAGACGCTCTGTCTGAGATTTTCCTGAACTTGTGCTTAAGCATGTGTGTGGCTTGTCAGTGGTCACATTCAAAAATGTGTTCAGAAATACTTTTATATGCTTAGTGCATGAATATGATCTCAACTTAAGATTAGCTTCACTAGATAGCTATATTAACATTTGCAAAATGTCTGAGAAATGCTTAACAGAAACAGAAACATTTCCAACTAAAGGATTTAAACTGATGAAGACACGTGACTAAAATGTACTCCAGATTGAAATCAAGGAACTCAGTCAATCACTGTTGCTTTAAACGTTTTCCACTTTGGTTGGGAGTATAGAACATATTCCTTTAGATTAATTATGGCTGTCTCCCAGGTCAGTACTACAAACTTACAGTACCAGGTACGGGTGGTGAGTTATGTGATTTTTGTGAACGCTTTTTTCTAGCTGCATAAGTCCCCGAAGGTAACTATGTATAGTGTTCTCTTACCTGACCAGATAGATTCTTTACAGTTTTTCGGCTCAGGTTGCTGTTTAGCTTGCACTCAGTGCGAAAAGCTTTAAGGAACAAAGTTTCTGTCAAATCTCCAGTAAATTCAAACCAAGCCGTGAAACATGGCAGAGCCAAAGAAAGGACTGAGCAGTCTCACTGAGTCTCACTCAGTTGTGACTCAAATATGGCATCTTCTGTGCAAACAGGACGTGCCACTGCATGACTCACCACACAAATCAGAACGAATGGTTTTTTTTCCAGTGAAATGAGTGAAATGAACTGCATCCTGAAGAAAAAACGATTTATTTTACCCGTCCTTAATCTACAAGACTGATATTGTTTGCATGACTAAAAAGTAGAGGAAGCTTAACCTCTGCTACACTGTTTAGTAAAAGTGGGAATCACCAGACCCCCCACCATACGATATCATGACAATACTTACCTCATGATAGGATACTAAGGTGATTTTTAACTTCCAATAACAAATACTGTGATTTATCCCCCTTTGTCAACTGCAAATTATGTCATTAAAGTCAAACTTTCTGTTTTATCCAGTAAGATAAAGTTATCTTACATTAGTTATTAATATGAGATTGTAAGGCACACCAACACTGTCACTAAAACCTGCCATAAATGTCACTCTGCTGCCCAGATTCAAGTTGGCAATTGCATGTAGTTTGTTTCGGACAACAAACCAATTAACTGTGAGAAATCGTCAAACATGATATATGTGTTGCTGTCTATATAGACGGAAATTCACATTTAACTATTACATTTGCACTCAGCAACCTTCCTGTTCTATGGGAACATACCCACAGCACAATCAGCTGGCAGCAATTTCCGTTGAGTTCCCTCGAACTGGGCTCATTGACAAAGACTCATTCAGACTGATGGCAACATGCTGGCAATCAGTAAATCAGATCGCATTTATTTGTAAATCTTCAGCAGTCCCTCTGAGAGTGATAGTAGTCAGTCAATTTGCAGAAAGGCTGCCTCCTATCAGGTGAAATGAGTCTTAGTCACAGTATTCCCACGGGAAGGGTGTGCATAATATGGAACTATTATGCTTTCCTTTATTTTCCTGTTGTAGCTATGCTCATATTTGGCCACATAAAACAATTTCAACTAAAGAGGTCAGCACATAGTTTATTATAACTACTAGGGTTACCCCCACCCACCTGCTGAACAAGACTTTGCAGCCAATCAGAAGAACGTTGGCTCAAAGAGGGTCGTGTCAAACAGTAGTTGAACTGAGGGACTGCAGTACAGCCTCTGTATAGGATAAATAAAGAACGTTTTAATGATGAGTAATGGAAAGCTGGTTTAGAAAAGTCTAGTAGCAAAAATAAATAAATAAATAAAACTGTAGCTGGGAATGTGCATGGCAGAGCCCCTTTAAGGTTGTTGTCATGGTTTCTGGGTCCAACACCCAGGGTTTTAAATTTAGAGAATGATAAGGGCTTTTGGTTTTGTATTCTATATTGCCATTTAGCTATCTCTTTGGGTTGTTTCTATACATTATACGAGTCCCCTTTGTTGTATTTTACATCTTTATTTCTGTGCCTTTAGTTCCCTGATTGTTTTAGTTCATAGGTTGTTAATCCCCTTTTGTATTCCCATTCTGATCCTTCAATTGTGTCTCTTTGTTTATGTTCTGTATCTCTGTCAGGTTCACATGTCGTTTGTTACTTCCTGTTTTATTTTGTGTGTCTTTAGCCTCTTGTGCATCGTGTCTAGTTTTACTTCCTCTGTCTCGTCATGTGTTATTAGTTTCAGCCTTGTTCCCACCGGTTGCCTATTCCCCCATCATGGTCGTGTCCAAATTCATGGGCTGCATCCTCCTGAGGACCCGGCCTTCTCGGTCTACGTGGGCCGGGTCCTCAGAAGGTCGGGTGGGCCGGAAGTAAACGGCTGTGAAATTGGACGGTCTAGCCTTCAGATCTGCGTCACCGCTGTCTCGGTGGAGTCTAATAAACTCAGCTGTCTGCTCCTTGCTATCTAAAATATAACAGGACACTGGTGTAAATTCTCGACCGTCTCACACTTCTGTTTAATCACTTTTCTGTTTGACGTTTATTCAGCTGTGTGAAAACCAAGGAGGAACCCACCCGGGGGAATTAATAAAGTTTTATTTTATCTAATCTAATAACTTTAATCTCAGCCAAACCGATTTACTCACAAACAAATAAAAGACTGAAAAAAGTGTTTTATTTTAGCGCTATGAATGCTGGGATATGGTGGGCCACAAAGGATACACCCGACCCATTCTTCAAATTCGGGTAAAAGGAGGACGCATTTGTTGGCTGCATTCACAGCCTTCATCGCATCGCTGTGACGTAATCGGCCTACAAATGCGGCCTCAGGAGGATGCAGCCCATGAATTTGGACACGACCCATGTGTATATATTGTTTCTGTCTTCCCTTGGCCTTTGTTGTGTTCCCCATCGAGCGGTGTGTCTCTCCTTGCATTTCTCCTGTAAGTGATTGTTGATTTAATTGTTCTTGGTATATGTTACAGTATGTTACTTTTTATTTTTCCACCAATAAAGATGCTTTTGATTTTTACGTCCTGCTTTCTGGGTCTTCTTCCGGCTGCCACACAGCCGGCCTTGACAGTTTTTGTAAAATGTTACATACCCAATAAAGTCCAGAGGATGAGGGAAATAACAATAAATGGGAGAATCTTTTTCGTTTGTTTTTTCATATCAGTTTTGATTTTAAAAAAGTGAGTTTTCTACATTAAGAAGAAAAGAAACAGTGATGGCTTCACATTCACTTTATTTTGCTCAACGTTTTAGATGAGAAAACACTAGAAAGCCCTGAAATGTAATGGCCTGCTGTGATCTGTAATGTACGCTGCCTCCATGTAGCCTTGGGAAATTACACGGTGCAAATTAGCCACTGAGTCATTTAGACTACCTCAGCAATGGGGAATTTAAAGCATCTACACAGCCTCGATGTGACTGTTGTGCATCCAGGTATGTCATGCTTTCATGATCTTGTTACCACTCACACTAATTCTCTAGGAACAAGCTAAATTGGAACTGAAAATTAAAAGGGTTTAAATTTAAGTTGAAGTTAATGAAAATGCTGTCCTGATGGTCTAAGGAGCTTAGAAAGAAAAGTGTCTGGACTTCTTTAAGTTGCTTGAAGACATTTCACCTCTCATCCGAGAAGCTTCTTCAGTTCTAGGGTCAAATGGTGGAGAGTCCCAGATTTAAGCTCTGTGGGAGTATCCCCCCCTGAGAGGGACAAAAGGACCCCCTAATGATCCTCTACCTAATCACATGAGCCAAGGTGTGAAAACGGGTGTAGGTCACAATCAGCCAAGGTTTCGGGTGAGCTCATTGGGAAACCTGGCCCCACCCTATCATGTGATTTCCTGAGGTCAGATGGCTCAGGGTGTGAGTGGGCGTTAAGGCATCTGGGAAAGGATCTCAAAATTGGATTATAGATATCAGACAGTCTATCTTCTCTGTCCAAAATGTGAACATTGGCCTTTAGATGCAGATGGACCGCTGAGTCTTGTCCCGTGGAGGTCCTGATGGTGACCTGTGCTCCCGATCACACCAGTTTATTCTGCATTAGGGTTGATTGTTATTACTATTACTGAATATTTAAGACAAGTAGCAAACTTTTTAATTTTGCTTAAAGACACCAAAATGTTCAAAAAAGCCTCAGGTTACCACTGTGGTGTTCGAGGAACGACTCCGGTCTACAGCACAGCAGGCTGTTTTACATATATAGCTTTTAATGCAAGTTCATTCTTTATTTTAAAAACGTTTTGAGGCCTGATGTGAGTTTTCAGAGATCCTGGTTGTGACTGAGTAAAAGTGCTGGCTTTGAGACCTGTGTGCCACAGGTGAGCAAGTGATTTTGTGTGTGTGTGTGCGTGTGTGTGTGTTGGAGAGTCTGAGACACTTCAGAGCCATGACTCAGCACTCACACATGAATTTAACTCGAGAGGCTGAAAAGGAAATGAAGCCATTGCAGAGTGCATGTATTAAACAGTCAAAAACTGTCAGTGCCATTAAGTGCAAACACAAGCAGCTTCTGCGGGGCACTCATGACTCCACTCCAGACGCTTCTCCCTAGTGTTACTGTTTTTCAAAATAACAGCTCGGCACAGTTGCTACCTTCATCATTTTCTTCTACGTCAATCCTCAAAGGTTAGTAGGTTGTTCTTTCCCAAAATACCCAGCCAGAACCTTCCTTCAACATTTACCTCATGAGATGCACGAATGAAAGGCTTCTTGTATGGAAAGCTTGGTGATTAATTTTGCCCCCAGCATCATAACTGTGTTGATTGTATTCCCTCCGTGGGACACGTGTCTAGGCTGGCCCGGTCTAAACGAATGGCATTTGACATTCTCGCTACAAGAAGAGCTTTTTGAGTAACTGACGTAGCCTCTTCCAAGACAATATTAAAATCCTTCCCTTTTCACTAACTTGTTTTGACACAGAGCGGTTCGGCACTTTACTCCGGACATTGCTCATTAGTTTATAAAAAATAGTTTGTCCAATGGAAATCTAACCTTTTGGTCTTCTTTAACAATCTTTCAGTTGTGTTCATCAGATTTCTCTGTCAGGGCATCATTTCCAGACCCTTCTTTTACTGATTTTACTGGTCTTCATATGGATTGTAAATTGAGTTATCATTGCACCATATGTGGCACTATAGATGAGTCTTTAAATATACAAAATAAAACAAAGCTAGTAAGCTTATGGAAGCATTTAGCTCAAATTAACTACATCTGGCCAAACTAATTACAAGAAATTATCAGCTAAAATCACATGTCATTACCCTGCATATATATAGAGAGAGTACATTTATGAAACAACCTATAGTGGAGAATAATATGGCCAGTCAAAGGCCTTAAGTTGTGATTTTGTGTGTGTGTGTGTGTGTGTGTGTGTGTGTGTGTGTGTGTGTGTGTGTGTGTGTGTGTGTGTGTGTGTAACATATTGGGTAATTCGCCTTCCTGTAGATTAAGTGTGCTAACCAGACTGAATGGCTCATGTACAGCATGTTTGGGTGGGCCAGCACTTAGGCCGCAACTAAATCCTAGTGTAAATCCACCCAGGGTGCAGTGTCCTATGAAGAAAAACACTTAAAGGTCATCAGAGAACAAGGCAGGAAAAACTGCTCAATGGTTAATTCTCTGCAATGGAACGATGTATTATATAGCAGGAGACTATGAGAGATGCATCCAAGTACATATTACTGGCATGTTCATGTCTTTCCCATTGCCATGTATTAGGCTGCAAGTGGCCTTGCAGCTAAAACATGAGATGCAAGTCAAAAGCTACAGTTTGAGTAATTGATCCATATGTTTGAAACAATATTAGCTGCCAAAACACTGCATACTGGTTTAGAAAAGTAAACCATAACACACCCACTAAGAATGCATGAAAATGCATGATTCCTCTTAATCCCACACTAAGCCCATCCCATGGGTGTCCCTAGCACAGAGTGCACATTCAGACATAAAAATACCAAAAGTATAAAGCCACTTTTTCTCAAGAGCTTGACAAATCTTGTTACATTCTACCCAAACACCGACACAACAACCCTCGATTTTGACACTTCCTGAGTCAGTGGCAGGGTCTCTGGTTCACACTTGTGTGTAATCAGGTGTGTGTATCCAAGGTTCCCAGGCTATGCACACACCTTAAAAAGAGTACATCCTGATAAATCAAGGCTTCTGATCTTGCAGCCAGAAATTCCAGGCTGCCTGGGCCACACCATTCAGATCCGTGAAATACGGAAACAGCAGCTCCACACACGAAGAATTCAAAGAATGCCATTAGAGTTCATTTGTTTTCCATGAAGGAAACTAGAATAGGAAGGGTATGGAAGGCAATGAAGGAATGAGGGAATGAAGACATTGTCTGATTTAAAAGAAGCAAAAATAATCCACTTTTAACCATGGCCACATGTTGTGCTTTTGGGTAGACCACACATGAACACGTGCAGAAATCTGTGCTCTTGCCACACGCAACAAAAATGCAAAACATAAAGCGCGGAGCTACAAAGTGAAAAATGAATGAGCCTAAAAAGGCACACAGCCACAGGTGCACATACATTCCAGTGTATATCATGTGATCCAAAATAGGAATGTCCCAATTCTATAGTTATAGCTGTGTCACAACTGATTTTTCTCAAGCAGCTTCCATCACATCATGCTGCTCTCAACCAGCTCATTAGTGAGACTGGAGTACTATTACATGAGGAAAGGAAAGGTGGGTGGAACGCACGAAGAGCTGCACAGTATCTCAGCATGAGAAACAGCCTGCAGCTGCAGCCTAAACTGTTCCCTGCGTACCGTCTTCTGTGTATTCATAGTTTCTGAGGAATGTTCCTGATGTTTCAGTGCTTAGATTTAAAGGGAAATCACAAAGGAGATGTCAAGTGTTAAAGACAATGTGCTGAAAAGATGCTGTAAAAGTGCCTTTTATGCTTGAGTTTATGTAGATGTGGTCTCGAAAGTTCCATATATGACAGTGAACCAGCGTTTCACATGGAAAAGTGTTCAAACTATTTCACTTTATCACTTTTCCCCATTTTGTAGATTTCATTTTCATTCATCTACACTCAACATTGTACAATGACATGAAATTATGGTTTTAAAATGTTGTCAAAAACTGAAATCTAAGGAATTCTGTACTTTTTGCAGTGCTTTTCAGCATTCAGATTGCTGTCTTTGTGTTTCTCCACAGTGAATTGCCGTGGGATTAGTCTCAGGTCATACATATGCTCAATCATGTTTTCTATCCAAGGATCTGTTTCTATCTTGTTGGTTTCATCCTTTCATCACCTCTGATCAGTAATTCTGTCCCTCCTGATGAGAGGCACCCACTGCATGATGCTACCACCACCCTGCTCAACTGTAAGGTTGGTTTATAAGGTAAACAACTATGCCTGGTTCTCTCAAGATATAGTACTTGAAGTTCTGCCCAGTGTGCAGGTTTTGTTTCGTCTGACCAGAGAGTCAGTTTTTTCTTCCTTACTAGCCATCTAGCAAACTGCAAGCGGGCTGCTGTCCCTTGTGCACAAAAAATGTTTCAGTCTATTTCCTGTGCCAAATTTCTCCAATTTCTCCCATTGGAAATTTCTCCCATCGCTTCAAAAGGCTTCTGAAACTCTATTAGACTGACTTTTTGTCATCAACAATGGTTGTAATGTTTCATTATTCCAATTTCAGATTTATTTGTAAAACAAGTTGTAGAGATGTCCAATTTTGCATTATTTTGTAATGGTAGGGAATCCTTCCAAAGACTTTTGCATCCCTTTAAGGAGCTGCATCAACTGCACAAATGTATAATTTCGAAGATGAGGTAAGACCTACTTCTGGTAGATTTTTAATACAAAACAGACAGATTGATAGAATATAAAGGCAATGTTATTCATTTAAAATTAAATCTACAACATAATAAACTTTGTGAAAGGGTCTGAATATGTTGTGAAGCAAATATATAGCAAATGATAATGATCCAAATCCAAACCAAATACAAACCAAAGGGTGTGTATGCCTGTGCAGTTGGAAATATTAAAGGAGACACCCCAGCTAGAGTCACACAACTGGAATTTGCAGAAAATGGAGGTAGAAGCGTAATCTAGTGATCAAAAGCTATAAAGAGAACATTTGACATCATAATTTGAGTTTGAAGCCAGCAGCTAAGCCTAGCTCTTTGTTGTGGTATCAGCCTTCTACTCACATCCCTTTCAGGGAATCAAAAAAACCCACAATTTTCACATGACAAACTGACTTTACACTGTCAGGCTCTGCAAGATGAGACAAAGCCTTATAATTTGTTTTAAATGTAATAGAGAGAATGTGAGTGCCAAAGGTGCATTGGTTTAGGTGTTATTCTGTTGCTCTAAGTCTTCTTTTTTCAGAAGAAAATAAAAGTCATATGTGTGGCTTCCAAGACTGACAGTTAAGTCTATCCTGATCAGAGAGCAACTGACTTGACCTGAGTAATGCAAAAGAAAACACGCTCGTTGATCCTTTAAAAGCCAAATCCCATTGAAGGAAAATGGGATTGTCATCATGCATCCTTCTCTCTCTTTCCATACATGTCTTTTATTACAAAAATGGAACAACCAAAAAAAATCTTCAGATTGTATTTTAAAGTTGGAGCCCAAAGTAAAACTCCAATCCTCTCTTCATTTCCATGCTTGTCAGGTCACCGCAAAAGGCCAATGCTGAATGAAAACATCCGCCATTGGAGTACATCATTGCCTCACAACAGAGATGGAGCTGGATGCTCATCAAACGACAGCTCTTGGAAAAGCAAGAGAAAACATTTCCAAGCATGTCAGATTTTAATGACACACACATCACCACCTCAAACTCAGAAACAGGTAAAAGACAAGCAATGAGTATCTGACATAGGAAAAAGTTTAGTTGGAAGTGATGGCTTTGGGAGTAAAATGTTGGAAGTTCATTTCGAGGGCTGTTCTCCTGAGCTAAAGTCAAATTCTTCCTATATCTGCTAATCTAGTTTTACGTCTTACCAATTTCTTAAAAAATCAATATAATTTCAGACAGACTAAATGTTCTATGGCATTTTGAGAATCAACAAACATGGTTTAACTTTACCTCAAGTCAATGTATCAATTACTTTAGAGCAGAAAATATATACTTAGGAAATTGCAGTCATGGATCAGAGTGGTATATCGCATGTCATAGACTTTGCTATACTTTGCTCCAGTTATATTTGCTCTCTTACTGCTAAATTTGTCTGATTTTCTCGTTTGTGGTCATCCACAGTTTAATTAATTGCACTTCTTCCCATACTTATATTGGAAGGCCTAAACAATAAAACCGACTTTTCCCCACTTCCTAAACCCCCGGATTTCTAAATACATTGTTGATCATAGAAGTCATGACGAACCTAATTTTTTGGTCTGTGTCTGATAATGCTATACTTTTTGCATGAGAGAAATAGAGGGGTTTTTTTGTAGTGCTTTTCACTTATTTAAAGATGACCAAGAAGCCAGATTGTGGTTAGGGATACCCTAATGTTCCGTATAGGTTTTGATTTCACCTGTTCCATAAAGGCAAGCAAGGCATGCAGTGCTTGACCAGTGAAATCTAAAACTAGACAACAATGAAAATCTAACAAAATGAAAGGAATCTTCCTATTTGCATCTCAAGCAGAATTCTGTCATAAACCTCACTTTTTATATCTGTCTTCTAAATTACTGCTGTATTATGGCCGCAGTTGATTATTGTGTCTGGAAGAAGGCTTAACTCTGCTTGGTTACGAGTCACTGGAATCTTTACAGTCTGTTGGTTTAAAAGCATGTCTCTGACAAAAGAAAAGTCTCATGAGTGGGTGATCAATCAAGGATTTGTCACATTGATTTTTTCTGTTTTTGTTTTTAATTTCTTTTGTGATAATTGTGTGCAAAAGGGGGGGATTAAAAAAGTTATTCTCAACAAAAAGTCATTTTGGACAAATAACCTCACAAGTTTTAATGCTGTCAGAGGCCACTAAGCAGATTTTACTCTTAATATAATTGAATCTGTCAGTTTCATGCACGTTTAAAATTTGCAGCAGCTTACTAGGTCAGACTTGGTAATATTTATTTCAGCATTGCATGATTCTGAATGTATCACATTAAAAAGTAGGCACAGAAAAGAATATGACAGGACACAGGTCGTTAAGACGCCATCCTGCAATCTCTGTGTCACTGAGTCTGAATTCACTTCATGTAAGCCTTAAAGCTTTTTCTATTTGAGAAAAACATTTTTTTCTCCACACAGTAACATTAAAATGAAAAACCAGTTTGGCACCTTTGACTGATATACGCAGAGACTCTCCAAAACTGCCAAATACCTTTCACTTATATAGTTTTGTTTTGCTGTACAATTTCACATATATATAAGAATGAAATATCTTTAATATACAACTTTACAGTTCACAGCAGACTCACTGGTAATGAATCATATCTGAGTTTGACATAACGGTAATTTGTAGCTATTTATTACGTACCTGCAGCAACACACAGCAGCAGAAAAATCAATGACTTTGCCACATGTACACATGTGACATGTGACACAACAGCTGTAACTTCAAGCTTACTTACACTACATCAGTGGTTTCCAAATAGTGTGCCAAGGGATTCTGTGACAACTAGACATCATTACTGCAATATACAGTCAGAGAAAACCATCTGTCGGGATAAGTTGGCTAAAGCTAGAATGGCGCCAAACAAGCTAAAGAGGCACTTGAAAACCAAACATCCACTCTCAGAGAAAATTACTGCTGGAAGAGTACTTCAAGAAGGGAACTGGCTCAGATGATTTGCTGGATTGTATGACATATCATGCTTGGTCCAGATGCAGTAAACGAGCTCTCCAAGGTGCATTTCTCTGACAATACAATCAAAAGAAGAACTGATGACATGTCACAAAAAGCTTGAAAACCTCTCTACTAAATTATACTCTTCATCCCTTCTGAGTATGCAATAGTAACAGCTGCTCCACTGAAAAGATGAAATTTAAACCATAGGTATATATTGGCTATATCCTGTGAACTTCAGTAAAGTTTTACTAGCTTTTGCTTTAATGCTCTTTTAATGAAGTGTGGCTTGGAGCCTGGTCTCAGTAAGAGGTGATTAGTTTTAATGTCAAAATGTCAAAACTGAGACTAAACTGACAACACTTCTCGACTTAGCCGTGCAAGCAACCGCTCGAATATAGGCAAAGTCAACAAAAATACATTAACAGCACTATTCATGCGTACTGCCAGAGTTGCATGCAAATGCCCAGCCAGGTGTATCCACGCAGGCACTCAGGAGGTAAAATACACTGAAGGCCACATTTTATAGGCCCTTAAAGCTAATATAAGCTGTTAACCTTTCTGTGGCAAATACCTTCCTGCTCAGAGGCGGAAAATTACATGCAAGGCATTAGATCATTTTGAAACAATGTCCATATTTTTATACCTTTTATTTGAGGTAAGTGACCTATAAGTCTGAGTCTGCACATCAGGGGTCTTGTATAACCTGTGTTTCAACATGCTATCATGTAGTAGTATCCAGAGGCTCCACTTCTGTTAAACATTATGCTCATAGTTCCCTACTCTGGATGACCACTCCTTGGCTTTTCCCCTTGCAGTCTGTGTCAAAGTTTCATGAGGTATGCCGGTGTGAAAGAATGCTGAAAATGTGGAGGAATTGCTAAGATTATATCGGCGTGTTGGGGGCAAGACTGGAATTTGTTACCAATGGCAGCATCTTACTACAAGCACAGGACAGGAATGTAGTTGATGTAGTCAGAAAATAAAGTACCATACTTTACCTTCATTTTACCTTTTTGTTGCAGATGCTGCGTTTGTATTCTTGACAGGGTGTATTCCCTTCTGTCCTTTTGGTTGAACCTTGCAAAGACAAGTCTTGGACCAGTCTTTGGACTGGGATACTAGAGGCGGGTAGATCGAGCCAAAGCCAGTATTGGTATGAGGTCGATACTGCCTTGGCTGGATCGATACTTTGTTTCTATCCATTAAAATATGATTCTGTTCTTTTTTGGAGTCTTTTTGTAAATGAAAAAACATACTTCAGTCATGACTATAAAAAATGTCTGAACTTTTTTGTGTTGAGTGTCTCATCTACTTTACTAAGAGCCTATAACACATTTAAATAACAGATGTTGGCCCAAGGTCCTTTAGAGACAGGTACATTTACATCCCAGGTCTCCAAGAAACCCAGGTTCATAGTACATGAAAACCTGAAAGGTGTATTTAGTAATATTAACTAATTATTTTAGAGAGTAAAAATCGGAGTGATTTTGTGGTCATTAGAATGTGTTGAGTTTGCCAATTGATTATTATTCATCTCATAAATCATGACACATTGCCACCCACTACATAAGCTGCCTTTATAGGTTAAAACACAGGTGTCGAACTCCAGGCCTCGAGGGCCGGTGTCCTGCAGCCTTTAGATGTGTCCTTGATCCAACACAGCTGATTTAAATGGCTAAATGACCTCCTCAACATGTCTTGAGGTTCTCCAGAAGCCTGTTAATGAACTAATCATTTGATTCAGGTGTGTTGACCTGGGTGAGATCTAAAACCTGCAGGACACCGGCCCTCGAGGCCTGGAGTTCGACACCCCTGGAAGAAGTATTGGTATTGGCAATACTGGCACTGTATTTACTTGGTATCAGATCGATACCAAATTTGCACTATTGCACTGTGTTACTGGATACCTTGCTATCACTGAGTCAATTATGAACTCCTCTGAATACCAAAGTATTCTAGAGTCAAATGTGAGGCCATGTGTCTGAAAGCAAAAACTCTGCCTAAATTGGGTCATGAAGCAGGGCAGTGATCCCAAGCACAGCAACAAATCTACAACAGAATGGCTGAAAAAGAAAAGAACCAAAGTGTTGCAATGATGCAGTCAAAGTCCAGACGTCAATCTGACTTAAAACCTGTGGCAGGACTTTAAACGAGCTGTACATAAACAAATGGCTGCAAATCAACCACAATTTTTTTTTAATAAGCCAAAATTCCTCCACAATGATGTGACTGATAAAGTCATAGAGAAAATGACTGCTTTGAGTTATTGTATATTGTCTGCCTAGTTTTCACAGGACTACATAAAGTCCAGTGAAACTGTTTGAGCACCACATCTTTATTTTAAATTGGTTAGCTGGTTTCTGGAGAGTACATTTTCTCTTTGTCTTTAACGGTTGAACACCTCAACTGTCCTCTGGATTACCTGTAAGAGTCCTTCACTTTGGCTGCAGGTCAAACATCTTGCCAGCAGATCTGGCGATAAAAGATCACTGGCGGTGCTGTTTCACCCTGTTCAAATTTTTCTCCTGTGTTCTGCGAGAAATGCATCTGACCCTTGCCCTCTATTTGACCTGCAGTAAAAACAAAGGTGACATTGTTCCTTGGAGAGCTTCCCTTTTCTCTCCTCATTGGCTAAATAAACTAAGAGATAGCACACATCTCCTCTCTGACTCTCCTTTTAAACCAAAGTTGCTCTTTTAGTTCCTCTGTAAGCCACAGGCCTGATGATAAATATTCCCCCCACACACACACACACACACACACACACACACACACACACACACACAAAATACATTGCACATTATTGCCTGATCGGTCCATTAATACAAGCAAGCAAGTAATAATGTGAGGATGACAGGTTCCCTTTGGATTATGACATTTGCATGTCCCGGGTATGACATTAAAACATATTGTTTTAATTATTTTCTCAACTCTGACCATACACTCAACAGTGCCAAGCATTCCAGTTTCATCGCTGTCCATTCCTTTCACAAGAGGGCAGTTCACAGTTAGTCAGCAATGTAACTTTCCACTAGTCCAATGCATTTCTAGATTTATTTAGACTCCTATCTCTGAATAAAAGTCTAGACATGCACCTCATCACTGCCGATTCTTTTATAAATGAAAAGAAGTGGGGGAGGGAAAAGAGGAATGGGCACATTCCTTCCTATTCCTAAAAAGGGAACACAAAGGCACATTTTTGCCATAGTTCAGAATGGAAGAATGAAACAGAAACGACTATGATGGATAGTTTTTGCAAAAGGAAGAATTATAGGTGAATGTGCAATGGCACGTGAAACAGAATAGTGTAAAGATAGACTGAATGCAGCGTTAACCTAATGGAATGAAAACAGTCATTCGTCAGCTTTGATTAGGCTGCTTTCCAGTAGTTTATGGCTATTAGAGAGGCAGTTGTTATTTGACTCATGGCTAGGTCAATGAAAAAGCCTTTAGGGAGCAATTCACATCTCACTATAATAATAGAATTTCGGTGAAACTCCTAGTGTGAACATCTTCCAGTGTGTCAACTGCAAGCCTTCAACTTTAATTACAATTTTAGGGAAGAGGTTCAAGTTGCAAGGAACCATATCTGTTGAGAAGGGCGGATAGGGAGTGAAAATGCTGTTTGTCTCAAAGTTAAATAACAAGGTCAATTCCATTGCAATCTTTGACTCAGAGGATGGGCAGATGGGTAAGTTAACGGAGAGCTTGTGGGTTTTAGCATGTTATAGTCAATGGAGCTGGCTGGGTGAGATGGACGAACAGAACAGTGACTTTCTGGTACAAATTTTGTTATATCTAACATTCTCTGCTGCAGTGACTTGGTGACATTTGATAGGTGCTCAGAGTAGAACCCTTATTCCTCTGAATTGAAAGGAGCCAGTTAAAGTGGTTCGGACATCTGACTAGGATGCGTCCTGGGTGCCTTGTGGGTTATTTGTTCCAGGCAAGTCCCACTAGGAGGAGGCCCCAGGGCATACCAGGACATGCTGGAGAGATTACATCTCTTGGCAAGCTTGGGAACGCTTCACTGTTCCGAAGGAGCTGAAGGAAGTGGCTGGGGAGAGGGAGGTGTGGGGTTCTCTGCTTAGACTGCTGCTCCCATGACCTGGTCCCAGATAAGCAGAAGAAAATGGATGAATGGATGGATGAATGGATATTATTCTAAACATTTAGACTATGGAGACTGCCATTATTACTACTTCTGCAAGCAGAACAACCTGGCAATGAATTGAAGGGAAGCTGGTCCTTATTGTAGTATTATGGTTGATGAAGTAATGACATACAGATGTGACACAACACAGTTGAGATGACCTCAGAGGGGACATCAACTGAATTGTAATCAGACTGTAATGAGAATTGTAATGAGAGTCACAAAATCTCCAGGTGCTAAACTGTTCCCACAGTCATCTGTCGCTCCACTGAAAGATGGAAATGGGTTTCCATTCAGTTTGATATATCAGGTGTATGTTTTAAAGGTCACCTAGTTTATTGTAGATAGGCACTGTGTAACTTAAGCTGCATCCACACTAGGTGGATGAACATATAGGAGGTGAGTCACAATCAGTGACCGCAGAAAGTGAATAACATCCAGCAATGTCAAGCAATTATGGGCAAAACAAAATGCTAGTATAAGTTAGCAGGACCTGAGATAAACTTCTCTCAACTTCCAGGCAACCGACTAAAGTCACTACCAATAGGTGCACGGGATACTGATGATTGACAGTATCCCGTGCACAGAGCATTAAATACATCAGAGCAGTGATGTGGGCCAGAGCCCTGCAGTGGGCTGCCAAGGTACTGCAGGTGGTCCATAGTAATAACAGAAATTCAGTTTGAAATTATTCGCATATACAATTATATATGTAGAAAAATTTATTTATTTAGATCATAACAACTGGCAATAAGTGGTGGTAAGTCACTCTGAAATAAATTTACTGCTCTTTTATTGAAGTTTGTGTCCCAGTTGCAGGCGGGTCACACATTGAGCTTAACACTTATGTTATTAATGGTAATGACTGCAGCATAAGTGACTATAGAAATACAAATTTATAGCCAAAAGCTTGTGTTGTTTAGTCGCCCCCATAGGATTTCCTGGTTTTTAAGTGGGCCTCAGTAATCTTGATTTTGGGAATTGCTGCATTAGAGTGTTACCAACGCATCCTGAACCTGGAACTTGAATACTTTGGCTTATTATAACCTGCTAAAGGCACAAACATGCACACTTCAGCACCTCCAAGTTCAAGACTCTTCCCAAGCCTCTGGGTAAAACAGTAATGAGTCAAAATATTTGTAAATTTTTCATATGCAAAAATAGGCAACAGAAACTGTTGGCTTCACAAGAAACTTTACATTTGTAGCTTTTGTCAGGAAAAAAAAATACAATAGGTTCATCTTCAGTCCAACAGGCTGCTAGCAGAACAAACAGATTATGATACCAACATTTCATCTGCGCATGGACTCAGATGATGATCTCATCCAACTTGTATGACACTAATGAAAGCCTCAAGGCCACAGACTGGATCAAATCAGATTGTCCTCCTAAGGCTCTAACACCTTTCACAGACAAAATTCTGTTTTACATTTTCTCCTCTTCTGTGGCATTTCTAATACTCATGCCAACTTTTCTTCACTTGATCCAGTCAAAACATATATGGTCAATGTCGCTCCTGTCCTCTCTCAGCATGTCTGATCAAAGCCTGTTGTTGAGCGTTTTGCCAGATCCCTTGCAAACCATCACCAGATAATTCCAAAATCCTGTGCAAATCCAGGCCATGGAATTGTTCCGAGCGTCTTCCGGAAATATCAATCAAACCATAGAGGCAAAACATTTCCAAAGCTCTGAGCGGGCTGCACACCTGTGACCACTTGCGGAGGGGGAAAAAAGAAAGAAAGAAAAAAAAAGCATGATACGCTGGGACAACGTTTTGGAACGGAGAAATGCTAAATATTTATTCTAGCTCTCGGGAGAGACGATGGAACATTTTTGTTTTGTGTGGTTGAAGAGAAGATTTGAAAAGAGTGAAAAACTGAGAAATCGAGGCAGGGGATCACGAGAGCTTGTCCTTGAATGACAAATAAAAGGAAAATGGATTTCATGTTTGCAGTCATTGCACAACTGAAGTGTGCGACCAAATTCGCTGTTTGTTTTCTTACTTTCATTTTTCCCTCCTCTGCTTTGGCTTAAACAAATTTTCTCATCCTTACCAAAATACACAGCTGTCACTTCTCCAAATTTTCAATGTCTCTAGGAAAAGAAATGTTGATTATTTGCCCGAGAGTTCTCCAACGGCAGCAACCCCACAACTGTTTCATCCGTCATTTCCTATTTACACAATCAACAGCCATGGGTCTAACTAGGCTTGCTTAACACACTGGAAAAGGGTCTATTGTGCAATTATTTTTAGTCAGGAATT
The DNA here is from genome assembly GCF_013358895.1 of Oreochromis aureus. Lineage (NCBI taxonomy): Eukaryota > Metazoa > Chordata > Actinopteri > Cichliformes > Cichlidae > Oreochromis > Oreochromis aureus. Next base: position 14,930,002 of record NC_052962.1, read on the forward strand.
ATCGAAAAAGCCAAAGCCATTGCAGAAATGTTTAAAGAGTCTGGGGAGAAGTAATCCATATCCATATTTCTATCCAACTGTGCAGGCGATCTTACTTAAACACAACAGAGAAATGAGCTTCGACTGGCAGAGTACATGGTATTGATCTTTTTTTTAAAAGCATCAGGAAACACTTTGCTATAAGTTGTGTGTTTGTACTTATTCAACGTAAAAACGTGTTCCTTTGTTTTGGGGTTTTTGTTTTCTTCAAGGATAAATGAATCAATTTATTTTACAACCACAAGGACTTATTTAGTTTTTGGCTGTGCAAAGACCCTGAATAATGATGGAAAATGAAATAAAAGAGAGTTTAACAACTACAATCAAATTCTGTGTAGTTTTTGGATAAAAACTACTGTTAAGGCCATTACACACCGAGCAAAAAACCCCACAAAATTCCAGTTTTTTCAAGATGCGGTGTTGTCGTGTATGCAGTGGTCTCATTGTTCAGATTCATTGATTCACATCTGAAAAATCTGAAAAAAATCGAGGTCGGTTTGAAACAATAAATACCACAAATTTATCCAGCAAAATTACACGGCCTATGCGAACAGCAGCATTAAGAAATGATGAGTCTGAAAATTATTTGTAATGTGCAAAATATTTTAATGGCTTTTACATTTTACATCCAGTGTGTAAAGGCCTTTAGACACAAACAACATAAGAGAAAAGAAAAAGATATTCCCAAAGGCATTTCTAGTGTCACCTAATCTAGACCCAGGGTTCGATATCCATCACAGTCCAACACAGGCTAACAAAGAGAAACAGACAAGCATTCACACCTACAATTGATTTAGAATCTAATAACATAACATGCATGCCTTTGGACTGTTAGAGGATGCCAGAATACCAAGAGAGAACCCATGCAACCACTTAAAGAACATTCAGACTTCACACAGAAAGGCTGGTTGGTGGAATTGTACCAAGGACCTTACTACTACAAGTAGGGATGGGTATCGTTTAGGTTTTATCCGATACCGGTGCCAAATCGGTACTTTTGAAACGGTGCCGGTGCTTAAACGGTGCTCGAACCGGTGCTTAAAGAATGGAGAACACAAACTTTGTCCAAAAACCTCTTTTGTTTTTATTTTTAGCAGTCTCTTTTTTTCTGCAAAATGATAAGAACCGTACCAACATATAAACATCATTTGTGCAAAGATTTATGTTTTTAAAGTGAAACAGGGAAAAATTACAGCGCTGTCAATACATGAATATCCAGACGTTGTACAAAAATGTCCAATTTTGCCACACAATTGGACACCATGCCAGTTGAATTTTTTAGGTATTTAAGAGCAGAAATTAATTAATTTTATTAACATGCCTAAAAATGCTTTTTTTAAAAATACATTTTTGAAGAATTAACCACACATTTACCTTTTCTGCGCTTGGAGCGCTTAATTGGCCTCTGGCCCTTTAAACTCTGAGGGGCTGTAACTTTGGTTTCTTTTGGTCAATTTGCATGATTGACACCTCTTTCTAATTGTTTGAGCCAATAGAGTCACAGTAACGATGCCACGTTAACGTTACTTCAACCAATCAGACGTTCCAAGGCCAAAACCCACGTGGGCCCAAATTTACCGCATGTGACGTCTGTCCAGTCACGTGTCTTTAGGTGGGTCTAAAATGGAGGTTGTTGACGGAAAATGGCTCTGATGCGGCTAGGTAGGCGTGGTAACTGCTGATAACCACGTGGCTACCGGCTACCGGCGAAAATAACGGAGGAAATCTGGACGGTAAGCCAATTTCTGTCTTAGCGCATTTGCGCCGCTGTGTGTTTTTGTGGTCTTCTTTTGCGGCTCATTCAGTGAATTTTGGTCAGAGTGTGGCGAAACTTGGTGTTTGGAATTGGTGATAGCTCTGGAAGATAACCAGCTTTTCTTTAGACGGTTACATGAAGTCTGGAGAATTTCTGGTTCACCTTGTTTGTTTAGCGGACTTGTGCGCATTCACATAACTGCTCGTTTAATCATGGCTTATTTTCGTTGAGTTTGGTGGTTGTAGAAATAGTTTATATGACATTTTAGCTGAGATTCAGAGGATTCTGTGGATACCACACATGTCTGGACTTATATTTCTCACCCTGTGTTATAACCGATTAAACGTGATCTCCTCCTTTTTGCTCCCGGTACCGGGGGCGAGGGGCTTAAAACACTTGTTGCAGGCTGCTGAGTTTGCATCTTTTGCTGTGAAGTACAGCCAGACTTTTGACCGCTTCGCCTTGGGCATTTTTAATCTGTAGCTCTGCTCTAAAAGAACGTACGTACCTGGGCCCGCCTACTATCCTTGTAAAGGTAAAATGATCGGCTAGAATCCAAAGTGTATGACATCTCATGAAAAAAAAAAGCACCGAAATAAAGCACCGAAATGTGCGCTGCTTTTCGGTCTGGTTACTACCGTTTATGTCAGAACACCGGATACCGGTACCCATCCCTAACTATAAGGCATAAGTGCTAACTACTGCATCACCGTGTTGTACAAATAATGTGTATCCCTCCATTTAAATGATATGTAAAGCTAACTTGTTTATAATTATATAAAATTCCATTGTTGCATATTTTTCTATAACCACCAAGTGATGAATGTGAAATGGACAGAAGGAATAAAAAAGGAACAAAAATCACCCACTGCTCTATAGTATTAGAAGCTCTACAGGGTAACATGAAGAGGAAGTCTGCATATTTAGTTTTATTAAAAATGATGGCCTTCTTGTTGTTAAGAGACTATCCTAACCCCTATATTGTCCCTTTGAATGTATTTCACAAAATGAAATGAAAAGAAACAAAGTGAAGCAACCCTGTGAAATAATAGGCACAACAATAATGCAGCAATTTTGGTTTAAAGGGAAGACTAAAGCCATTTCAGCACCTTGTAAAAGTTAAAACTGAATGACTTTTTACAGCATAGCATGCTGCCATTTATTATGTGGCCAAGTAATAAATGAATTGCTTTGTTTTTTTAACATAGCCTCATGTCAAGCCTGTACTTACTGAGAGTTAGCTTCTTCCCTGTCTGCTGTGATCTCCACTTTCAAAGTAAGGGTTGCATGGCAATAGTGTGTACAACAAAGTAGAGTAGTGCTTGTCACCCAGTCACAGCTTGCTCCAAGTCCAAAGACAAGCAGCTACAGATTGCCAAAATACAAATACATTTTTAGAAAACATATTTAAATAATCACTCACTATCACCGTGGTTATGTTATATTAGGAGCCCCCCCCCCCCCAATTCAGGACAGAGGAAACAGAACTGCAGGCCTCAGTTTGTTTTGTTGTAGCAGGAGTGATGTAAAATCCCCCTGGGGTACAGAAGATTGTTGTCTGAGGAAGTGATTCTTTAAGGCTTGGATTTCATTGCCATGTGCAATCTGAGTACTGTACAGTTAGGTCCATAAATTGGTGGTAAAAGAGACAGTTTTTTTGTACAACACCTAAATATATTTGAAATCAAACATCATCATATGTTGATGGAAGTGCAGATCGTAATCCAAAACATACTACATTATCTGTCAATGTTTCTCTTAGACGTAGTTATGTATGTATGTCATGTATGGCTGCCAGTGGAACCAGATCGCTAGCGGTTACTGATGATCTGACCGCTGATAGAAGAAGCAGGCTGAACTGTAAAGTGTACAGGGCTATATGTTTTGCTCAGATTCAGCCAAACACTGTAAAACTGTTCAACTGCTTATTAATGCAAATATCTAATCAACCAGTCACATGATATCAACTCAATGGGTTAGGTGTATAGACATGGTCAAGGCAATGTCCTGAAGTTCAAAGCGAGCATCAGAATGGGGAAGAAAGGTGATTTAAGTGACTTTTGAATGTTGCATGGTTATTGGTGCCACACACATTGGTCTGTGTTCCTGAAATTGCTGGTAATTTGCCATAAATGAAAGAATGGATCCATCCTGTTTTGAGTGGTGGTATTTCAGTGGTTAAGGCTGCTGCTGATGTAATATTGGGGGATATTTTCTTGGCACACTTTGGGCCAGCTGAGCATAGTTTAAATGCCACAGCCAACCTGAGTATTGTTGCTGACCATGTTGATTCCTTTACGACCACAGTATACCCATCTTTTCAACCATCTTTGTGTTATCTTGTTTTTTATCAGGATAACACACCATATTACAAAGCTCAAATCATTTCAAACTGGTTCCTTAAACATGATGATGAGTTCATTGTACTAATATTGTCTCCACAGTCAGCAGATATCAAACCTTTGGGAAAGGGAGAGTCACATTGCTGATGTGCAGCCGACAAATCTGCAGAAACTGTGATTCAATCAGGTCAGTATAGACCACAATGTCTGAGGCATGTTTCCAGCACCTTGCTGAATCTATATCAAAAAGAATCAATGCAGTCCACGCATACTTGTGCTCACTTTGAGTACGATTTAATACTCAGACCTTGTTGCTGCTCTCATGCTTCCCTGTGCAGTATTGGAAAAGTTGAGTGACTTTATTGCTCTGCAGGGTTTAGAGACACAGTGAAATCTCCTGCTGTGTAACTAGACAGTGATTGATGACATGGCTTATAGAATCGTGGCTGAAGCCTGAGACCTCCAGCTGCTCTACAGTCTGGAGGTCCACTTATCTACAATCTGCTCCCGTGTATGTGGCAGCCCCAAATCTCTCATATTGTACCTTTATATTACAAAGTCACGCGCAGAAACACATGGACACAAGCGCACAAACATCAAAAACATGAAGTTACTGCAAGAGCTGGAAAACACATGCAGACACATACACGTGCCAAGAGAAACCTCAGCTGGTAATCCAGCAGCATTTAATTCTGAAGAACTAAATGTACAAAGGTCCTCCATGTTGCTTGGCTCCAGGCTGTTGTAATAAATGCAGAATGTTGTTTGGCATTATCTTGCTGAAATAAGCAAGACCTTCCTTGGCAAGGACAGGCTGGGTGGTCCAAAACCGGTATGCAATGCTCTTTTAATATCAAATCATGTTTTTAACCTGTTGTCCGTTAATCTGGTAAGAAGTGTTGGGGTTTTTTGACATTGAGCAACTTTTTTCATCTTTTGTTGCCATATCACAGCTTTTGTGAAAATTGTGCAAAGTCCAAAAGAATACAGTAATAATGAGAATATAATTGGGGAAAAAAGCTTTCGAATTCAACATTAAATGTTACTTTTGTACAGTTTTTTCCATCCCATTCAATCATTGCAATCTGTTTTTATTTACAATTGGGATAGTTTCCCAGCGCCTCTTCTGTAGTGAAGAATTATTATCAACAGAGAAAAGTAAACTGGACATTTTAAATAATGTGAGCAATGCTTTTCACACAGCTAAGGAGCAGAGGCTGCTGTTGGAGCTGTTGGAGCTGTTCGAGCGAATAGGCTTGGCACAGCAATTCTTGTGTCCTCCATCTGTCTTTTTTCCCCCTTCTTCATTCTTTTTTATGCAAACATTAAGGGTGAGGATCCTACATACTCTGTGGAATTGTTGCATAGCCTCAGCACTTTTGTGTAAAGTGTAAGCACTTTTCTCCAAAGATCTTAGTTTTATTTTGAAGTTTTAAATGTGAATGTTTTTGGGACATCAGGAGTTTTGGGGGGGTTTTTTGCTTTGTTTTGTTTGAAAACTCAGACTCTTCACGTCTTCCTCACAGACTCGGTCCGTGGGTAGTAGGGAGAAGCAGTGGGCCAGCTAATCATTTGCGGAATGTGGCGTGGATATAAGATAGGGCCAGATTGGGAATGCGCGGAGCCAGAGGAATGGTAATTACTGTGGAAATCAAACACCATCAATTGTGAGGTTTTTCAACATTTCACAGTGTCCCTCTCTCCCTTTCCCCTTCCAAAGCCCCTTCATCACTCGCTCCAACTCAAACGGCCCTCGCTGCCACTCCCTCAGGCCTTCAACCCCTCCCTCCCTCACTCCTGCCCTCCTTATTTTTTTCCCACTATTTTCCACCCTGCTCCACTCTTCTACTTATACTTGCCTCTTTACCCTCCCATTTATTTTCCTTTAATTTTCTCCACCTCACTCCACCCTCTGCTTTATCTATCCTCACTTTGTTTTCCCCGTCTTTCGCAACGCGCCCACTTATACCTAATCCCACGGCCAAAATGCGCTTCCCTTCCCATCCTATGCGCTCCGCCCAGGGCTCATTTGCACACAAACATGCATGCATCCAGGCACTCACACAAATGACCACATAAGACAAATGACCCTCATCACTGTATGTCTGGAATGTAAAAACACTGAAAAACTGGGCCCGAAACATTTGTTACACATTCCATATGGTTTTGGAGACTTTGCACTATGCTGTCTGGCTAATACTAATTCACTCCATGGATTACATTTGATAAATGACTTCAAATGTTTTTGTCTTCTCCAGTGTCTGTCTGCCCTGTTCGTCAGACAGAAAAACACACACTGTGATTACTCCGGGCCTCACGTCTTCTCACATATACACTGGGGTGGCTGACACACACATGCAGACTCAGTGCAATCAAAAGCACTTTTTGACAGATACATGTGCTCCTGCACATTCCAACCACTTTCTAGCTGTGTGTGTGGGTGTAAATATCAAAGTGGTGTTGTTACATAGCACACATTTTGTCCTGTCCTTCATCTCATCATTTACTTGCCTTTATGACAAAGAGCAAATGTGAATTGAACAAGCAGGGCCTCTGCCAGGGGTGACTTCCAGCGATAAGGAGGAGAGAGCCCCTGAGAGGGAGCCAGGGCCCACACTTCATCCATCATTCGAGCCCTGAAACCCCCAGCTGCAATCTCCAGAGCCACTCCAGTCAGCAGCTGTAATATTCCTGAATGCAGTTCTTAATTGGCTGTTGAGCACAGGCATATGCCCACACTGCTGATTTGGCATGAAGGATATGCTTGGCCAAGCCAACGATGTGGACATTTGTCTTATTTTTGACACTTTCTTGAGTGCACACGTAGGCTTTATTAATAGCAGGGATGGTATTTGGTGATGTAAAGGTCTACAGGGGTGTTGAAAGTGTCAGAGCAGGACAAGTTGAAATCTTATCTGAGTCCACTTTGCGAAGACAGCCATCCATCTGCGAGAGGACCAACAGACAGAAGAAGCAGTGCGTTAAGGAGGGAGGAAAACATGCACAGATTCAGACGCACGCACGCACGCGCGTCTGCACATTCGAAGGCGGTCCAGACAGCAACAGCATTCCCTGCCAAGTGTCACTGGGCAGTGTTTGTCAGAACATAACACTCACACCGCGCCATGGCAACAGGCACTTCCTGCTTCCTGTTCTCACTGCGTGATGAGACAATCTGAGGAAATCAATTTAGCTGCAACGCTGCAAAGCAGAGCAGAAACAAAAACATGCATAAAATGCATGGATGTTTTTTAAAGCACTATGGAAAATATTGGCACAAATGTAATCCATATTAAAACAATCGTTATTGAACCAGTTACTGCTTTGGAGAAAACACTAGCAGAATGAACTCCAAATATTTTCATATGATGAAACTGAAAAGAAAAACTATTAATTTACACGCAACAAAACAATGAACTTTTTCATATTTTTCACGAACTAGGAAAAACCCAAAGCCTGGTTGATAAACAAACTTCATAAAAGACCTTTCACCGCAATAAATGGATCCAGCCTCCATGTTTCATCACCCAGAGGAGAAAGTAAGTGTATCAAAATAAATGAATTTGCATACAATACTGTTGAAGGAAACTTTGCTGAGGTCTAAACAAACCGTAATCAAAATAAACTGCGCTGTCGCTTGGGTTAAAATGCTTCCTGTTTGTGAAAGTGTGCTTATCATAATATCCTGTCTGGGCTTAGGCGCAAACAGCAGATTGGGCATTTAATTTCCCAAACATCTGACAGTCCAGGCTGCCCACGTGGGAAAAGTGAGCTTTTTGGTTAGGTAAACTTAACCAGGTGGACCTCTAGAAATACAGCTTTTCAATGTGAGTTTTCTAACTGAAAAACAGAAAGAGAGAGGGTGAGGAGATCAAAGTGCTGATGATCTTGGAAAAAAGGCACAGATCTAATTTTTACAATGGCATAACTGTGATATTAGAGCTTTAACTTTTCAGTTCACTGAAACTGTTTGAGTTTATCACATTGGCCTCAATGCCTCAGTCTTTCCGTTATCAGAGTAATAGAGGAGATTACTACAGCAGCTGAAGTCGGTAAACAATAATTATCGTTTGACCTAAAATTACTCTGTGGCCAGATTTCTTGTATTAGTCTGATGAGAAATCTTGTTTTCGTTGTCCTCCCAGCTAGCAGTAAACTGAGGCCACAACCAATGATAGAGGAACATACTTATTCAACTGACATAACTGCAAGATGTAATGATAAAGACAGACCATCAGCACTGGCTATAAAAATATTTGGAGACAGAGGGTCTCATTTCCACAGCTACTTAAATCTTTCGGTATGTTTTTTTACAGCGTTTTTTACTTGTGAGCTCAAAATTGTTTTACAGAACCTTATATTGCTCTCAAAACAAATTGGTCAAAAAATTGCACAAATTGTTGGTCCATCATGACTATGTTGTCTCTCATGGGAAAAAAAATTCACAGCAATGTTATCAGCTAAGTCAAAAATAGGCATGCATTTGACAAGAACTTTCTCGGTCAACCCATTTCACCCTGAGGATATATCAAAGTAAGAGCCTTAACCTCAGGAGGTAGATGGGTGCAGGTGCATGAACTTGCACTCAAAGATGCTTTTGCACCATCACCAACATTAGACGTGCATCAATGAGAGAAACCCATAACAGGAATGCTTTTACAGGTGGAGGCCACGATTTTTCCTTCCTGATCTTTTGTTTTTTCACTAGTTTTGCATTTGGCTAGGGTCAGTGTTACTACTGGTTTCATAACTGGACCCTACAGAGGTTGCACAGGTAGTCCAGCTCCTCCAGGATGCCACATCAATATATGCCATTACCTGAAGGTTTGCTGTGTCTCCCAGTACAGTGCAGAGCTTGGAGGAGATTCCAGGAGACAGGCAGTTAGTCTGGGATAGCTGAACAGAGCCGTAGAAGGTCCTTAACCCAATCAAAGGGCTAGTATCTGTTCCTTTGTACAACAACGAACAGGATGAGCACTGCCAGAACTACAAAATGACCTCCAGCAGGTCACTGGTGACCTCATGACAAAAAGACCTCATGAGAGTTCCCTGAGGACCTGACATCCTGTGCTCACTGCTGGGCACCATGGAGCCCAAATGGCATTTGCCATAGAATACCAGAATTGGCAGATGAGAGCAGGTTCACCCTGAGCACATGTGGCAGACATGAAAGGGTCTGGAGAAGCCATGGAGAACATTATACTGTATGTAACACTCAGCATGACTGGTTTGGTAGTGGGTCACCACGACTGACAATAGCTATCAGCTATCACCCTGAGCACATGACAGATGCTGATGCTAGGTTGATGACAAAGGTATCAAGCTTGTTATTCCAACTCTTCTGCAGCTCAATATGTTAACAGAAAATGGAACAATTTTCGGTGTGTGTGTGCTTCATTTTCCTCTTAAAACTGAGCTGTCAGTGTCAACTGAATAACTGGCATCATACTTTTCTGTTTAGGGTGGAATTTCTGGTTACCACAGATTTCGCTGTATTTTTTGTAATTTTTGCATAGTATAGTATCATACTTCCTTAAAATCCCTAAAAAGAGCAATCTAAAGCACTAACCAAAGTATGCAATAAATGCTGTGAGCTACAGCAGGTCTACTGTACGCTCTTTTATCCACACTGTGGGTGATTAAAGGCAGAAAGCCTGTGTAAGAAGCCAGTGGTGTGCCTTAAAAAAAAGGTAACAACACTCTAACATGTCACTCAACTTTTATGGATAAAATTCCACTTTTAAATTAATCATCACGGATGCAAGCACCCATGAAGTGAATCGAACCTGACACACACATGCACACAGACACAGAGGCAAACATAAGGGAGCTAATAAAGGAAATCAAAGTAGAGAGCTGCACTTGGTGATGACAGAGTGCCCCAGAGTCTTCGTCGTGCAGCCCCCGGATGGTCTGTCTGCTCCCATGGCAACACCCGTTCTCTGATCTCATCTCTCTTATAAACAGCATTCGATACTCCTGTAAATACAAACAGTGCAGCCTGCATCCATCATCCAGTGGCCAGAGCACACTATTGATTTACAGTTTACTGCTTTGGTGGCTAGTTTTCCCAGTTGTTCCCAGAATTCCTCCTTTTTTATTTGCTTTTGCGTTCCCATGTTATGACCACTTGCTGCGTTGAAAGTTTAATGAATGTATGTGTGTGTTTGTGTGTGTGTGAGAGACTCTGTGTGAATGTCACTCATTGTGACGAATGCCTAACACCAGGGGCTACTGGGACGGGCTGATACGACAAAAGTAAACCCACCGTCTCGTAAACATTTCGTCCGTTTTATTCTGGAGTCTCGTGATGGATTTCTTGACCCCAGAAGCATGTTACCAACACAAACACAGACAAGGAAAAAGAAAAGCATTAGCCTGTATGTGTGTGTGAGTGTGTGTCTGCCAAACTCCCTCATGGAAACTAATAATTTAATTTAACAATCTATGACTTTCCACAATTTTTAAGTGATTAAAATATATAATTTTAAACCGCACAATTTAAGAAATTCTTTGCATGTCGTGTCATGGTTTTGAGTTTCTGTTTCTGTCGCTTGAAATTTTATTTTGAAATCTCGTCCTACATTTACTTCCTGTGTTTGTTTCTTGCTTATCTTCTGCCCTACTTATGTCCAATGGGCATAGATACAGAATGCAGTTTTTCAATTTATTCATTAAGGGGAAGAAAACTATCCAAACCTACCTGGTTTTGTGTGGGGGGAAAAAAGTCATTCTCCGTTTATTAAATCATTAATTAACTGTGATCAACTACATTTTTGGAAAGCTGAGTTCGATTTCACTTGCCACACCCGGGTCTAATTACTGCCAGACCAGAAATCGCTTAAACTGAACCTGTCTGAAAAAGTGAAGTAGCCTAAAAGATCTCACAAAGAAAAACATCATACCATGACCGAGAGAGTCAGCCATATCCACCCACCTGGCCTGATTTAAAAAAATAATTCCCCCCCAAACATAATAAGCTGGAATCAAGCATTTGTGATGAATGGTAAAAAGTCTTCACATCACTGTGGAGGTATTTTGGCCCACTTTTCTTTGGGTGAGCATTGCATAATTCAGCATCATTGGAGAGTTTTTGAGGTCATGGCAAAACATCTCAATCTGATGTAAGTCCAGACGTTGACAAAAATGTTTATGTTTTATTTTTTTTAATTTATTTTGGAGCCATTCAAAGGTGGACTTGCTGGTGTGTTTTGAATCATTGTCTTGCTGCATAGTTCAAGTGCTCTTGTGCTTCAGGGCACAAACTGATGGCCAGACATTCTCCTTCCGGATGTGCTAGTAGAGACCAGAATGGGTCCATCTATTACAAATTTTCTTACAGGTCCTAAAGCAGCAAAGTACCCTCAGACCATCAAACTACCACCACCATGTTTGGTTGTTGCTATGGCATTCTATTTATGAAATGTTGTGTTAGTTTTATGCCCGATATAACATGATGTAAACCTTCCAAGAAGTTAAATTATCAGTTCAGTCCACAGAATATTTTCCCAAAGGTCTTGGAGATCTTCATGATGTGTTTTTGCCAAATGTGAGACAAGCTTTTGTGATCTTTTTGCCCAGCTGTGGTTTTCTCCTTGGAACTCTCCCTTAGATGCCGTTTTTGTCCACTCGCTTTCCTATTGTTGAATCGTGAAATCTGACCTGAACTGAGGCAAACGAGGCCTGCAGTTCTTTAGATGTTGTTCTGGGTTCCTTTGTGACCTCCTGGCTGAATCGTCGATGCGCTCTTGAAGTAATTTTGTAGGCCGGCCGTTCCTGGGAAGGTTCACCACTGTTCCAAGTCTTGCTCCATTTGTGGATAATGGCTTTCACCTTGATACACTGGAGCCCCAAAGCCTTAGAAATAGCTTTGTAACCCTTTCCAGACTGACGGATGTCAAGGACTTTGTTTCTCAGCTGTTTTTTTTTCATTTGTCACATGTTGCTTTTTGATGTATTTTGGCCTACTTCACTTTGTCAGACAGATTCTATTGAGGTGATTTGCGGTCTGGCAGTAATCAAGCCTGGCAGTGGATAGTGAAATTGCACTCAGCTTTCAAAAACAATGTAGTTATTTGCAATTAATTCATGATTTAACAAAAGGAGAATGGCTTTTTCAAACAGGACCAGGTAGGTTTGAATAGCCTACTTCCCATAATAAATGAAATCATCATTTAAAAACTGCATTCTGTGTTTTCTCAAGTCATCTTTGTCTAATAATATAATCTTTTTTAATGATCAGAAACATATAAGTGTGACTTGCCTTTTGCTTTCATGAGTGTGATTTGCCTGATCTTTATTTTTTTAACTTTGTAGTTCCAAGACAACATATGGAGAATTGGGAAAGCCATTAACTAACAGATAATTAACCAGGACACCAGGAGAGTTCACTTAGTTGTGTGTTAGATGTGTTAAGGAAAAGGTTGTCCTTTTTGGATAAAGCAGAGCCTTTTCATAAGTTAAAATCACATGTTCCTCATCTAAGCCATGATTGGCTGCCTGAAAATGAGCCACAGTGACGTCAACTGAAACTTACTGAAAAGCTCAATTTTACATTCTGTAATTCATAAGACCGCATGAGGCGGCCCAAGTGGTTGTTTTAACCCCCTTTGTTGTTTTCCCTGTGATGTTGGGCTGGTTTAAGTTGGGTCTGAGAATACATTTAAAAAAAAATTAAACCAACATGGAAGGAATTTTAATTATTCTAGTGTCAAAAGTGACAACTTAGAGAATTACGTATATTTAAAATGTTATACATAAATGTAAATATAAAACAGTACTGCATTGCACTGATGAATTGTGTACTGAGGCCAAAATACATAATTAGTTACATATCTTAAGGTACTGTACTTGGCTTAATTTCTTACAGAATCTTGGCAAGCAATTCAACCATGCTATGAAGTAGTGCAGCGGACCTTTTTGCCAAAGTCAAAGTCCTCTCCATTAATAACAGTTTGAATGTAAAGACATACCAATCCCATTCAACTCAGTTATACCGATTCACTTTGCTCTCCATCCTTTAATCTCTGAATCATATGCAGAAAGAAAAAGGGGGTTATTTCAGGAAAGTCAGAATGCATTTTCCTTCTAAACTCCTTCCTTTGTTCCTTTTTCTTTGTTTCATCCAGCACTCCAAGCTTTTTTTTCTTGCAACAGGAGCAAGAAATGTTAGCTTAAGGAATAACACTCAATGTGATGTCTTAGAAATCATGACAGCACTGAAGATGGAAAACATGCAACCAGTGTGCACTTGGTTAAAAAAAAATAAGAAAAGAAAAGAAAGAAAAAAAATGTCCTGCCATCTACAAAACCGCCTCTCCATAAAGGAGTTTTAAACTTTATACTAACTCAGTTTGACATTTCGCTGCATGGGACAGTCTGCTGTTGTTAATGGTCTTTAACAGAAAATTGAATTTTCAAACATTTTTTAAAGGAAATCTAAGGATACTAAAGCTATTGTTCTTGAGGAAAAAGCAGTTTTATCTGTGGAGACAGCCTCTGAGCTCCAAGCCTTTGAGTTTGAATAGATTAGAAAATGTTTTTTAGAAAATGGGTTTTGGTTTTGGGTTTTTTTAAGTACAAACAGTTTGACTTAACTTAAGTATATCTGTCTTTTTTCAAGATTTACCACTTTTGTGGACCCACTATTTTATTAAATCCCTTAGATGCTAGCTAATTTTGTCTCTATTCTGAAACTGGAAACTAGGTAGTACATTTTTTGTGGGAAAAAAAGAGTCAGAAAACCCGCAAAACACCCTTTTTATGTGAGCACAGAGCCTGAAATAGAGAGCCAGAAAGTGGTTTCCAGTATTTCATTTTTTTTTAATGATTGGTGGTGGCAAATGAGTGTCAGGCTTGTCACTTGTTGGCTTTGTTAATCTATTAAGCATATCTCAAACATGTCTCTATCCTTTTGGCACAACACCTAACACATAATTGATAATCACTATCATGATACCTGTTGTCTCTATCTGGGGGTTTTAGGTTTTGTTGACCTGTTGTCTACGGCAAAAAAGCCTGGCTGTGTTAAACTTCATATATACTATACCCTTCTGTTCATTACAGATGTCTGAGTGTGACCTGTGTTTGACTCCTTTAGGTGAAACTTTTATTTATATAGCACCAAATCACAATAACAGTTGCTTCAAGATTCTTTACATTGTAAGGTAAAGAACCTGCAATGACACAAAAAACTGAGAATACGCCAGCAATCACATGACTCCCGATGAGCAAGTGCTTTGGTGACAGTGGGAAGGAAAGACTCCCTTTTAACAAGATGAAACCTCCAGCAGAACCAGGCTCAGGGAGGGGTGGCCATCTGCCATGACCAGTTGGGGTAAAGTAGTCCCTGATCCAAAGAAACGCTTCTTAGGTTAACAGGTGATTGTATCGCTAAGTTGGATAAATGGTTAAGAAAAGTGGACTTTAAAAAAAAAAAAAATCCCTTTTACGGTTTTCTCATATAACAACATATATTATCAAATTTTCCCAGACTTTGACCTGCAGCATTGACATAAGGCCAGGTTATGAAATACTTTAAGGAAGTACAGAAGTGTGAACAATGAGACCAATAGAAAAAACAAATATGCATATCTGGAGCAAAACAGTTCTGCAGAAAGTCCCATCGTTCCACAAATTCACTTGTGTGTATTTATATGAGCCAGACAATTTTTCAAAACTAAATCCCAAGCCGGCCCTAAAGTTATTATATTTTTCACAATTTCCTATGGAACAAACAGAAATCAAAGCACCGTGTTCTGTATGGCTACTATCAATTTAAAGTTATGTTAACAAATCTGAATTATTGAGCAAAATCCATAACACATGAATAAAGAAAATCATCTGTGTCTGAGGTAGTGAACACAAACAACGTCTTTTGTTCCGTTTCTTCATATGATAAATATTTATACCTGCATACAAAGAAAATACACAGGCAAAAAGGCAATCACCTGGCTCAGCTCACATGGGCCTTAAAGCCTGCCAAAGACTCAAAGCTCGCATGAGAGTTGTAAGGCTGCGGCGTGTAGGAGTTGTTCTCTAAAAGCCTTCACTGTCTGGGATCTGATCCTTGAGCTAAAAATAAAAAGAGCCTGCAATGTAAAGTTCTCACATTGGATTATATAACGGGATATCGGCTCTGGAGGAAACTGTATGGAAGCCGTATAGGATCAGGGGTGACTGGGTTCATAAAGGAGTGACATACACCTGTTTTTTACATGCTCCATGTGCATGCACATGCACGTAACTATGATTATATAACGTTGAAAAAAAAGCCTAAATAGACAATAAAAAAGGAAATCAATCTATCTTTTTCTAAATAGTTTATACTGTTCATGGTCATCCTATCTTATACGGAATACACAAACACACACAGATCCCGGCACATGCGTGCACACACTCATGCAAAATGTTGAAAACCAAACAGTGCAGACATAGCCTGGAGCAGAGTAAGCTGTGGTGCAGATGTGCGGCGTCGAGTGGATAGATGGAGTACAACATACACACGTGCACATATTCACACACACACTTTCGCGCAATTACTTGTCAGTGGAGATAAAGAGGGAGTCTTAAGACGAGGCGAAGGGTGAATGAGAGACAAGCGTCACATAACCTCTTCAAACAGGTAAGATATTAAGATGGGGATTGAAAGAAACAAAGGAAATATTCCTCAAAAACAGCTGCAGGGTCAGGAAGACAAAGTGAGAGGAAGTTGGAATGAAAGAGCAGAGGAATGAGGATGGCAGCGAGTGGAACTAAGACTCTGACATGCAATTCAGATTATGATTCGCTGCCATGGGCATCCTAAAAGGAGAAACCCGTGTGTCGATCCAAAAAAAAAAAAAAAACTGGCAATGTGGGGCTGGAGGCTCCTGAGAGGGCATGAGCGTTCTGCACCACTGGCAGTGTGGTAAAACAGTGCTCGAACAGGTTCATTTATTAAACACAGTATCTCCCTGAAAGTAGGGACATTTGTGTCCCGTAGGGAAATAACTCACACAACATTTAACACGCTCAAACAAAACCTTACTCACTTGTTGGCCATTCCTGTTCCCACACTGTGTCAGACAAAGTCAGTGTGCATCTCATTTTAAATAAACTGTTTGGAAAAAGCCAGCTGTCATTTGCACACACAAAGCAACATGAAATGATTCATATTTTTTCAATTTCTAATCGCTTGTAATCATGTTTTGTCAGTTAGGCAATGGAAAGCTTGCTCTCATGGTTTTTCTAACTTAAAAAAGGCACAACTTTTCCCGAACAAATGATTTATGTTTTTGTTTCTGAGGTCTTAATGCACCACTGATAAACAGGTAACACAAATTAGGCACAAACTCTCATATTGAAGTAATCAAAGTGAAGTAGTTTCTAAATTTGTTCCTAATAGGGGCCAGGGTGAACTGTTACAGGGTCTGTTTCTGATCTGCAAGAAAACAAAACAAAAAATTCCACTGAACGCCAAGCAAAAAGGAGGCTCCAGCGTCCAGAGAAGGACCACCAGCATCATGTGGACAGACAGGAAGTTATTAGTAGTGTGCGTCATAGTAACAGACAGCCACAATACTTAGTCATATTATTGTTATATCATCTCTTGTTCTCATGTTCTGATAAAATGTCCCCTAAAGTAATGATGTTTGTTGGAGTGCCTCTTTGTGGTATTCCATCTGTTCCCCTAGCATAGTAAGGTATAAATAGTATCTTTTCTGTAAAGAATGGGTCTTATTGGCATAGCAGTTTACCAAATCCTTCCACACCAGGCTGTTTTCACTGATTTGTCATAAGAGTCCTCGGGTCCTCAAACTCATCTGCGCCCCCGAATGGCATTACGAAACCAGACAAAGACAAAGACGCCACACACATTTTGGATGGACCCTACTATCCCACAGATATAATCACTCCTGGAAGAGTATCCAATAGTCTGTTTCCCATTTCAAACCTCAACGAATCCCATCCTTATCCTTTAAAAGCACACAGACGCGCGTGCACACCATGGCCTGAAGACACGGTTACACTATGTCTACTCAGTGGAAAATTTCAGAACCACAAAAACAAAGGCATTTTTGGTAGAATAGAACTTTCACACCGGTCAGCCACAACACTAAAACCACCTGCCTACTATTGTGTGGGTCCACCTGATTCTCACATTACAGGTCACTGCTGTTGGTGTCTTTTTTTGTCCTGACGGTAGCGGTGGGATCTCTGTGAATCAGGCTTTCTCCTTGAGTTGTTGGATTAGACACTAGGGAGTGTAAACCAATGCTTTATTGTGCTCCTTAATCCTTTCCATGAGCAATTTTTGAAGCGTTATACAGGGGAGGCTGGTCCAAGCGAGCTGGACTTGGATTAAGAGAACTAAACAGAGGGTTAGAAGGTCCTTAACCCATCAGCAAGACCAGTATGTGCTCCTTTACGCAAGGAGGAACAGGATGAGCACTGCCCGAGCTACAAAATGACCTCTGTAGAATACAGGGAGTGCAGAATTATTAGGCAAATGAGTATTTTGTCCACATCATCCTCTTCATGCATGTTGTCTTACTCCAAGCTGTATAGGCTCGAAAGCCTACTACCAATTAAGCATATTAGGTGATGTGCATCTCTGTAATGAGAAGGGGTGTGGTCTAATGACATCAACACCCTATACCTATGTGCATAATTATTAGGCAACTTCCTTTCCTTTGGCAAAATGGGTCAAAAGAAGGACTTGACAGGCTCAGAAAAGTCCAAAATAGTGAGATATCTTGCAGAGGGATGCAGCAGTCTTAAAATTGCAAAGCTTCTGAAGCGTGATCATCGAACAATCAAGCGTTTCATTCAAAATAGTCAACAGGGTCGCAAGAAGCGTGTGGAAAAACCAAGGCGCAAAATAACTGCCCATGAACTGAGAAAAGTCAAGCGTGCAGCTGCCAAGATGCCACTTGCCACCAGTTTGGCCATATTTCAGAGCTGCAACATCACTGGAGTGCCCAAAAGCACAAGGTGTGCAATACTCAGAGACATGGCCAAGGTAAGAAAGGCTGAAAGACGACCACCACTGAACAAGACACACAAGCTGAAACGTCAAGACTGGGCCAAGAAATATCTCAAGACTGATTTTTCTAAGGTTTTATGGACTGATGAAATGAGAATGAGTCTTGATGGGCCAGATGGATGGGCCCGTGGCTGGATTGGTAAAGGGCAGAGAGCTCCAGTCCGACTCAGACGCCAGCAAGGTGGAGGTGGAGTACTGGTTTGGGCTGGTATCATCAAAGATGAGCTTGTGGGGCCTTTTCGGGTTGAGGATGGAGTCAAGCTCAACTCCCAGTCCTACTGCCAGTTTCTGGAAGACACCTTCTTCAAGCAGTGGTACAGGAAGAAGTCTGCATCCTTCAAGAAAACATGATTTTCATGCAGGACAATGCTCCATCACACTGCGCGTCCAAGTACTCCACAGCGTGGCTGGCAAGAAAGGGTATAAAAGAAGAAAAAAACTAATGACATGGCCTCCTTGTTCACCTGATCTGAACCCCATTGAGAACCTGTGGTCCATCATCAAATGTGAGATTTACAAGGAGGAAAACAGTCCACCTCTCTGAACAGTGTCTGGGAGGCTGTGGTTGCTGCTGCACGCAATGTTGATGGTGAACAGATCAAAACACTGACAGAATCCATGGATGGCAGGCTTTTGAGTGTCCTTGCAAAGAAAGGTGGCTATATTGGTCGCTGATTTGTTTTTGTTTTGTTTCTGAATGTCAGAAATGTATATTTGTGAATGTGGAGATGTTCTATTGGTTTCACTGGTAAAATAAATAATTGAAATGGGTATATATTTGTTTTTGTTAAGTTGCCTAATAATTATGCACAGTAATAGTCACCTGCACACACAGATATCCCCTAAAATAGCTAAAACTAAAACAAACTAAAAACTACTTCCAAAAACATTCAGCTTTGATATTAATGAGTTTTTTGGGTTCATTGAGAACATGGTTGTTGTTCAATAATAAAATTATTCCTCAAAAATACAACTTGCCTAATAATTCTGCACTCCCTGTAGGTAACAGCAGCCTGACTGCCATCAGGTATCAGGATGAAAGCGTTGGACCCAGTATCAGACCCTACGCTGGTGCAGTAGGTCCTGGGTTCTTCGTGGTGAACGACAATCCCCGACCTTATGTGGCGAGAGTGTGCAGGCAGTTCCTTGACGATGAAGGAATGGATGCCATTGAATTGCCCCCACGCTTCCTGACCCAAATCCAATAGAACTCCTCTCACATATTATGTATCAGTACATCTAACCCAGCCAGGTTGTAGATCAGACTGCCCAGGAGGATGCCCTAACATTGTTAGGTATGAATGAGTACCGTTTTGAGCTGCTGCAATGGAATTTACCGTATCATTTTTTCACTTTGATTTTCAGGGTGTCTTTGAATTCAGCCCTCTGTAGGTTGACATTTATTATTTCCCTTAAACAATGTGGCATCCTTTCTTTTCTAACACATTACCCATTCCATATCAGTATGGCTATAGTCATGTTTTCTTCATTGATCTTTTAATTTGACATATCCCATTGATGTATGAAATGCCTTTTTCATTTAGTTAGGTTCTGTGCTGCCTACTTATTCATCCAGCTTGTCAATATCCTCATCATGTGTGTGATAGGGAAATCAATAATTATTTAACCTTTAAAGAGAACTGGCTTTTCTTTTCTTTTTTTTAATTCCAAATTTGAGAAATAGTCTACTTAGAGGTTTGTGTCAGATTAAAGGTGAATGGCCCTCATTCATGTTTTTGTTTTCTTCCTTTTTTAAGAACAGCAAAGCCTAACCTTCCAATGAGTTGATCTATTTAAAGACAGTAGTAAGTCCTAAAGCATTCTGCTCTTTCCTTTTCCGTGCTGTATGTCGCAAAAAAAGGAAAGCATGTTTTTAAGCTGTAACATTCGGTCGTATGCCCTAGTTACAAAAACGGTCTTGGCTGAAGCTGTCTGTTTCCAGTGTGGGTTCTGAGGATCAAAATGGAAACATATTGAAACATCGGTACAGATCCAGCTCTCTTTGAGTTGTGTACATTCTTCAACAGCAGTGAGCACTGCTGAATCAGAAAGACTTACATAACAAAGTTGCGAAACAAAGAGTCACAGGGCAACCAAAAGCTCCGGGTTGTCCTGTTTGTGGTGGTTTAACCTCAAGTCCTTATAAAAATGTAAACAAATTCAGTGCCTTTCACCTGTATGAAAACCTGTGCATATTTTTGCCATTTCATTACTGTGATCATTCCTGATAATCTCCTTTTAAAAAGTTTGCAGGATATGATTGTAGCCTGATAAAAGCCTGCACTGCCAGTTTGGCTCTGCAGATTCAGCCAGAATTGGACAACAGCAGCTTATTTTGTGCCTTTCCATGGTAGTGGTGGGAGTGATCAAATCATTAATGTCATCTGTATTTACAATTCAATTCACAAGGGAAGAAAGCCAGACTGACCACAGACTGTGCAACCTCAAAGTGGGCCTGAACACAACCATATCCTGCTTGCATCTGATTAAAATCCAACGATACAGCAGAAATGATTTTACCATAAACAGGGATTACAGTGACACAAAACATGTCTCATTTTTATACAGGGTAATAACAGGATATTAGGGACAGGGTACAACCAAAACACACTCGATAGTGCTGAGAAAGAGAGAGTTGGGGTAATTATTGTGATTCTAGACATGCAGTGGAGCAGTGGTGGTGTTTTCGTCTCACTTGCCACTCTGGGCCAAACTTAAAACTATAGGACGGATTGTCTCTCATGTTTCTCTGTTTGTAGTGCACAGAGAATAGTTTGTGTAATAGTGTGTTCATTGATGTTTTGTTTTAATTAGCACCAAAAGCACCAACAGTGAATCAAAGTTGTTACTTGTTAACTTTTTGTATTAACAGTGACTAGACCAGGAATTTAGGTGCAGACCTTCCGTATGGGAATGACTTCAGTGACTTCATTTTAAATCATTTGTCATCTAGAGCTAGCACCCCTTCAGCTTAATTAGTACTTTGATTTCTGATCAATACTTGAATAAGTAATTACATGCAATACATTTCTAATAAATGCAGTTGTATTTTCTGTTTTGTACTAACCTAAAATGAATCCACTGCACTTGTGCCAAAAGCTTAATGGAATTATTTCAAAATAATATTGCTCATCCAGGAGATTTTTGCCTGAGTTCTGGTGTGTGAAACGCTAGAATTTTTTATTTTTTTCGGTTTTCTTTCATCGGCTTCTTAGCACTTAATGACTAGTGGTAGTTTCCAAAATGCTAACATTGGGGTTTCACACTACAGAGTCAAAAAGCCAATGAGTGGCTTCACTGTGGCTACAGTCTATGGTGCTAATTAGCTAATTTGTACTGACCTAAAATGGCAAGCATGCTAAGTACTCCATCCATCAATTTTCTCCTGCTCATCAGCTTAAGCACAGATGCCCAGACCTCCCTCTCCCTGGCCACCTCCTTAAACTAGTTCCTTAAACTCAGCCAAGCCAGTCAAGAAAGGTATTCTTTGCAACATGTCCTAGGTGTGGCTCCGCCTGATAGGCCATGCATTTATCACCACGCTTAAGAGAGCCAAACTTCCTCTGGCTCCACAATGAAAGGAAGAATAATATCACACAATGACAATAAAGATATTCAGTTCAATAAAAACACCAGAGGGGAGGGGGTGTTTCTGACCATTTTTTAAATAATTTAACATTCGAGTCTGATTCACAAGCGTGTGTTTTTCTCATGCATTCATTCTACAGAATGTCTAATAATCAGGTCTGGGTACTGCTGTAATTTTTCATAATTCCTTCCTCACTTAAACAGCAAGAGGCAGGGAGCCATTAAAAATACTCTGCCTGTTTTAGGCGAGGAATTTGCTTGGATTAGATTTTGAAGGAGACAGGACAACCTCTCATGACCTGCAATTCACCTGCACTATTCTAACATTATCCCACATCAGAAGCTGGCAAGATAAAGACTGTTTAGTGTCCAGTCACCATTCTCACATGTACCTACACCAGGTAATGTTTGGGAAAGTTCAGGGTTGCAGGATGTATCTGGAAAAAGTTGATGAGAGACCACTTTTCACTTCTGGTGGAGCAAATCAAAACAATTTCCTCTGATTTTAAACACACCAGTCCTGATAAACCTTCTGTCTGGACCTCATACAGCTGCTTATATAGCTGTAGAGTCTTGTTGTTGTTGACAAAGTAGGTCAAATTGTGCTGTACTGCCCATTGTGCAGTAACTATGAATGGCTTAATAGCAAGCACAAACTGATAAGAATCTGGGCTCCGATAAATTGTAAAATCATTCACAGATTTTCCTTTACGACCTCATTTTAGTGACCGTGTTAAGTCTGGACTCGCTTTAGGGTTTTACTCTGGTCTTTCTTATCGTTCTATTCATTTATTTATTTTATGCACATTGTCTATCCAAGCAAAATTATTTTGAAAGTGTAGACATGATGTCACAAAGACTGAAATGGTAATTATGGTGCAAATTTTGTCTGGCTAAATGTTTTCATCCTTGAACCTCAAGGCGTGTGTAAGGACTACCACTGAAACCGCCTGTTAATACTCCCGTGTACACTGTAAAATCTAATTAGTTCCCAGAACTCAAAAAAATTATGGAAACTCGTTGCCTCAAAAAAATTGAGTAAAGCTTAGCTAAACATGACTAAGTTAGGACAACTTATTTACTTTGAGTACTCTGTACAAGCTCATTTGTTCCCAGAACTCAAAAAATTGGATCAAGTTTACATAAGATGACCAAGTTAGGGCAACTTACTCATTTTGAGTACACTGTACAGCCTTGTTAGTTCCCAGAACTCAAAAAAAAAATTATGGAAACTCGTTGCCTCAAAAAAAACTAAGTAAAGCTTACTTAAGATGACTGTTAGGACAACTTATACATTGCAAGTCTGCAGTATTAACAATAACTTGATATTTCTGACTGTACAATACTAATTGTTTACCTACTGACAAACATGTTAAGTTCAACTAAATGAAAAAACAATTTGTGGTAACCTGAATATGATTAAAAATAATTAACAACAATTTTTGTAATGATGTTAAAATGAGCCCAACTTTTATTTTCAAACACAACAAAGTATAACAGCCAACATACTGGACACTGTTCTACTGAACAAGAAACAATTATATTGCCATCACTGTTATAATCTTACAATGAAACAAAGTCTCAGATGTAATTATTCTGAAAATAAGTTTAGGTCTACCACAGTTTGTTTTGTACTTACATTACTTATATAATCAAAATAAAATATTTATTGTTCTGTCACAAGTGCAGTCTCTAATTTAAACAACACATTTGTTTTCCATTCCAACACATGAGCTTGGTATGTTGTAATATTTTAAGGATGGCTTGTTTCCAGTCCAGGCATTACTGCCTGAATGACTGTCATGGATCGAGGTGATCCAAATGTAGGTGCAGAAGAAAGTCTTTAACTTCCCTTAAGTACAGTGGCAGTGGATGTGGGTTGGAGATGCAATGAGCTTGAACCTGCAGGCGACCATCTTCACTGACCACACCATCTGTGACGGAGGACTCATCTCTCCTGGTGTCCTGCAAGCAAACAATCATATTTTTGGAACATGAACTTAATTGCTTTCTTAAAACATTTTTTTCTGCTTTTGGTATAGAACAGACTCCAATTTAGACAATCTCAGGCTCCCTCCCACCGCAGAGGTGACATTCAATGTCCCAATTGTCAGTCTGCATAGCCCTGACCACCACCCAACACACAATAATGTCATGAAAGCATCATTTTAAAAAGGGCTATGCAAACATGGCCAATAACTTTCATTCTAATGATGTGCAAAATGATTTTGGGCACAAAACAGATTTTGCTGTTAGAAAACTTGCAGACTTCACTATATACAGTGTAGACCCCTAAACTAAGTTTGGGGATGTGATTCAAGAAATGCAGACCAAACTGTTGTTGTTTGTTTACTTACACAGCATGTCTTGTAGAATTAACTGTGGTCACCAGCAACAGCATAGTGCAGTCATATCTCAAGTCTAATAACAGAAAACAGGAAAAGATCAGTAAAGAAACAACTTCCCCAAACCAAAGCACAAATAAAACAATAAGTAAAACAGGCTGATCTAAAGTATGATTAAAGTTCAGCCTGATTAATATAAATGTCACTGACAGTTGCTAATATATTGGAAAACCAAAATACTTACTGATGTCTTTCTGTCCAACAACAGGAGTGCTGGTCCCGAGCCTCAAAGACAGTAAGAAGCCAGCAGAGGAGAAAAAAACAGAACATTTTTCAGAAACTGATTTGATCCTTAATGGCTGTGCAATCATTGTAACATAGAGTTTGCTTATGTTGTTAAATAAAGGCTAGATTTGACATTAATAGATGCCACAGATGTTCTAAAGCTGCCACAAAGCATGAAAAAACAAATAATAGAAGTCTCCGAAAACGTCGGGGCATTTTTGCCAATATGTGATGTCTTGATAAATCGAGCAGACATTTGAAATTTACACAGCTACATTCTCGCCTGAAAATATCTTAAAAGTTTATTTTGTGACCCAGAAAAAGTAATAAGTTTTTCAGCGGCGCTCCTCCGCCATTGCCGCGCTTACAAGTACGCACAGGCTCCGACAACCGCAGCCGACAAATGCGATCCTCCTTTTCCCCAGACTACCCTTTCTGGGTCACAAAATAACCTTTTAAGATATTTTCAGGCGACAATGTAGCTATGTAATGCTCAAATATCTACTTAATTTATCAAAATATCACATATTTGCAAAAGTGCTTCCATGTTTTCGGAGAGCTCTGTTATCCACCCCCACACCCCACCCTACCCCTAACGGCTGCACCTCCCGAAGAATTTTGTCTGGGCTCTTACCTCACTTATTTATTTCAAACGATCAACAGAAAATTTCACCACATAGTTTTATGTAAGGTTTTTAAGGCTGTGGTGTTAATTTTTAAGTAACATGAGCCCAGCGGCAGCAGCAACGCTAGGCTAACACTAACTAGCTAGTAAGATTTTAAACCTAGTGCTAAACTAAGAGAAGCCACAAAATCAGTTTGAATAAGAGTAAACATTTACTCACCAAGTCAGTGTATCAGGTAAAGATCCACAGCAATGACAACAATAATATCTTGAGCTGACGCTTCTCCAGGTTTGCTCAACATATTCCATAAAAAATGCACCGTGAACATGCGGACTGATCCGAGAGGGAGGAGGACGGTAGTCACGTGGCATTTTCAAAACACATCTTTCATCCTTCCGCACTGAGAAGCAAAACTTCCAGCTTACTTAGTTTTTCTAAGTTAAGACAACTCAAATAAATGGAGTTTATCAGCGTTTTTGCATAAAAAGTACTGGTAACTTATTTAAATTGAGTTCTAATAACAAATTGATAAAAATTGAGTTCAGCCTATTTAATATTTTTAATTAAACACAATATTACATTTTACAGTGTACAATAAAAGCAACGCCCACCCTTTGTCATGCCCACTGGTGAGGAAACAAATAGAAAATAAAAGCTCAAAGTGTTCCGCAGACCAAAACAAACACGTGGGATCAGATTTGTGTATGAGCGACTTTTCGGGTTTTGATTGGGAACATTCCACATTGGTGTTTACGTTTGAAAGGCAGAATGTACAAAATATATCAGCTTTTAGAGGGGGAAAAGATGGAAATAAGGTAAAAGTGGAGTCTCTCCAATTAGAAAATAGAAAACACATGTATTGGAGGAAAGTTGCCAATATGTTGTAAGTCTACAGACTTCAAGAATGAAAGCTCACGTGACTGCTGTGCTACACATGTGCTACCCATATCACAAGGCTGAAAATTCATGCGTGTTTTCGTACTCATACACACACAAACCCACACACATTGATTTGCACCACTTTTGGATCCCATGCCACGATTAGCACCGAGCTCAGCTTCCCTGGGGAGTTCAGCAGGTAGGGCAAAATTCTCTTTTAGGGCCCGCCACTAAAAATCTCCAAGGCTTTGCAGCGCATCGATGGCCCAGTGCTTCAAAACACAGTCCAAATCCTGGAGATCACCCTGAGAGGGAACATCTGTGGACTGGGACAGGCTGCAGATAAGACTCCAGAGTGTGTGTGTAGGCATGCATGTGTTTGTACATCATTGGCAGATTGTGACTGTGTGTAGTTAAAGGAATAGATAGGCCATGATTTATGTGAAACAGTATTTAAATTCATGTACACTGTATAAGCCCTAATTACTGGGGTTACTGTACTGTGTGCGTGTGCATGCACACTATCAAGTGATCCAGCTCTGACTCCCTGAAATCCCAAAGCCATCAGTCACAGGGGGGAAGTAAGGGTGTTTCTGGGTATATAATTCTGTAATTGGTATCATATGTGTAAAGAGACAAAAAGAAGGTATGTGTGAGGTATGTGTACATTATGTGTACACTATGCTTACATTTAACTGACAAGTGACCTCTTGAGTGCATTTAAATAATGATTACAACTGTATAAAAAAAGAAGAATCACAGTTTTCTTTTCACCATCGAGTCCAACTTTAAACACCCTTAATCTTGACCCTGATGCAGTTTTAGTGGTTCAAATGTAAGCATGCCTTAAATAGGAGGCAGGTTAGAGAATGCACACATTCTCAGAAGGATTACACTACTAACAAACTACCTCCTTGTAAGTTCGGTATAAAGACTTGGAAATCCCGCTTTGTGCTAAGGCTGCAAAGCCCACACCTCTCCCAGCTACAACGGCAACAACAGACATGCTGTAAAAGTTCACACACAGTGCAAAGACTTGATTACTGTGCAACCAAATAACCTGAACGTTATATGGACAACGTCCTTGAGTCCACATTCACATCCCTCACACATGCTGCACTTTGAGCCAACAGCAACTCTGACAGCTTAAGCAGGTTGAGTCTGTTTGTTCCCATCAGGTGCGTTGACTGGCGAGCAGAGGGTTTAAATCCAAAACTCCACTCTAAACAGAAAGTGAGCGTATATTTAAACAGGTCACCACCAACTAGCCAAGGAAAGCAGGGCTAAGTAGCCACCTCAGCAAACAGCTCGATCAAAAAGGATCTACCACCGATTTCTGGGTTAAAGTTACAGTGGAAACATTTGGAGAGAGGGTTGCTATCAACATGAATTACCACTGACATGTTAGCACGTTTCAAAACGAAGGGAAAGGAGGCATGGTAAACAACATAGCAAGGAGTGGAGGAATACAGAAAACCAAAGAAAAGAATAGGGAAGATGAAAGTGTGGTGCTGATTTTATGAGAGGGGCCAACGACTTCCCCGATATGCATTTCTCTGCGGGGAGCATGTTGAAGCATGTAGTATGTGGTTTTTCCAAGGCCGAGCTGATCCAGGCTGGCCCATCTCTTTTTCATAGATACACTGAGTTATACAGCACTTCTCAGAGGGAGGGAGAGGCTGGGTTTTCCTGTTCATGTGGAAAAAAGGGAGGGAAGAATGAGTGGAGGTAACCCTAGCCGCCGAGGTGGCCCTCTGGTAGGGCCCAAATTCTGCTATTCTCCTTCCTGAATGTCTCAGCCGCTCTCACTTTTACAGACACATACGAGCGAACTGAACACATGGGGCGAGGCACCGTGTATGGATGTCGGTTGGTAGGGTGGGCTCTGTACGCTGCTAAAGCCTCTCCCTGTTTTTGACCACAGTTATGGTACTTGCCAGTGGGTGTCTGGTTAAGAAAATAAAGCAGCGCGTTGGCCACGTCCAGGCTCATATATAAAGCATATGTCTCAAAACACAGGAATCCAAATTCCAAAGGCAGGAATTTTAGCAGAGTTCTTAAGTTCTACTTCACTGCAGCATTGAGTGCTTTGGATCCAAAGTGTGATTATCCTCCTAACAAATTGTTTTAGAAATGCATGGGTTTGCAGCATTGTGGAGAACTGGATTTAACTGTAACTGTCAAACTCAGGGTTATTTGTCTTTGTCCGTATCTGGTGTCTACTTTCTTTCTGCTCTCTCCATCATCATGTCTTGCTCTTTCCTTCTCACTCCATCTTCCCCTTTGTCCCTTTCTTTCCCTCTGTGAGACACTGTGCAGGCAGCCCTCTGTATTACTGCTCAGGTCCCAGCGAGGGCTTGCTGAAGAGGGATGTGGATTCCATAAAGCGCTCAGCTCTATAAACGTCTCCCAATCCACACTCAGCACCTGGGTAAATATTATCCCAGCAATGCTGTGGTGACATCCTCAGAACACACGACTGTATTCACTGTATGTGACTACAAATTATTCTTTTTGATCAATGCAGTGCTGCTTACTGAGTTTTTTTAAACAGTACATACAATACTGGTAATGGGAGCAGATTTACCAGCTGAATTTCAAAGTAACATTTTTTGCCAGCGGCCATTAATTTAATTTCATCAGCAAACTAATTAAGTTAAAAAAAATTGTTGTACAAACTTTGTATAAAAACCAGTGACTTCTTAATATTTACTTATAACTCATATTTTTTAAAAATGTCAGGTCATAAATATTCAGTATTGGGCAAAAGTCTTGAGACAGCCCTCATGTCAAGGAGCCACACTCTCTTGTAATTTTTTTTAAAGTGGTCTTGAGCAACAGTTCTCCAGGTTTTCTGAAGGATGTAGGAACGAGCCAAACCATGAAGGCCGTGTAGCCAAACAGGAGGATCTTGAAATTGATTCTGAACCTCACTGGCAACTATTGGAGCGAAACAGGTGTGATATGATCTCTTTTTTGGGTGCCTGCAAGGAGCCTAGCAGCAGCATTCTGGACAAGCTGGAAATGAGAAAGAGAGGACTGAGTGAGTCCAGTATAAAGTGAATTGCAGTTTTCCAAGCGGGAGGAAATGAGAGCTGAATGACAATTTTGCCATCTCTCACAGAAAGGAAATGCTTCATTTTTGATGTGACACAGAGATGGAAATAACCTCATCACAAATAGTAACACTGGAAGGATGTCACGCGGCTTATGGAGGGAAGAATCCAATTTTAACATTTTTAGTTCAAGTCATCATTACATGTGAAGGAGAGAGGTACAGGAGTGAGTGTCTCCAACCATCTGTAAAACACAGCGGAGGCTCTGTCATGGTTTGGAGCTGCATTTTAGCCATTATGAATAATGAAGAATAACATCCGCTTTTGATCCACTATGCTTCTGATTGGCAATGGCCATTTTTGAACATGGTAATGACCCCCAAACACTGCAGTAAAAGCATACCTGGATAAAAGAACACATAATGGGTGGTTGTAGCTCAAGAGGAAAAGCAGTTCATCTGTTAATGGGAAGGTTGGTGGTTGAATCCTTAGCACTATAATGAACTGTCCTATGAAATAGGAACAATGCATTTTAAAACATCATACAGGAATTTACTGGAATCGTCTAATTATGTCTGGCTATCATAAGTTAAGAAGGTTATCAACTAAGTTTAGCAAACTCTCAGTTTAGGTATAACTTGAGCTAATTTTTATCTTCATATTCTTATTCTTGGACTAGCATTGCAAGAGTCACAGTTCTAAACAACCCTTGTTTATCTTATACCAGCCCTTGGTGCAGCCCCTCAGTTTACCCACAGTCTAAACAGAGACATTTTAGTTCCTTTCCTTTTAAGATCAACTTTGTTTTTTATTGGCTGTAAATGGCCAATTTGAACAGCAGGTGGGTGGGACTATTTCTGCCCTCACTGACATACACAGAGCCAGTAGTTCTAACAGGTCAGACCTGAGCCTGAGATTTAGCATACATAATTTTGCACACTATTACCTTATTATCTGCCACTTTATAACATTATAACCTTTATTAGAGTATGTCCCAAAAGGTTGATTCTGTTCATCTGGACGTAGCGTTGTCAGTCACTTATACAAGAGACTTCTTCAGTCTCAGCTGACTGCAGGTTTCCACAACCTTACAAACAGTACATTTGCACAATAACTGAAACCAGCCCAGTGAATGAACAATGGGCTGTGAGGTCAGTTCCTTGATCATTAATATGCAAATTGTCATGAACATTGATCAACAACCACTGATCAAAGGCCATTGATTAAAGGGTATGCAAAATAAATGACAAAAAAGTATAAAAGTCTCCTTTAAGCATGCATAATAATAAACACTTACATACATAATAATTATTTTTTCAGTGGGGTAATGCTACACATCTGTTGTGTGGCTCATTTTTATTGGCTTTGTTTATGTAACCTGTAACTGCAATAGGAAAGGAAGGTAGGAAGTGAATGGATTCCTCGGGAGAAAAATTTGGTTACTATATTACAACAGATGAATGCGCCATTCAGCCCACGCTTAACACATTTGCTCTTGTGTCTGAAAAGGCATATCTTCCAAACTGAAAGCTGAAAAGCTCCCTTAGATACCCAAGAACACTGCTTTGGTACACTGAGAACTGGCTTGCTGTGTTTAGTTGCAGTTGCTAGGCTAGGGCTGGACAATCGCTCCTGTGTGGAGCAATGTTTCCACTCACACGCAGCATATTGTGTGTTTGTGAAATAAGTAGTTATTTTTGACTGAATCTGAAAGCTGAAAACACACACATGTAGGGCAGACCTAATATGTGACTGAGACTGTTTATTAGAGCTCCGGCACCAACCTCCTTAACCACACGCAAATAACTAAAACTACAAAATCAGAGAAGTTCGTGAGGATGAAAAAGACTCGAGGGTATGGTACTTGTAAGATGTCTGTTCTATTTATCATATATTACCTTATTTTGGGTGGTTCGAATAATGTAACAGATAAGTGGCAGCACATTAAAAATTTAAATTACCATACCGTATTTAATGAGAGAGAGTTCATGTGACCCAAACAACTGGAACAAAAGTATGTGACAACTTTGGCCCCCAGAAACTCTCCCCTCTACTTGGAATGAATTCTGTTCAATCTCTGTGCAAAAGAATGCGTTGTATTTTGAAGTACAACCACAGTCACGTTTTTAGGATTTTATGACGAGAATGTCTTAACTCAGAGGCATACTGCACCGTTAATAACTGCAGGCTTGCCGAGGAAACAGGCCAGGAGTAGTTACGGACGAATGAAGGGGAAGGAGGAGGGAAGGAGCGACGTCTCGTCTCATTTTAAATGAGACTGAGATTTAAAGAATCTGTGAATTAAGGTGTTTGATAACCAAATAACACGTCACTGGCTTGCAAATCAGATGCATTAGCAGGTCTTGTTGCAGCTGCCTTAAAGTCAATCCAAGCCTCATTTTAAATCTCACGTGAGGTCAACAGATCTTTGTCTAGAGTCAATCTGATTAATAAAAATGGTCCTTTTAGTTTAATCTCAAAGCTAGGCCCAGAAGTCCAACATGCTCATTTTTAAAGGGCTTTGGTGGTTCAAAATAAAAAGCGCTCGAGTTACCGCAGCTGCACTCTGCACGGATCAATTTGGGAAACCAATTTGGAAGGATGGATCCAAGATAGAGATGGGTTCCAGTGGACTCGATGCGACCTGGACTACCTCAGCCAGTGCACACTGACAGTGATGGAGAAGAAAAACAAAGGGCCGCAGGGAGGGAGGGCGAGGAGTCGCAGAGGAAATGAATATCTTACAGTAACACATGGTGTGAAAGAAAGAAATGTCTCTCCGCTGACCTCCTTGCGCTTTTCATTCCTCCTCTCTACCCCCCCTCCCTCTCAGCCTCCCTCCTCCACCCTTCACTTGTGCTCCATGCAGATTGAAATATGCAAGCATAATAGTCTGGGAAATAGGATCAAGAGGTTTATGTAGAAAAGTGTGTTTGGGCTGGGGCCGCTATGCAGTGGTAAATGACTGTCTTCGATCGACAAAAAAGATTTATGCTCTTAAGGTAAATTGAAGTTATCACACTGCAACCACAAAACCTCAAAGAGAAAATGATGCAGAGAAGTGTAAAAGACGAGGATAAAGGAGAGTACTGAAGAAGGCAAATTAATCAATGGTTTAGGCTTGAATGACTTACTGGACAAAGAGGAATTTTATTTATTTTATTCATCATAGGCCTCACAGCCTGATGCACCTTTCCAAACTTTAATTGCTAGCTCGCCTGGCAGAAGATATTTACGATAATAAAATACACGAAAATACTCAAATAGAGATGCTTTTCAGACTAAAGAGGGCAGTGTGGTCACAAATGAAACAAAAGCCCCAGCTAATTGCACTGTTGCCAGTTTTGATGGCCCTGGAAATAGTCCACAAAACAGTGCAGGCATCAAACACGAGAAGATAACTACGAACATGAGGGGAAAATAATAAAAGGACACAAGAAAAAAAAAACAAGGACAAGCATTTTAATCTCAGAGCTGATGCTGGAAAACTACCCAATTTGTTACTTCTAAGCAAGGCATCAGTAAGGTTACTATGGGTTCAAACAAGGATGGTCAAAAAACCTGAAAGGGATTTTGGGATTCTAGCTATCCCAAAATCCTTCACAGCATTATATGTTCTGCCCAGTTTCACCTCAAAGTCACTTTGAGGTAATAAAGGCAGAAGGATGATGAAGCATCTATCTCCCCTCTTCTGCATTACAGCTTTGTCTGCCTTCACTCACCCAGGAGGATAATAGATACCAATTATCTTGCACCACTGATTTCATAATTGCTTTAAAGGGATCACTACAACACATTCCCATCTTTGGCTGGCAAGAGAAGCTAATCAGATCCCTAAATTAGACTGAAGTGATAGACTTATTAGGGACTAATTTCTGTATTGCTAAACAAACAAAATCACCTTTCCAAAACCAACAAAAACAATCATAGGTTGTTCTGATTATATCTTCTGATCACAGTGTCATGTTATCCCCAGAGCACATCACTCCCAGACTGCAGGCTTACTTGTAGGTCCCAGAATTTCAGTGATTAAGATGTAACACAAAGGCTTTTCCAGCTGGATCAGGCGATGCTGAAATATCCCTCAGTTATGCTGCTATAGGCTCAAGCTGTTGGGGAACATCCTGTGATTCACTGAGCATTCTTCTCCGCGCCCCCTCTTTTCACTCCTTATATGTTTATATACCACAACTGCATGTCATTAGCTTTTTGACCTCTCTCCCATAGTTTATTAGTCCTTGTCTCTTTATGCACTTCTTTTTTCTCTTTTTTCCTCCTCACCCCACAACTAGTCAGCGGGGATGGCTGGTTCTTCTAAAGTCCTTTTGTTGTTAGCAAGGGGTTCTTCCTCCCTACAGTCGCCAAATTGACTTGCCAAAAGGGATTGTTTGATTGTTGGGGTTTTCTCTCTAATATTGTGGGCTCTCTCACATGCAATATAAAAAGCCTTAAGGGGATTGTAGTTATAAAGTGATATACAGACATGAATTTCAGCCTTCAGTTTAGCTGGAAGGGAAAACAACAAAAAGGCTAAAACTTCAGAATTTTCCTTACTTTAGATTCAATCAAATCTCAATGCATGATGCCATATCAAAATTCAACAAGCTGCACTGATCAGGTGCTATTGTGAGGTAAATCAGACAGAGACGACCTAAGCTGGCCCCAGATGACGACTTACATTTCCTATCCCCGGTAGACAGGTCACACAACTGCATCCTACTTCCTTTTCCTACAGGCATGGACATTCGTCACACCTCAGTCTCCTGGTGGCCTAAAACGGAAACATCAGATGGGAAACACTGTTAACACCCTATAATATTCCCAACATGGGGTTGTGACTATTTGCGTATAGAAATTTTACGATGGCTAAGACATACATCAAATGATTTAAATAAATCATCACTATAATGATCGTAGTGTGTCTGCATGTTTGTTCTGAAACTTTTCCTAGCTAACTGATAATATAATATATTTATATAGCGCCTTTCAAGAAACCCAAGGTGGCATTATACAGAAAACTCAAAGCCCACAGGCCTCAAAGATGTGAGGAAAACTGAAGGGATTTTCACCATCTTTGGGAAATTAAAGTCATTCTCTATTGCTTGGCCTTAAGAACACCAGAAGTGAGGGTGGACTCAGAGGTGGTGTGGTGTGATGTGACTCTGCACACATCATACCACCACATCATTTTGGTTTTGAACACGTCACACACCTCCATTAGTGGCCAAAATGTGCAGATGGAAACATCAGATGGAGTTTTCCAAGCATGCTAATTCTTGCTTCTATTTTAGGATGCAGTGTACCTTTTTTAAATGAGGTACACAAGTCTATAAAGAGGTGCTAATGAATGACTCACACTTCATGGAACCCTCCACTATGCGTGTCATTCTTTCCTTGCTGGGTCCACACCTTGCACCACTGACTACTGACTAGAATAATTCTATTATTTTCATCACAGTAGCAATAAATACTAGTCACAGATCATGCTAACTGTCTTCTATCATTGCTTTTCACAACCCCTTCATCAATCCATCTGTTACTGTTTCCATCACCAGACCCACCAGTCTTCCCTGTTTAAGTCTTTCTGGAAGGTCTGTACAGCAATTATAAATATTTTCTATGATTTAGGCAAATTCTACTACACAGTTTCTGTTAACTCTACACAAACCATCTGAATAAAGTTGCTTGTAATTCATCACAAACTGAGCAATATACTTTGTGACAAATGCTTAAAAAGGAAAAAAAAACATTAATCATGGGCTAGTAAATTCAACCCCCAGGTTAAGTTTGCCATGGTGGAGCTCTACT
The DNA here is from genome assembly GCF_013358895.1 of Oreochromis aureus. Classification (NCBI taxonomy): domain Eukaryota; kingdom Metazoa; phylum Chordata; class Actinopteri; order Cichliformes; family Cichlidae; genus Oreochromis; species Oreochromis aureus. The sequence goes on from NC_052962.1 coordinate 14,964,752, forward strand.
GTAAAGTCCTGAGGTGTCTGACTGAGGACACTCAGAGCAAACCAGTCTTAAGTTTGGTGTGTACCAGTATTGCACCCCATCTGCCCTGCTCACCAAAGTTGGGTCCCTGTAACATGTGTCCACTTCCACCAAAAATAATGTAGCGGGCCAGGGCTGTTCGGGGTTTTGTTATTGACATTTATGTTCTGTTGCCATGGTTACAGGTGATGCTCTCTCTGCAACTGTGTGTTTCTGGGTGAGAGAGCGCCATTTTGTGTTGTTGTTGTGGTTGCCGCGCGGGGCAGTTTGGTAGCGGCAGTGCTCCTGGCAGATTTAAATAAATGGCTGTGCTCCCAAGAAACCTCTGTCTCCTCCGTGTCTGAGCTCGCCACAATAAATTCTATTAAAAGGTTTGTCATTTTGAAACACTGAAGGACATCCAACACATATTAGTGACACACATTTACAGGATATTAAAAATTGCATTTGAAGAGGTCTAGAGGTGTAGAAGGAGACAACCTTGAAGTCGCCAATAAATCAGGTAACGCTTTCAAAACTTCATCTGTGTGAGTTGCAGAACTTGAGTTAGGAGAAAGGTTTCATAAATATGTTTTCATAGTGCTTAAACACTTGAAAATAACTTTTGCTGCCTTTTCATGTTTCTGCAGGTGCGTACAATGGACGAACCAAACACTGAGAGTCAGTCAGAGCCCCTTTAGTGTTTGGTTTTGTTTTTTCTTCCTACATATATTCAGCTGGTTGTAATCTGCAGCCTCATCAGTAGATGCTACTAAATTCTAAACATTGCATATTTAAGCAGTTGTAGCTTCTGGGTATACTGGGGTCTACTCTCAATGTATAGCGCATTATGTTGAGTACAAAGATGTTGAGAGGAGCCTCTCAATAAGACCCACTGTGTCAGTATTTTCGCCAGATGTGGCTCATGGGTCACTGGGGTGTGAAGAAGATGCGGGAAATGAAACTGACAGCACCTTGTTGCTAAATAATTACAGCTATGTTCAACCCCAGATTTCTTCCGAACACATTCACGTCCTGAATTGTTATTTTATGTTTTGTTTTGTTTTTTTCCCTCTCTTGTGTGCCAGTCTCAGTTATATCCTCCACTGACATGTTTTCTCAGAGTCTGTGTTATTGCTTATATGGTTAGCGCTGGAAAACCAAACAAAGCCTGACACAGCACTCCATCACCTGGCCCGATGATGTCATGATGTCTTAAGTATCCCACTTTGACTGCGGCCCCACCTTCCTCTCAGTACATGTCAGAGGTTGGTGAACCATGCACAGGTGTGTGTGTGTCTGCGTGTGCAAATCAGTGACATATTTTTGGAGACTGAGAACCCCCACAGGTTGTAAAGTTGTTCCAGACCACGTTGTACCAGAGCTGGGTGTGAATGGGGGTTATGTCTCTGAACAGTCCACTCTTTGAGCTTCATTTCCAGGTCGACCCCTTCCAGAGCATGGTTCATGGTAGAGGTGTCGTCATCTGACTGGTTAGAGCTCCTGGCCTCACATGTTTGTTAGAGTACGTTTTGCTGTTCATCAATCAAATCTAGGTTTCCATTACTACCAAGTAGACCTGAAATTTCATATTTCCACTCAGTCTTCTTAGTACATGAGCCTTGCTCATAGAGTGTGCTGCACTCATACTCCATTGACATAAGTTCACACTTGCAGTTTCTTAAGTGCTAGCGAGAAGTTCTCCTAGTGCTTGAAGAAAACACTACTATAATTAAACATAATGAGGATTTACATTGGCCAGCAGTTGAGCATGCTCCTTACAATGATAGTGCCAAGATGCTGATGTTTGTTGGTAACATTTACCAAGACGAAAATACTCCATCCACATATTAAAGAGGTACTCATGTATTGATTTGTGGTGAGAATATTTGCTTCTTCGGAAAAAATTCTGGATTTGCTGTCATGTGGACAAAGTCATGATCTAGTTACTCATGCCAAATAACCGGACTGCTTGAAAGAACGTGTCATCACTTTCGTCTTGGACGATCCACTTCCTAATTTTTCTCACAGCGTCATCTATTTGTGCTCATTCAGATCTGCCAAGAAGTAGATAGAACCGGTCAGGGGGGAGGAAAAATTTTGAATGTTGGATATCCCTTCACAGTTAAAGTCATGCTTTTGCCTTCCAAGGCACATCTCCAAGGACATCCAGGTCTCATTCACTCAGCCCCACTGGCTTTTATGTCCACTGAAAATGTCTCAGTGGTGTGTGCCGCATACTGAGTGCAAAAGAAACCAAATGTGGTATTCTGAAAACAGACTGTTTATGTGATTTTGTTACACTGTCTTTTGTTTCTGTGGAATACAGTTTTGGTTTAAATTATTATGGTTTAATGTCTAAATCAAAGAAACACTTTGATAGGATTAAAGGAAAGGAAATAGGAAATAATTATATGGTCTCACAACATATTAGCAACATAAGAGGTTCATGGTAACAATGGAACATGAAACCACAGTGTGCTCAAATGATGGTGGCTGGAAATACTACAACAAACACAGAGAGAATCTCAGTTGATGACAATCAACTGCCCTCTTTTTACTGAAAACAATAAAACCCCTCTGCTGACATGAGGCAGGCTTCTGGTAGAGTCTGTCCGTAGAGAGAACATTTAATGGCTCCATGTGGGGTTGTTTGCTGCTTAATCTGTGGTTGTAACATCCACTCAGACATGTGTATCTATTTTTTTCCTGTTTCAAAGCATATGACATTCCTTTAACCTGATAACTGATGTGGATTCTGACAGTCGGTGGGGCCAGACGCTGACCTGGCTCATGAGAGGCCCGGAAACAATCCAACAAAATGCTACACAGCTTTGGAGAACTCCCTCCCTTCTTACTTGCTCAATGTATCCCTTTGGAGCAGGATGTTGCAGGTCAGATTTACAGTAGATCTATGCGCCACTGAGCCTAACTTGGGCAAGCTAATTGGAAAAAGGTTTGTACGTTATGTGGCCCACAGAGGGTCCTGTCAGCACCTCCACATTGAATAAGCAAGGAAATCACAAAGGATGGCACACAGGTGAAGCAGATGTACATATGAATGTGTGTAAAGATATATTCTCTATAGTACACATGCATGCATGTGCACATGGAATGTTTTGAAGACCATAAAAAATTAAGAAGAGTTTTTGGCACACCGTTCACATTACTGAATGACATGAACAAGGAAATGAGGAGGTTGAACTTTAAGTTACACATGTCTGGCATGCACATTGCCATTGGAGAATACACTGACAGCATCCCAAATATATGTATGCATGTGTTATATATGAAGGGGAAAAAGATCAGGCATGTATACATGTAGAAATATGACTCATTTCCTGCACTGAAAACACTGTACTAATGGACTGCTCTGCACTCTTCTCATGCAATTTTAATTCTATTGTGTTTCTAACCTCGTTTTATCTGTGATTTCCATTATGGATCGCCAAAGAGGAACCCTCTGTCTGATAAAAATGGTCCATTACATAAATGGCTCATCACTCCGAGGCCTTTGTGTGTCTGCCCAGCAGGTGAACAAGAGGTCTTCAACTTGGCAACAATAGAAAGACTTTGAAGACTTTACAGTTGGAGAGACACATCATCACAGACTCCAGCAGTAATGGGATTGAGTAACACTACACCTGATGAAAATAATACTAATAGTGACAATGTGAACAATAGTCTGGTCTTGTCATTCATGACAAAAGGTTAATGTCCCAAAATGATTATTAAACCTCATTATATCTTACAAGTTCATTTACTACAAATGTTGAGTTAACTATTATAGAGCAAATTCTTGAAGTTGGTTGGCAGTGATGGACTTCTCTACCAACTGTAGTGACTGTTTGCCTTCAAAGTAAAAGTTGCACCTTTTTGAAACATGTTGGCTGCAACGCTGAGGCATAACTTTACTACAAGCAACTGTGGCAATCTACTAGAAACCAAAGCAATTACTGAGGGGGGAAATACAACCTGTGGTTGTATCACATCCAGTATGGCAGACAGCTGTTGAGCAATGTGCACATGACATCACATGAGAAACCTCAATAAAAGATGGACGTAGCCTCTGCAGGGCAAAAATGAAGCCAATGTGAAAGTGCCTGAAAACTGCATTCTCCCTGAAAACCACTAGATGGCAATAGCTGTGGTCTAAAAAGATTTCTGGTTAAAACTTTATGGTAAAACAGCGTTTTGACTTGACTAAAGTCCAAAATAAGGTCATTTTGTAAATCTTGGTCATACAATGTTACTAAAATGAGGATTATTTGTGGTAAAACCACATTCTGACTAAACAGACAGTTACAGTGATGCGATGTTGAAAGTTTTAATCTCAAGGCTTCAAAACAGGGCTTTAGAAACCGATCAGTGATGTCACAGTAGCCATATCCTTCTTTAATACTCTCTATGGCTAGATCAAAATGTAACCATGCCTATTAATAAGAATATTATAAATATCTAACATTTTAAAATAAGACAGTGACCACGATTAAATATTGTCTGTTATACTTTTATGTTGGCCCTGCGACAGAGGATGGATGGATGGATGGATGGATGCTAGTGAGCATTCTAGCGGAAATCGGTTCAATGTCAGTTTCCATGTTAGCATTTAGCTCAATGTGCTTAATGTCATAAAGCTACTAGGATAGCTAAGGTAGTAATTTCCCAAAAAAGCAAAGTTCAGTATTGTAAATTAAGTTTAAAAATAACAATAATAATTACAAAAGTGTTCAAATGTGAGTAAAAAAAAATAAAATTTGAATCTGTAGAAAGCAGTTCTAACAGCTAATTTGCAGATAACACTAACTATACAACAATAACTATATAGCACTAACTATACACCTATGTGTAACATTTTCAGCGTAAAGATGAAGAAAATGTAAACACACTACTCACCTAATATTAGCCTTTACAATGAAAATACATCCATGGCTAAATCATTTGTTAGCTAGTTTTTAACACGAAGAAGTCGTTTAATGTGCTGACTTATTTTGACTTTATAAGCTGTGTTTTGTTTTACTTTGTGTTGTTTGTTTATTTGTTTTAAGTATGAAATGGGGGGAATTATAAAATGGTGGCTGCATTTTATCCAAGAAGGCAACACTGACCTATGAGACGTCTCATTAATTAACTTCAAGACACGTTACAATGTCAAACATAAACTGTCTAAGCTTTGATCAAAATACAATATTTGCTACTATATGGCATCATTTACCATTACTTTTTCTTTCTTTTTTTAACATTTCCATAACATTTAAATGGAATCATACTATATATTGCCACATCATGTTATTGGTCAGGTGAGCCTCAAATTCCAGTGTATTTGAACAGAGAGTCTGTTTTTCAGGTCTGAAAATGTTTAGCCTCTACAATGAGACTATCCAGAGCCCTTCTAATCACAATCATTTGTATAAAACAATTGCTTCAAATCGGGGGAAAATAAATGTTTTGCTGAAGATATAAATGCTAGAGCTGGTGTCTGGATTTATGCCTTGCATACTAGCATGGATATCGTACTATGAAATGTAGATAGATGGCCAGCTTGAATCATTTGAAGTAAGCTGCCCTAATTAGTGTACAGTCTGTTTTGTCACTCCAAGATATTAATGTGACACACACACACACACACACACGGTCAGCTCATGCTTGGCAGCAATGAGCAGTGACATCCCGTCCAGTGCAGCTGGTCTACAGCCTCTAGGCAGTCCTACGCTCTGGGAGGGAAGCCTGGTTTGATTTTAGTCAAACCAGGGCAAACCAGGACTTTCACATTCCAGCTTTTCAATTGAAATTATTTGTTACTGCCCCAGAGACTCATAGAGAGCTTACATATATGAATTTGGAGGAATAATGTCTTAAAGTGTTAGCTAAGGTGCTGTTTGCCCTCAGGCTAACCAGTGCAAAATTATACACACCACTTTTTCTTTTCCTTTTTGCTCTTTCTCTCTCTCTCTCATTCTCCTTGCTCTATCTTGAAGTGAGGCTGTTCCAAGCTGGAAAGTTCTGCCGCTGTTACATAAACTCCAGCTCGAGCGGCTGCGGGGTCAAGAAAAAGGGAAGAAAAGAGGGAGAAAAACAAGACAAGAGCTGAAGAATATTGTGGGAAAATAGGGGCCAAAGATAAAAAGGATCTGGATTGGGTAAAACCTGTGTCATCGGGAACGTCTAAAAAAAACCTCCTCTTCATAAGATCCCAGAGAAAAGAGGAAGAACAAAAGAGCAGGAGGAAATTGGAAGCAGAGTGAAGGCAGCTTAGCAGCTCCTATCCAAAAAGCCTGGAAGAAAGGGAAGAAGGAAAAACTGAAAACAAAGCATTAAATGGCTTGGAATCGTCCAAGGCCCGCCTGAAACCCTCTCTGGAAACAGCCAGGCCGCCGCTGATACACAAAAGAGCCGACTTCAACCTGACATGTCTTCCTGTTGAAAAGACAAACACAAATCTCCCAGAGCACTGGCGATCCAGGAATTCATTGTGTGGGTTACCTGGTGCCGATCTCTGGTTTTATTGTTGGGAATCGAGGGGTTTTGTTGCTAGTTTAGTTTCTCTTTCCCTGCCAGCACACTTAATGACCCAAACATTACTTTGGGAAGCTTAATAACTTCTCACTTTCTATTGGATGTACAACCCACGGTAGATGACTGAGCGAAGCATGAGTTATTAGATTTATAGGAAGTGCTCAACAGTTTGTCTGGAAGTGGGTAATGAATCATATTCCAAATGGCTTGCAGATGCTGTAGCAGATCTCGGTGGGTACATGCTGCGACTGAATACCAAATCAACTTATAATTACCTCTCGAAACCACATTTATTTACTGAGGTGTTTATGCGCATAAATCCCAATCGAACATCCCCTCAAACCACTAAAAATCACACAGAGCAACAGGGTGGTGTGTTTTAGCAGACAAGGGAAGTTCCTATGAATAATGCAATGACAACTCCTGTACTGGCCAGAGCATCTTTTCAGGTGTGCACGCTCATTAAATCAGCCACCTCTACTGCTTCAGTAAGTCAGGGTTTTAATTTACCATGAATCCACTTGTATGCTGACTCACTGCATTTTCTCCTTTTATGAAGTGCTGTCCATACTGCTTTCATCTCAGCTGTTCTCACTGACTAGCTGCAAAACACACACACACACATATTGTGGAAACCTCTGAAAATCCTGGGTGACTGAATCTTCGGCCAGCCTTTACTTCACCTGTGAGGCAGCACGTTTCCCAGCAGATACAGGACATTCCCAAAAACTGCAAAGTAAACAGGTTGAATAATGGAAACATTGTGAAAGTCAGAGGAAAAAAGGAAAGGGGGGGCTAAACATTGAGAGGACGGGGTTGGAAATAGATGGAGTGGAGGTAGAAGAAAGGGATGCGGTATTCAATAAGCACAGGTCCATTACCAGGCTGTGTGCTGGGCTTTACTGTCACAGCGTGCCTTTCACCATTTGTTTCCCATAAAGGCCACATGGAAACATTTAGCTGGCTTAAAGCAGATCAGCGCACGCTGTCTCAGGCCCGTAACATTTGCTACTTGTATTCCAGGTCTGTCCTAATAAAGTTTTCTGAAAAATATAGGCAGCTGCAATAAATAATATTAATAAATATTTTTTAAATGGCAGCACGTCTGCTTGTGGGAGACAGCGAACAAACTGCCTGCATGTTAGGAAGCATCTTAGACTGTTTGAAACTATGAGAGAGAGAGAAGGGGAGTAAATATGAATAGCATCTTCAAAGTAGTTCCTCATGGCTCAATGAGTCTTAAGTGCCTCAAACAACTCTTTTTTTCTCTCTCTCTTGCCCTCTCTCTTTTCTGTGACACCATCTGCAGTCCTGCAGAGGTAATTGAAATCCCAGATGCTCAGGTTATAAGCAGAGCGCTAGTTAGTCTTCATACTTTCTTGCTTAATGGGTAAAACTGTGAAAACAATCAACACAAAGCTCTCACCAAGAGCCGAGAAACAGTCGACTGTTTGCATGATCGGTCCTTCTAGAAAGCATTAACACCTACGTGAGAGTGCTGCGGCAGTAATAAATTCATCCTTGCTTTGGGCTCCATGACCAGCATGTGTGTATGCATTTGTCAAGGTAAATTCCTGCAAGTATATGGCAGAGGGATACCGGTTTTCACAAGTACACAAACCCAGCTGTCTATGCATCCCTCAGGTCCAGCTCCAAACCTGCCAAGTCATTTACATTAAGCTTCTGCACACAACCACACAAAAAATATATTTCCTGAACTACTCTACATCCAACATCCACATGACAGGCCTACAGGGTGCATAGATACGCGCGCGTAATGTGTTGAGCGCTCGCCTAATGGCCTGCCGAGTTTATTGTTGGCCCTTGTGGTGCCTCCGCTTTCCATTCTTTATCCTTTTAAAAGAGCACTACCCCAGACAGGAGTAGGCAGATGCTTCAGACAATGCATAATAACGAGAAATCCCTCCCTAATACATCTTATAAAGTACAGAGTTGACTGCATGTTGTCAATGTTTCTCTCATCTCGAGCCAGATCAAAGCTATTGGCACCATCTGAAAAAAATAGAGCCTTATTATTTACGTTTTCTTGCAGATCCAGCCAGTACTCCCACAAGTAAGGGAATGTACACCCCCACACCACAATATATCCATCTTTGGCAGAAAAGAAAAATAGATGTACATCGTTTAAACCACATGCCCGCAGAGGAAAGCTAATGTACACAGCAACCTCTGGTGGCTGTTTGGAGAATTGACCTCAAGTCAACAGAATTTGTCATGGGTTCATGTAATAGCACTAGTAGCTATAAAATAAGAATGTGTAGGCCTCGAGGTTTCCAGCAGCTAATGGCTGACAGATTTCTCCAAAAGGAAATCCCTATCTGACAATCTCATTCTCTAAGTGCTTTCAGCAGACTCGTGAGTTTGGTACTCTTGCTGTTCTGCTACACAATAAAACAAAAAAAGATGAGGAATTAAGACGACATTGCTAATGTTCTTCTGGTATCCAGACCAGATATTTTTTTCCCCCTCCTTTCAAATGTGGAACCAGGGATGGATTGTGTGTGTGTGTGCATGTGCTACATCTCATGAATGGCCGCCTGTGTTTTAAGTTATTGATGAGGTGTGCGGCAGGTCTGACTGAGAGGTTCTGTTCATTACTTGTAAGGGAGCTATTCACAGGTGTGACAGCCCCAACTGGTGACTTTTCTGCACCCATGCAAATTGCTTCTATGGGCCCTGAACAAACATAAGAGAGAAATTAAGGTCGGTTATTGTTTGCCTTTGGAGAACAGCTCCAAAGAAATAACTTCCACAGTACACTGAAACATTTAGTGTGTTTGTGTAAGAAAGAGCTTGGTTTAAAGTGTTCAAGGTCCCCAAGCAGGCATGTTAGAAGGTTTCAAATCTCATAAATGGATGAGAAAAGCGTCACATCAAATGTCACTTTTACTGAACATCATCATAAATTAACATGCCAAATAATTGGCAGCAATAAAGTGTGATTTCATTAAAAAACAAAAAAACAAAGAAGAGAATAGACCAAAAAAAACAAACAAACAAACAAACAAAAACTTGGCATAAGACTTACTCGCCTCGTGCCGAACAAAAATAAACAAAACACTCTATTCATGAGAAAAAGATGTCAACAAGAGTCTTTAAACATGGGTTAGTAACAAATAAAGTCGATTCAGATCTTTTTAGTGAATCATCCATCAGCCTCTTATGTTCACATCGACTCATAGAGATGTTATGTTGCCAGAAAAGTAACCATCCTGTTAAAGTTGAGCACGCAGTCTGATGGTGTGAATCATGTTCGTCTTTTAAAGTGTGAAAGTGTTCTGTGTTTAAATCAGTCCTCCCTCTTTGGGATTCAGGTGATCTCTGCGTTTCCATCACTCGTCTCCCGCAGGCAGGTTTTCTTCAATCCTCTTAATGAACTTCATGCGGATTTCTGTCACACTGTCCCCTCTCAGAGTGTCCTGGGCAAATTTCACATCCACCGCCATCTGGACCTAAATCACATTCATAAAGAGTTTGTTTTAAAAACAAAAAGGAAGACAGACTTTTATCCTCAGTTGTTCATTTTCCACTATTAAAGTTGTGGTCAGAAGTTGCATACGCTCATCGTGGCCATGAATGTTCATCAGGGTTTATGTCCACAGCAAGTTTTACATTGTTATGGATTGACAAGGTGCTGACCAGGAAAGAAGCACCTGCTCCAAAATCAAGCAGCCTTCTGAAGAAAAGTTTAATGTGAGATAAGACAAAGTTTGAGGTTTGTGGCCACAATGACAAGAGACGTGTTAGGAGGAGTAAAGGTGAGGCTTTCAAATCTAAGAGCACGGTGCCAACTGTCAAGTATGGTGTTGGCAGCAAAAATAGCTCTTGGGCTTTTCCCCCCAGGAAGCATGATGCACGAGTGAAGGAGGACGCCTAACTCCAAATTCTTCAACTTCACCTAGAATCAAAAGCTGGACTGTTGAAGCTTGGACACAGTTGGGTGTTCAAAAAGACAATGATCCCAAACACACAACAAAACTGGTTTTGGAATGGATAAAGTTGGCTAACATTAACAGTCTGAAATGGCCTTCCCAAAACTCCGACCTCAACCCTATTGGAAATTTGTGGACTACACCTTAAAGCCAGGTCTGTGCCAGAAAACCAACCAATTTAAATAAACTCTACCAATTTTCCCAATAAGAGTGGTCAAATATCCAGCCAGAATTATGTCAGAATCTTGGTGATGGATAAAAAAAGCATCTTGCAAGTTGCTAAGAGACATTTAACCAAATATTGGTGGATGTATATGTTTGAGCCTATGTGGATTAGAGGAAATCCAAAATAGAATTGGCAGTATACGTCATTACAGGGAGTGCAGAATTATTAGGCAAATGAGTATTTTGTCCACATCATCCTCTTCATGCATGTTGTCTTACTCCAAGCTGTATAGGCTCGAAAGCCTACTACCAATTAAGGATATTAGGTGATGTGCATCTCTGTAATGAGAAGGGGTGTGGTCTAATGACATCAACACCCTATACCTATGTGCATAATTATTAGGCAACTTCCTTTCCTTTGGCAAAATGGGTCAAAAGAAGGACTTGACAGGCTCAGAAAAGTCCAAAATAGTGAGATATCTTGCAGAGGGATGCAGCAGTCTTAAAATTGCAAAGCTTCTGAAGCGTGATCATCGAACAATCAAGCGTTTCATTCAAAATAGTCAACAGGGTCGCAAGAAGCGTGTGGAAAAACCAAGGCGCAAAATAACTGCCCATGAACTGAGAAAAGTCAAGCGTGCAGCTGCCAAGATGCCACTTGCCACCAGTTTGGCCATATTTCAGAGCTGCAACATCACTGGAGTGCCCAAAAGCACAAGGTGTGCAATACTCAGAGACATGGCCAAGGTAAGAAAGGCTGAAAGGCGACCACCACCACTGAACAAGACACACAAGCTGAAACGTCAAGACTGGGCCAAGAAATATCTCAAGACTGATTTTTCTAAGGTTTTATGGACTGATGAAATGAGAGTGAGTCTTGATGGGCCAGATGGATGGGCCCGTGGCTGGATTGGTAAAGGGCAGAGAGCTCCAGTCCGACTCAGACGCCAGCAAGGTGGAGGTGGAGTACTGGTTTGGGCTGGTATCATCAAAGATGAGCTTGTGGGGCCTTTTCGGGTTGAGGATGGAGTCAAGCTCAACTCCCAGTCCTACTGCCAGTTTCTGGAAGACACCTTCTTCAAGCAGTGGTACAGGAAGTCTGCATCCTTCAAGAAAAACATGATTTTCATGCAGGACAATGCTCCATCACACGCGTCCAAGTACTCCACAGCGTGGCTGGCAAGAAAGGGTATAAAAGAAGAAAAACTAAATACATGGCCTCCTTGTTCACCTGATCTGAACCCCATTGAGAACCTGTGGTCCATCATCAAATGTGAGATTTACAAGGAGGAAAACAGTCCACCTCTCTGAACAGTGTCTGGGAGGCTGTGGTTGCTGCTGCACGCAATGTTGATGGTGAACAGATCAAAACACTGACAGAATCCATGGATGGCAGGCTTTTGAGTGTCCTTGCAAAGAAAGGTGGCTATATTGGTCGCTGATTTGTTTTTGTTTTGTTTCTGAATGTCAGAAATGTATATTTGTGAATGTGGAGATGTTCTATTGGTTTCACTGGTAAAAATAAATAATTGAAATGGGTATATATTTGTTTTTTGTTAAGTTGCCTAATAATTATGCACAGTAATAGTCACCTGCACACACAGATATCCCCCTAAAATAGCTAAAACTAAAAACTACTTCCAAAAACATTCAGCTTTGATATTAATGAGTTTTTTGGGTTCATTGAGAACATGGTTGTTGTTCAATAATAAAATTATTCCTCAAAAATACAACTTGCCTAATAATTCTGCACTCCCTGTAAAGATGTATGCCATCATTTCACGGCATAAACTAACTGTAACTGTGCACTGGAACCATATCACCATTGTTTCTTTATATTTTTCCATATATCCTATTCACGCTATAAACGTGGCACCTTATAACTTCTGAGGTTTATCTTACCATCTCCAGGGCTCCTCTGAGGACGCCGCACAGAAGGTTGGAGTAGATGAGTGTGCTGTGGTTATCTGGCAACTCCACAAAGTCTACCAGTGGATTATTCTCGAGAATAAGGGAAAACTCATCTCCTGCAGGGCTCCAGTTGGTCACGCTTGGGGTGATTCCTAGGTACATTTTAAAAGCAACCTAATGGAGACCCCCATGTTAACAACAGAGAGGAGAAAAAAGGAAAAAAAACACATCATTTATAAATATTTTCTGATAAAGTCATCAGTTTTTTTTGCCTTTTGTTCTTCTTTATCACTTTTTCATAGAGGGAACGACAGGCTTTCTCATTTTCTGACAAATAAAATTTCAATGGAGCAGACAAAATCCCAGTTGCACCGCTCCAAATAATTCCAACATTGGCCTGGGCAGATTTGCACTCATATGTAAAATGTTTGCTGTCCTTATTCCAGTTTTTTAACATCACTAGCCACAGAATAATAATGAAAATATGATCCACAGCTGTAGAAAATCTGTTGTGGCCACATAACAGACCTCTTCTGCGTCTATTTAACTGAAGAATTGCTGAGGTGATTTCAGAGTTTAGCTAGAGGTCACGAGATATCCTGAAGCAGTCATTCACTGCACCTTCCAAACCGCTGTCCCATAGTGGTCCTCCATTTACAGACCTGACCTCTCTCTTCATGACCACGAGCCAGGTCCCTGAGCTGGAGTGTTGTTACATCTGTGGAATGACTCCCTTTGCACGCAGATGTAACACCTCGAAAGCAACTGAAGGGCTCAATGTGCAGCCCGAGAGCCGCCTTCCTGGACTGTCTGTCTGTGTCCTTTTGTCATAAGGAAGTCATATGGAAAAACTGACAGCCAGGTGACTTAGTATAAAACCAGACTCAGTTATGCAGCCCTGTTGCCAAAGCTGAACAGAGACCCATTTTGTTAACTTCCAGCTATTTTAACAACTATGCATGATTCACATTTGAAAATAATTCTTATTTTTCTTATAATGGGCCTTGGTAAAGCACCTCACTACATCTACTACATGAAAAATAAATAAATAAATAAATAAACTGTTCCTTTTTAAGGCCTGTAATCTAATTGGCTGCCCCTCACTACCAGAAAGTTTGAATAGCAGGTGGGCGTGGTTTCTGTGCTCACAGCCAGTATTTAGAGCCTTTGGCTCATAGGGATTACTTGTAACTTGTTACTTTGGCCATGACAAATGTGAGCATCTATGATTGCAACAGCAAATATGTTAGAGAAAATAAGGAAAAGCTTAGCAGGTTCTCTTTCAAAATAAAAGTCCAAAGATGGCAAACCAGAGATGTATCACTCAATTTGCATCACATTTCACACCGGATCATCTCCACACACTCACAGGAATGTGATGTTAGCATAAAGTTAGAAATATGCTTCATTCTGTATTTTAAGCTTTTCTTGTCCACTTAGTCATATCGGTTTTACTTACCCCTTACCCTTATCCTGACACTCTTTCACCCATCCTGTGTTAGGGTGTTTTATTAGAAATGTTCCCTCTAATCTGTCCCTCCCTCTCCTATTTCCCTCTGTCTGTCTTGGGAGAAGTCCATGGTCATGCTCTGATTGGCCTGGAACCTTACAGTTACCTTAGCAATGACATCGGCTGTTTCTCGGAAATCCTGACACCTGCCAATGCTTGAGCGTGCCAGGAAGTCTTCGATCAGACGCACACCAATGTTATAACCCCTGTGGAAGTCAGAACATCAGAGAGAGAGAGAAGTGGGTAAGAGACAAAGTCATGTTTTCTTTTTATATTAAAGGAAAAGTAGTTGGGGGGAAATGACAGGCTAACCTGCAGCAAACTGTAAAGCCATGGCAGACAGCTTCAAATCCTTCAAAATATTTTTGGTTCATATACTTGCCAAATAATGACATTTCTGATTAAAGAGTCCAGACAACTTATCCTAACAGCAGAGTCTGAAGCCAATGGATGCATCCCAATCCTAACATGGTCTGTCTCTAACCAGCTGGATGGCATCTGGCAGATTGGGCAGTGCAGATTCACTGCCTTCTAAGGCCAGGTAAGACGAGCCTCGTCCTGACAGCTCAGGGTTACCGCACAGCCAGAGAAAAAAAGTACATCCAGTCCAAAGGTCTGTCAGCATGACAGGACAATTTAAATTTCTTAAGTTAGAAACCGATCATTTTGTCTTAATCTTATTCTGGGGGAGTACTGTCTCCCGCTTGGCATTCCTAAGATTCTTCTGTCTTAATATTAAATATTTGCTCCTTCAAAAGACCCCATCCAAAGAACTTACAAGAGGAGAAGCAGCAGTGTAAGAAATGAAATCCGATAAGACTGCGTCTCTGCTACATTTTGTGTCAAGTTATATTATGAACTGAAAATAGGAAAACGCTTAAAGAGTATAATGAAGCTGTCAGCTATAAAGAGTCACCCAAGAGGCTTCAAAAATCCCAAAGGATACATGATTGAGAGCATCCACTGAAAACCACAGGCTCAACATGTGTGAGACAGAAGCACTGAACTTTGTAACAGATAAATACGCATGTACAGAATACTCAGCAATACCTTGTCATCAGCATTGTACTTCCTGTGATACGTTCATGGCTGTTTCCATTCATAAAATTATGTATGATGTTATAAATTGTGTGTTTATTACATCATGGCTTTGTGACGCACACCTGCACATCATACCAGTTATGTAGTAAGTTTCAGCGGCTTGGAATTATCTACCAGAAAAGCCAGGTTTATGTTTCTTAATGTATCAAATAAACAGTCTGAATAATAGCACATATGTAATGGTACATACATGAACTTATTAACTATAAATTAAACAAAGGGTGCCTTTGTTTTAACCTCAGATCATCAGTTTGAGATGATCTGAGGTTTGGGACATGATACTTCATCCTGCTGGAAACAACCATCAGAAGATGGATACACTACACTTTATTACATCACCAGCTTGATGCAGGACTGATCCATGCCTTCATGTTATATAATAGCTTATCAAGCTATGACGAGCTTAAAAGTCAGTTTTCTGTGTCACAAAAGTGGCTCTCTTTTTACCTAGCTAAACCACCGTGGTAAGACCTGACCAGGTTATGTTCCAATTGTCAGTTTAAAATAAGCTGGATGCACCATGTTTGCACATGTTTTCTAATTTGGTGCCAAATCTCTTTTACATTGCTGGAATACAGCTACCAGAACAAAACACATTGATTTCACTTTCCTCTGCTGACAAAGTAAAATGATTTCCACATCTGCTTTGTTAGGCTACAGAACAGTAACCTTTAATGTTTAAATGGATCTAGTTCAAAGATTCAAAGCTCAAATGTGCCGCAGTCACCTTTAAAATAAATAGCAGCACAGGGAACGGTTTATTTACCGCTTTGTGAAATAAATCCCAAGATTAATGTTCTTCAGTAGCAATAATCGCTTATCTTTGTGACAATGCTGCATTTTACTGGTATATTTTTATATTTGATATAGATTTTTTTATCATTGATCATTATCTGAGAATCTGTCTCTTATTGGAGTAGGTGATTTTCATTTTGTGTGAAAGAAGAGTCACATGACCTGCAAAAACACTATTTCTATGTAATCATTCACATAGCAGAGCAGAAACCCAGCTTAACAGAAAGTTGGTAAAAAGCACTGTGGTGGCCATTTTCGGTGACTGGGGCTTTCGACTGTGTCAAGCCAGCTAACACTAGAAAAAGTGCTGCGGTTTTGAACTTCATTGGTGGTCTGGTGTGATCTTCTGCTGCTGTATCAGAGTGTTTGACACATTGTGTATTCACAGATGCTCTTGTACGTACCTTGGTAGGAACAAGTGCTTATTTGAGTTACTGTTATTTCCCTAACAGCTCGAGACAGGATAACCCAAATGAACTGAGGTGTTATGTGATTGGCTGATTAGGAATTTGTGTTGAAGGGGAGCAAATAGGTGTACCTCATAATGTGCCTAGTTACTATTTAAGTGATGGAAAAGTTTACCTCCTGTGTTTCTAATTAAGTAATGCTTTTTTTGTTTCACACAGCAAGTGCATTTAACAGTATTTTCACAATTTTCAAACAACAGCTGAGTGTGAGCCCCAAAAGAGGATTTGGCCAGCTTAATTCACAGTTTATTATTCAAATGGTCACAAATTTAAGCACAAATGTCTGTCTGTTGTGCTTAGAGAAATGCCTTTATTGTATGAGGAGCAAACGGTTCGTTCAAAGACAGGAAAAATCCTTGAAAGAGTACTCACATCTTATCCAGCTGTTTATTGACCTCCTCATCATTCTCATAGTCTTTACAAAGCTGAGTGACCAGGGCCCCATAAGTCAGTGTGAACAACTCCGAGTTCTAAAAAACAAACAAACAAAAAACACATAAACCACACAGATCACATGTTATGTTTGCCCCACACAAATCTGGACGAATGACAACTTTCTTACCAGCAAGCAAACTACATATATATATATAACATTTTAATTTAAATAATAATTTGGGGATAGGATATTTTTGAGCATCTAGAAGTTAAACAGACCATCCCATGGGCAGCTCCTAGAGCTGAAATAACGTTTGATGCCATCTTAGGATTGAATAACGTTTCATTAATATGCGGCACATTTTTCTATTACTGATCTTTCAGTTTTCACACCAAACTTTAAAAGCTATATAGATCTAATGTTATTATCATAAAATAACTGTTAAGATTAGAGCCACAGCTGACACGAATGACCTGTCACGGCACAGGAGCTACGATACCTGCTTGGAAAATAGTGTTTTAGCGTCGTTTTTTAGAAAGGTGTTTTACAGTTTTAGTCAGCTCACTGGTTAAATTGCAAATTTATATACGTTCAACTGAAAATTCATTTAAGAAATAGCTTCTAAATGTGTTTTTTGTGTTTTGTTGTCATTTGTTAAAAAAAAAAAAAACTACTTAGCTTGTAGCTCCACTTCCTGTCAAAGCCAAAGCCGGCATTATTCAACAGTGAAATACATGTAAAACAGGTACAAATGTATTTCTTGTACCTAGCCACATGTGCCAGATAAATATGCATAATTTGCCCGAGTAGCTCAGCTCAGAGACATGAGTGAGTTGTTAATTTAGCCTTACAGCCGCGGTTAGCATCCTGCTAGCTAAGCTTGCTATGTTGCCATTAATCCTGTGGGAGTCGCCTACCATCTTCTTGCTGTCTGTTGCCCGGTTGGCTTGTCTGGACATTGTGGCGGGTGTTACGGGCTTACACAGGTGGTGCACTCGATATTAATCCTTTATTTATTTGATTCAGGCTAAGCAGTTATTTCCGTAATCGCCTGTTTAAGTCGCTCTCGCTGTATCAAGCGTCATGAGATAGAAACATGAACTTCCGGTCTTACTTAAAAGTAAAAGCTTTATTGCGGAAAATTCGCGAGTAATCCATTGAAATTAAAGAAAACGGTGCAATGAGAAATAAAAAGCCTTTAGAATTACACCCTGTTGTTGCCGATATCCAGACAAATGTAGCCTCGTATGTATAACACCAGATAATACACTTTATTTTGAAAGGAAAAGCATTTTTTCCTACAGTTTTTAGGGGTGTGTTTGACGCAGTTTTTGTTCAGCTGCTTATCTTACCGCCCTCTTGCGTCTTGGAGGGGAACAGAGGACCGCAATTTCTTGGTCTCAACAAATTCTTCCCATAATTGACCACACGATGGCGATACGGGCAATATATTGATATATTGTGAGTTTTAAAAGCCTGCTTTATAAAATTGTAAGATTCCTTGACAAATAATTTAAACCTATAGTCGTTAAAAAGTTTTTTTTCTCAATAAGTGTAGTGATTACTCTTGCTCATAACATAACCTTTTGCACTCTACAGATATTGTCCGTGTGTTACAGAGAGAGAGAAAGTGAGGTAGAAGGAGAGAAGACAGAGGGAGAGAGAAAGACGGAGGGAGGGGGTTCACACTCAGAGAGGGAATATAGTAGTGATAGGTAACAGATGTGCTTCAAAGTCAGCATCACATTTTGAATCTCAGACATCACATGGCATCCTCTTCGTCCTGATTGGGGATATTTTCACCTCGAATTAGCCGCATGCTGGTTGGTTGAAAGGCAATCATCCCATCGTCGTGAAGCAAACTCTGCGCTCCACAGCGAGGAGGAGGAAGAAGAGGGACGGCGGAGCAGATCGCCCGTGCTCACACTTTCCTTTTTTGTGAAGGGCTCGTTTGGCAATAGCCGGCACAGACCACAGGAACTGTTGTGTTGGTGGTGGTGGTGGAGGAGGATGATGACGGGCAAATCTGTGAAAGACGTTGACAGATACCAGGCTGTCCTCAACTCTTTACTGGCGCTGGAGGAGAACAAATACTGCGCTGACTGTGAATCGAAAGGTAGGTGATTTCCATTAGGGTCATGTTTCCCCGGGTTTTGTGCCCGAGGCGCGCGGCCGGCGCATGAATCGACCCTCTTTGATCGTTTACTACGCTGGGAAAAAAAAATGCTGCACTGCATTCATCATCCCTCGACCAATTGCATTGTACTATGGTGCAAAGACGTGGAGCCACATCCTCACACGGCTGGAGCATGGCATGCAGTTACATCATGCCAAGCTACCTCTCAAGTAATAGGATCTAAAAAGGGTTTAAAGGGTGAGAACTGCGTGGCGGGATGAAGTGAGAAAATGCGCTCATTAGTGAAAATGACTCCAGCTATCGCCGCTCAGGCTGTCTGACAGCCGGTGTGGAAAGAGCAGGGAAGCAGGCACAGAGATGGAGTTGAAGACACCTGTGCTGACTTTGAGTCACCCTGAACACACTGTTCCTGCAGGCTGGGAGCAGGCAGTGAAACCCAACTCTTAACAAAGAGGCACTGCAATGTTCTTACAACACTGAGCTGCAATTCTCAGTGATTACCTATATAGCAAGGAGACTTATTGAGTTGCTTGATTGTAGTGGAGCCAGGCTGTCTTTTTATACACTGAATCACCATAATCAGACTGTCAGGTGTTCTATGTGTTCATTTGTGTGTAGCCTCAAGGAGGCCTTGAACCTTTATTTTTGCCATAGGGTGGGTAAACACTGGTGTTTTGGTCGCAAATACACCCAGTCAGAGTCTTGAGTCAACAAACAGACTATTCAAAGGTTGCTCTTTATTTGGTTTTCGGATGAGCCATCAACAAGTTGATGAGACCTTGGGGCTGTTTCCTTATGTTAGTTAAAGAGCTCTTGCGTGTTTTTCAGGAAAATGAATGTTTTTGTTTACATGCAGGTTGTGTGGGCCTGGTGGGTGGATTTCTGTAGAGCATACAGCCGGTGTTGGGCTTATCGAGATGAACATCACTCACTGTAAATGTTTGAAAGGAAGCGCTGTGTGTACGCAAATCACTGTCACGCAGGAGGACACCCTTGGTAAATACAAACTTTGAGAATGATATGTGTAGACAGACTCCAGTTTCAAATGGGAGTATTCACTATATATACGAAAGTTACTGACCACTAGGTAAACATTAAAGGCAACCATCAGAAGATGGGCACACTGGGGTCATAAAGGGATGGACATGGTCAGGAACAGCACTCTAGTAGGCTGTGGTGTTTAAACGATGCTTAGTTGCTATGAAAATATTCCCCATGCAGGATGGATCCATGCTTTCATGTTGTTTGTAGCAAACTCTGACCCTAACATCCAAATATTGCAGCAGAGATCTAGACTCATCAGACTGGGCAACGTTTTTACATCTTCTGTTGTCCGTGTGTGGTGAGCTTGTGTGAATTGTAGCCTCAGTGTCCTGTTCTCAGCTGACAGGATTTACACCCGATGTGGTCTTCTGGGGTTTGAAGTGCATCTGCTTCAAGGTGTGTTGTGCTTTCAGAGATGCTCTTCTGTATACCTCAGTTGTAACGAGTGGTTCTTTGTGTTTCTGTCAACATTAAATCTGTCTGGCCATTCTCCTCTAACCTTCAGCATCAACAAGGTATTTTCACCCAGAGAATTTTCGGTATCAGGATGTCCTTAATATGGTCAATCTTCTGTTTACAAGGGGCAACCAATCAGAATTGGCTTGTCTCAGACATAGGAAGATCT
This sequence comes from Oreochromis aureus, assembly GCF_013358895.1. NCBI lineage: Eukaryota > Metazoa > Chordata > Actinopteri > Cichliformes > Cichlidae > Oreochromis > Oreochromis aureus. The sequence goes on from NC_052962.1 coordinate 14,985,349, forward strand.
AAGGGAAGATAAATAAGGATTATTCTGAACTCTGATTCATGCAAAGCTACTTTAGCAGAGTCTAAGACTAGAAACACAGTCTTGGTAGTGAGCATATTAGTATCCTTTTATTATAACAATACCGAATTCTATGCAAAGTTTTGCCTTAATAACAAAAATCTAACATCCATAGGCTAAACTGTATAGTCAGCTAGGTCTATACAAGTTCAAAGTGTAATTAAAGCTTTAGAAAAAATAATTTCCAGCTGTCAAGTAAGTACAGCACATCATCTCTCCTGGGAGAATGTTCATATCTAATTTGTGAAAGACATTTTTTTTTTTTTCCTTTTAAAACACATTTGTACATTGCTTTAGTAAGATGACATGTGACCACAAGGTCTTAGCTGTATTTAAACTGATTAAGTCACCAGATCTATGAATACAACAACGCAGGGTTTTGTTAATGTTCCTATTGCCTTTGGCTCTTTTAAACAAGATATTTAGAAGTGATGCTGTTCGCCTTCAGGCAAACACACTCGTGACTGCTCAGTGGACAGTTTGAAAACAGCACAGTGTGATCGGGCTCCTGCAGCTTATTTACATACTGTTTGAAGGCTCGGATGCAGACTTCAGAAGCACAGAGAATAAATGATATCTTAGAAGATTATATTTGCATTTGTGATGCTAATTTTACGACCTTTTACGCCCAAATCAGGCACATGTGGAGAGAGAAAGGGTATTTAAGTTAGCTACGCAAGTTTGATTACTACTACTTTTCTCCTTTTTCTTGCATATTAAAACCATGGTCACAAAGGCTCTCTTGGTGTGAACTCTTTAGATTTTCAATTTAAGAGCTTGACATCCCTGCCAACCACACCTACACACACAAAAAACATGTTTTCTGTCAAGATTTCACACATTACAAAATCTTTGTACAATTTGCTAAAAGGGTGTCCACACAGGAAGGCTCTTGTAGCAATGTGACAAGCAGTGACTGTGGGATGGCAGTAAAAATTTAAATTGTGGCCACAACAGGAAAAATAACCACTGGCAAGTAAGGGAATTAACCACCAATGGGTTTAAAGAAAATGATTGACATGTGACTGTGTGATTCATGAGTACACCCTGGACAGGTTGCCAGATCTTATTATTTTTGATTTTTAAAATATATTGTTTTGTTCCAAAATACATTTTTTTTTTACAGTAAATATGAATAAAGTATTAAAGAACAGCAAATATTATTTTGTTATAAAAAGCTTTTATTTTGAAAGCTTACACAGTTCTCTCTCCTGCTGTTTTTTTTTTTTTTTTTTTCGTGAAACCGTTCAAATGATTAGGCTGACTCTGTGATCTGAGCTGATGCTCAGAGAGTGTTTTTTACCTCTTTGCTGAGTAGTGCATTTCTCAAAACTGTAAGTACACATTCCAGACTACACATTCAAGTCGTGCACAGACACACAAGTGCACACCTCAAGCACATTAGTGCCCTCCCCTGCCCTCTCTCTCTTATCAGGGTTTTTTCTTTTTTGGCCATATGGCTCGTGATGAGGTTTGGTCTAATCTTGTTTGCACCTGATTGCCGTTGCACGTTCATCACCTACCTCTCTCCCTCCCTCCCTCTCTCAGGATGATCAGAGAGGAAGTGGTGTGGTATATGGAGCCAAGAACGTGTTTATTCCAGCAAATGCAAACACACAACAGCAGCACTCTCAGACAATACCTCGTCTATTATATACTGTGCCGCTGGAGCAATATCTCTGTTTCTCCGACTGTAGCTTACTGCCTGTGCGCCGCAAACTTCCTTTCTCTGTCTGTGTCTCTGGGCTGCATGACTTTGTGTGCTATTTGTTTATTTCTACTACTTCCTCATAAAGTGACACCCCTCCAGTAAATCCTTAATACTGCCAGGAAATAATAAAGAGACAGGGGAAGAGGCAGAGGGTTAGGCAGGGTGCATAATGTAGTCAACACTTCAACCTCTGGCTTCAGTCTCAAGGGGCTGTGTGCATGTATGTGTGTGTGTGTGTGCATGTATGTGTGTGTGTGTGCGTGTGTGCGCGTGTGTGTGTATGAATGAGCATAAAAGCATGTCTCCCTTATTGTCTCCATTGTACTTGTGTTTACTCATGCTGGGCCCTGGTTGCTGTGGCGATATCACCTGACGATGCCAGGCTGTCTACCTCCACCATGAGCTCTCAGTCTCCTCCTCCCCTCGGACCCTTTTTAATCTCATCCAATGAGAAGTCAGCAGAGATTTCCATTCAGAGAAGAAGGTTATTGGACGTGTGTGTGTGTGTGTTTGTTTGCGCGTGTGTCCTTGGCTGGCACAAAGTACAGAGCCTCAGTACCAGAGAGAGGGTGGCACCGTGCTACATTACTGTGCGCACAACTCTCACAACCCTCTAATACACAGCGATGGCCAGATTAAGCTGCAAAGGGCTTCGGCACAAATAAGCTGCTGGGTCCCTTTTTAACAACCCTGATCCTGCCTTTACACCTGCAAATCGCATCACTGCGCAGGAGGACGCACGTGTCTACCCGTTTAAGAGTCTCGTGCTAGTGACAGCGTGACAGGATGTAAACATTAACGGAGTCCTTCCTCAGCTGAGCCTTTAATGTTGTCAGCTGCATGCTTCCTTACCAAGAAAAGAACTCATACCAGAAACTGCTCACCGCAGTGTTTTGGAGTAAATGGGTCACGATTTCTGACGTTACTGAGTTAGTGAGCAGTTTTTTAACCATGTATTTCTATTATAATGAAAAGAAGGCACAGCTAACATCACCAAAACCAGTTAACTTTATTAACTATTATTTATTAACTTTAATTAAAACCCATACATTTGCTTTTGGTGTGAACTATCCCTTTAAGAATGCTGAATATGTAAGCACCAGCTTAAATATTTAAAGGGGGATTATTATTGTTGTAATACTTGTTTCCAGCTTCATTTTGTTTGTCAATTCTACTAGAGTAGCTTTGCATGATTCACAGTCCAAAACGATCCTTATTTATCTTCAGGGCTTTGCAGCCTTTCTGCTCCTGCTCAGCTCCTTTTGCGTTAATGCCACCCCGCCTTTTAAGCTACTTCCCTCTAATTCGATGGCCCCTCACAAACAGAAGGTTTAAACAACAGGCGAGTGGAGCTGCTGTATTCACAGTCCTCACTGTGTGCCAGTGTGAAATTGCAAGAACCCCCCCCCCCCAAACTCTTTGACATCATACAGCACCAAAAGTAGAGGTGAGGTCACCCTCTCTTTAAGCTAACCTTCCTCTGATTGTTGGGTGAGGCTTTTGACCTTTATTTAGAGACAAGAGTGGAAAAAAACTGCAATGAATGGGTCATTTACATTCATTTCACTTTTGTTATATAGCACCAAATCACAACCACATTCTCCATTTGCTTTATACTATGAGATAAAGTCCCTACAATAATACAGGAAAAAAACAATAAGATGACCCCACCGCCACCTCCATCAGCAAGCAATAGTGGGAAGGAAAACCTCTCTTTTTAGCAGGAAGAAACCTCCGGCACAACCAGGCTCAGGGAGCGGCAGCCATCTGCCATGACTGGCTGGGGGTGAGGGGATGGAGACACGGGACAAAAGACACGCTGTGGAGGAGAGCCAGAGATTAATGATTAAATGCAAAGTGGTGTATAAACACAGAAAGAGTGAAAAGAAAATCAGTCTGAGGCTGAGCTTTTGGCTCTTAGAGAGTTCTTGTACATTGAAACTTTGGCCATTTTTAACATGAGCACTGACCACTGTAACAATCTATAGGATAAAACATAAACTTATTGCCCTTCCGTAAGACTATCCTAGACACGACTTTTCTCGTGGCCCTTGAGTTGCCCGTTTGAACTGATTGGTGATTCAGCCTTATACAACCATGTAGGAAAAACACACAAAAGTATAATAAGGTCACACGTCAGTCTGCTGGGGTTTTTATCTGTGAATTGGCCGCACAGGAAGCAGACAAAATGTCAGGAGCAGCTTAAAGAGAGCAGTTATTAAAAACCTATAGCTGTAAGCTCTTTAAAGGTAAGTTATGTCACATGAATTGTGCTGTTACTGTTTCACCAGGTGATAAATTGGTTCTAAGGATGCGTTTTTGGTTCTATAGATAGGGCAATCCCCTACACCAAGATAACCACTAACAGCTAAGCAAATAACACAGATGACTACTCAGCACAATAATCTTATAACATTTCAGGGGATAAAAACAATATGTGGGCAATAAGATTAAAAAAAGACATAAAAGCAGGACTGAAAATATGGACTGCCTTACTCATCTTTTTATATGTAACACTGTTTGACCTCAATTACTCACCTGCAGGATCACAGTCATGATGTTTGCATGGTAACACAGATGGTGGGTGTGCCTTTTGTAAATTATCAATAGGTTCCATCTGCTTTGCTCAGATTGGGTCACTGGGTGGCTGCAGGGTATCTGGATTGGTTTAGATTCTAAGGGGCTAGAGAGTAAGGGACAAAGGCGTGTATGCATGAGCGTGTGTTTTGTGTGGCGGCGGAGTATGGGCAGAAATCTGTGCCATCAGAAACTGAATTTGAATAAGTTAAATTTGAATTTGAATTACTCGGATTGAATCTGAATTGTAACTTGAATGAAAGCTTTTGAAAACTGAATTTGAATTAGTCTAATTTGAAATTGAATTTATGGTTTGAAAATGAATTGATTTGCTTTGAAACTGCATTTTATCCTTTAAAAATTCAGCTCTCGAATAATTTCAGATTCACTCTCACCATTCAGTTTCAGTTCTACAATTCAATTTCAGTTCCAAAATTCAGTTTTTGGGACTTACATCCGGTTCGGTTCAAGCGCAGATTAATAGAACTACAGACTGATAGCGTTACTGACGGGAATCTATAGCGTCTTGAGCTGAATTAAGACTTCAGAAGTCATTCGTCATGTCGAATGACCAGCGGATAAACTCTCAGGTTGGTAATAAATGTATTACATGTATAAGAACAAGCGTCATGTTAACAATTGATAGCCGTACAGTAACCTTTATGCTTATTGTAGCTGCTAGCTAAAAACGCTAATTTAGCGTAGTTTGCCCTAAATTCAGCTTTAACAAACAAATATGATCGACTGTTTCTAGTAGAATTCCAAAGTTGTCATCTTGTACCCCTGTCAGAGCCCTGTATGCTTGCAGAGACCCCTACAGTAGGGAAACATGCAAAACAGTGTCCAAACCTTTGTATTTGAGCTTTATTTATGTCTTACACAGCATCCCAACTCTTTAGCTAACTTAATAACTTTAGCTAAAGTGAATAGTTAGTCTAATTCATTAGTGCAGCATTACTGGATCACCTCTGTTTGAAGTGATATAATATGATATACAACTATCACTGTGTTTAACTACCATAATAATTCTTAGGGTACTGAGTGCATGCTTAATTAGTTTTTTTTTTTTAAACATACTGCTCCATTGCTATGTTTGACAGGCTGAAGTTGTCAGGTGACCTCCTAAATCGACCATCTTTTACAGGTGTTTTGTGCCAGAAATGGAGTGTCCACTGAAGACTGAAGATACTGAATCTCTACGCCGTGCCATTGATCCCTCCTGTGCCTTCATCTAGACAAGAGACATTAACTTAACCACTCTCACATGCTCTGTACCTACATCACCTTCCCTGACAGTCGTAGCTTGGCTCATCTGAGGGTGAAATTATAAGAATGTGTTATTTTGCAAAGTGCTCTCTAGGGTTCCTAAATAAAATATGGCATTGAGGTCATTTCTTTTGAATTAATCCCTTCTTCTGAAATATAAGAACCTCTCCTGGTTTAAATGGCACTTTCTGTTCCTTACTTCCTGTTCCACTCCCAACCCCAAATAGATGCTGACAAGCTGACACAGTAACATGGAAGAGGGAAAGAAGCTGGAAAGGACTACTACAAATAAACCCAATGCCTAACAATGAAAAATGTAAAATAAGAACAATAATAATAATAATAAAGATAAAAGATGAAGTAACAAGTTTTTTGTTTTTTTGTTTATTCCAAATGATCATCCAGATGTCTGTGACATGTGATGACAAACACCATAATGGAAGGCCTTAGTCATCACATGCTTAAACTCATCATATATTTTTGCATATGCTGAACAGGCAGTCAGACATGCTGTAACTGTGGGGTAGAAAACTGCATGAACACCATACGGCAGGGGTCTCAAACTCCAGTCCTCGAGGGCGCATGGAAAAGTTGCATGACACCGGCCTTCGAGGACTGGAGTTTGAGACCCCTGTCATATTCCATATGACAGGTGTGGTTGAACTTCATGAAGACTCTGAAGTTTCTCTTCTCTTCTGGCAGGACAGGAATGTCGCCTTGTCCTGTGAACCACCGTAAGGATGTACTTAGAGTAGAACTGGACTGTCACCGGCCTCAGGCTCTTCACCTTTTCAAAGACAAAGCAGTCATTTAGATAAAATATTAGATATTGTTTACCTGTAAATGCACAAAGAGAATTTAGAAATGTAATTATTGTCAAGAGTGAACAAGCACTGATAGTGTAATTTACATCTGTGGCCAAACGTTTAGAGAATGAGAAGTGTTGTTTATTTACAAAGTTTGCTGTTTCAGTGATAGTTGTATATCATATTATATCACTTCAAACAGAGGTGATCCAGTAAGTCTTATTCATTAGTGCAGCGTAACTATTCACTTTAGCTAAAGTTATTAAGTTCGCTAAAGAGTTGGGATGCTGTGTAAGACATAAATAAAGCTAAAATACAAAGGTTTGGACAGCGTTTTGCATGTTTCCTTACTGTAGGGGTCTCTGCAAGCATACAGGGCTCTGACAGGGTACAAGATGACAACTTTGGAATTCTACTAGAAACAGACGATCATATTTGTTTGTCAAAGCTGAATCCAGGGCAAACTAGGCTAAATTAGCGTTTTTAGCTAGCAGCTACAATAAGCATAAAGGTTGTACGGCTATCATTTGTTAACATGACGCTTGTTCTTATACATGTAATACATTTATTACCAACCTGAGAGTTTATCCGCTGGTCATTCGACATGACGAATGACTTCTGAAGTCTTAATTCAGCTCAAGACGCTGTAGATTCCGTCAGTAACGCTATCAGTCTGTAGTTCTATTAATCTGCGCTTGAACCGGAACCGGATGTAAGTCCCAAAAAACTGAATTTTGGAACTGAAATTGAATGGTGAGAAGTGAATGTGAAATTATTCGAGAGCTGAATTTTTAAAGGATAAAATGCAGTTTCAAACCATAAATTCAATTTCAAATTAGACTAATTCAAATTCAGTTTTCAAAAGCTTTCATTCAAGTTACAATTCAGATTCAATCCGAGTAATTCAAATTCAAATTTAACTTATTCAAATTCAGTTTCTGATGGCACAGATTTCTGCCCATAGCGGAGCAGGGCGTGGGATCCGCTGATGACTGAGATGCTCCGTGGGATTAACTGGGTTCATGCAGAGAGCACCATTTATCCTTGTGGGATGTAGGCTAATGGGCCATATGTACCTGCTCATGAACAAGTCTGTATGTGTGTGAGAGTTGGTGGACCAGTGTATTTAACAATAATAATAATAATAAACTTTATTTATAAAGCACACTTAAAAACCAAGGGTATGCCAAGGTGCTTAACAAGTAACATAGAGAATAGAAGGAAGATAATAGAAATAGGACCAAAGCAAGTACTAGGTATGCAAGCAGGTAGCTGTCACTGATACATAGGAAGGCAACAGGTACAGAGCAAACAAGAAATTAAATGAGCATAAAAGTGCATAATATAAAATCATAAAAGAAATATTAACTAGAGGGAAAGGCAAGATTGAATAAGTGGGTTTTTAGTCGTGATTTGAACAGTGCAATGGAATCAGATGCGCGGATGTCAAGAGGAAGGGTATTCCACAGTACTGGGGCAGCCAGAGCAAATGCGCGGTCACCCCGGGGCTTCAGCCGAGATCTAGGTTGCGTCAGAAGTAGTTGAGTGGCAGATCTAAGTGTTCTAGCAGGAGTATGTGGTTTGAGAAGTTCACTGAGATAACTTGGCGCTAATTTATTAATAGTTTTGAATGTGAGGAGTAATATTTTAAATTGAATACGGTACCTTATGGGCAGCCAATGCAAGCTAGCTAGAACAGGAGTAATAGGGCAAAATTTCCTGGTACCAGTCAAGAGGCAGGCTGCTGCATTTTGGACTGTTTGCAGTCTAAGAAGAAGAGAAGAGGGAAGACCATAGTACAAGGAGTTACAATAATCCAACCTGGAGGTCACAAAAGCGTGAATAAGCTTCTCCAGGTCCTCATGCGGAACATAATGCCTAGCCTTAGAGATAAGGCGCAGTTGGTAGAAGCTAGATCTCACTACAGCAGACACTTGTTTATCGAGTTTGAGCGAGCTATCCAGCAGTACACCCAGGTTACTGACATAGTCACAGGAAGAGCTAGCAAAGGAACCCAGGGCAGCACCGAGTTGGGTACGAGGGATTTTACTGTTGAACACCACAATCTCAGTCTTCTTATCATTTAAAACAAGAGAATTGCTCAGGAACCATTCTTTGACGTCCCGCATGCATTCTTGAAAGTAGTGTAGGGACACAGCAAGGTCGTCAGTAAGTTCAAAATAGATCTGTATGTCATCGGCGTAACAGTGGAAGGCGATATTGTATTTTTCAAAGATTGCGCCTAGAGGGAGCAAATACAATGAGAAGAGAATAGGGCCTAAAACTGATCCTTGAGGCACACCACAACAGACCGGAGCGGAGGAAGAGGAGAAGGTGCCCAAGTTAACTGAAAAGGATCTATCAGCGAGATATGATTTAAACCAGTCGAGGGCAGTGCCTCTAATACCCACAGTGTGCTCAAGTCTTAATAATAAAATGTTATGGTCCACCTTATCAAAGGCCGAAGAGCGGTCCAGTAAAACTAGGACCATAGAGCGTCCAGTATCAGTGACTACAAGAATATCATTAAGGTGCAATGTGTGCACCTGTGTGTTTGTAATTGTAAGGATTCAGACAGGGTTTTTAATAGAGATGTGTTTAAGATGAGAAGTTAATGACTAAGTCGCCAGAAATGGTATGTAAAAGCATTCAAATACGTGTGTAAATGACAGCGAAGTTCATTACAGATCTCTGTGCGCACTCTCTGCTCGTCATACCCCCCGTTACACCCCAGCAGGACGTCGGACAGCTAAAGTCCACCATTTGATGACTATAAAAATCCCCTCCTGCTTGTCTCTGTTTTTGGCTCTCGCTGTGGCTCTGCCTTCTCTACCCCTAATGTGCTTCAGCCTGCGTGTTTCACAACCATGACCACAGCCATTTTTTAATTTAATTATTTATTTAGTTTTGCCAGGGTGATTCATCAGTTGTCTCTGCTTTTGGATGCTTTTCCGTGTAAAAACTGAGAAAGGGACTTATTAGTCAGACCTGGAGAATTTAATTAGACCTTTAAATGGTGTTGGCATTCCCTCTTTTGATCACATCAAGAAAAGAGGACATGTATTCACCGCTGCTACTGAACGGTGGAGCAGTCTACACTCACTGTGATGCCAGCCACAAAGAAAAAGTGGTTCGTAGGGATCGTTGGATCAATCTTTTCTTCCCTTTTTAGACGTCTCCTCCACCTACTCTCTTCCTACTATATCTGTTCAAAGCACCTGGAGGTGTGCAGTGCTGCCGGACAGACGCACTGTATATGGGTTCTTACTCAAGCAAAGCATTGATTGGAACCATAGAAAGCTGCTTCTCTGTGGTGTGCAGGTGCAATTTGCCTTAAATGTAGCCTTCATCTGTGTGCTCTTTCTGCTCCCCCGGCTCACTGGATCAGCGCACTCCTGTGCACACCTGAGGACCATGACTCCAAACATTCATAATACCCAGCTGGAAGCAGATTAAACCTTCGCATGAGGGGAGAAAAATAAAAGGCAGTGTATGTAAAGAAGACTCTGAAGCCATGCTAGCAGCTCAGTTGAACTGTAACAGTGCTAAGCGCTAATGTCAAGATGCTAACAGTGACAGTGCTGATTTTTACTGGGTATGTTTATCGGTTTAGCATCTAAAGCAGGGGTGGGCAATCTCAGTCCACGAGGGCCGGTGTCCCTGCAGGTTTTAGATGTGTCCTCGAACCAACACAGCTGATTTAAATGGCTAAATTAGCTCCTCAACACGTCCTGAAGTTCTCCAGAGGCCTGGTAACGAACTAATCATGTGATTCAGGTGTGTTGACCCAAGGTGAGATCTAAAACCTGCAGGGACACCGGCCCTCGTGGACTGAGATTGCCCACCCCTGATCTAAAGGCTGATTTGGACTTTTGTGGTGAATCTTTGTAGACCCTATGACCTACATAATTGGCCAGCGCCGTTACTAGTATTCATGCTTGTGCATGGTGCATTATGTGTTATTAATTATCTTGCGTCCCGGTGTTTTGAATGCTGTACCAGCCATGTCCACTCCAGTAGTTTGTTACGGCGTTTGTTACATCTTAGGGTTTCAGAGGGGAGTGCGGTTTTGAGTTGTGTTACAGTGTAACACAGAAGTAAGCGAGGACAGGTGTTTCCTAATTGACAATAAATAGAAATTACAGCTGAATTTTAGCGTAATTCCATTAATCAAGAAAGAAAAGGTGTGAGGTTGTTAACTGTTAATTACTAGTGGACATGCATGCTCCAGTCACATAGGTGGCTGGCCACCCCCCTTATGCAGGGGTTGGGAATTAATTTTCCCAAGGGGCGACATGAGAAACTGGGACTGTTGTAAAGGGCCACACCAATAAACTTCTTCCTTTGGCTGCTCCCTTTAGTGGTCACCAACTTTTAAAGAGAAATATTACTATTGAGCAGAGTTGAGTTCAGTTGAACTCAATCAACAGTGTGGCCCTCCAGAACAGTCCCAGCTTCTCATAAGATCCCCTGGGAAAAATGTCCACCTCTGCTCTAAGATGTCCTGTAATTTATACATCTCTGCACTGCGTTCTTCTCTTGCAATGAAGCATCTCATAAAAACATTGATATTTATTTGGGGAGCAGTTTACAGCACAAATCTTTCTTATTTAAACTCCAGAAATATTACAAATAGTAATATTTGTAATATAGACAAATAGTTGTACTTGCTGTTCTCTTTGCACTATCATCACACACCGACATAGACTAACAAAATGCCAAAAATAAAATGTTCAGCCTTACAGCATGTCATCTTTGTGGAAAATTCAGGCAAGCAACTTTCACACGTTGAAGCTCGAGAGTTTTGAGGTCATCTTCTTGGTGGGGCCCTCCACAACAGTCCCAGTTTCTCATGTTGCCCCTTGGGAAAACGAAATGCCCACCTCTGCACTAATGTATATACCACCGTCATGTGAATGACATTGATGTTATCCTTTGCTCCAGCTGTTTCAGTTGCTTCCCTCAAAGTGGGTTCTGTTTACTAAGGACCCACCAACTTTGAGTTGCTTGAACAGAATATTGTCATTTTACACATTATGACTTCTTGATCAAACCTGACTAATTTATCAGTGTTTACATTGCATATGTCTTGATGAATGCTCAATCATCCAGATAAGGAACTCCCCAAAAGTTGATTCTGTTCATCTGGACGTAGCGTTTTCAGTGGGAGAAACGTTTCGTCACTCATCCAAGTGACTTCTTCAGTCTCAGCCGACTGCAGGTTGCCCCAATCTTATAAACAGTACATTTGCATAATGACTGAAACTAGCACCACCAGAACAATGGGCTGGAAGGTCAAAGTTTCATCAAGCTTCATCAAAGCTCATTGATCAAAGACCATGAGTGACCGTAGTTCAGGGGGTTGGGAAGCTCATCTTTTTGCCGGTTTGATCCCCAGCTCTGGGTACGTCCACACTAGCCCGGATAGATTTGAAAACGGCGTTTTCATCTGAAAACGCTCCGGGTCCACACTAGCGTTTTCAGTCGTTTTCACAGAGTTGTGCGTCCACATTGAAATGGATGAAAACGCTTACGTTCCAGTCCTGCGCATGCGCAAAAGCGAGTGAGAATTAAAGAATTTGAAGAAAAGCTATCTGGAGCATGTACAAACTGATATTCATCTTTTTTAGGGCTGTCAAAATTGAGAGCAATCAAAACAACCGCTGTATAATGCACTCCGCTATCTTTGTTTATTTGGTCACATGACTGTATCACATGACTAAAATACATCATCGTTTTAGAAAGTCTGCGTTTTCGTGTGTCCACAATGCGACGGGACAGCTGCATTTTGAAATGTATGCGTTTTCGAGAGCGTTTTCAAAATGCTGCATTTTTCCTTGAGGAAAGTGCCGTCTCAGTGTGGACGGGGGGCCAAAACGGAGAGAAAAAGATGCGTTTTCAAACGAAAACGCATTAGTGTGGACATAGCCTCTGTCTGTCTTGGTCGTTGTGTCCTTGGGCAAGACACTTCACCTACCGCCTACTGGTGTTTGCCAGAGGGGCCAATGGCGCGATATGGCAGCCTTGCTTCTGTCAGTCTGCCCCAGGGCCGGTGTGGCTACAACTGTAGCTTGCCTCCACCAGTGTGTGAATGTGAGAGTGAATGAATAGTGGAATTGTAAAGCACTTTGAGGGTCTCGAAAAGCGCTATATAAATGCAATCCATTGTTATTATTATTATTATGAGTACCATTCACATAGAGTTGGGGAATGGCTGCAATCACAGCATTGTAAGATGTACCCTTGGGCCCCCTCCGCGATTCAGAGATCGTCCCTTTTCACATAAATGACCTCCTTGACTCCCAAAAGAGCTCAAACCAGCGTTCCTCCCTGTGCAGGATGTGTACATCCTCATCATTGAAAGAGTGTCCACTGGCCTGTAGGTGTTTATAAGATTGGGGAAACCTGCATTCAGCTGAGACTGAAGAAGTCACTTGGATGAGTGATGAAACGTTTCTGAATACGTTACGTCCAGATGAACAGAATCAACTTTTGGGGATTTACATTGCATAGTTTGTCTACCAGACGGCACTCTACAGCTTCCCTGCTGGCAACATAACAACCAAACAACCATCCAAGGAGAGTCAAACAAACGAGGCCAAATGAGTAAATAAAGAGTTACACATAACAGATGTTAGGGAAATCTATGTTTCATGTGTCTAAATGGACAAAATACAAACTTATAGTGGTTGGGCTATGCCTGTTGAGGCAAAGTTAAGCTATTGTAACCCATGCCATAATTTCGAAGACATTTCAGCTAAAAGCACAAACATCAGCCTCATAGTGATGATTGAGAAGAGGTCAGGTCACCTATGATTCATCTTCTGAACATCAGGAGCACCTAAACTATGTTTCATGACAGCTGATCCAATTGTTATGACTCGCCTATATTTTGAAGAGACATCAGTCAAAACTGTACGTTGCTAAAAAAAAAAAAAAAAAGAGAGAAACTTTCCAGTATGCAAAGAATGGAAAAAGCATTCCCACAAATCCCAGAAAACATGAGGGCAGAAAATAAACAGAAAGGAAGAAACTGAACTGTTGTGAAAGAGATATAAGCAGACAAAGGAGAACATGAGGGAGGCAGCCATAGTGAGAAAGATAGGGAATGGCGGCCAGAGCACAGAGAGAGCATTAGAATAAGAGATGAGAAGGACAAACTAATTCCAGTGTTCAGGGACTTCAACACTATTGACAGCGTCTCTGTCTTTCTCTGTGTCTGTGCCGGCGTGTACAGTGGCTAAGCAGGCTTTGCAGAGTAATTCTACTATTATTAGCCAGCATGACAGCTAATGCTGCAGCTAGACAGTGAGGAAGAACAGTGCACATGGTGACCCTCTGTTTTTTGCATTTGTGATTCGCATTTTAAAAAGATGGAGGAAACTGAAAACTAACTCTTAATAGTCCAAACAGAATTCTAGTAGGATTCAAGAAGGAGCCTATTCATTGCAGTGTTTTTCTCAGAGGAAAAGAGGAAGGCGCTGCATGTTTTTCCCTTCTCAAACTCGACTTCCCCTTTCATTTGCATAGAATGGCCTTTTCTTAAGCTCTGCACAGTGACTTTATCTGCCGGATAAGGAAAAATCCAAATCGAAAAGCTGCTCTTCCCCCTAGTGGCGTGAAGGCCACAGTGCATGGACTTGTGGCAGCAGGGTTGCAAGGACTCACAGCAGAGATGGTTTGGAGAAGTGGAGGCAGAGAGTCGCAGGAAGGGATGGAGGCAAGGAAAGAGGAGGAGGGAGATATGGTAAAGATGTAAGAGCAGCACAAAAATTCTCTTTGAAGCTGAGTGCAGTCCCCAAAGAGGATGGTTGCATATCTTGAGCAAAAATAAATAAATAAATAAATAGCTCATCTATGGTGTTTTTATTTATTTTATGTTCTGAATATAGAAGGAAGATTTGCAAGCATGCTTTTAAGCTAAAACATATGCAGCATAAGCAATAAACAGGTCTCCACAAAATCTGAGTGGATCCATACGTTTGGCTCAGATCACAGTGCTCCCACACACACAGGCTCTTGACCAAATGAGTAATCATCCCTGCAGGTATCCAGGCCCTGAGTGTGTGTGATTGCTTGTGTGTGTGGTGCGTGTTTGTGGGACTTTGTACTCCTCTCGCCTCTCAGTTATGTAGGCTAACTCTCGTATTGGATCCTATTATGTGTTAGGCCACCGCATGACTTACACAGGATTAGATTTGTTCCCTGCTGAGTTCAGACTCATAATTGAGGTTTCAGACTCGTCTCTTTATAATTGGTCTAAAATTAATCGTTTTTTTCCCTCATGTTTCTTTAGTCTACTCACTTAGCCCTCTTTCTTGTTTAACCTAAATCTCTTTTATACCTTTAGCTTGACTTATCACCACCTCCTTGCATCGCTCCTCTGCGAAGACTCTCTCCTCTCCTCTAAATTTCATATCCCCCCCTCTGTCGCTCTTCCAGGTCCACGATGGGCATCCTGGAATTTGGGCATCTTCATCTGTATCCGCTGTGCTGGTATCCATCGAAACCTTGGGGTTCACATCTCCAAGGTCAAGTCTGTCAACCTGGATCAGTGGACGCAGGAGCAAGTCCAGGTCGGCGGTCTTCACTATGTCAATTTTATAACCCCTAAAAAACCCCAAAAGCTTATAAATATTGGGTTAAATATTTTGAACTGTCCCTGATTATTAAACGCTATAAATGTTTGCTTTCTTATTTGTTTTTTGATTGTCTGTTTGTTTTTCAAGTTTCTCTAATTAGCTTAACTGACACTAGCCTGGCTGAAATTTCCTTATATGGTCATTTCAGACTAGAAGGTGGCTTACAAGCATGTGTTCTGTTTGTGGAAGCCAAGTGAGGGGCATCCAATCAGAAGAAAGTTGGCTATTAAGGAGTGGCGCATTAAAGAGACAGCTTATTTCGGATAGAGGATGAACTAAGGGGATGCATTATGACCCAGTAAAACATATGTAATTGGGGGGGGGTTTAAACTGTGGATATAATCCAAATCACAATCAACCAATTAGCTTAGCATAAGATTGAGAAAATGCAGTATGCCTACCGTCCATCAAACCACTACTGTTCATTTTTAAACCGGTTACTTAAAAATTGAAATAAATAAGATTATTGTGTTAATCAGTGAGTTTGTTTTAAATGGTCGGACATGTTTGGCTGACTCTCTGTTTTGAGTCTTTATGCTAAAGTAACACAAATGAACCATGTGTTGGTTGTATCTTTAGATTTTTATGTTAAATTTTAAAATAGGTGGTATTGTTCATTGCATAAGACTGTTAACAAGAAAATGCCTGTTTTCCCAAAATTCTAAGCTGTTGCTTCTTTTGTGAAAATCTTTCAGAAAGTAAAACCTTTAAATAAAATAGATTTCCATGCAATATAGAGATGGATAGAAAATAAACAACATAATTTTTAGTAATAGTAATAATTTATTTAATTTGACTATATGTATATATGCTTATTTTATCTGGTAGTTGGTATTTTCACATTCAGTATAACTGACAATTTTCCACCTCCGAGTAGCCTCTTTCTCTTTAGTATGCAGCTCATCTCGTCTGGTCTGATAGACTAGACAGTCAGCGTGATGGGATTTCTTTGGTCAGCACTTTTTCTTTAGTTCGCCACAGCTCTAACTGTAAGAATCCTGTTTTTTCATATAACCACACTTTAACAAGGACACCTTGGATATTGCATTTGAACATTACTAGATTTCTTTGCAACGTGTCAGTTATTTCGTTCTCTCTTGGTGTCCCCAGTGTGTTCAAGAGATGGGAAATGCCAAGGCCAAACGGCTCTACGAGGCTTTTTTACCCGAGTGCTTCCAGCGTCCCGAGACAGACCAGGCTGCCGAGATCTTCATTAGGGACAAATACGAAAAGAAGAAATACATAGATAAAGTTATTGACATCCAGATGCTCAGGGTGAGTCCACACAAACGGATCCAAGTGTTTGTTCTTGTGTCTCCAGCAGAATCTGCAGAACAGGTTTGGAGAGTGAATTTCTCTTTCTTTCCTATCTGCTACCCTCGACCAACCTTAAGTGTCGTCAAACAAAACCACTTCTTTTCTCTGTGCAGAAAGAAAAGAGTTGTGACAACATCCCAAAGGAGCCAGTTGTATTTGAGAAGATGAAATTGGTAGGTGCACCATTCCATGTTCATATCATAGACCAGAGATTCCATTCTGGCCTTTGTTATCTTGTTTTTTTTTTATTATGTTGTTAAGTTTCTAAATTAATAAAAAAAATTTCAAGAGGCAACCAAAGTCTAATGCAGTAGTAGTCAATGGACACAACCACACTCCCTGACTTCAAGCCCGAACAACATTTAAAAAAGGGTCCAAAGCTAACCCCCAACCAGCTGCCAGAGATGGCTGCCCCTCCCTGAGCCTGGTTCTACCAGAGGTTTCTTCCTGTTAAAAGGGAGTTTTTCCTTCACACATGGCACCGATAGGAGGTTGTCTGATTGTTGGGGTTTTCTCTGTATTTTTGTAAACTCTGTACCTTACAAAACAAAGCAACTTGAGTCATCTGTTGTGATTTGATGCTATATAAATAAAATTGAATTGAACTGATATAAACATTTTAGCATCTGGACAGATGATGCATATTGTAGAACTTAACTTTGTCTCACTAGACAATATCATAGAATTTTTCAAATGAAACATTCTTGTTTTAAAAATTCTATGATATTGTCTAATGAGATGAAGTTAAGTGAAACATTGAAAATGAAACATTCTTGTTGAACTTAATTATAAACCTTGGTCATCCTTGTATTTGAAAAGGTGTCAACAAAAGGCAGAGAAAAGCTGGTAACCTTTCTTGTGGTGACTTGAATGGAACAGTCTTTTTATATCACTAGTGAGTAGGGATGGGTATTGATAAGATTTTCACGATTCCGATTCCATTTTCGATTCTGTTTAACGATTCGATTCTTTATCGATTCTCTTATCGATTCTTATTTTTTAAAAAGGAGAACACTAAGGTTGATTAGCTTAGAACTGTTTTATATCTTCTCTTTGAACAAGATAGAAATTTAGGAATAACATGGCCTTACAAACCCAACAGTGAGATCTTAAGAGATCCACAGCCTACGGCTCTTCAATGGGGTGTCACAGGGTCCCCAGGAAAAAAAATTGTAAATGTAAAATAATAAAATAAATATTCTTCTGTAGCAATAACAAAGTATAACATAAATTATTCTGTAGCAATTACACAAGAATATCCAGTAATGTCACTGCCTACAATTAAACACATTCAATTACCGAAAATCGGGGGCATCTGCTGTGGCAAATGGGTGCAAGCATTTGACCACAAACTTAGTCACTGCTCGGTGACATTCGTCTATCCTGGCCTGAAAGGAGACGCTAACGGTACACTGCAGCGAGAACTGCCAGCCAGACTCTGTCTCTCCCATCATGGTCACCTAAATGCAGCGCACAGTAATGGCAGGTTTTGTAATAAGGCAGATCGCGCTAACATAATATGCACTGTTAGTTGATTAATTACCTGCCGCATTAACGGGAGAGGACGTGCAAACGTTACCGCTGCTGCTGGGTTGAGATTCACGAGTCCGGAGCGGAATTAAAAACACGACATTCATTTAAGGTTATCGCGTGTTTTGTGAGCAAATGCTTTTGCATATTTGTAGTGTTTCCTCCTTTAAATGAAATATCTACTTTGCAAGTATTGCAAGTTGCCCTGTTGTCATCCGTTCTGTAAAGTATAACCAAACTTTTGAGTGTTTGAGCCGCTTAGGCGCCGTGTTTCCTGCCAGGTAAATGATGCTCCGCAATGTGGTGACGTCATTCGGGGCGACTGGAATCGATAAGGGAATCGTCTGCAAAAATTGCAAACAATTCCAAGGAATTGAAACAGTGGGAACCGGTTCTCAACAAGAACCGGGTTTCGATACCCATCCCTACTAGTGAGTGTGAAGAGTAAAAGAATCAGCAGACAGACTCATTCGCCGGTGCAGAATTGTTGCATTAATTATACTGATTTTCTCTGTTGTGACAGAAAAAAGACGTCAGCCCAAAGACAGATTCCCAGTCTGTCACAGACCTGCTCGGACTAGGTATTCTGCCTTATGCACCTGCACGCATGCGCTTACACTAACACCAAAAAATTAGCACACCAGGAAACTGCTGTCTTAATATAGAACTGCTTTTATGTTGCAAGTCTGCACCTAAAAAGCAAATAAACACGTCAGGCATCTATTTTAGGACGGAAAGCTGAATCTTAATTAGATGAACTGTTTTGAACGTGGATACCTGAAACGGTTGTTATCATCACTACCTCTATTAGATGCCCCAGCTCCAAGCCCTGCGGTGTCTAATGGTAGAGGATGTGTTCCAGACAGTAATGAGAGCCCAGTGATGTCTAACGCAGCCCTTGCACACTCTGCCCTGGATCTCTTCAGCTCCCTCGCAGCCCCCTCCCCTGCTTCCTCTACAAAAAGCACGGTAGTAGACAACACACTGTACATGCTATAAGCTGCTGTGTTTTTATTTGCGTATATTCAGACAGACTTTTATTATTTGCCTTGTGTCTGTCCAGTCTGTTTCCAGCACCATGCCTCAGAGCAGAGTGACTGCCTCAGTGCCTGAGAATCTGAGCTTGTTCTTAGGCCCAGCACCCAAAGCAGAGGAGGGCACAGTCAAGAAACTATCCAAGGACTCCATTCTTTCCCTGTACGCCTCCACTCCCTCGGTACATGCCAGCAGTATGGCCGCACATGGTGAGAGTTCAAAAGATTTCTGTCAGATCTGGTCTAGATCTGGATATTGACAGGGTGATAGTCTGCTCATTGTTATTGGTGTCTGTGATTTGTCTCAGCAGGCTTGTACATGAACCAAATGGGATATCCAACACACCCGTACGGTCCATACCATTCTTTAGCCCAGGCAGGGGGAATGGGAGGCACTATGATGACATCACAGATGGCCATGATGGGGCAGCAGCAGAGCGGGGTGATGGCGGTGCCACAAAACAGTATGATTGGAATTCAGCAGAACTGCATGATAGGGCAGCAGAATGGCTTAATGGGTGCTCAGGGTGTCACAGCTCAGCCTAGCAGCGTTGTGCCGTCGCCCTACATGACAGGAATGATGGGACAGCAGCAAACTGGAATGATGGTACAGCAGCAGAACAGCATTATAGGACAGCAACAAAGTGGGATGATAGGACAGCAGCAGCA
Organism: Oreochromis aureus; assembly: GCF_013358895.1. Lineage (NCBI taxonomy): Eukaryota > Metazoa > Chordata > Actinopteri > Cichliformes > Cichlidae > Oreochromis > Oreochromis aureus. The sequence goes on from NC_052962.1 coordinate 15,004,958, forward strand.
AGTTGGGGGTTTGCCCGCATTACCCCAGCAGCAGGCTTACGGAGTCCAGCAAGCCCAGCAGCTACAGTGGAACATCAGCCAGGTGTGTGTTTGTTTTTTGGGGTTTTGAAAGTTGTAAGAGGAGTGGATGTGTTGCTAAAGTTCATTTTGTGCCCTTCAGATGACTCAGCACATGGCCGGCGTGAATCTTTACAACACCAGCGGTATGATGGGATACAGCGGTCAACAAATGGGAGGTTCAGCAGCTCCAAGTTCGGCACACATGACAGCGCACGTGTGGAAATGAGCTTGTCTATCTGAGATTCGATGGAGTGCCAACGACCCACAAAAGGAGAAGGGAAACGCCGTGGATCAGACTCTCCATTAAACATTTTCTGATGCAAGGGAGGAGGAGGAGGAGAAGAAGAAGAAGAAGGTTTGAGAAACCACTACTACCTCTCTCTCTCCTCTCTGGCCGCGCTTCCTCTTGCCGTCTCATGCATAGCCATGTTCTGCAGATTTCCATGTTTGCCTTCAGGACCTTTTCATATGATGACTAAGACAAGGGGGTTCTGAGGCCACTGGTTAGGACTCCAGAGCTTTCTTTCTGCCTAGCCTTTATGAGAGAGCGCTCGTGTGCAGAAACATTATGAGGGTATCAAGCAGCTGCAGAATTGCACTGTTTCATATTTAATCAGATGGCACTGGGGTTGGCATTGGGGTTAGCCTAGCTTTAAAAGCTCAAATAGACCGAGATATATAATCTGGTAACCTAAATAGGTGGCTCATACTTTAAATTCATTAGCCTTACATTACCAGTATTTACCCAACTGATGGAGCGACATTTAGTGATGATATATACAGTGGCCCTGAGAGGTCAAACACACTGCAGCCTAATAAAACACCAGCAAAAATGAAAAATGGTGCAAAAGCACACAAAACATAATGGAAGGTCAATAAAACCCAATGGAAATAGAAAGAAAAACACTGGAGAAGCTAACAGAAAAAAATCTCACAAAACACAACAGAAATGTTTTTGGCTAAAATGTGACGGCTAACAGCTAACAGTAAACGGCTAACAGCAACCATGTACCTACAGTGTCCATTGTATTTTAATCAACTTCTGTGGTGCTTTTGCAAAATTTTTCTGTTTTGCTGGTGTTTCCTACAGTTGCAGTGCATGTGACCTCTCAGGGCCACCGTAGACATAGCTACATTTTAACAGCAGCCATATTTGCAAAGTGTAGCAACTACAACTTTATTCAGCCAATTTCAAGGTAGCGATTTAGAGCTTTTCAAAAGTATATTTTCACATAAGTGAGATGAGCTGCTGCTAATTCACTTAATAATCATTAACAAATATAAAAGCTAGGCTAGCCTAATAGTCCCTTCATGCTGCATGCAGAAGACAAATACACATAACCATTTTTAGCAACATATATCTAGAAATTTCTACTCATTTAACAATATTTAATTCAAGCAACAAAACCTACCTACACAGCCCGTAATATTGATGTCTTCATCTCAATTTCTAGAGGGCTTCTTTTAGAATCTTTAATCTTGACTTTAAAGTGTCAAAAGTCCAAAACCATATTTTGGGAGACCAAAGATCAACACTAGCTTTACTGTAAGTGGACAGTATTCCTGTATGCTTATTCCTGTTCAACCACTTAACTAGTGATTAATAGAAAAAAAAAACAGCAATTCAGCAGTCCGGCATCACTGTCTTCACTGTGCTGTTCTTTCACCAAGGGTAGGACACTTAAAAAAAAGAAAAAGAAGAAAGAAATCATTTTGCATGCAGTGTCATCAGCGCCCGCACACCTCCAGTTAAGAATCTACCTGGTGCATTAGTGGCCTCAAATAACGTTGAATGTCTGTAAATAGGAGGTGAACAGAGAAGTGGGAGTAGAGACGGAAAACTTCAAGGTGAAGGTCAGCCGGGTCTCAGATGCTTCCACTGAATTGCATGAAAAGAATGTGTATCTAGCTCTGATTGTATGTACTGTACTGTATGTTTGTTAAGATTTGCGAATGTGTCTCTCTGAATGTTTCTCCCTCTGACTCGGTCTTTGACAAAGACTGACAAAAAAACTATAAAAAAAATAGGTAAAACATATGTTCTGAATGTGATCTCGGTTGACTCGTTTGATCGCGCGCAATTGTTCTTCGGTGTGTTTTTGTTTTTTATATATTCCTTGTCTAGAAACGTACACCTTGTGTCTCTGGAATGTCTGTTCTCAATGGCATCCTGTGGGTTTCCAGTTTTGCTGTAACGGCCTCACCTTTGCGTTGGGGGCAAACAGTGAGCTGTTTTTTGTTTTGTTTTTGTTTTTTGAGAGGGGATGGGAGTATTTAACAATCTGGCCAAACCACATCGTGAAGCATAAAGCGATTGTACAACCGCAATCTGTCACATCTGTTTAAGCTGATGCTTGTACGCTTCTCCCACACAAACCATCTCTGTGCCCCGATTTCTCTTAAAAGTGTTGCTAAATCTGCCTTTTCTGATAAATGCTTATGGAAATGCTGTGTTTCTCTTATTTTAATTTTATTTGACACTTGTGTTAAGCTGGTAAGATGCTGCTTTTAATGTGAGTGGCAGCAATATAGGAGGTGCCTATGTGCAGCATATAAGGTCTTATTTCACAACAGTGTGACAGCAGCAGTCACCTTCTCCACTGAGAGCAACATTTATATAAGAGAGAGCACATCCAGCACAGCAACAGCAAATCTGTCAGTCAACAAAAGTTTCTGGAAAGGCAGTGCAAGTCCACCTCTGTGGACGCTCAGGCCTCACCTGAGCTTTTCCATTTGTGATCAGGCTACTTTTTTTTTGGTCCGATATTTTTTTCAATGAAACAAAAACGAATAATGGAATGTAACTTTGTACGTACTTGTCGATCAAGATACTGTATATTTTAATTCTTTATCAGAATATCGCTGTATATTATGTTTCTTAAACAACATGTTCTGTATATTAGTTTTTCTTTTCCACATGCTTTGCCCCACTTTACACAATTTCAATAAAATTTAACAATGTATATGTGACATATGATAATTGTCCCTGTGAAAACATGCAAATAAATATTGTTTTGGTTAAATTTTATGTTGTTTTGTTTGTTGTGTTCATTGCTGGGCTTTGTCTCTAGTCCCTTTTCTTTATTTCTTACACTATTAAACCACACAAGTGCCTGTTCACACGATTCTTCTGCATGAATTGTTTGGATTCTGCAGAAAATTGCCGATTCTGCTTGATTGCTGTCAACAAAAAAGGAGTGGCTGCATAGATGTTTAATACTACTGTGGAAGTTTGTTAGTAATTTTTTTCTGGCCTCATGTACAGGTCATGAAGCTCAAGGTAGTTTGAGTATAGACAGATTAATGTTGCTCTGCATGTGCATGACTTAAACAGTAGTAAGTGGTTTCCTTGTAAGCTCTCAAAATCAACTAAAAGTGCAACTGTGTAATACTATAAAGCTTGTTTCTACTGCCCACTAGTGGCCATACATGTTGGCTGACTCATATGCTTTGTTGTGTGGCCTACTTCTTTGTCCATTTTAATCTAACTGAGATCATAATTTATAACATGAGCATCTTGCTGTATTAAAAATATGTGAAAGTAGCAACTGAGGCCATATATTCAGGAGAAAAGTGTTTGCTGAGGCCATTAATGGTGTTTTTTTCCTCATAGACTTTTATACATTTGACTTCTTTTTCCATAGGGAGGAGAGGCCCTCTGGTGGCCATTGAAAGAATGCAGCTCTTCTTTTACATGACTTGAACAAAGATTCATCAAAGATACACAAAGAATGCACGACTTGCATTAGAAAAGTGAAGACACGGAGAATGAATGTCTGTGATTCAAATAAACTTTATTGACTTTGCGTCCAGATGTCAAAGGGCATGCAAATACAGGCTTCTGAATCCCATTGTTTTTTTTCCTTTTCTCCTCAGTTTGGTTCTATTTTCTTACAAAACTACGTGCACCCTAAGTAATCAATTTTGCAGCGTACAAACCACAAAAATACCAGTTTTACATTATCAAATACTGCACATAGAAAACATTTACAAAGCACAGGTATAAAATTACAGCTCCCTTTGTTTTGTTTTTTCCTTCATCTTTGCCATAAACCACATCCTTTCATCAGCCAGGCAGCTACGCTATCCTTTGTTTTGCTTCTTGGTGGAACGTTTAAGGCCAGTTCAGAAAAGACAAACCCTCATTTACCAAAACCAGCTATTCCAATTGAACTGGGATGATGAATCCGTAATTTGCAGGGAAAAAGAGGCATTGAGTCTACTACATGTGCTTTGGGAATGTGATTGTGGTCCATTTAAATATTAGTTAAACCATTAGTTTGGGTTGTGTTCTGTGCTTTCCTAGGCTTGATAAGATGAGGTTTGCCTTGATAGCGGGGAGGGGAGCTACTATGGCCTTAATACAATCTGACAGACGGCGAAAAAGGACAGGTTACAAAGCAAAACTTGTGCTGTGATCGCTGACATAGACGTGGATGAAGACAAACGAACTGATTCTGTCAGGTCAACAGCAATGTCTGTTTTTGTTCTCATGGACAGCTGTAACGCTGGCAAATCAAACACCTGGAATGCATGCGTCTGGAATGCAACGTCGAAGAGAAAATTAAACTTGTTGATCACGAGCTCTACTGTCAAACAGCAGTAAATCACAATGCACTGCATGCTTTGTTAAATTTATCCCAGCGCTTAAAAATGTGGTTACACTTTTATCTTATTTATGGTAGCTCAACTGATACCAGCGTTGTGCAAAAAGCCAAAAAGTGATTTCTGATGTTTCTATGAGTTTCTTTGATGTCTAATATCTTTACTCATATTGGTAAACAGACTGTAGATGTATGAAGGGGTCATATATAAATAAAGAAATAACTGGTTTTTCATTCCCTTTTGGTCCCTTACAGTATGTTTCTAGAACTATGATGTTATATTTGACGCCCTCTTGACCAGATCTCTCTTGAAAAAGACATTTTTAATGTCAATGAGCCTTTTTACCTGAATAAGTAAGGGAAATATAACAGTCACTTTGCCAAAAACCCTGATTCAAGCTTCTACTTTGTGATGGGGAACTTCTTTCTGGCTCAAAATGACTTGATATCATTCATGAGAAATAAATCTGATATATTTTTCACACAAATTAGGCCAATCACTTTTTGGGCGAATACCGGAAATCACTTTTTGGCGCCACATGCTCAGCTCTGGGGTCACGAGAGAGAGAGAGAGAGAGAGAGTGAAGCCGTGGGTGAAGGCGCCCACGACAGCAAATGCTACAGCCAATGTTTATTGCCAGAAGAAAAACATCAGAAAATGTAAGGCTAGGCTCATGCTACTGTAAGATAACAGTGTTTTTACTCATAAAAGTTCTTTTGCATCTCTCTGGATGCTGTTCTGGGTCTGATCGCCCCCATCGCTGTCACTTGTTGGTCTCATCGTGATCAAACCATCATTAAAGGTTGAATACAAGGTCAGAAATGCAAAGATCAGAGTAACCATGCGGCAAATATTTCCTAGATCAAAATACAAATATAATAATTCCATCAGCTTGATAGACAAAGGGTTGGGGGCGGGGGGAGGGCAATCCCTTCTGCTCGAAACCCATCGTGGCGATTGAAATAAATAAAAGAACCGCATCTCGCCAGACGGAATTCATGCTTGTTTACAAACACAGAGCTGTTCCTTTAAAACACAAATCATAAGACATACAGTATTACAGTACAGTAAAAGGAGGGGCCGCCTGATTGGGTGCAGGCGGGGTCCCCGGAAAGTCTCCAATAGAGACGGTATAGCAAACAAGATGACGAAAAAGAGTTACACTCCTCCTCGGTGTAAGGGTTTAGAAATACATTCATAAAACTATACATATACACATAGAGAACTTCGGTACAATATCTCAAGCAAAATACATTTGTTCAAAACTTTCAGCTGTGTGCTACAAGAGTGAAGCAACGTCTCCTACGCAAAGTAAGGCCATTGTAAACTGAACAAGCCCTCGTTTTTGCAAAAAAAGCTAAAAGGCGGGTTTTGCCCACGCTGTCCTTCTCTGAATAATACCTCTGTCCTTAGAAAAATAAAATACACTTTCGATATAGTGCACAAACTGTGACTCAGGTGTACTGAAGATGTGTTATTAAGATGCGTTGCACACAATACATTTTTTGGGTTAAAAAGATGCTTTTTTATAGCAAGTTTTTGGGGTTTTACATTCTGAGCATTGGCAGCCTCTCCATTCAAATGTCACCTGAGCTGTGTCGACTTCATGCATCTGCACACCTTCACATTGACAAAAAGAAAACAGTCTACGCGTCCCTCAGCTCCACAAAAGCACGAAGACTGACAACCTGCTTGATCTCCATCCCGCCATCCCTGCTGCTAATGAGGCTTCGACCCCTCTTTTTTGTCAATTCTCTTAAAACTAGCAAAGTTAATAGACTGTGTCCAAATAAATCAAATGACCTTGTGTGAGACGATGCACAATGATCAGGTGACACTACAGTTTATATATAATAATTTTTTGTTCTTTAAATCTAAGGTAAAGAGAAAGTTCAAAGTTAATGTTGGCGTTCGTATGTGAAAACTCTGATCCACTCACACCTTGCTGCCCTGTCGCTCATTATGCATCACACTAACACACTAAATGCACATCTCTAAAAGACATACACCCGCACTACACTTTAAACAAAGGCAATACTTAAAACTTATCCTCTAGGTTGCAAGAATCAAAGGATTTGGGCAAATTTTGGCTAATCCTGCCTGCAATAAATACATTTCTTATAAGATATATAATACATTTCTTTGCATCTACTTTCAATCATTAATATGGGTAATGCTTTGGGGATGATTGATATATAGCGAAGGGACACTCATACACACACGCAGTCTCATAAAAGCTCCAAAACGTCTGGAAAAGCATTAACAGTATTTTGATAGTTTACCAAGGAGTGGAACAATCAGCAGGGAAGTTACACAGATCTATAAATTTCATTATCTTGTTTTTTCAGGATTCTTCTTCCTTTTTTTCCCCATATTTGTATAACATGCCAGCTGTCCACAAGAAAAAAAATCAATACATAAAATTACTTCATACGCGGGACCATACAAGTACAGATCCAGCAAGGAATAGCTCCGAACCATAAAACAAATGACAACACCTCTTTAACAAAGAAAACATTTTGTATACATATGATAGGAGGATTAAAAATAAACATCATAAATCATCCTCCCAAAAATTCAAGAATGCCAGAGATCCCTTTAGTTTATCCAAAGTTCAGAAAGCATTGAAACGTGAATCGTGTTGTTCTGAGGTGCTGCGAGACGAAAAAAAACTCGCATTTTCCCTTTTTTTTTTTTTGCAGAAAGATGAGGAGGGAGGAATAAATGAGACTGAAAAAAAAAACACGTGGTGGTGATAAAAGCAAATTCAGAGCTCATAAACACGCAGAAGCTTTTAAGAGAGGAACTCGAGACTGTGTCTTTGCACCGCTTCAAAATATGATCTCTGTTAGTGCCTTTGCCCGTGTTCATGTATCAGAAATATATACAAGGGTTGATGTTGATCAGATAAAAAAAACAAACCCTCCCCCCCAGACATCTGCACCTTAAATAAACCAGTAAGAAAGCAGTAGCTTAATTTGGCGTGCTAGTTCCTCTGCTGCCAGTGAAGACTCCATCATCATCACACCTTTAACTGTTTTGTTGATTTTTTCTGCAAACACCCTTATAGTTAGTGCAAAGCGGACTCAGAGGAAATGTAAATGGGAAAAGGTGGCTGAACAAGGTTAAAAGCCTTCAAGAAGTCTAAATCCGGCAGCAGAAGTCACCTGGATCAGCTGTTCTAGTGCACTCAACTTACATTTCCATGCTGCAATTCAAAACAATTGCGCAGCGCAGTGTGACTAAATAAAAACGCGAACGGAAAAACAAAAATGAAGCAGTCAACCGCTGCGAGCTCAGCGTGAATATTTTACAGTAAAGTGCTATTTAAAGAAAACGCAAACACGCCGCCTGACGGGAAATATAAAACGAGAGTGCTGAAGATGGGTCACTGCCACATTTGCACCTGAAACAAGTAAAACCACCATATGGCAGGTATGCTAGTAAGTGTAATGCTGACATAATAGTCGGCTATCGCAAAGAAATTCAATTCACGTTGACACGTTTACAAGAGGTTTAGTTAGCGTCAAAGGGAAAGTTAGGAGGGTTAAAGGTTTCACAAGCTGTGCGCATGTTCATGTTTCCGGTGTTGTCCCAAAAAGTCATTCCCGATGTTCCTGTGTATTTTTTATGTATAATCTCTTTGCTTATATTGGTAAACAGACTGCAGAGTCTATTGGATTTCTGAAGAGCTTATATACAAAATGAAGAAACTACCTGTTTTGAAAGCTTCTTATTATGATTGTGTATTATTTGCACCTACATTATAATCAATCCAGTCTCTTTTGGCCTTTCTACAACATTTATGTTATATTTGTTCCAATTTCTGTTGCCCTCTTGGCTGGATTTCTATTACAATAAGACATTTTTAATGTAAATTACACTTTTTAGCTGGATAACTAAAGGTTTATAAGAGTCACTTTGCCAAAAACTGAATGTAGCTTGTGACAGGAATGTTGTTTGTGGCTCAAAAGGACTTGATATCATTCATGAGAAACAGGTTTGACATATGTTTCACAGATTATAGGCCAGCAGGCCATTTACAACAGTTTATTTTTTGGCACAACACCGGCTACATCTGATCGGAAAAGGAGAGGTGCAGAGGCACGCCGGCCATCTCCCCACATCCCTCATCAAGTAGGACGGCAACAAAAATGGGGAAATCAACTGGAAGCTGGAACAAGTCCAGGTGCTGGTAGAAGCCCTTTCCCCAGAATACGCGAGGACAGGCTACAAAGCGGTCACATTTCTCCGAACGCCTAAGGTGAAGGCGGGGATCATAAATGCGTTTGTCCGCTAATGTGTGGCTGGCTGGCTTATTTTGTTCTCGTCTTCTGCAGATAGCGATGACAGCCAACCCCTTCGCTCCGCCATCACCACAGCCCCATCCTTCTCCCCAACTCAGTGCGGTGTGCTCCCTTCTCGGCACAAAATAAAGCAGCACTACACTGCTGTCACATTGGTCAAAGCAAGCTAAATGAAAAAGATTTAAGCACTTTAAAATGTCTCGCAAGCAAACATGCAGAATGCAGCCGACACATATATATAAACACAAGTAAGTTTTTAACTATATATCTATTTTGATATATATATATCTATATATATCTATATATAAACTCTGCCCTGTGAAAATTGTAGAATAGCAGTGTTGCTACCTCACATAATAGCCATTATGTGAATATCCGAGCCTGTTATCCAGGTATGTGTATGTGTTTGGCCTCCCGTCCCCAGCTTGTGTGTGTGCGTGCGTGCGTGTGTGTGTGTGTGTAAAGTGTATCGTCATTTTTTTATTTTATTTTTTTTGCATTACATCTAAGTCATTGACTCTGCTACATATCCATATTTTATATTGTATACTAGTTCACCTACTACTTATAATAGTAATAATAACAACAATAACAATTGCTTTGGTTTAAAAAATAAAGTTTTTTTTTCTTAGTTTGGCATAGAGAGTTTAGAAACTGGCATCAGGATGTGCCCTGGGATGAGCTGTGCCACGGAAAATCTTGGACTGCAGAACACGGCACCCGGTGAATCCTGGTTTTCGTGGTATGAGATGTTGGAAACAGGTGAGTGGAAAAATGCTACATGTTCAGGTAAATTACGCCTTCTCCCGTTTTGGATCTGCTAATCGTTTTGCCAGCAAACACTGAGCGGTGGGTGAGAGTGTGAACGGACAGTCGAGAGGATATTCCAGTAAAGACTATGGCAGCATGTTGAGAGTGCATGTGTGTCAATGTGGCTGGGATCAGGTATTTGTGTGTATGTCAAGTGTGTCTTCCTGCACGGATGCATCTCTTTGTGTATGTATGCCTACCTGGCTTTGCACTTACATAGTCGTCGTGTATATACAGTACGTGCGCCTGTGTCTGCGTGACTCTGCCTTGCGCGCGCGCGTGTGTGTGTGTATTCTGGGTGTCTAGGTGCATGAAGGGCTGGTGGCGCTCTCCAGGGAGGACTGAGAGAGGCGTCTGGTGAGGGGTCCGATGCTGGGGTCTGCCAGGGAGGAGGTAGGGAACAGCTTATACCAGCCGCTGACTGTGGCAGACAGGTCCAAGTCCTCCAGGAGGATTTGGGCCATTCCCATGAAGCACTTGTGGTCCATACGCCCGTAATCCCCCCACACTATTACCTGGAGGAGAAATGACAGTAAAAAAATTTTTACTGATTTCCACTGCTGTGGAGACTTCTCAGCTATTGGCAGACTCCAAATCTATTTGTCATACAACAAATTTACTATCTCAATAATTATAAGTCCTATGAAGTTTTTAATTGGTGCATAAGAACTTTCAGTGTCACCCAGTTTAAACCTGTGAGACCAGCAAAGACAGCGTAAAATCAATTATTTGGGGTGTTTGGGATCAAAAGAAAAACGCGCGAGACGTTTCATTTTTGGGTGATGAAGCTTAGAATGTTTGGCGGAAAATTGTAAAGGCTAGAAAAAGAGAATTACTTACCTGTAGGACTTTGCCCTGAGGACTCTCATCGAACAACAAAGCCTGCTGGTAGGTGGGGTCCAGAGTCTTCTTCACTACTTTGGTTTTCTTCTTAGCCAAGCACACGCCGTTCTCCAGAAGATACACCTTCACGTAGGTCGCTGCAGATGAAAAAAGAAAAAGTGAGCCTGATGCATGTGCTGCTAAGCCCACAGAATTGTAGCTTTCATCAAGAAGTAAGTACCTGGTATGTTCTTGGAGCCTGGTTTGGGGGTCAACCCTCTGGCCTGGTTGACCTCCACCTCTAGCTGCCCTCCTCTGTCTACCATGCCTACATGTACATCCCCTATAGATCAAAACAAACCAAAACTCAATAAAACACCATAATTTAAAAAAAAACACAGATCTCTGTGGTACTCAGCTAACAATCAAACGAGAGCCTGAACTGCAGCTGCAACAGACAATGTCCAGCAGCAGAGGGCCACATAGAGCTACAACACCATCTTCACCACCAGGTATAAAGGAGCGCGCCGCTCTGGTTAGTTATTTTTCAAAACCAGTGACCTTTGCATGAAAGATTTATAACTCACGCAGGAATAACTTCATTCCTGCTGAGCGAATACACGATTACTGTGCAGTATTTCACGATGCTGCTGTGCATTTAAGTGGATGCATGCTGCAAAAAGTTTTAAACAGAAACCGGAGTTTCTGATTGATAATGTATTAACTGAATGATCTGACTGTGCCGGTGTGCGATATACTGTCCCGCTTACATGCCTCACATTTCAATCAAACGCTATCAAGCAGAAACAATGCATGACCTCCACTAGTTTTGTATGATAAAAACAGATGAGAATGGAGTGGACTGCACTGGACTAGATGGTGATGCTGGCCGACTTCACGCTTACCCATTGGGGGAGTAGCTAATGTTTGCCGGCCTACGATCTGAGCGGGGCCTAGTCCGTCCAGGAAGTCACTGAACTGGCTCTCAGGCCCCATGCGTGTGGTAGGGAAGACAAACCTGCGAGAGAAGAAACAGACTCACGCTGGATGAACAGGTATTGTGTATATGGACAAGTGAACGGATAAACTGTCGGACGGGACACGCACGTTCCATCGGAGCTGTTTGAGTTAGTGCTGCCGTCGGTTGAGTCCTTGCTGCCCTGCCGTGTCACTCGGTTTCTCATCTCAACAGCGATTCCGGTCTCCGTGCTCCGCCGGATGGTGCTGCGGAGCTTCTTTGTCCCGCCATCTGAAAGCAGAACACAGAGGTCATGTTCCCATCTTTAAGTACCTTTATTTCAACAGGCTAATCCACTAAGTGTAATAATCTGAGGATTATTAGAGCTGCCTGTTAAGGGCGCCAGGGGTTGACGGTGAAATTATGTAATCTTTATGAGAATTTAAAATACTTCATAAAGCCAAGCAAAGTTTACACACATATACACCCAGTTGCACAAATTGCCTAAAAATGCCTTATGTTTCTCTTTAGTTATTTGTGAGTGTGTTTCTGTGTACAATGTTTGCTTTTTCAAAGCTACCCACCACAAATAACCAAGAATTTAGGTTTGCCTTGAAAGCTCAGATCCCTGCACTCTTTGTTATGAAGCGAGGCCACTCTAGCGAGAAGGCAATATCCACTGGGGTGTCCCTGCGCTACTGAAAAACAGCTCCACATCACAGGTATAACTACAGTCCATTTTAAACGCACAAAGCCCATTTTGCAATGGCTGTTGCAACTAGGGAGCAATAAGCCTTTAGGGGGAAGTCCTGAGCCTCGGCTTGTAAGGCAGAAACACAAATTGGCAGCATGGGGAAGAGTAGTGGGTGGCGGGGCAAGGGGAGAGGTGAGAGGCTGAGCTCAGAAAGATGAGGAGATGAGAGGAGGGGAGGGTTATTAAGGCTTTGCAAGTCCTGCTGACGTTAGGAGAATGAGAGCAAGCCAGAGAGTGCTAACCCCAGAAGAAGCTTTCAGGACATCATCCCCTGTAATGACACACTGTATCTCCGTGTGACTCGGCATGCTGAAAAAGCAGCAGCAGGACACAGATGAAGTGATTTGGGTTCAGGATGTGAAGTGTAAGGTTGTGCAGCTCTTTCCTTCGCTTTTATCACTCCACACCTCGGCCTCGATGTCATTTTTGTAGCATTATCCATAGAGTTTTAGGTCAGTTTTATCAAAGAGTTGGCATTTCCGCTAATTTTTCAAGCAAACACTCCAAAGATTCTCTGGTTTCTGCTTCAAAATGCAGAGCTCTTTCCTTTTATTTTTGTTTGGCCCTAATATTTGCATCTGTGAATCTGTCATTACTGTGTAATAAATTGTGCTTTTTACAAACTACAGTAAAAGAGATCGATGTCCACATCTGTAAATTCACACCTTTACACGGGAATGCAGCTTGCACACTCACACCTCTGTGCAACATGTGCACAAAGTGTCTGCACGTGAACAGCCCGGGCCACACGAAGACAGTTTAGTCACACGGGAGGATGAGAAAGCAGCTGTGAGCTGTCATGTCAGCAAAGCTCACTTTAGAAAAACCTCCATAATGGATCTGACTAATTTCTGGGTCAACCCTATGAAAGGAGATTTTCTGGCCAAAAATATTTTTCAAAAACTTTCCAGTGGGGATTAAAAGCTTTCCTCTTCTTTGAGCATGTTAATTATGAGGCAAATGGCTGCTTATCAAAGCAATAACAAAGAGAAGTAATACATCACAGAGCGCCTTTACGACTGCAGCCGTGGTTGCTGTAGAAACACGTGCATCTGCCCTGTATAGGAGCCTGGATATATAGCACAACAGCGCGGTGAAGGCAGCACCGCAGACTTAACAAGTGGTTTCTTATCGCTGCCAGTTAAGCGAACACCCAGCCGTCCCACTTCATTAGCCCGAGCATCTCCAGTCTCATTAAGCATCCTTACCATGCCAGGCTCATTACCATGACAACCACAGACTCCCTGCATCACCACCATCACTGTGGAGCTAAACAGACAGCAAAACAGAGGCCCTTGATGATAGTTTTGGGGGTTAACATGATGATAATGACAGAGGAGAACAGATCTATGTATCTCTCTATCGATCTATTGATCTATCCATCTGCTAGACCTTGTCTTGCTTTCACCTGAACAAATCTTAAAATGCTACAGGTTACTGAATGGAGCTCTTGTTCAAATGAAATCCAGCTGAAAATAAATCGTGGTGCATCCCATGTTAACAGAAACACTGTCGATGTCTGCAACAGGAGGAGAGAGGGCGAGTGCTGAGGATAGATAGGTGAAAAGGAAGATGAGAATGATAGGGTCCCATGGGCATTGAAGATGAGGAGAGGGGTGCTGCCTTCTGCTACCTTCTATTTATAATCCTGCAGTAAAGAATATTTCCAACAGCCTGTGTGTGTGTGTGTGTGTGTGTGTGTGTGTGTGTGTGTGTGTGTGTGTGTGTGTGTGTGTGTGTGTGTGTGCACGAGAGAAAGACACAGAGAGTGTTGTAGCATGACACCCAGACAAACTCCATGCACTCCTGCTGCCATGACAACCCCCGCCCTCAGATCTGGACCTCAAACAATGCCACCTGAGACAACTAGCGCCATAGCGACAGGCTCATCCGCTATTGCCTTTTATTTTATTTCATTTTTTTAAATAAGAATCATAATTTGTACAGGAAATGTTTGACTGTAACTTCTGCACTAACTTCCTCTCCAAAACTTTGTCCTCGCTCACAACCAAACCGCACAAGTCCGCTGAAGAGTGTGTTTAAATTTTAACACAATCTGGCCGCAAGTGCGACGACGCCTCTGTTACGATGATGAGTAGTTTCATGCACACAAGTGGGAGAACTCCAGTGTTAAACTATCGAGAAGCTATTCATTTAACTCCATTTCCACACTTGTTACTCGTTTGTCTACCGGCCCCTCCCCTCTCGTGAAAACAGCCCCCTCCGCAGTATGAGGCAGTGATCTCTTCCTTCCTATTTAATCCCCTCCTCCTCCTCCTCGTCTGCTCTTTCCCTCCATTCGTTTCCATGGCAATGCCTTCTGCATTGCACCAAGAGCCCCGGCCGGCATGTTCGCTCATAAGCCTTTCCCCCTTACTCTGTGTCTTTCTGTGCTCATATTGTCCCCTCCACAAGTCCCACTCTTTGAATTGAACCTCCACTTCTTTTCCACTGTCATATTCTCCTCTTATTGCTCCTCTTTCTCTCCAGCTTTCTGTCTGCTAGTTATCTTATGAACCCCTTGCTAACCAATTCCTTTTCTTCTTTTCTTATTGTATCTGCCTCATCTTATTTCCTGCTTCATAATCATTTTGGGTGTATTTTCTCCCAACCTGCTGGTGAATTCAGTCTGTTATACTGTTAACATCAAAACACACAAAGCACACATCCTGGAAGAAGTAATTAGAGGTTGTCTGACATATATGCCATTTGAGCAGCTAAAACAACAAGCTGTTGTGCTTTATTGTGCTACAGTAGAGGGTTTTCAGTTTCTGTGTTACAAAAACAGTTAAAGTGTCTCCTGTTCGCTTCACTATGATGAGTAATACCCCGCCCCTGTAAACAACCTCATGAATCTCGCGGAAATGCGAAGCACGGGAATAAAAAACACTCTAAACTTTTTTTCTTGGCTGCTTATGCACATGTTATGTATCATGGTAGAGGAAAACAAATATAAGGGTGGAACACAAAAGTGTTAGGGTGGAAAGAACTAATAGGTTCAACACTGAACATTATTAGGAAGGTGAGATTGCTTAAAAATGCCAACAATGCAGAAAAGAGCCACACACTGTGACTGCATGCACACGCACACATGACATATAGCTTCTTTGTGTGTGTGTGTGTGTGTGTGTGTGCTCAGTAGATCATTAAAACTGCTCTGACATTTGGAGAGCACACTGATGAAGCCATTCTCATTATATGCTGTAATATAGAATGCTGTTTTTAGACTCCCGGGCTACGCCGACATGCCTATTGGATGCACCGGTGACGGCAACGATCCACCATGCATAGCAACAGTAACCAAGCATGGGTGTTGGAGATGAAGGATATGTTGTGGTATATTTACTGCCAGACCCCAGCTAAATTTGGACTAAGGGAACATTCAAAGTGGAAGCTTAAGTAAGACCAAGAGGTTATAGTGTACATATGAATCAGAGATTCAGAGCCATATTTACAGTTTACACAATTCATGTGTCATATGACACATTTGGAGCTATTCCTGCAGCAGGTGTTATGGAGTTTATTCAAAATGAGTCAAGGCAGCTAACAAACAGCCAATAAAAAACTTTTATTGGCTGTTTAGATTAAGTTTAAATGTTTTATTGAACATCCCCCAATGTAACCCTCTAGGTTTTAGAAATCATCAACAATCATTAGCGACGTCCTTTGCTTAGGTCCAAACACCTTAGGAAGCTAAAATCCTGAAAATGAAAACTCCTAATTATCCTGGCATTTTTGCACTATTTGTGACCACAGACTGTATATAAAAGATGGACCACTCAAAAAAATCACCCATTGGTTTTTTGACTACTGCTTTAAAATCTCGAGACTGGTGTTTTGGTCATTGCTGTCGTGGTTTAATAATGTCAGAAGTGACGAGATCTGAATAAAACTGAAAACATTATCTGGTAATGCTGGTTATCAATGTGCGTCATATGAACCCAGATACCCGCTAATTACTCACAGCATAGAAAAAACACAATACTAGAATTTCAAGTAACAGAAAAAGATGGATGATTAATACAATAAGTTCACAGTAAAACATGTTATTAGTAACATCATTTTTTAAAATAACCCAAAGCAATTTAATTAGTTAAGGTGCAACTTGGTAGACAGCTAGCACCAATTATATTAGCCTCAGTGACACTATTAGCATGCTTGTAATAATGCATTAAGTCCTTACACAACACAAACTTCACAGCAGCCATTTTGATATGAAATAGTAGGTAAACACAGGTTTTTAGCATATAATTAATTTGTTCTTGTTACGAAGGCAAAGGTTTAATGATTGTGACGAAAGTATCATTGGATGTATCTATTATTTTATGTCAAATTGGCTTAAAAAAGCAATCTAGCTAAACCGGTATAATTCAGCCCCTGATGAATACATGGTGAAATTGGCTTAAAAGGCCCACACTGTCAAAAACAAATAAAAATAGGACAAACAAGCGTGGCAATCTTTAGAGAATGATTTCTGATGCTTTTAGGACCAATTTCAAACGGCTGTTGGAGGTTCAGCAGTTTTTACTCCAGTTAGGAAAAAAAAATAAATCTAATAGCAGTTGGTTGACTGGCCAGTTTCACTCTGTGAAATGTAACCAAACCACATCCACACAGATGTAACATTTTTTTAGTGCAGGGCATAGTTGTCTTTTGATAAATGTCTCAAATGTGCATTTGTAGTTTTTGCCAAGAAGTCTATAGGATAAATACAACTCTCATTTCAATACTAAAGACTGGATTGATTCAGAGATGAAGAGATATACAGATATTTGCAAAGCCAGTTATTTCTTTATTTATATAGAACCCCTTCATATATCCTCTTCACTACAGCCCATTTACCAATATCAGTAGCGATATTAGACATAGAAAAACTAAACGAAACATCAGAAATCACTTTTTGGCAATCCGTTGTGTCAGTTGAGCTACCACAAATAAGATAAAAGTGTAACCACATTTTCAAGCACTGGGAGCAACTTAAGAAATCATGCAGTGCATTGGGGTTTACTGCCAGTAGGATGACAGTAGAGCTTGTGACCAACAAATTTAATTTTCACTTCGATGTTGCATTTCTTTTAGAAAGACGCATGCATTCCACGTGTTTGTTTTGCCAGCATTACAGCTGTCCATGAGAACAAAAACAGTCGTTTGTCTTCATCCACGTCTATGTCAGCAATCACAGCACAGGTTTTGCTTTGTAACCTTTCTGTCCTTTTTCGCCGTCTGTCAGATTGTATTAAGGCCGTAGTATATCCTCTCCCCGCTATCAAGGCAAAGCTTATCAAGCCTAGGAAAGCACAGAACACAACCCACAACCCCAATGGTTTAACTTGGAGCCTCTAAATGAAGATAGCTGTGATAACATTTAAATAGACCACAATCACTACAGTCAAGTTAACTCAAACATGTCAACAGCAGAAATTTACCGTGCAAAAAAATAGTTATCAAGTTGGCTCGGCTGGCTTTTTTGTTTTATTGATTCCAATCAGCCCTCCACAGAGACCCCGGGCATCTGTCTATAGTCACAAAAAAATAAAAGTGCACCTCTTTCAGTTCTAAGGCTTTAAATATTAGTAAGTACACCCCATGATTCAGTAGCTTGTAGAACCAAATTTAGTCATGACTTTATTAATGTTTCATATCATCATGGAGGAAATCTGGGCAGCTCATGGGGCCAAAGAATTGCTTTAGTTCATTTTGCAGGCATTTGTTTATGCACAGTTGTTATCAGTTTGATGTTTGGACTCTGAGTGGACCAGCGCAACATTTTTATTTTCTTCTTTAGAAATTCTGTTGCAGATTCTTTGCTGTGCTTGGGATCATTGTCCTGTTTTAAAACCCAGAGTTGGTAACTTTTAGCTGTAAGGTAGACGTCCACACCTATTTTGTCCTGTGGCTGCAAAATAAGGCCAAATCATCACCCTCCACCACCGAGTGCGATTTGCACCAAATGTAACACTGTGGATTATGACCTCCACTTTGGTATCCTCTGAGATCTGCACAGTCTGAGATAGACTTGTGTTCTTTTTTGTTCTTTATTTTTTATTTTTGATCATTGAATATATATTGACATTGGACTACATTTGCTGAGATGGCCACTCCTGGAAATCTTAGTCACAAATATTTTCCACATGTGAATAACCTCTTACTGTAGAAAGCTGAACCTCAAATTGTTTGAAAATGGCCTTATAACCTTCCCCAGATTGATCAGTGTCTTCCCAAAGATCATTGCTGATCTTCCATCTTGGCATTGTGTTAACACACCTGGTTGTTTACTGATCTTCCTGATTCCTATGGAAGCAGGAAGGGTGTACTTAATTTTTTACACAATATTTTGCATTTTGGTTTGATTTTTGCTAAATGATCAAATGTTGTAATCATGTGTTGTTTGAATTTACCTCATTTTAAAACCAGCCAAGGATATGATTTTTATTTATTTTAATTTTTACTGTACAGTGAAAGCAGGACTTGATCAGCCACAATCATGGTTTGTTTCCCCATCTGTATGCTAAGCTAAGCTAACTGCAAGTATTTCTCACTTTGAACCATTTGTTTAAGGGCATATCAGCTTTTTGACAAACAACAGCCATAGAATGAATATAATGTAGGGGCAACAGTTTAGAAAGTAGCATAAAAACTATTTACAGTACAAGTAATTAGGTTAATGATCCTGACTTCTCAAAATTAGTTTATTATGTTGTATTAATGTGCAATCATAAGCTTTGTTTCCTTGTTTTTTCCCCATTTGCTGTGCTGCATCTGTATTTTTGTCCTTCCAAAAGAATCCTTTTCTCTATAATTTAACCATTAACCAGCATGTAAAAACAAATAAATGTGGTCGAGAGTTAAGTGTAGCCTAGTCTTACCCGTCTTTAATGATAATGCATGGGAATTAAACAAATCGAATTTCCCCATTGTGTGCACGTGTGTGCACTGTCGCTGTGTGTGAACTGCAATTCAACATTTCAGGCAAAGACCTAAGTTAGAGAGTGGTCAATGTGAAGTAAGTGATTAGCGCTTCTCAGCACCAGGTTACATAGGAAATTATTTCATGAAATCAAAAAAAACCCTTCATGTATGGCAGGATGTCTGTCAGCGAGTTAATATGCCGCACAGGCTCTTTTCTAACGGCAATTAATTACGATGAGGAAAAGAGTAATTTAATTTAGATGTAATTTCCTCTTGATTACTTGACTCTGTGGCTGATGACCAAAGGATTAGGGATGGCAGAGCATTTTATTTTTTTAGAGAAAAAGCACATAAGAAAAAAATAAGACAATATGGGCAAAATATGGCGAAAAAACAAACAAAATCACAAGACCTTCTGCTGCTTGTTAAACTATCACTAACACACTGAGCAAAACATGTAAAGAGCAAAACAAAACTGATCTCAAACCTGCTTTTACATAAATGCTTTGTAAAATTCTACTACTGGGATGGGATATTTTAATTTCCTTCTGATTTAATTTAGCTGTTTTCCAGGTTCCAGCCAGTGTATCTTCAATAAAAGCAGGATTATGAGAGCAATAACTTTGCATGAAGAAAATTTCATTTAGGTCAAGAAAATTCCCCAAACAACCTGATCAGAAGGGGAGCTCTATATCTAGCTTACAGATACTTTGTGCTCCGGTTTAACAGGAGATAACATTTCAGGGTAGAAATTAAATCGCTTGTTGAGCACTTCCTGCAGTGCAGCAGCAGCAGCCTCTCTGTGCCATGAAACAGAATTAGAAATCAATCTGCCTGTATGTTCCCATTGCCTGAGAAGGAAGCAGAACTGTGTGCAGCTCCTATGCACCAAAAGCTCTTCTCCCCATCCAGCTTCTCTCACAAAACACCACACGGCAGGCAGCAGTAGGCTTGCCTATGCTCTGTGTAAGCGCAGTGTTTACTTTGCTTTTTAATTTTACCTTAGACATAGATATGTTACATATAAACACGTTGACTCATGCCTCGCTTAGTGACATCAGCAGTTTGGGGACATTTATTGAGAAAAGACCACTCTGGCTGTCATGCTGTCAAGTACAAGTACGTGACTTTGATCAAGTATAGAAGTCTAACATTTTGCAAAATGTGTTTATTAAATGCACAGAACAGCAGACAAACAAGATAAAATACTGCACCACTGCCCCCCACGATCATCTCTATTCAGCTATTCATCTTACCACACATGCTGGACACAGCGCGTGTGAAACAGCTAGGATCGCTACAGCTCCCTTATTAATATGTTAGATAACCATTGACATCTTAGATAGGTACACTGACTAACAGCTGACAGAAAGGCAAAAGTAGGTCAAGTATCAATGTACCAAGGTATGCAGAAGAGCATCTCTGAGTGGACAACACGTTGAACCTTAAAGCAGATAGGCTACAAACGCAGAAGACCACACCAGGAGCTCCTCCTGTCAGCTAAGAAGAGGAAAGTTAGGCTGCAGTTCATACAGGCTCACTAGAACTGGACAAGAAAAGTGTCATACTTTTCCCAGTTTCATTACCACTCACTGGCTAGTTGTCAGTGTTCGAACAAATATACAAACCAATTTCATCTAGCGACAATCACCCATCTCTGGCAATCACCTGCAAACTGGTCAGGGAATAAACATTTTTCCCTTGCGACCTGTGGCTAGCGGGCGCTTGCTGACCTGTCTTTAAGCCTGTGTGAGTGAGGCATTTGGGGTTGTCAAAAGATTTATAGCCACTTGGACAGTGGGCAAGGCTTTTTGCAAAGTCTAAGTCTATTACGGTAACATAGGACACCAAAATATTGGCAAGTATGCTGCTGTAAACAGTTGCATCTTAAAGACGGTATATCAAATGTCAACGTTGAATCAGATTGCAGGCAGTGTGCTTTGAATCCACATGTGGTTTAGATGCAGTGTTTTATATGCAGAAGCTACACTTCCACAATTGCAAAGCCACAAAGAAAGAAAGAGTGAAATAGTTCACCAATCTGTCTCGCTAAGAACAGAGCATTGATGGGTTGGTGGGCGAGATTGAGAAAACGTGATAGATGCTGCGTGAAAGTGAGAGCCAAAGAGATTGAGATTAATCGCGGAGAGATAAAGGGGAGGGAAAATTACGATGTCGGCGAGCTGGGGGAAACAAAAGGAGGACAACGAGGGAGTGGAGACATGAGAGGCAGAAAGAGGACAGAAAGTGATCGTCGGTCAGTTTAGCTGTGGGTTTGGCGGCCTCCAGAAGGACCAGTAGGGAGGAGAAAGCTTTTAGAGACAGGAGTAAGGTTTCAGTTTCTACAGTATGTGTCGCTTTCAAAGCAAAAAGCGGTGGTGAGAGCCAGCGCTCGAAATTACAACAAAAAGAGCAGTTTCACCTGAAATAGCAGCTTGAAAGATGCAAGGACTTTTTCTTTGATTAGTCATAATGGATAAGAATAGCAATCAAGTGAGTCATCCACAGAAATAGCTTTCATTATCAAAAGGGCAGCGCGTGTGTTACTACAGTTCGGATGCTGCAGAGACTCAGCAACTTTCATTGTTATTATTCTAACAATTCATAGTCTTTGCTCTTGCTCTTTTTGTCCAGCTTTTCTGAGCTAAAGTGACATTTAAGAATCTCCCTTTGGAGGTGAGTTTTCCCTCGAAGGATCTAAATCACTGTAAGCTTTCCAAGATGCGCCTGCCAAAATTCCTAATGTGTGTTTCCTAGCTTTGACTCAGAAACTGAGCTGGAAGTAGGGCATGAGTCAGTCACCACAAAAATACCCTCAGAACTGAAACGCAAGGTCTCTTTAATCTACTGTAGTATAGTGTAGAGGACACGCTTTAACTTGTGGCCTTTAAGTGTGTTGTTGCTGGGCTTATTTCTCCTGTCAAAGCACCCAAAACAAAACATTTACAAGATTGTAAAGAGAGAGATCATTTCCTTTCAAAACATTTTCAGTTAAGAGTGAAGAGAGAACGAAAAAAATGAGAGAAAAAGACTGTTAACTAGATGGAAACGGCTCATCCGAAAAATGTATCCTTTGCTATCTTCCCTCTGCATCACATCATCCTGTCTAGCCTGAGCTTTTTCAGACTGGTGGAGCACAACCTTCATATTATCAGTATTTAGCAAACTAGGAGAACAGCTACTGGCCGCCTGACATTGTCCTGCAGATATACCGCTATCAGCTTATATAACGTCTTACCTTCTTTTTTTCTTTCTGAGAACCTGATGCTTGTAGCAATTTTAGAAAAGTTGTCACCAAATCTCTGGCTCCACTGTTTAAAATGCTCTGTCGGCCACACATGTAGCATCACAGCTTAGCAGATGTTGGTGCAGAGTCAAGCAGTCTTTTTGCAATAAATTGCTAAATATGGGTCAAACACTGGCTGAGTTTTCATCCACAGCTGGTTGCATCTTATTGTAGCTAACAGAGTCTACAGTCATATCTAAAAGAACGTTTGCATTGGACTCTGTGCAGTCATGTAAAAAACTAAGCACACCCTGATTCAGTGGCTTTAGAAGCAATAACTTGAAGTAATCTGTTTCTGCATCACTTTATCAGCCTCTCGCATCTTTCCCTCATGCCTTTACAGCGTTGCTTCAGTTCATTGAGGTTTATGGGCATTCGATCATCCACAGCTCTCTTAAATTCCCACAACAGCATTTCAATCAGGTTGAGATCTGAGCTTTTACTGACTGGGACCACTGCAACACTTCGATTCCTTTCGTTTTCAGATTTGATGCTGTGATTGAGATCATTGCCCTGCTGCATCACAAAATTTCAGCCGAGCTGTCAAACAGATGGCCTCACATTTGTATATTTCAGTATAGCGAGGAGTTTGTGGTCAAGCGCCCAAGTCCTGTGAAGGGTTGTCGAAAAAATTGGTACTCGGATACTAATCAATAATACAAAATTGCTACTAA
The DNA here is from genome assembly GCF_013358895.1 of Oreochromis aureus. Classification (NCBI taxonomy): domain Eukaryota; kingdom Metazoa; phylum Chordata; class Actinopteri; order Cichliformes; family Cichlidae; genus Oreochromis; species Oreochromis aureus. Next base: position 15,028,143 of record NC_052962.1, read on the forward strand.
ATTAAATATTCATTTACAACAGTATCAATACCAACAGTGCCATCCTCGCCTCCTGCTGCTGACACACAACCTCACACAGCCTCTCTCCTCACTAGCAGCTGAAGTAGTTGACGTTTTTCTCACACCTTTTGAGAAATTTCAAGAGGTATAGCTCACATTTCAACAGCGTTGAACAGTTATCATAAATGTTAACCTGTCCAGTGCACCTCAGCCATTGAACTATTAGCAGTTACCCGAAAGCGACATTAGCTATCATCAAGTTAGCGGCTAGCAGCTATAGCTAAATAATGTGATAACATTAATGTGGAAGGTAGGCAGTTATCAGTCCCACCCAAATATAACAAGAATACAACTGTAAACATTTTCCTGGTATTGGTACTGAGTTTAAAATACTAGTCTTGTGACAACTAAAGCTTTGTCGCTTAAGTACAATTTGCCCTGCACTGAGAAACAAAAGGCTAATTTAACATAATTTAAGTATTTGCTCTATTTTTTTTCTCCTTTGGTATACAACAACAAAGTAAAATTCACAGCCTGGAGGAAGCACCTGTGTTATTTTCCTGAAAAACAAATATAAAAATGAGTCAGAAGCACTTAACATTACTGGCAATGGTGCAAGTCCCTCTGCATATTTTTCACAGCTTGGAGCTAGAGTTACAGACGGCCGACTCAAAAATATTTGTCTGACGACAGCATACTCAGAAATGTGGTTGCTATTGGTCACAGAGCGTAGCTGGAATCATTTTAATAAGCAAAGGAACAAGTATTCTCGTCACGTGTCAAACATATTTCCTTTTCTGTCTCTGTTTCTTTTCCGTGTCTCTGGCGTCCTTCCAGCAGGAGCTACAGCGCCATAGAAATAAACACACAGGAGTCAGATTTTAAAAAGGAGGTCAAGGAAACAAAAGCATGGATGCTGAGCTAAATAGAGCAGGAAAGAGTAAGGTGTTTTAGACATATATGAGCTGGGGTGTGTGTCGGCGGGGGCTTTCAGTGGGACACACAAACATGCATATCTATGCCTGGTTTCCTTTAATCTAACTCTCCTGGTGCACTGCATCACATCATTGGTGCTTGTTTCTCTGAAAACCACGTCCCTCTGTGCAGACAGACAGTGCACTGGGAGCGCTCTGCTGGCTCTGTTTTCGTAGTCATGGATAAACCTGCTCACAAGATAAGACCATGTTCAGCGGAAACCGTTTCTGTGTGTGTGTGTGTGTGCCTTCTCCTCACCGGTACTAATAATAGCAGGTAATAAATAGAACACAGACAGAACCAAAATGCCATCCCCAACACTGTTACAAAACCCAGAATAATGAGACAGTGGGAGTCGGGGCTTTGAATGGAATAACATGAGGAACACTGAGCTGCATTACGGAAGAAAAAAATACACCAAGTCGGTAGGAACGCGCGAAAATAGCCAAGATAGGGAGCTATACATGGCCGCAAATGTTACACAACAACAGTACACAAAGTGTACTGTACTTTATACAACATGCAGCCACTCACAGTGTATGTAACCTTATTTTCTATACTACTAGATAAACTGTTAATGTACATAAAGTGTCTTTACTCTGACCTGATGCTTTTATTCATGCAGTTCTCTTTAAAGAGACAGTTGCTGAAACATTCCCACTGAATGACAATTATCCATTTTGCTGCAAAATAGAGACCTGACCCCTAAAGTCTTTTTTTTCTTGGAAACACCTAAGGGCACAATTAAATTTCAGGCATTAAGACGACGAACTGGCAGAGGTCTCAGCTGTTGTCTGACAGTGCTGACAAGTCCTAGAAAACGTCCTTGCCCTACTTCAAATATGTAAAATCAGTTTATGTATGAATAATATACTTGGGTAGGTGGGTCAATTCCCAAAAGCAGAATACTAATTGAATAAATTAATAATCTTTTTGCATTCTTCACTCTGCACAGTTTGTTCTCATTTTCCACCTTGTTACGATGGAGATTTGAGCATGTGTCAGAGATCCTGAGTGCTTTGCCACTGGGAAATTTACCCCGAAGCAGGTTTAACCAAACGGACTGATCTCAAATGATTGGCCTGATAAAAGACACAACGCCAGCTCTCCAACTTAAGGGGTTGTGTGTGGCAACACTGATACTTAATCAGCAGTTCTGCCTGGAAATTTACAAATAGCTGATTAGGAAAGCAATTTTATCTCTGTTACACATATTGCATTGTTACAACCTTAATGACAACTCCTACAGAAACTTGATTCAATGTAATTAAGCCTACCTTGACAAAAGGTCAAGAACCCCACTAAGAGCCTCAGATGATGCTGAGGTTGTTATTTGGAAATCAGATAAAATAAATGTGCTTGAGCGCATCTATAGGGGGAAAAAAAACGCTTGCATTAGACCTTACCTTAAGTGATTCTGCAAATCGCCGTAAATTGACTGCATCCAATTCACAAAATAAGAACGTACCTGGTAGGAACTGTGACACAATAATACCATAAGTGCAGTGGGTTTTATCAGTAAGATGCTGACATATTCCTTCAATGTCTTTACATTTTGGTGTCTCTACCAGTTACCTTGCTGCTAAGTCACATTCTTCATCATCGTCCTTCACCGTGTTCGCGTTTCGCACGCAAACTGTATCGTTTGCAGCAGCAGAACCATCCCTTTTTTTCTACTCGATAACAAGAAGGCTGCTTGTGATCTAATATTAAAAGTTATGAAAAAATAGAGCACAACACATTCAGAACACTGAAGTTACTGTATATGCATTTAATAGATTTTGTGGAGTGCTGTGAGAGTCTGTGTTTCTCCTCAAGGTTCCCTTCCTCCACAACATCCAATCAAATCAATCAATAAGTCATTTAATGAAATAATCTATGTTGAGTTTTGGTTCTGTTTTCCCTTCCCATTCATTCATCCAGTCAAAGACCAAATCTGCATCAATATTGTGTGTTACTGGTTATTAGCTGGTCATCTTATCCCCACATACCTACCCCCCTCTAGCCAATCGATGCCGGTGTCATTCTAAACATGGAGCACCGAGAGCTGACCGGAGTGGGTCATTAATGACTGCCACAAAGAAAAGAAAGGACCCTAATCGAACGCGACCAAGCGAGAAGGAATGTAGTGTGTGGGTCACATGTCTAATTATCTGCATCTGATATGTTCTTCTAGCTGGTGTAAACTATGAGTTGATGGCATGTTAGTTTGGAGTAAACAACCTTGTTTTGTTTTTTCTTCTAGCAACAGGTTTTCAGTCTTTACCTGGTTAAGCTTTGAGAAACAGGCAAATTCCTAGTAGAGCAGTGACATAATCTTGTTGGGTGACTGTTACGTAAAAAGACCTGGACAGTGATTCAATTTACACCTAAATCAATTGGAATGTTGACTGTCTGAGTCTGAGCCTACCTCCACTTAATCAGTTTGGAGATGCAATGGCCAAACTGATTCTGATGCTGGGGATATCTATCAGTACTGAGTCACAAAGCACCATCAGTTCTCTCTTTTTCCCCCCAAAATTGAAATCGATATAACACTGATGCCGCTGTCACCGCGCTCTGTATCTACAAAGCTGCAGTTGAGTCTATGAGATTCTGTAAGATGGGCTGCACACAATTTACCTGTGTGTGTGTGAGACCCATCTCTCCTGCTTAAGTGACACTTTATAGCTCAGTTTATCAGATTGGCTGCTAGTAGCTTATTTTTAATAAGATATTATGTCCACGGTCATGATCTAAACCTCTCTACTTTAGAAGATCTTGTTATAGGACTGAGGACAGATTTGTTTATTCATATCTCGTACTGAATCTCAGCTCATCAGAGGTGTGCTTTAAAAAATCATTTCATAACCTGTTGCCAGCGCAGCACAGGGAGAAAACTAGCGAACCTCTAATGCGGTGAGATGTGGTATCGATAGAAGAAGAAGAAGACGAAGAAGAAGAAAGAGCCCTCTATGATACTGTGATTTTGTTCCAGGCACAATGTGCTGCTCCGGCAGCTGAGAACATCTAAATTTAGATGCACCCCTTGTCTCCCCTTCCTCTTCTCTACCTCGTCAGCCCCTCCTAGCCTCCCCATCCGCACTTTCCTTTTGTTGTGCTCTCTTCATCACCGCAAACACGACACGAAAGCCCCCGTGGTGAAAATATCGACAGTTCTCCCTGCGTCAGACAAGTGTCAGCTGTGATGAGTGAAGCAAGCTCTTTGTTTGTGTCACTGTGTGTGTGTGTGTGTGTGTCCACAGAGCCCTGGTTACAACAGCCATTTTAAGCTGATTTCAAAGGCAGGTAATGATAGGGGATAACAATGCAGAACTATGGTGAGTGGATGTGTATGCATTTATCTAATGGTTGCTTTCTTCTTACTTATCCTTCAGGATAAGCTGTCGCTGGAGACAGAAAGAAAAGCTAAACTGCCTGGCTTTGTTACATTTACGGTACAAATAAAAGCCAATTAATAAGTGAATCAAATGACAGGAATGACCTTGTTTGACAAACATGCAGTCCTACACATATCAATGCGCTATAGCCAGAAAATTTATATTTCGGCTGCTATACAGTATTTAAACACTGACCCAAATGTTTTACTTAAATAAATATAATGTCAAATTATAACTTATGGGACATGCCAAACGAGTTCAATAAAGAATCTGTACATAAAAGATGGATGTAGCTGCTGTGTCTGAAGAGTTGATACAGATGTGCCTCAAACCGGCATACTTTCTTTAAATGTTACAATTTCCCCCCTAAACTGGAGTCAGTTACAGAATTTGCTTCTCTCGTTTAAACAGCTCCAAAATAAAGTGCTCTGCTACTGGGAAGCAGCACAAATAATTACACACACAAACCTGACATTTTTCACTTTACCAAACAAAACCAGGCCCGACAGATTTATATAACAAAACAAATTTCAAGTACTTACATCATTTCCCGGTATGTTTATAAATTCACCAGACACTTGCACTTCGTAATTATCCCCATAACTGCTTTGATCCTCTTGTGCTTACTGGGGCAGCTGGCCTCTGGCTGGCTCTGAGCTCTGGACAGCCACTTTGCTTTTGTAAGACTCTTTAAAGTGTCCATGTTCAGGCTGAAGGTGATTTAAGTGTCTGATTAGTTCTGTTTTTCTGAACATTTTCATGGTGGTCCCCCCACAGTTTACTTTGTCAAACTTTGTGTTTTCACTCAGGGTGAAGAGCTACCACGCTAACTGCATGCTAGCGTATGAATGTGAGCATGCATACAGCTATGTGCCTGCGCCGCTGCGCATGTGTTGCCCATGCATGGAGCAGACCAGTTCATAATCAGACTTTCATTAGGCTAAAGAGCTGGTCTCTGGTTAGGGCACAAAACTGTCATACGCCAGCCGTTGGCCAATTACTCGCTGGAGTTCTAATAATAAATCACAATTCTATGAAAAATAATATGCTTTAAGGTCCAAACTTAGCATCCCACTGAATATCACAGTGTCAATTAATAGCCCATTTCTGCTACCCACTAGCTCAACTTGGCAGTCTACAATCAAGTATCACCTAATGTACATGGGGTCGTTGTAGCAAAGCAGCCAAAAATCCTGTGACATCATTTATATGCGACACCAACACCACAACAATGGAGGATGCTGAGGCGATGGTATACCTGCTGCTCGTTGTATGGCTTTTTGTCAGACTCGGGAACCACTGTGCTGCTTTTTGTGTAGACATTTCCCATATTGCTGGAATGTATTTTCGTGAAGGGAATGCTCATGACTCATTAACTGAAGGCATTGACTAGCCAATCAGTGGCATGCAGTCTGTTGATGTCACATTTTCACCTCAGATCGCTTGGAACCCTGGCCGAGTAGGTACTAAAAAAGTACCTGGTACCAGGTACTACAACCTAATTTTCCATTAGGTGGTAGCACCTGGTGCCAGGTACTTTTTAGTACCTAAAAACAGCGTTGACCCACGCTGGTACTAGTGGAAAAAGGCTATAAGATATCTAGGGCTAGAGTTAGGCCCCACTTGCATAGCCAAACATGTGCCATATGGCAATAACTAATTGCGAGGGAAAAATGTGCATTCCCCAACCGATTGCTCGAGCAGTCACTGTGAAATCGAATGCTCCACTCACAAAAGCCTTTAGACCGGTCGATAATGCCCACTTGTAAGCACCGTTACCCAGGGACAAGTGTGTATTCTGCAACCAGTTGGCAAGTGATTGCTGGAGGCTGCTGGGAGTCACTAGTGTTAAATTTGACACAAACTACATCTACTCTGAAGGTGAATGTTCTCCGGTTTGTGCTGCACCTAAGTGCAGCACCTTTTTAAGCTTACCTTTTTAAGCTGTTTTAGGTTTCAAAACAGCTTAAAAAAACAGCTTAAAAAATAAATGGCAAGTGTTTGCAGATGAGTCACCGTCGTCTATTTTGAAATCTTTCAGTTGCACTGTTTTGTTTGACTGACAAATATACAAAACTGAGCAGGTACAATAAATACATATTTGACATTTTTGTTTAAAATAAAGCACTTGTATAATTTAAAGTACCGGTAAAAACACGCTGCTGCACAAAGCAGCAGAGAGCCAGATCTTGTGATATATTTCAACACTTACACAGAATTAGACACAGACTGTGTACAGCCACCAAGTGAACAGGCAAGAAGAAAGAAAGAAACATGCAGACACGAACACACTGTTCTGTAAAAGTTACAGTTCGATGTGCTGAGACGAGAAACAGAATGTGTAAGAGGACGCGAGGAGATGAACAACTTCTTTCATACTGACAGATAGAGGAATGAAAAAGGAAAAATTTGGCTGCACTCAAATAAGATGCATCCCCTGCTCCCCTTGCCCCTCCTGCCCATGCCTCTCAGCCTTTACAAAGTCTCAGTGTATGACATGTTTTTCTTATTTTCCACCAGGAAAGAGTAGGTTTGTGTTTGCCACTGAGGCGCAAAGTGAGAAACGCTTTTCTTGAGGCTGCACAGGGTCTGTAATTATACGCCGCAGGAGACGTATTAGAACATAATGCCGCTACCAAACAGTCACCGTGCATACTTGCTGCTGCCGCTGCAAACCCGCTGCAGAGTTCAACACACGGCAACGCTCACAAATGTGCTGCAGCCTTTCAAAAAGGACTCGCTACAATACTAACACCTTAAACGATAAAGCTTGTTCAATCAAATATTGTAGCTGTCAAAATAACCCCAGATACACTCTAGAGTGGATTATGCTAATGTTAACTGTAATAATTATTATTCTGTTATAACAGTTTTAGTGTCATTTTAACAATTGCAGCAAGGTATTTAAATCAATTTAAAGGAACAAGGAAAATTTTCCCATGTTAAAGAAAATTCAGGAGGATAAAAATGATCCTCCTTCCTCTTCGAAATAAAAAACCCAAATTTTAAAAAGAATCTAAAATCTTCAAACTTTTTAAATCACAATAAAACAGATGGGGAGAGACCAAGGTTAGAACTAAGGAAAGGATACAGAAAGAAAAAACAGAAGCTATGAGGATGACGGCTGGGAAATGGGGAAAAACAGATGAATTTACCTTGGTGAAAGTGTCAGAAAGGTGGAAACAGAAAGTGAATATCCATAGAGAGAACGACTGACAGATTAAGTAGTTTAGACTGTAAACTGACCTTGCTGGTTGAGCTGCTGTGTGCTCTTGCTCCACTGTGACAACCCCACAATGGCCACCATCTTGGCACCCAAACTGGAGCGCCGCTTCTTAGTCCCAGTCAGCGATGTAGAGTCTGGGCCCCCGCTGCCAGGACTTTTCTCCAGGCTGTACATGGCCCCCGAGATGCTGGAGGAGCGCACCACGTTCCGGGCAGCCGTGCTCAGCCCACTCAAGCCACTCATCCCTCCCGGGCGGGGCACCTCCACGGAGCTGCTGAGCATCATGGTCCTGCTGGACTGGAGGGCCGATAGGCTGGGGGGGAGAAGGGGCCGGAAAATCGGAGCGGGGCTTGACAAAAGAGACGAGAGAGGACAGAGAGTCAGGTGATCGTGAAAGTACAAATAGGGGAGAAGAGCTCAAATAAAAGGACGTCTTGATGTGCAGTGTGTCTCATAAAACACAGTGGAAAAGCTTGTCTTACAGCCGCAGCAGCAGCTCCCCGGGGCTGAAGGACACCAAGTTTCAATTTCAAATACAGTTTGGTTTTACACACTTATTGCAGAAGCAGCAAAAATGAGTTCTTACACTATAAAAGACACAATGAAAAAGTGAAATGCTCTAAAAAGTCTTTTTCATCTCCAATAGTTTTGAAAACAGAGAAAACAAAGAAGACAAAGGTCAGCAGGCGAGGACAGAGCAGATGGCAGCACACTGTCCAAGTGAGGTAAACTATATCTCCGGCATCACACACACACACACACAAACGTCAGGACTGGCCTGCTGTTGAGGGGTGACCCTGTCAGCTGGTATTTGTCTCCGGTATTTTTTTTAATCTTATTTTTTTTTTGTCTGACCTTAAACAGCGACAGATGATAAACTCCAGAGCCAAGTCATCACTGGCTGGCTGAATCATGGCAGTGCGCGCGTGTACTCGCTCGCCAAACTCTGATCACCTTTGTATTCTCAAACTGATGGGTACGGCACCTTTTGTACTGGCAGAGGTACAATTCTACTAATAAAACTTTTTTCACTAGCTATTAAATGGGATTGAGCCATTGCTTACACCTGCGGTTGTGTTAAGCCAAACAAAACAAAAACATCTGTGACTTGGGACCTTCTTTAACTCTGCTCCTTTTCTCTCCCATCACAAGAGCGATCATACGGAGGCTAAACCGACAGCCTGGAGGCACATTAAATATGTAGTTGCGCTGTGGCCGACATTGTGCTTTTATACTCGTCCTAAATATTTCTTGTTCATCAGTACGCATTTTCTATAACACTTATCTCATTGCTTCATAAACTTTGCATCACATATCACACTCAGGTAGTTTAGATGCCTAAACTTAAAGTAACGCAGATGATTGTGGAATTAGGTTAAGACAGTCAGAATTACATCACTTCGACACATCTATTGAACCTTAAAAGATAGCTCTCTTTCAAATGACAATGGCACAAATAAATGTAAAACAAAAAGAAAAGAGAGGTTTGGCCACCCTTTCTTTTCCAAGTTGAAGACCTCACAGTATGATAATATACTGCATTAATTTAGAGCCTTAGAGCTTTCAGCCAAGTGCCCCCTTGTCTTTGGGTCTATCTCTCCCAGACCTAACTCACAATACTGATCCTCTCCCGATCTTTAAAGCCAGTCATAAAACACATATTTTATTTAAAAGTGGCCTATTCTGTTTGAATTAGCTTTTTGTTCTATGGTGTTTCTTAACTACTTTATGTATACTGTGACTTTGGTAAGTAAATACTTGTCAGGTGTTCTTATTTAAAGGTGAAAGTCACCTGTAAATGAAATGTATTATTATTATTAGTAGTAGTAGTATTATCCTATCACAGCACTTTGGTCTCAGACTGTAGGCTTACTTGTTTTTCCTAGAGTTTTGAAAAGTAAGAGCCTTCAGCTGTCAGGAGACAGACACCATCTCTACTTTCAAGATCAGGCTCCGAAGTTTTTCATATTTGATAAAGCAAATAGTTAGAGTTGGATCAGCTGCCACAGGCTTAGGCATGCCAGAAGATTTCCCATAATGCAATGAGCACCTCTTCTCCACTCTCCTCCTTTCAGTCCCTGCATGTTTAAATGCCATGATTGCATGCCACTGACTTTTGTCTTCTCTCTCCAATGGCTTCTGTTCGGTCCTTTCTTTCAGATATCTGCCCCTCACTGAGCCTGGTTGTGCCGAAGGTCTCTTCTTCTTCTTCTTCCTTCCCCCTGTCACCTAGTCCTCATAGGGCATCTATTATTCTAACATCTTTACAGTCTAAAGCACTTGGAGGCGATTGTTATTGTGAATTGCTGCTATATAAACAAAACTGAATTGAACTGAATTTGCCTCCCTGTGACTTTATTTACTTCCCAATGGTGAAACGCAGTGAGGTCCAGCACACATCAGAGGAATAAATACAAATGGGGTTTTAGTTTTTGTTTGTTTGTTTTTTTACAGAGTGATCCAAAAACTGCAACCACACTTATAACATTTCAGAGGTGCATGAGAAGATCATCTTAAGAGAAAGATCAGTCCAAGTGTATGTATATAGGTAAGGTTTGGGATTTTTATAGAGTGATGTCTGGGATTTTTGGTCTTCTCACATATGATGCTAAATGAAACAATTAACTCAGGACAACAATCCTTCATCTCAATTCAGCCAGACCTATTGGAGCAGCAGAATACAGTTAATCATTCCCTACAATTATACTACAACCACTGTGATGTCACAGTGATGCATAGTAATGTGTTTGACGCACTGCAGCTGAAGTTGCCCTGTTTTAATTGCTGGGAGCCAGAATTCTAACTGATGATAAAACTCAATTAACCGCCCTGCCCTGCCATGTTTACCATCCATGTTTAGCATGCTACAATGTGCTAATCAGCCTAATCTGATGGTATAGGAGAGCTATGGAGTTCCTCAATGTCAGTAGAATTCATCATTTTAGGATTTTAAATGTCAGTGGAAAACTTCATGGCAATCCTTCTATTCATTATTGCCAAAAAAGCAATGGAAATTTCCATCTCTAGAGCCGTCCCACATGTGTGGCTAAAAGACTCAGTCGGTGATCGCTGGGAATGGCACGAAATGAGTTTGCTATTAAAATATCCCCACTGCTGGAAATCATAAATAATATATACATACATGCAGTAAAATATGCCCTTTATGCATCTTTGGAAGAGAATACATGTAAAAGCACTGCGTTTCATTTGTCTGCATGAATCATCCTCCCAACCACTTTCTGCCACATCACCGTCACCATAATCCTTACAGCCCAAAGTAGCTGGCTGATTTTTAGAAGAAAACAAAACGAAAAAATTACCAGAATAGGCAAAGTGGATTATTATGAGGAACAATGAACTGATGTAGCAAAGGGCAGATTCTGGTATTTTGTAATGAAAGTCATAATAATAAGCTGAAGAGGAGGAGGAGGAGGAGGGTGAGGCAGCGGGTCTGCATGCTTTGACATTTGTTACTGAGAGGAAACAGAGGCAGCAGCAGGGGGAGGAGCAGGGGCTTGAAAACAGAAATCCAGGTGAACATGTACTCCCTGTATTTTCTTCTCATGTCTTTCTCCTTTTCCCCTCTCTTCTCTTCTCTCCCTCTTTTCTATTCCAGCCCACTCTTTTCTGGCTCTCTTTGAACATGCAGTGATAGAGCGGGAGAAAATGAGGATAGGCTAGAGATGGAGAGAAGGGTGAGAGAGATAAATAGAATAACTGTGGTTTTAGAGAGGACACACGAGAAAAGTGAAGGAAACGGAAGGATGGGGACTGAAACGTGGGAGGAGGAGAGATGCTTCATAATGAATGGACAGTGAAAAAAAACGGGGGGAAACTGCACAAAGCTGCAGTCTGATCTGTGTGAAATAATGGAGAGAAGGAAAGAGGAGAGGGAGAAGAATATGACACTGACAGTGACAGTAACTGAGACATCTATCCCAGCCTCCTTATTCTTTCTAATGAGATCTTCCACAGTATCAGTGAGTGTGGATCACAGGCTTAAATGTGACACAAGCTAAACTGTGTGTGCTTCATATATGTTAATTTACTACATCAATGTATTGCATTAGAAGC